>NC_143135.1:37000000-37600000 GCF_059928025.1 Delphinapterus leucas
ATGCCCTCAAGGGCTATTAAGTATGTAGGTCTGTATCCTCCTAAAATTACTGGCTCCAGAATATTATGCTTTCCAAGTTCTGTTTTTAATGGTTTTCTGTCTCCAACTTTGATATCAGCTTCAACTTGCTTCTTCCCTCTAACCTCATGATGAATCTCTCTTCTAACCCAGGAAAACTGAAGGATTCCAGGGGAGCTGATGTCACCACACTCACTTTTATAAACCACTCAACAGATTTCTAACTATTTAAAGAGTGCTCTGTTTCTCTCTTGGGGGATAAAGGCCATGAGCTTCACCTCAGGTGTTTCCCTTGCCGAACAGTGGTCTTTCTCACTGTCCACACAAATCCAAAATTGTTGATACTGGGAATCTGGGGCATGACGGAGTGCCAGGAACGCTGAATTTAAATTATAGCTCTATATTCATGATCAAAATCCACCTTAGCCAATAAGGGCATTTCTACATGGAGACATTTTGAGAAATACTATATGTCCTAGATGTATTAGGGGGAAGGGTGGGACTGGAGAGATAAAAGGAGTCATTTTTATTGAGCATCTACTACTATACCTACTCCAAAACAGTATTATGAGGTGGTTACTATTGGTGCCATTTACAAATGAGGAAGCAAATATGTAGCTTTTCAGAAAGTGTAAGGAGCATGTCCCAATCCCACAGTATGTGTGCAAAGGCAGCACGCACGTGCAGATCAGCCTGGTGACAAAGCTTTCCTGATTCCAGGGCACCACGCCCCACTGCTCCATCACACTAAAGCTATCACACGTTTTCAGACTGTGGTGAAACAGGTTGATTCCAGATTGTTCATGACAAATGAGAACAGAGCTTCAGGAACATTACTCTCAAGGTATGACAGCTGTTTCTATTTAAGGCTCTCTACCTACAGTGATTAACGCTGTATCAAGTTGCCTAAGCCAGAACACCATTTCACAAAAACCCCTTCGTGTTATGGTTGTGCTTTTGAGTTTTCCAAACGAGGAATGCTTGGCTCCTTGAATTGACTTGTTGGTGCCAGCTCTGGTTCTCCACCTCACCCTTTCAAACCTTCACTATCCCAGCTCCTCCTACAATGGTGCAAAGTCTAATTCCTGTAAAAAAAAAAATCCCTGACTTCATAACTCATTGCAGTTCTGCTTCTCTGATTTAACACTGACTATACAATACCGTGCAGCACATTTGAAAGTAAATGGGGCTTGGGGAGCTCCAGAGGTGGCCAGGGGCTGTCTAGTTCCCAGTGCGCAGAGAATAGGATGTGCCAGTAAACTGTGGGTCACTTTATAAGCTGTGGGTCATTTTGGTTGCCAATATTTTAGTAACTGCAAATCCAGGAGCTAAAGCATGTTTAGGTCAAAATGCCCTTTACAAATGCACAGCATGGAACTCAGCCACACGGCCCACTCACTGAGGCATCTGACCCAGCTCAGTTACTGAGTTACTCAGTTACTGGAGACTCCCGGGGGCTCCAGGAGACTCCGCATCCAAGATCTCACCTGCCTCAGCTCAGTCAGATAGAAAATGTGTTTCTTAGGAGCCAACATCTGGCTTCTGGCCCCAGCTCTGACCCCCTAAATAAAGCGCATAACCTCTCAGGCCTGGTTTCCTCTTCTATCATTACAGAAGTGAGCTCAAGGAAATGATTTCTGAAGTCCCTTCGAAATAAATTTTTATGAAAAGCAAATTTAAAGTCACTAGCGATTCCTAGCACATAAGCAGAAACTGCACTCAACCAAAAGAAGTTTGTCAAATATACGGGAAAGGGATAATCCTAGGGAGAAAAGGAGATGCTTAATGAAACCACTAATCCTCAGACCTGAGCGTACGTGGTCTCCCTTCCGGCTAACACCACATAAAGCAGATTTAGAATTTATTGCTGCTTTTAGTGCAAAAAGTTGTCATTTCCATGAAACTAATCTTATAGGTTAGTAGTCCATTCGTTCTTCTGTTGGCTTTAATATCTTGACTTTGCCTATCAGTTCTATATATTTTTTGGTCAGCTCTGTGGCAGCTATGTGGCATCACACAGATGACCTATGTGATCAAGAGCTTCAGTTAAACATTTGAGGGAAGTGGCTAGGCACCTCACTTAACAAGCAGCTTTCTGAATGGGATATTCTGAATAATATAGAGCCTGAGGATCTCAGGGTTGGAAAGGACCTTGGAGATCATCTCATCCAGGGCTTCTCACACTTCCAGCTTGGACCCTATCTCCGGGCCCCCCCAAAACCGGTGCCAGGTTGGCTATATCAGAAACTCAGAAACATCTTCTACGGGTTCTTGGGTTCCCATCCTCAGAAATGAGTCTAGGGTAGCGTCCTGGAATTTATGTTTTTTTAAGTTTCCCAGTTCATTCAAATTCGTTGCTAGGTTTGAGAATAATGATCTGTAAGAGTGGTCATCCAGTATTTAAATTGTCATTACAAAACTTCTGGTGCTAATCAAGACAGAGTGAACCCATGATAGCCTATCTCTCCCATCGATTATAACTAAAACCTCCAGAGAGAATACAAAAGCTACTAGCTGAGGACTCTGAAAAGTAAACGGTAGCAAATAGACTGAGAAGGGAAGTCAAAACCTGAAGCACAACTGGTATGGCAGTGAGATTACTCGGTTTTTCTTACCTTTATCTCTTGGCTTTGATCCGAGGGTGGGCTGAGTCCTGGAACTGTGCTACAGGTAGAGACAGCAAAAAAATCTGAAAGAAACCCCCTTTTCCAGCCAGAGGATCAGGAAAAGGGGCCCTTAAAGCTGAAGAGTATGGGGAGAATCCCTTTAATTTTTCTTTCTTTTTTCCTCCCAGGCCTCAATGCCAGTCCCAGTCCTAAAGCTTCACTGTCACGATGGCAGCAGCAGTGGTGTGCGTCCCTAAAACTCAAACAATCATCTCTCGGTTTGCACAAATCGGGAAAAAGAGTCCCAATGGCCTGAAGAGAATGGGAGGGATTCCTATTATTTTTCTCTCTTCTTTCTCTTCATGCTGCCTAGAAGGCACCCCAGGTTCTCAGAAAGTGCATGGGTTAAAATTCTGGGAGAAACAATGGCTTACTAGCCAGAAGACTGCAAAAAAGGGCCCCTGGGAGCCACAAAGAGTCAGGGCAAGTTTAAGGATGAGAAAGCTGGAGAAGCAAATCCCTTAATTCTTTTTATTTTCCTTTTTTTTGGAAATCCCTTCATTCTGACTATGAACAAGCACCAATCTCACTCACTCCTGAGTTATGCATGTACAACACAGACCCAAAAAGAAGAGAAGAAGTTTTGAGAACTAGACTATGATATAAATCACTGCCCAAGTAACAGATAAACAATTGAATGGTGTATGTGTTGGGCAGACAGACAGAGCACGGCAAAAGCTCTGAACTGACATTGCACCCACCACTCTCAGAAGGTAAGATACAACTTGGAATATGAACATAACCAGGCACATGCCTGCTAAAATAAGCGAATAAAACTTAATGCTCTCCAGAAGATTTTAATAAGGCCCAGAGCCTCACAGCGTAATATTCAAAATTCCAGAATACAGTTCAAAATTACTTGACTTACAAAAAAGCAAAAAACACAGAATAGAGAAAATCGGCCCAATTCTCAAAGGAAAAGAGCACCAACAGATGCCAAACCCAAGATGATCCACATGTTGGAATTAGACAGTGGCATGGACATATATACCTACCAAATGCAAAATAGATAGCTAGTGGGAAGCAGCCACATAGCACAGGGAGATCAGCTCGGTGCTCTGTGACCACCTAGAGGGGTGGGATAGGGAGGGTGGGAGGGAGATGCAAGAGGGAGGAGATATGGGGATATATGTATACGTATAGCTGATTCACTTTGTTATGAAGCAGAAACTAACACAGCATTGTAAAGCAATTATACTCCAATAAAGATGTTAAAAAAAAAAGTGACTATTATAACCATGATCCATGAAGTAAAGGTGGACACTCTTGAAATGAATGGAAATATAGATGTTCTCACCAGAAAAATAGAAACTATAAAGAAGAACAAAGTGGAAATTTCAGACCTGAAAAATACAGTTTCTGAAATAAAGAAAATTCACTGGACTGACTTAATAGCACAAACAAAAATTAACATTCCCCAGAGATTTTAGTAGTGCCCAGAATCAATAGAGAGACCAGAAATAGACCCATGCAAATATGGTCAATTGATCTGATACAGTTTTTTGACAAACGTGCAAAAGAACTTTAATGGAGAAAGAATAGTCATTTCAGCAAGTAGTGACAGAACAGTTAGACAACCGTATACACAAAAGAGTGAACCTCAACATACACCTTATGCCTTATACAAAAATAAACTCAATATGGATAATATGCCTAAATATAAAATGTAAGCCTATCAAACATTTATTTTAAAGGAACCATAGAAGAAAATCTTTGTTACTTTGGGTTAGGAAAAGTTCTTAAATACAACCCCAAAAGCTTGCGTAATCCATGGAAGACATAATTATTAACCTGGACTCCATCAAAATGAAAATCGTGGAGTCATAAAAGGCTTGAAAAATGTTTAAAAAATGAAAAGAACATCACAGACTGGGCAAAAATATTTGAAAAATCACATAACTGATAAAGAACTTGTATCCAGATATATAAAGAACTCTCAAAACTCAACAATAAGAAAACAATCCAATTTTTAATAGGCAAAAGATTTGAACAGTTTACTAAAGAAGATATATTGATGGCACATGAAAAGATTCTCAACATCATTATTCACTGAGGAAATGCAAATTTAAAACACTTATTAGAACAACTAATTAAAATACCATTATTAGAATGACTAAAATTTTTAAATCAAGAAATTGACTACACCAAATGCTGGTAGATATAGAATCTGGAATTCTCATTCACTGCTGATGAGAATGCAAAATGGTACAGATACTTTGGAGAACAATTTGGCAGTTTCTTAAAAAATTAAACTTACTTTATGACCCAGAAATTACTTTATGAACTTACTTTATGACCCAGAAATTCTCCTCTGGTGTATTTACTTCAAAAAATGAAGAGTTATGTTCACACAAAAACCTGTATGCTACTGTTTGTAGAATTAGTAGTTTATTCCTATTCACTCCAAACTGGAAACAACCCAAATATTCTTGGAATTTATCCTACTTGGTGTTCTTTAAGATTCCTAGATCTGTGGTTTGCTGTCTGACATTAATTTTGGAAGTTCTCAGTCATTATTGCTTCAAAATTTTTTTTTTGTTGCTCCTTTCTCTCTTCTGGCATGTTACACCTTTAATAGTTGTCACACAGTTCTTGGATATTCTGTTCCATTTTTTAAGTCTGTTTTCTCTTTGCTTTAGTTTTGGAAATTTCTGTTAATATGCCCTCGTGTTCACTGATTCTTTCCTCAGTTGTGTCCAGTCTACTAATGAGACCATCAAAGGCATTCTTCATTTCTATTTTGGTATCTTTGATTCCTAGCATTTCTTCTTGATTTTTCCTTGGGATTTCCATCTCTCTGCTTACATTACCTGTCTGTTCTTCCATGTTGTTTACTTTTTTCATTAAAACTCTTAGCATATTAACCATAGTTGTTTAAAATTCCTGGACTGACAATTCCAACATTCTTGCCATATCTAAATCTGGCTCTGTCTCTTCAAACTCTGTTTTTTGCCTATTAATATGCCTTGTAATTTTTTGTTGAAAGCTAGATATGAGGTACTGAGTAAAAGAAACTCAGCAATGGTTCCCATGAAGGTCTCTACTTGTGGGTTTCTGCTCCAGTAAATTGTGATTCTCTGTATCCACCTATCTGTCTCTCCAATTTTGGGGGCAGTAGTTTTTCCTGTGGCCTCAATTCTCTGATGGGTATAAGAAGAGTTGTTAATTTTCAGTTTGTTCAGCTTTTAACTTGTTGTTAGAATGGAATCATGACCTCCAAGCTCCTTACATGCCATACTGGAAACCAGAAGTCACTTATATATTCTTCAACTGGTTGACGGATGGACATTGTGGTAGATCTATACAATGGAATACTACTCAGCAATAAAAAGAAGCAAACCTTGGATGAGTCAACAATATGGATGAATTTCAAATACACTATGCTGAGTGAAACAAGCACGATTCAAAAGGCTGGATACTGTATGATTTCATTTACATGACATTCTGGAAAGGGCAAAACTTTAGGGGTAGAGAACAGGTCAGCAATTGCCAGTGGTTGGGGTGGTGGTGGATTTGACTACAAAGGGGAAGTACAAAATAATTTTGGAGGATGGTAATTATTGTGTATCTTGATTGTTGTGGTAGTTATGTGAGACTACGTATTTGTCAGAATGCATAAAACTATACAATAAAAAGTTCATAAATTTTAAAGAATTTTTAAAAATTGCCATTACAGCACCTCATCTGGGTTGTTTCCAAACTCTGCTTGGAAATTCCCTATGACGGGGAATTTATTCTTTTCAGAGACTACTGATCCTATTAGTACAGAGCTTCCCTATCACTGTGCTGTGAATGGATTACAGGTTGCCAAGATAGTAAACATCTCAGCCCTCAGGCAGGTGGGAGTCATTGGACTACTCTTTTCCACAGTGGGCTGTAAAACTTCTTTCATTTTCTATAATTATCATAAAGTGAAAAAGGATGCACTGTGTTATTAGATGGATTAAAGTTTTTTTATACATTGAAACAATATCAGCCTATCTATAATGTCTATTCTTATTGGTCCTTGTTTTTTCTTGAAACACATTTACTCCCTCCTTATATATATGGCAGTTCATCAAGTATTTGAAGATTTGCTATATGTTTTCCTATTCCCACGATCACCAGTTCTTCTCTGAGTAAATGTGTCTGGTTCCTTGGATCTACAAGGAAAACATTTTTATTGAAGCTGGTCTATGATATCTGCCTTCACACATCCAGCAGAGAATGAATAATACAACCTTTTTTTTGCAGACTGAAACTATTACAGGGTCTCGTGATCTTCAAGTTTTGTCATCTAACCGTACTGGCTCTAAAGCCTCTAAGAGTTCGTGGAGCACTTTCAAATTCTAGCATTTGGAGACAACTCACTAGAAGGAATTCACAGAATCAAAATATCACCAAGCAAGTTAACTATAACACAACCACCAGCGCCATATCTCAGCATCTATAAAAGGATCCACATCTATAAAAAAGATCCACAGTTGTCACCCCGTATACTTGGCCTCCCTCCAGCACTGTGTCATTCTGTAACTAGAGCTCCTTATTGCCCTGACCCTTTTCTTTCATATACTCATGAGGCAAAACCTTCTCATCTTCCAGGAAATGGGAGACCTTTCTTAGGTTCCAGCTAATCTTCTCAGGAAATTGTTCCTCACTCACAAAACATCTCACCACCTACTTAGCCCACATTCCAGCTGACAGACATTGCCATAACAATACGTATACTCAGCGAGAAATAAATTTTATCTCCTGCGGCTCTATGGAAACTTAGTTGAAATCCCTTGGTCTATGACTTCAGATATAGCAAAGTGGATTTAAGAAATTGGTTTGAAATCTCCCAACCCCAAGACATCCCCTCAATGGATATTTGAAACACACATTGCAATTTATAACTCAAATTTGATGACAGATGCTTTTTCTAACTTCTGTTTATAACTCCTAAATCAAGGAAATACAAATAAAACAAAGCCTATTTCTATAGGCTAGAGAGAAATTTCTGGATAAGTGAGATTTCTGCTAAACAATTTAAAAGTAGAGTTTCGCTTGAATGGATCTATTAAAAATGAGAACAGCTCTGCAGAAGATGCTGAAAAAGAGAATAAGGATACAAGCCGCATTTGCAAAAGACATATCTGATAAAGGGCAGTTATCCAAAATATACAAAGAACTCTTAAAACTCAACAATAAGAAAATGAACAACCCAAGTAAAAGATGGGCAAAAGACCTCAACAGACACCTCACCACCAAAGATACAAAGATGGCAAATAAACATATGAAAAGATGTTCAACATCTTATGTTGTTAGGGAACTGGAAATCAGAACAATAAGATATCACTATACACCTTTTAGAATGGCCAAAATCCAGAAGACTGACAACACCAAATGCTGACAAGGATGTGGAGCAACAAGAACTCTCATTCATTGCTGGTGGGACTATAATACAGTCAATTTGGAAGACGGTTTGCCAGTTTCTCACAAAATTAAACATATTCTTACCATATGCTCCAGCAATTGCACTCCTTAGTATCTATCCAAGGGAACTGAAAACTTTTAAAACCTGCACATGGATGTTTATAGCAGTTTTATTCATAATTGCTAAAACTTGGAAGCAACTGAGATGTCCTTCAGTAGATGAATGGCTAAATAAACTGTGGCCCATCCATATTCAGCACTAAAAAGAAATGAGCTATCAAGCCATCAAAAAATATGGAGGAAGCTTAAATGCATATTACAAAGTGAAAGAAGCCAATCAGAAAAGGCTACGTGCTATGTGATTCCAACCATATGACATTCCAGGAAAGGCAAAACTATGGAGGAAATAAAAAGTTTCAGAGGTTAGCGGGGAAAGAGGTTGAATAGACATAGCACAGAGGATTTATAGGGCACTGAAACTACTCTGTATGATAATATGATGACAGGCACATGTCATTATACATTTGTCAAAACTCACAGAATGTAAAACACCTAGAGTGAACCCTAATGTAAACTATGGAATTTGGATGATAATGATGTGTAGTGTAGGTTCATCGATTCCAAAAAATGTACCACTCTATGCAGGATACTGACACTGGAAGAGGCTGTGCGTGTATATGGAAATTCTCTGTACCTTGCGCTCAACTCTACTGTGAACCTAAAATTGCTCTAAAAAATAAAACCTAGTTTTTTAAAAAAATGGGTAGAATAGCATTTCAGAATATTGGAGGGCTTTCAAGTTTCCCGTTACACAAAAGGAAATTGTCACAGCATCTAACAGGTGCCAGGGATACAGCTGCACTCACAACATTGAGGATTTCTGACTCCCTTTGTACCTGTGACGTATTGTAGAATGCCTTCCCTAAAGACCTGAATTTAAAACTCCACCTCCAAGCATCTTCTCCTTCCTCTCCAAACCATCTTCATGTATGACCTGACCACTTTATTCTCTCCTCCATCTTTGTGAACCCATCAGATCAACTCATCTTTCTGAGGTCTTTTTCTTAGCCTTATGCATGGCCTTTCAACTTTAAAGGGCCAGAGGCCTGATGTTTTGGCAGTAAGGAATTTTTTGTTAGTTGTTTTGCTTTTGTTTTTGTTTTTTACCCTGTATCAGGAACTCTCACTTCATAAAATATTTGGTGCTTTTTCTAATACCTAAATTTTTTTTTTGGTGGTACGCGGGCCTCTCACTGTTGTGGCCTCTCCCGTTGCGGACCACAGGCTCTGGACGTGCAGGCTCAGCGGCCATGGCTCACAGGCCTAGCCGCTCCACGGTATGTGGGATCTTCCCAGACCGGGGCATGAACCCGTGTCCCCTGCATTGGCAGGCGGACTCTCAACCACTGCGCCACCAGGGAAGCCCTCTAATACCTAAATTTTATGTAATGGGGCCACAGTAGGAGAAAAGTGTTTTTATGACAATGTGGAATGTCTGCTCTTGTTACTAAGGGACCATCACACTCAAAGGGAAATAAAGACTTAGTCTTCCTAACTAGAAGATAAGAACCTTCAAATTTTAGAGTTAGAAGATACCTTTAAAGTCATTTTGTCAAGCATTTTAGTAAAGAAAAAATCAGAAAGGGGGACCGACTTGCCAAAGGGCACACAGCTCAGTCCATCACAGAGGAAGGACTAGAAACCCAATCTGTTTGTTCCAACCTGGTGCAATTTCCATTTTAAGCATGGCATGAACTTTTTGGTAAAGCCAGTAAAAGGCTTCCAACTATCCAAAAAGTGCACCCAATCCTTATTTTAACATTTTAGATAGAGTATGCTTAAATAAGTAATTTCTTCATGCTGATTTTGTGCTTTCTCTTTTGCTCCTTATCTCAGATCTGGTAGGAATTTAGCCCTTTCAAGACCTCTCAGAACCACTCAGTTAGGGACTTCCCTGGTGGTCCAGTGGGTGAGGCTCCGGGCTCCCAGTGCAGGGGGCCCCAGTTCCATACCTGGTCGGGGAACTAGATTCCACATGCACGCCACAACTAAGAAGCCTGCATGCCGCAACAAAGATCCTGTGTGCCGCAACTAAGACCCGATGCAGCCAAATAAATAAATAGTAAATAAATACGATTATTAAAAAAAACCCACTCAGTTAGATGAATAAATTCAACCAAAAAATTTCAAACGCCTATAGGTACCAACACAGAGGACACAAAGATGAAAAAGATGCTTTCTGTTCCCCTAAGGAGTTCACCATCTCATGAGCCAAAATGACATATGAAAAACCAGCCAAAACTCCTTGAAATGAGGAGTGTGAAAGGAGTGTTTGGGGGCCGGGCAGAGAGCGGTGCGTCCCACCTGGAAAGGGGTGGGTGAGGAGGCCTGCACTGAAGAGGCAGCATCTGAGCAGCTCATGGAAGGCCGAGGAAGATTCCATCGAGGGGGTAGGTTAAGGAGGGGGAGGACATTCCAGGCAGAGGATGGAGCATGAGCAAAGCAGAGAGGCATGAGAGGGCTGGCTATTTTTAGAGAACAGTGATTAGACTGGAGAGGCTGGAAGATAGAATAAAGGAAAGTGGGGCGGTGGGAGGAAAAGTTGGAAAGTTAATTTGGGGCAAGAAGAAGAAACTTGAATGCCATGTCAAAAGTTTTTAGTAAGATCACACAGTAAGGGGGCGCTAATGGGGGTCTTTAAGCTGGAAGCTGCCATCATAAGATCTGTGTTTCGAAAGACAGCTCTGGTAGCAGTGTGAGAGATGGAAGACAGGTGGGGAAAACTCAGTGGGAAGCTTCTGAAAAAGTCTAGGCAAGACATCTGAGCCAGGGCAATAAGAGGAGCAGGGATAAAAAGGACTGGATTCAAAAGAATTTCTGTTGTAGACACAGGTGAACAGTGACAGATGCTAGTCAACCCACGGAAACAGCTCCTAAGATGATCGCATTGATCCACTTTAGAACCTCCGTGAGTGGATTTGCATTTGTCAATTTGCTGTCCCTGTGATACCCGCTTAAGGGGTTTGCACTGCTTCAGGCTCCTCCTAGAGGCTTTGTCTTGGCTGAATAGCGAATGTAGAAACAGCCTCTACTGAACCCAAGGGACCACTGATGTAAATAAAGCCCTGCTAATCTCTCAGGGCAAGATGAAGTTGAGTTGGTACTTTGGCTGCAGAGGCACTCTGACCTGTAGTGATTCTCAGGCCTAATGTCCTCTCTCCCAACTATGTAATGCCGACCAGATCACTTGAAACCTCCCTCAGGGCATTGGCTCTGGAGAAGAGAACCTGGTTCAAGTTCTGACTTCACCATTTACTGGCTGTGTGACCTCACCTCTCAAGCCAGGTTCTTCATCTGTAAAAAGGGAATAATAACACCTATATCCCCCCACTGCTTGAGAGAAACAGAGAGAAAGGGACAGAGAGAGGAGAGAGATCACATCTGAGAGAGAATCAAACACTTGATAATGCTTTTAAGCTGAAAGCATTATGTAAGAAATGCTGTCATCGCTGTAATCGGCAAGTGATGTATGGCCATAAGAACAAAGAGGCCAATACAAACATCTGAATGACGCAAGTACATCAATTATTTGTTTCTCCAAGTCTCACTCCATTTCAGGGGGGACAAATACATATATATATATTTTTTTTATCTCTTGGGTAAAAGGAACCATCTTAGTTCACTTAAGTGTTGCTTTGCTCATTTCTCTGCCTTTCATGGATGGGCCGCATGCCAGGAGCAACCTTTGAATGGTAGTCTTAAATTAATTCTCTCTTTGAAGTAACAGCCAATGACAAAATGTCAGACTACTGGTGCATAGAAATAGTGAAAAGCCCTAGTTACTCCAAGAATGTGGCTGACGTTGAATACATTATAGTCCAATTATGTTTCTTTTCAGAGGGGTTTGGATGAGCAGATGAAAGCTGAGATTCCCAGGCCTGTAAATTCTTCGACAGCATATTCCCTCTTAGTATGGCATGGTTTAGAGCAGTGGTTTCCAAAGTGGAAGGGGGCACCAGCATCCTAGAGAGCATGTGAAATAATACTAGAGCATGAGAAAAAGAATTAGAACTTTTATTACATTTATTTTTATCTTTTTTAGTGCGTAGCATGGAGTGTGTTTTAGAGTGTATATTACAGTAATGTTTATAATTTACATATATATGTACATACATATGTGTGTTGTGTGTGTATGTGTAAACAAAAATGTTTACCGAGGGGACAGCGGTCAAATGAATTTGGGAATCAATGTTGTAGAAGGGATTTGAAGTTCAATCTGGGTTTGAATCTCCCTGTCTCCTTAGTCATCTGTGTTTCCCAATGACTCTCCAGTTTTTAGTTATCCTAGGAGAACGGAGCGGGTAAAGCAGCGTATTCTAGTCCTGACATTGCCACCGACTCACTGTTGACTTAAGTATGTGGCCTTAAACATTACTTAGCTTTCAAGAACTGTATTTATTTCATTCCTCAGTCATACAATGGGTATAATAGTATCTTCTTTACAAAGTCATTGAGAGAATTAAATAGAATAAAGTTTATTCTGATTTGGGTATAAAGACAGTGTTTTAAGGCGTGTGTTTAATATCATCGCCCCTTCTTACTCTCTCGCCTGATCTTCTTTGTGTCCTATGTTTCACAACAGCTGACTCATTTATGGCTATTCCTGGGGAACAATGGTGCAGAAACAGTGGTTTCTAGTCCTAATATTACCATTCACTCACTGTTGAGTGAATGCTCAACTAGTATTGATTGAACACCCTGCCATGTGTCCAACACATGCTTAACATTATCTATTCCTGATAGAATCCAAAAGTCATGTGCATCATTTTTCAGATGAAGCCGCTCTATAGCAGTGCTAGTCAACAGAACTTCTGCAATGATGGAAACATGCTATAGCTACGCTGTTCAAGGTGGATGTATGAGCCACAGTGGGTGGTAAGCACTTGGAATATGGCTGCTATGACTGAGGAACCGAATTTTTCATTTCATTTAATTTCAAATACTTTCAATTTAAATAGCCATATGTGACTATTGGCTACTGTATTGGACAGTACAACTGTAGAGAATGCTGAGCTAGCATTCACGTGTAAGGCAAAATTGAGACTGTTATAGGCTGAATTGTCTTCCCCAAATCATATGTCGAAGTCCTAACTGCTGGTACCTCAGAATGAGACTGTATTTGAAAATAGGGCCTTTAAAAGTAAAATGAGGTCATATGACTGGGCCCAAATCCAATATGACTGGTGACTGGTATCCTTATAAAAAGAGGAGATTAGAACACAGACACACACAGCAGAAGACCATCTGAAAACATGTGAAGAAGATGGCCATCTACAAGCCAAGGAGAGAGGCCTCAGAAGATACCAACCCTGCTGACACCTTGATCTTAGACTGCTAGCTCCAGAATTGTGAGAAAATAAATGTCTGTTGTTTAAGCCACCCAGTGTATGGTATTTGTTACGGCAGTTCTAGCAAACTAATACAAAGACCTTTTCACTTCTAGTTCACTTACAACAGACTTTCTCAATAAATTCATCAAGAATACATTCTATCACTCACACACAAACAACACAACACACAGAGTTAAAAAAGTAAGATACAAAAAATATATAAGTAACAGTATTTGAATGAAGAAAGCAGTAAATTTATAATTAGGGTTTTTTTTTTGTTATTTTTTAATAGATCTTTACTGGAGTATAATTGCTTCACAATACTGTTAGTTTCTGTTGTACACCAAAGTGAATCAGCCATATGCATACACATGTCCCCATATCCCCTCCCTCTTGAGCCTCCCTCCCATCCTCCCTATCCCACCCCTCTAGGTCATTGCAAAGCACAGAGCTGATCTCCCTGGGCTATGCTGCTGCTTCCCACTAGCTATTTTACATTAAGTAGTGTATATATGTTGATGTTACTCTCCTTTAGCCCCAACTTCCCCCTCCCACCCCATGTCCTCAAGTCCATTCTCTATGTCTACATCTTTATTCCTGCCCTGCAACTTTTTTTTTTTTTTTAGATTCCATATATATATGTTAGCATACGGTATTTGTTTTCTCTTTCTGACTTACTTCACTCTGTATGACAAACTCTAGGTCCATCCACCTCACTAAATATAACTCAATTTCATTTCATTTTTTTTTAAAGCAATTCTTTATTTACTTATTTATTTGGCGTAGCTGCTCTGCAGCATGTGGGATCTTCCCAGACCAGGGCTCAAACCCATGTCTCCTGCATTGGCAGGTGGATTCTTAACCACTGCTCCACCAGGGAAGTCCCTTGTTTCTTTTTATGGCTGAGTAATATTCCATTGTATATATGTGCCACTTAGTTTCTCATCTCATAGAAGAAATAAAATATGGCTACCAGTTAAATCTATATCTATCTATCTGTGCATAGCTTTTAAATTAGAGGAAGAGGATCATTTCTAAGTCATAAAAGAAAACATGACAAGGAAAACTATTAAATCTAATAAAAGTCCAGAAAAGAAAAAAGAAACATTATTTAAAAAAAATAAAATAAGATGAAAGGAATAAGCCCATATATATCAAAAATCACAATAAATGTGACTAAAGTATCCTTTTAAAAGGTGACTCAAATTATGTAAAACCCAAAATATTGTCACGTGTTAACTCTGGGAAAGAAAGTAGGATTGTGGGAGGGAACTTTTACAATTTACTGTAAATACATCTTTATCATTTAGTCTTTCACGATAAAAATGCATTCCTGTATTACTTGTATAATCAGACAACATTTTTTTAAAGGTCAGCAACATTAGAGTCAGACCCAGATTTTCTGGCTCCAGAAATAATTCTACTATACACATTGCATTTCCCCTTAAGGGAACTAAACCCCTTCTTTGGGCCTTAACATCTGTACTATAAAATCAAAGTTGTGGGCTACATTTGTGACTTTCCAATTTTGTCTCAATAAAGTATTTTCGAAGCCACTTTGGGGGTTCCGAGAAAGGCTATGTGAGTATAATAGACCACCTATTTATTTCAAGCAGTGAATTTCCTCTTTTATTTGCTTTATATATCAATGTTCCATTTAAGACTATTTATAGAAAACAGTATTATCATTCTAAAAAAAAGCACACGAAAGTTTGAAAGCTACTATCCTGGAAGACTTCTAAAGTACTTTCTAACTTTAACATTCTAGAGTACTCGCCATTTCCCCATTTCTACAACAAATACACTTCTGCATGAAAACATAGACCAGGAAAATCTCATATTAGGTTTTTGCTGTGTTCATTTTCGTGAAATTAGCACAACCTTCTTTACAGTTATTTCCAACCAACTCAACCAACTGGTTTGTGGTTATGTAATGAACAGGCTAATATGGCTGATTTGAAGGGCTGGATTTCATATCCCTCTCGGTTGGGTATTACCTACACCTAACCTCAACAGCTAGGTCAACACTACTGGAAAGTGCCTTCCCTTAAGAGACAGATAACCTGGATTTTCATCTGGGACCTACCAAGACTCATTGTTTGGCCTTTAGCAAGTTATGTACCTCAGTTTCCTCAGCCATAACATGAAGAATTGGTCTATTAAATCTCTGAACTTCTTGCCAGTTATCAAATTTTATAATTTATATGAGTCCTTGATGCTTGATCAAAATATATGCGCATTTCAGGCAAAGAGAAATGAGACCTCCAAAAAAAATGTCGGTTCAGAGAGACTTATCAAGACTTGTAAATAGGATGCACAGCCATGTTAAATTCTTAAGTAGAAAAAGATAACAAAGTAACTCAAACCTTTGGAAAGAAAGGTTTTCTTCATAGGATAGCGGGCCATGAAGTGACAGAACCCTAATGATTAGCTGACTTTTTTTTCCCAAGCTCCTTTGAAGAGATTATCTAACTATCATTTCAGACAATCATGACTCCTATTTTTAGCTCTGAGTTTTCTTCATGAGCACAGTGACCTGCGTCTCAAGAGTTACAAAGGGCTCCCAGATATGGTTCATGATTCATACGCAGGTACCTTGCATTGACTTCCAGGAAGGTTAGGGGGGTAGGAGCCAGGAAAATGATTTTAGGTGTAAAACCTTTTGTTTGCTCTTGTTCCTTTTCCCACCACTTGATCAGAAATGCACACTACACAAATTGATCCCTTGGCGCCATAGGCGATTGGCAATTAAAACAGAACCCAAGAGATACTGTTCTCCAAGGGCCTCGCAGCTGGTGTGGGCGGGACGACACTCAGGGCTTTGGTCACCGGCTATTTCCAGCCTCTGATAGCAGTTGTGTTACTCATGTCTCATTCACCCTCTCCCCTCGGCCTCCCTCCCCTCCCCTCCGCAGGCCAAGGCTGGTGACAGCCCCCATATATTTAAAGAGGACGTGAGCCCCCTTAGGCAGCTGAGCCGACAGAGACCGCACAGGCAGGTGAGTGGAGCGAAGGGCATCAGGGCTGGGGGTGGGCTGGCCTGGTGGCCAGCTGGGACTCGGAAGGGTCTCATAGAGCAAGGGTGTGTTTCACGTCCCAAGTACCAGCATCCACTCTGGTTCTGTGTGAGGAGGCTCAAGTTATGCTTGATTCTGGGTGGACCTAGTTGTCTAGAACATTCCTAAAAGGGTGATTAGCGTTTGGGGGCTCAAGGAAAATCCACAGAGAATGAGTAAGGGATTATTTTCGGTCTAAAACTATTTCCATTATTCATGGAATAATGTTTCTTATCGTCTTAGTCAAAAGACCTGCATTCTAGTCCTAGGACCACGTAAATGAAAAGATGTGTGACTTCGAGAAAGTTCCTGCCCTCAGGGTCTTGGTCTCCTCTGCAATGATGGATGTGGACGTGGTGACAGTTTTCTAAACTGTAAAGCACTGCACAGTTACAAAGTGGTTGCAATAGATACGATACAGCAGAAGCCAGCTTTCCAATGCGCAAAATACAAGGATTTGTTCTTTTCAAAAGGTGTGGGTGAATGACTCAGATGTCTATATTTCACCTTACCCTGTCTCTCACATAGGTAATACTCAATGGAGTTGTTGACTTAAAATTGATTTTATATCCCAAGGATGTTCAGCAACTGGCTTGCTTTTAATAATTTGAAACTAATCAAAGCAGACCCAAAACAGACGTTGCTGTATTGAAAACCCATTAAAAGCTCTGTTTACTGGGAAGATAATTCCCAGCTGGGGCTGAGGGGTGATTCCCAGTGTTTCCTCTAGGTTTCAGTAAAGGACTTTTTTTTTTTTTTTTTAACATCCCAGTGAATGACAGGCATGAGTGCGACTGAGAATAAGAAGTGGTTTTAAACAATAGTCTGAGCGGAGCTGCTGCCTTCAGATCAAAGCCACTGCCTCTAATTTCTGTTCCCTTCACTGAGCTGGGGAGTTGGGGAACAGGTCTGAGGAACCTTGTCTCTCTGCAGTACAACTCAATGCAATTCAATGAGCTTGTACTGACCATCTCATGTGTCGGAACTGGTGTGCAGTAGAGGCATCACTCATGCAGGGAAGGTTGGGCATCAACATGGACAGGACAAGAAAATAGGGAAGAGCCTGTGTCCTCAGTTGACTTTTGGGACTGAATCTCAATGCTGGGTACATCCAATTCATTACAATTTATGTAAAACTGCTTTCTGATCCAGAAAGTGTCCGGGATTCTTCTGGCTTGGCTTTGGTTCCATTCTGAACAACTCAGTCATTAAAATGAGCCCAGGGGACTTCCCTGTGAGTCCAGTGGTTCAGATGCTGCGCTTCCACTGCAGGGAGCGTGGGTTCAATCCCTGGTCGGGGAAATAAGATCCCTCACGCCAAACGGCACGGTCAAAAAACATAAAAAAATAAAATGAGCCCTGGCTGTTGGCAGAGCGTACAGCCGACCCTCAGGCTCAGCGCCCTCTCAGCGGGCAGACAGGTGCTCTGCAGTCCCTGCACAAGCCGTCCATTGGAGATGGAGGGGGCAGGCCAGGAGACGGGGGGGAGAGAGAAGGAAAGAGAGAACAGGGTCCTTCAACAGGCAAATTGCCATGGACTTCTTGGAAGAAGTGGAGACAGACTCTCAGTAGAATACAAATTCAGAAATCCTGGGAACTTGAAGAAGGAAATAGAAGAAAGCAAAGAGCATCAGTCATAGAGGCAGCTCAAATTCTAGCTCTGAGCATCACTGCTCTGAGTTTCCATTTCTGAGCAGTAAAATTAAAGTAAGGCCACCTATCCCAAAGGGATTTGTTAGAATCAAATGGGATAAAGTATAAGAAAGTACTTTGTAAGTCTAATAAAACTGTACAAATATTCAAGGCCTTGGAGAAAGGGCACAGGGCCAAACCTGATGGGCTGCAGGAGGATTTCCTGCTAAGTACAAATGTGATGATAAAAGTCCAGAGGTCAGAGCAAATAACAAGCTGACCAGGAGTTAGAAGATGATTAATTTGTTTTACAAGAGGAAGGACACAGACAAGGAATATAATACACAGGGAATATAACTCCTGAGGCAGGCAAACTTCCAATCATAACTGTGCCACTCAGATGTCTGGGAATACTATATCCAGAGTTGGCCTTCATGGCCAAATAGAAATGTGATGCCTTCAAATGCTAAAGACTTCAGTTATTCATCACAATGAAGGAATTCAGGAGAAGAGACAATAATTGTCTTATTACTGGGACCAAGGAAGATGGAAGCTTCGGAGCCTCATCACGGACCTCATCATGGGAAAGCGTAGATCGTGATTTGTTGGTCGTTTACTGCCCTGTGCAAGCTCAAAACAAAATTAGCCTATTTAACTGTCACCAAAAGTCCTGCAAGAAGTCATTCTTCAGAGGAAGTAACGAAAGTTCAAAGAAGCAAAGTAATTACTCAGGATCACACGGCTAGGAAGTGGCAGAGCCAGGATGTAAACCAGGGTGCAACGTGGTCTTAAAAACAAATTATAAAGGCCAGGATAGAACAAAGTGAGTTTCTGAGAGTAAAAGTCAGCCACACCTTAGAGATAATTTCAGGAAAGATATAATATGACCTGTGCATTACAGCCTTAGTTTAAGGGGCAGGTGTGTCTACTCTGAATTTTAAAGGGATGAGAGCTGGGTTTATTTTTGTGCTGGGATTAAGCAACCTATCTCCCCAGGCTTTGTGAAAGGGCCTCTGGAAGGGGGACTTCATACATCTGTTCAGAAGCTTAGGAGGAAGCCGCTGACCTTGAATGTCCTACACCGGGGAGCTGAAGGCCACGGCCTCCCTGGGCCACAGTGACTCTGTTTGGGTTCACTGCTTCCCTTCAAAGTCCAGAGCACCAGAGAGGTCAGCTGGTGGTAGGCACCAGAGCTGCCAAAGTGAGGAAGCGGGTGTCCCGGGGCACAGGCTCAGGACCCTGCCTGATGTGCCGTCCCTGGTGCCAGGCACCCTGATCCCCCCAAGGAGGCTGACTCTCTCCCTGGCCTGGCTGCATCTGTTCTTGGGTACAGCACACTCTCAAGGCTGAGAAACAGAGTTGGTTCACAGTCTGAAGAGAAGGGCCATGGAGAAGGAGTTGGAAAGATTTACTTGTTTTAAGAAAATGGATTTTAAAACCATTTTGGAGATAAAATAATAACAGTAATAATGAAAGCAACTAAAATTATTAAACACCTGCTATGTAGAAGCACTGATGTGTAATATGTTAGCTATTATTATTATCTTATTTAACTGAAAACAGCCTTCTAAGGCAAGTCTTCTCATTCTCTCTTTATGTGCATGACGACATGGGTTCAAAGATTTTGAGTAATTTGCCCATGGTTGAACAGATAGTGTTTTTTTGTTTTTTTTGCGGTACGCGGGCCTCTCACTGCTGTGGCCTCCCCCGTTGCGGAGCACAGGCTCCGGATGTGCAGGTTCAGCGGCCATGGCTCACGGGCCCAGTCGCTCCGCGGCATGTGGGATCCTCCCGGACCGTGTCCCCTGCATCGGCAGGCGGACTCTCAACCACTGCGCCACCAGGGAAGCCCCAGATAGTGTTTTTTGAAACCTGGCTTGGTTCTTTCCAAAGCCCTTCTTTCCCCATATCATCTGTTTTACCTGGATTAAGAGACTAGAGAAGAGGCAGTGTTTGAGAGGAGACACTACTGGGCAGCTTTTCTGCAAGGTGAGGCTCTAGTCAGCGATCAGATCCCTAAACCTGTCTCAGGGCTTGAAGGACCCTTGAAGGGGGCTTCACTACATTACATTACACTTGGACACCCATCCACTGCCAAGCTAAATCAATAGTGAGAACTCTCCAGCCCCAAAGGAGCCCTTTCCATGTGTGAAGAGCACGGACTCTTAGAAAGTCTTTTATTTTACTGAACTGAATTCCGCCTCCCTCTTTTACTCCCACCCATGAGTATTCTCTCTGTCCCATGGAGAGACAATGGGTCAATCAGATCCCAATTCCCATCAGCTGGGAAGGTTGGTTAATGGAGGTGCTGACCCTTGTCCCCTCTCGAGCGTGTTGTAAGCAGGAACATGGGACACAGAACCAGCTTAAACTGGGGTTTGAATTGTGGTTCTGCCGCTTACTGGTGGTAGGACCTCAGACAAGTCACTTAAGCCCTCTGATCCTCATTTTTCTCATCTGCAAAACGGGGATCACAAAATTTGCTATGCAGGGCTGTTGTATTTAAGGATAGTATATCTATAGCAACGATACATAGTAAACAATAAATAGAAGCTAATGTTAACATAAGAACACAGCTTTGGAGTCAGAGCGACCTAAATTCCAACCTAGCCATGTGACACATACTAACCATGTGACCTTGGGCAATGTAATTTCCCTGAGATTCCATGTCTCCATCTCTAAAGCGAATGTTGTAAAAGCACCTACCTTGAAGGGTTGTTGTGAAGCTTAAATGAGATTTACCATAGGGCCTGGCCCGAAGGCTGGGCTTCAGACGCTATGGCTTTAATAACAATATTATTATATTAGTAATAATTGTGATTATCACTTAGATTCCAGATATGTGTTTCTATGATCCAAAATCTTTGCCTCAGTCAGTGTAGACAATTTAACTCACTATGTGGAATCAGGCACCTAATAGGACAACCAAATAAACCAACACTGAGATGAAAACAGCATTGTCGCTGGAGGTCTCTGCTCAAAGCCATAGCCTAAGGTTCCCTCCCTGGTTCTTTAATGGACCCCTAACAAAGAAAGAACAGAATCACTGAGCACCCATTTTATCTACACCACCCACTTTTGCCCTAAGGTATCACCTTTCAGCTCCACAGTTGGTAGTTTAAAAAAAGAAAACCAGAGTGTTGGATTAGGAAGAATGCGCCCAAGTTACACAGCACAGTTATAGTTTTAAAAATTCAGACTGATACGTGACAACTTAGAGTTGTGGCAGAACTCATTAGCTCTTACATTTTATAACATCCTGCGGTTTACAAAGTGATTTTACTCACACGAACAGCTACCGTCCTCCCAGCAATAGTGAAACAGATGGGACTATCATGCCTGTTTTATAGAGAGGATATTGAAGTTCAGAGAGCCTGCACGGTTTTCTCAGATCACACAGCTTTGAAGAGGCAAGACAGAACTAGAACTCTGGCCTCCTGCATCCGGTTTACAGCCTTCTCCAGCCCCTACTATAGCACATTCCCAGTATAATCTCTTCCACAGCACTACTCGTTACGAAATCCACCCAGGTAAGTCTCTCACTGGGATCTGGTATCTAAAAGTCTGGAGTCCACCCTCTCCCTAGTTGACATCACAGGGTCCTGCATTCTGCTTCATCCTCCTGAATTCGACTGTCCCCCCTTTCAGTCCTGACACACGACTTTGTGACAACACAGCCATCTCTGGGACTGGCCCAGGGAGTAGTGCCAGGTGATGTGATGGAGACTGTGATCCAGGTGACAAATGGGGCTGAGTGACGGGCAAGCCTATATTTGGTGTCCCACCTTCAATGACCCTTGCCTGTGTCAGGCAACGCTGATAAACAAATGGCCCACCCCTTGGTATCTTGCCTGCGTAAACTCGCATTCCAGGCCTGGCTAGGGGAGTGTTGAGACACAGGAATTCCAAAGCAATGCAGGAGGCTGAGAAGGTTAGATATGTAAGCCAGGACCTACGTGTGCTTTCAAATCATAGTGACTTAATTAGCAGATCGGTGCTATTTGAGTAAACTGAAATAAAGTGAAGAACAATGACTTACCTTTGAACAGCTTCTCAGTGCTGCTTTGAATTCCATCATCTTTCCATGACCTTCACAGTGATCCTGTGAGGAAAGTGCAGGACACAATATTATCGTCATTTTTGACCCACATTAAGGCCGCAAGGTCAAGATTAGAACGTGTGTCTTCCAATTCAGGATGCTTTACAACACACGCTGCCTTTTGGCCTTTGAGCATCTGAAGAAGAAATCAGAGACGTCGTCTGTGTTAGGC
The DNA here is from genome assembly GCF_059928025.1 of Delphinapterus leucas. NCBI lineage: Eukaryota > Metazoa > Chordata > Mammalia > Artiodactyla > Monodontidae > Delphinapterus > Delphinapterus leucas. The sequence goes on from NC_143135.1 coordinate 37,022,428, forward strand.
CCCCATAGCTACATTTCCATCTTTAGAAGTGGAACTGAGCACCTGTTTAATCGAATGCTTATGGATTTCTATTTTGAGTTTCAAGTCCTGATAAATGTACGTCAGATATTTATGATCACTTGATAACAACCTGTCATGTGTGGACAATTGCTGAAGACACACACACACACACACCCCTAAGAAGCATATCTCTTTCCCATTAACTTGCAGGATATGCCAATGAAATCTCCATTGAAGATGTGAAATGAGAAATTCGACCTGGGGTTGTTTTCATTGAAAAATTTCACATCATTAATTTCACAAGTGTCACTGTCACATTCCTGGATATATACTGCCTTTCTCCTCTATTTTATATTATGGTGAAACTCAGGATCAAAATGAACACGAAGAAAATTATGATTCTACCCTTTTCCAAAAAAACATACCATCTTTAGTCAGAGAAGGGTAGATCTTGGAAAAAGAAGTTGGGTAAAAAATTACCCCCAAATGTCTACTTTTTATGCCTCATCTTGTTTGTACATGAGATGGCAATCTTGAAAACCTATTCTGCCCCTGAAAGTAAAAAATAAACAATTTGGGCTCTTTTAGGGCATATTAAGTTCTCCATGCCTTTCTGTGTGCTCTTTTCTCTGCCTGAAATATCCTTTTCCCTTTTCTCTATCTGGTGAACTCTTATTCACCCTTCAAAACCCCATTTAGATGTGATGTTTTCTGTGATCCTCCAACAACTCACTGCTTTCCTCCCCAATCTAAATGTCGGTAGCCATGCCCTCCTTTGAGTTTGCATAGCACTTCTCATAAGCCTCTTTTCTGGTACAGAGTATTCTGGTTCCTGCCTATCTTTCTCACTAGAATGTAGGCTTCTCAAGGCTAGGGGACAGGACACAAATTACCCATTTTTATAAGCTTTCCTCTCCTTCATTCCTCACCAAGTAATTACTGCAGTGTCTGACACATGATAGGTAGGTAGTAAATGCATGGTGATTAAATGAATAAATGAATGAATGAATGCAGACTTGATCCCAAACTTTTCAATTCAAAATCCATTACTCTCCCCATTAAACTAAGCAATCTGAACTACAGAAATAGTAGCACTAAATGTTTCCTTTTAAAAAACTTATTTTCTAAGATTTTACTGAATAAAAAGAAGAACCTGCTTCTCTGAGAAGGGTAGGATGTTCCTGGCTAACCTAACCTGCTTTTGGAAGCAGGAAAATCTCCTTGCAGGACATTTAGGTGGAGAGTTTCCCTTTGGTCCTAGTATCGGTTTCCATGGTCTGTTTGCTATTTACCTTCTGTTTCTTAGCAAAACCTGTCTTTCTTACGAGGCTGGGCGACACAATCCAGACCAGGTGACCCAGGAGGCTTAGTGTTAATTGCCAACTATTATAAGAAGGTGACTAGCTTCCCAGAAGGGAAAGAGAAGGTCAGAGGCAGCCACTTGGAATTGTCTGATAGTGCTTGGTGTCAATGACAAGATGAACACCAGGCTTCTTAGAAACCGAAGGATCTCAGAGAAAATTCAGCCCCCCTGGGACTGGCAGGATTTCAGATTTCACTGAGTACTGATGACTTATTTTAGTTCCGCTCTGGGGAAACTGAAAACTGGATTCATACTTACAGACAGACACAGAGGAAAGAGAAAAAAGTTTCTTGATGTCCCTCCTTGCCTAGTATCGCTCACACAGAATTCTCTAGTGGGGAGACAAGGATGGCCTGGGGCTGGCTATCAGCAGCTTCTGGTAGCAGAGGGTGCTTGAAGGGTGTGCAAGGACCTGCAGGAGCATCACCTGTCCCTGTGAGCTCTGACGAGTACCTTCCTGCACATCCTCTGAACTCCACTGTGAAGCAACAAGGAAAAGAATGACCCTCTTCATATCATAGGTGGGAAAACAGAGGTAAATAGAAGCTATGAAGTTCATCTCGATGCACATGGCAAGTTGCTGGTAGCCCCGAAAGCAGGAGGAGGTTTCCAAACCACTGATCTAGTGCAGTGCCAACATAGCTCATTGCCTGGGCAATGATATTTCTTAAAAAGGAATGAATGGATAGATGAAATAAATCTGAATAGAGTTTTTATATATTATGTATTTTTATCAGCAAGATGAGCCAAGGCTTTGCTAACCGAAGGGTGGTGCCCTCCTAGCAGCAACAGCCCTGCCTGGAGTCTTAGAAGTGCAGAATTTCCTGCCTCTCCCCAGATCTACCAAACCAGAATCTGCATCTTAACAAGACCCAAGGTGACCCAAGAAGCACTGAGCTAGATAAGAATACCATTTTCACAGGTTATTCGCACTTCTGATGGAATAATTTTTAAAACCCTAGGTGGAAGAAAATAACAATACTGAATATTTGCATACAATTTCAGATACACAAAACTAGCTTATCCATTCCTTCTAAGGACCCTGTGAGGTACACAGGAGCTGGGGCTATTGAAATTTAACAGAAGAGGAAACTGAGTCCCCAAGTGGTAAAGTGACTTGCTCAGAGCTTGCTCTGAGTGTCTGAGCTTATCCAATGACTTACACACAATAACCATTTGCTGAAGGAATGAATGAACCACCAACAAACTGGGGCTGGATCCTGGTCTTCAGACCACAGCACTACTAGGGATTGGTTCACTCTTTTTTTTTTTTTTTTTAATTTTTATTGGAGTATAGTTGATTTACAATTTTGTGTTACTTTCTGCTGTACAGCAAAGTGAATCAGTTATACATATACATATATCCACTCTTGTTTAGATTCTTTTCCCATATAGGCCATTACAGAGTATTGAGTAGAGTTTCCTATGCTATACAGTAGGTCCTTATTAGTTACCTATTTTATATATATTATTGTGTATATGTCGATTGGGATTGGCTCACTCTGGAGGTTACCTAAATTTAGGGTATTTGCTTTATGTCCTGTTAGACTTGACCTTGACCAGAGAGTCTTCAAGATGCCAAATTGGGGCGGAGGAGCAAAATGCGGAGCCTGCGGAAAGACCGTCTACCATGCGGAAGAAATCCAGTGCAACGGAAGGAGTTTCCACAAGACCTGTTTCCACTGCAGTGAGTTGGGTGAATGCCATGACGGCCCCTCAGCACTTCGAAGTTCACACTTAGTCACAGATACTGTGTATCAGTAGTTCTCAAAGTATGGTCTGGGGACCAGCAACATCAGCATCCCCTGGGAACTTGTTAGGAATATCACTTTGGGGCCCCACCTACAGAAAGGATGGCGCTCTCCTGAGCACCCCCTCTCCAACCACTTGTCCAGCTCAGAGGCCATTTCCCTGAAGCTCAAAGTCAGAACAAGCTCCCAGTGGTGAAAACTTGACCCAGTGGCGACATTTACAAAGTGTGACTTGACAGAGTAAGAAAGCCATCACTTATCTGCAGCCAGGATGGACTTGGCTTGATGTGCTGTCCCCACAGGCCAGCAGTCACCGAAGCCAGCTGCAACTGGTCTTTCCTAAGAAAAAACCTGTGTCAGGCTGGGGGGCAACAGATGACAATTCTGGAAGCGTCGGAAAGGGAAGCGTTTGGGGCACCATCAACTTGACAAGGGGAATCTTTACCGTCCCCTGCTGGACACAGTTTCACAAATGTCAAAACCAGGGGGGCATTTAAAACCCCGTGGTCCACCTGGGAGTCAGGCTCTACCCAACTCATGTGACTTTGGACAAGTCATTTCTCATCTCTAAGCTGGGTCATTGGCATCTACAGCAGAGCCAGGAGCAGAGTCTGTGCCTTCAGATTCCCAGTCCAGTCTCTTCAACACGACTGCCTTCTAGAGTTTCCTAGCAGCTTGGTCCTATTTTAGGAGAGCAGTTCTGTCTTGGCCACTTGCCTTCTTTGCTCCCCTCCAGCAGGTCTGGCTTAAGGGTTAGCTTTACTGGACATTTCGCAGACGCGCGCTCCCCAACCCTTCGTGACCCATCCGCCCCCATGTCTCAGCCCAGCAGCCGCAAGGCATCACGTTGCCTCAAGCTGCTTCAAACAGAACTTCAAGGGTTGGGCTCCATCTGTTAGGGCATGGAGACACTTCATCCTCCAGAAATAGTAGCGCTTTCTCTGCTGCAGGAGTTTCCATTATCCCTTACCTCCCACAACAAACATAACTGTCACCAAGCAATAGGGGGAACCTGCCGTGAGTGATTGGGTGTGTGGATTTACTAATGTTTTAGGTTTTAATGATGCGTACGTAATTCTTTTTAAGCCATCATACACATTCATCAGGTTCACCACTATCATCACAGTGATCCAGAGTCACTGCTCAAGAGAGTTCATTCCATAACCCTCTGGCTTTTGTCCAAATATAGCTAGTGTTCTTTAAAAAGAGTGGGGGAAAGGAATATTGGTAAGAACACTGGAGTTGGAGTGAAAATGACTAGGGTTTGAGTATGGGCTCTACCATGCACTTTAACTGGGTGACCTTGGGTAAGTCACCATTGTGAGCCTCAATTTCCCCATTTATAAAATAGAGATGGTTATACCTGCCACACAAGTTGTTGTAAGAAGAAAGCTGGGTTTCTTCATCTGAGATCCAATTTTCTAGGCCTTTATTCTCCTTTCATCAGCTTGGATGTCTGAGTGGGTACAGGCAACGGTGGGGATGCTTTCCATGGCGAGGGGTGTCTTGTTTTCCCAGGCAGCAGGAGGATGCCCTGTTTAACGGAGCCATGGAAGAACGATGTGAGCATTTGCTGGTGCATCCCTTTCAACCCCTGGATATTCTCCTTAAAACCTGTGGGTGGGATGGGGGTCTGAGCAGTACAGGTTTCTGCAGTGGTGGACAGAAGGATCCTGGAGAGGAGCGTGATTTTCTGTAGTATCGTCACAACAGTGGTCTGTCCACAGGTCAACCTGTAGTTGCTGGAAATAGAGTTCAGAGAGGCAGAGTCTACCTTAGTTTGTCTCCTGGCCAGTGTTCTCCAAACTTCTATACAAATCTTAACCCCCCTACCAGTGCCGTCCAAAAGATATATAATGCAAACCACATATGGAAACTTAAATTTTCTAGTAAACTTATTTTTTTAAATGTGAAAAGGAACAGGTGAAATTAATTTTAAAACATTTAACCCAATATATCAAAAAATTGTAATTTCAACATGTCACCAATATACACATTATAACATCATGTGGCGGGTGAGTGGCTACGGTATTACACAGCACAGCTCTGCTGTGCCTGTGTGTGTGAAAGCTAGTCAGAAGCCAGGGAGTGGCTATAGAATTGGCCAGGACAAGACAAGGTATAGGCAGTCCTGGAATGATGGGAATGAGCACTGGAGTAGAAGTCAAAGGATCTGAGGCCAGTCATGGCTCTGCAATTTACCACTGTATAATCGTGGACAAGTCACTGATCTTCATTCACACATGCATGCATGCATTCATTCATTCATTCATTCACTCAACAAATGTTTACGGAGGACTAACTCTGGGCTAGGCTCTGTGCTACATTCTGGGGATATTAAAACTGTTTTGCCCTCAAAGAACTCAGAGTATAGAACATAAATGAATAGTCAACAAGTTGTTCTGAAAAAAAAAACCCAAAGAAAACCAAGTTGTTCTGGAGATTAGTAACTGACAGCTACAGGAAGGGCAGAGACAGGTATACCTTACATGCTCAAATATAAGGCAAATTCCCCCCAAAATTATTCCTCATAAAAAGGGTTTGCCTTGGCTTCAGAGTCTTATAAAGTCTCTCATGCTACAGGACAGTCTCTCAATTACTCCATTTATTTAATCTGTTTTTTAATAGAAATTCTTACAAACAATATTGACATAATTATTTAATGAACTCCCATACGCCTGTTTCCCCAGCCACATAACCATCAACCTCTGGCCAATCCTACCTCATCTACAACCTTATCTTCTTCTCCCACTCTTGTATTCAATAACACTTTTTAAAAAAAAAAAAAAAAAATAACCACTTGAGAAAGGCATATTAGCCTGAAACAACCTCATTCAAAGCTGGATTGCTTATAGAGGTCACTTGATGGAACTGTTTTTTTAAAAAGGAGGCAAATAAATTGAATGCCCATATATTATTATTCCTGTGGATATATGACCTCACTATTACAAGCACTAAGTAGCACCCTAAACAACCTTTAAGGATCATCATTACAAAGCGATATAACAAGGTATTAGGCTGTGGAGATCCTACATACTTTTTAATGCTGCCCTAATATTATTGCTAATAGGTACTTCTTGCTGAGATACAATTTCCAGGTGACAGCCCCCTTCTCAGGTAAACAGGTCTGCCTCTAAAAGACACAGACAGAAGTAGGGATGAGCTGCTCTGGAGAGCTGAGTCAGCTGCCTCAGAAAGACACTGTTGAGAAGGGAGATGCTGATGTTGAAGATGCAGAGGAATAATTTGGATACAATTGTTTCCTGAATTTGTGTCAGATTAGAAAAAAGTAACATCTCCAAATCCATATATTGTTGATCTATATTATTAAATTAAATGTTACAAGCAGGTATTTGACACTTTCATTTATATCCTTAAACGTTTATTTAATTCAAGTTGGCAAAAATTTTTCTATTAATAGAAAAATCTAATTAATAGAAGATTTTCTATTAATCTTCTCTTTGGAAAAATAGGGGATTGTCTTACATACTATGTATAATGTATATACACAACATGTGTATAACAACTATACTAGGGTAAAGTATGGGGGATACTTTACATTAGGTGATATACAGTAACCAAGGGGCTTGAGCCAATATAAGCCTAACAGCAGGTCTTCATTGCCTCCCCTGCTTCCAGAAGTGGATCAAAAGAAGTCTCAGCCGTAATTACCTCCTTGAATATCAAAGTGCTTTTCAAAATCCATTTTAAGTAGAGAAACTGCGCAATGCTGATTCTGATATGATTAAGAAAAAAATAAGTTCCTCCCCTGCCTCAGCCCCTCACCCCCTACTCACCCACACACAAATACACTCACACTTCCCGATGTCATTTGTGGTGAGACACTCAGGAGTGCATGTTGTCCCCATTCAGGGACAATATTCTTAGCTGGTCCAAGACCACACACCAGGTTCCAGTCCTGGCCTCCACCTCTTTCTAGCTGGGTACCACTGAAAACATTACTTCCCTTCTCTGTGCTCCAATTTCCTCATCTGTGAAACAGGACTGCCTTGGAATCTACGACTCAGGACAGATGCTCTGGTCAGGAATCAAAGTTGTGTTCTTGGCTGGTGGGGGGGGCCCTTGTGCTGAGTCCCTTGGCCCCAGTCAGGGTACTGGGGGTGCAGGGAAGGCGGGGAGGAATCTCAACGCTAACCCCCTGACCATCCTTTCCTCAACAGTGGCCTGCAGGAAGGCTCTGGACAGCACCACAGTGGCAGCTCACGAGTCAGAGATCTACTGTAAGGTCTGCTACGGGCGCAAGTACGGCCCCAAGGGGATCGGGTATGGACAAGGTGCCGGCTGCCTCAGCACGGACACGGGTGAACACCTGGGCCTCCAGTTCCAACAGTGAGTTACTGCCCCGCTTCTCCCAGCCCGTAGAGCCCCAGCTTTCAGGACAGTTCATTCTGTTCCCATGGCAACGTTTTCTGGAAGTGGGAGAATGGACTCTATTGCTGACTTGCCGACAATAGGAATACTCAGTCTGACCAAGTTCTAACAATGTGTCATCTCTCCGAAGACTCTCTTTAAATTATCTGCCTTTCAAAAGGGCAATTACTTTTACACCATGGCTCTTGGTTTGCATGTCAAGAGAAAACCCAGAATGTACAGATGTTCTATTGTTTGACCTTCGCAAAACTGCATGGAGTCTCTTTTCTTCCTCGTTGAGCATTTTTTGTGTAAATCACATAAATATGGCAGGGACGCAATGGCCATCCTCTGTGTGCCTGTCACTGAAAGATTTCTTCCCTTGGGTTGTAAGATAACTAACGTCTGCATCGCAGTGGGGAGTGGCTCTGTGGGGATGGGCTGTGCCTCAGAAGTAGACAATTACAACTTTCTGTAGGTCTCCCGTGCTGCCTGTTGCCAGTACAACGTTGAGGTTTCCCCAACATTATCCTAGGGAAGCCAGGATTTCACACTGTGCCACCTCCATCTATCAGTCTGCTCTACATGATGATCATGCTGACCTCCAGCCCAAAACTGAATATATACACTGACAGTCACTGGCCTGCAGCTGCTGTCTGGCCAGCTGGTACCCGGGCTCAGCTCTGTGGCGGGACTGGCAGAAAGGCCCAGCCCAACTGAGGCAGTGTCCCCCAGAGAATAGCGAGAGCATCTGAAGAGTCAAGAGTCATCTGGTCCCTTCCAAAGAGAGTAGCCCATGGTAGAGCCTGGAAAACTGCAGGGATGTGTGACTAGTCATATAAATTTTTCTCACTACTCAAGCCCAACCGGAGATGCTATTTTAAAAAGAAAGATGATACCAGCTGCATTCTCTGTCTCACATTACTCAAAGCTCACTCTTCTACGTTAGGGCTTTCCTGTGGTGCTGCACAGCCAGGAAGAGTCTGGAGTCCTGGGTTTCATCCCAGCTCCACCAGTTATGAGCTGCTAACCTTGGGCACTTACCCCTCTGGCCCATGCTCTCCTCCAGCTAGCCCTGCCTCCTTTAGAGGGTTATGGTGAGGCTCAAACGATAAACGTACAAGGAAACGCCAAAAGATATGGAATCACAGGGTTATTACTGTGCCTCTCTCTTAGACTTTGCTCTCAAGAGGACAGGGGACCTTTGGATGCAGGGTGACAATTTGAACTGTGATAAGCATCAGCTCATTGGACTATGGTTTGTTTAGTATCAACTGTCAAGATCCCATCTTGCCCTGTAATATTTTTACTCATTTTGGAAAGCAGACCCGTGGGTTTCAAGGTGGTATAGAAAACCCTAAACGAACAATCACAGCAGTATAACAAGACAAGGGTAATTATACAAGCTAACATACGTGGAACACTTGTGAAGTGCTTTACAACAGAAAGGAAAGAGGTAAGTGAATTCTGGCTAACATTCCTCAGCCCTTACAACAGGCCAGGGAGGCACTGTTCTAAGTGCTTTACTCATGTGGCCTCATTTAACCTTCTCAACAACCCTGTGAGGAAGGTACTATGACTATCCCCACTTTCCAGATGAGGCATCTAAGGCACAGAGAAGTTAAGTAACTTGCTCAAAGTCACACAGCTAGTACTGTTTGCCAAGGGAAGTCTATAGGTTTCATTCATTTGTCAATTTCCACCAGGTCCCCAAAGCCGGCACGCTCTGCCACCACCAGCAACCCTTCCAAGTTCACTTCGAAGTTCGGAGAGTCGGAGAAGTGCCCTCGATGCAGAAAGTCAGTCTATGCTGCTGAGAAGGTGATGGGAGGTGGCAAGGTAAGGACTTCTATGTGAGTCAGATGGGATGCCGGGAGGAATGAGAGAAGAAAGTAGGAACTGAGGGTGGGTGGAGGCCAGACCCTCCTTAGCTCCCAGGAACCACTTAGGAGCCACCCATCCTTACCCACTTTCCTGGGCTGTGACTGTCACCCTGCAGTGCCCTAGGAAACTGGAACTGGTGGATGGAATTCGATGCAATAAGTGTTAACCCACTAGGGGGAGGCACCCAGCTAGGAGCTCTGGAGAAACAAAGGCACACAGGCTCCCCTATCCTGTGTCCACAATCCTTCCAGAAAAGTGTCAGCCCTGGGAGCTGTCACCACTGCATAACTCAGCCTGATATTGGCATCACACTGATGCACACAGCAAACACCCCACAGCAGTGAGAAGCATCCTCGTTCACAAATGTCCTGGCAATAGGGAAAGTCATCTGATGTCTGAGACAGTAACACGCACTTGTCTACAAGCTCCAGTTTCAGGCCTGAAGCCAGGGTGTTCACCAAAGGATCTGAGCCTGAAGAAAGACAAAAATCCTGTTTATACTAAGTAGGGGGAGGAAGCCCACGGAGAGTGTCTGACTCCAAATATAGGCGCAGTCTCCACCCCAGGACAGGCCATTTAAATACAGGTTAGGACCGTGGGCTGTGCCTAGAAGACACGCAGATATGAAGAAAGCAGACAGTCTTCTGGATGATCCAAGTCACGCAACTCTCTTCCATCAGAAATACAGGGAGAGTATCAAAAAGGCTACAAATAATAAACGCTGGAGAGGGTGTGGAGAAAATGGATCCCTCCTACACTGCTGGTAGGAATGTAAACTGGTGCAGCCACTATGGAGAACAGTCTGGAGGTTCCTTAAAAAACTAAAAATAGAACTACCATATGATCCAGCAATCCCACTACTGGGCATATATCCTGAGAAAACCATAATTCAAAAAGAGTCATGTACCACAATGCTCACTGCAGCTCTATTTACAATAGCCAAGACATGGAAGCAACCTAAATGCCCATCAACAGAGGAATGGATAAAGAATGTGGTGTATAGGGACTTCCCTGGTAGTCCGGTGGTTAAGACTCCATGCTTTCACTGCAGGGGGTGCAGGTTTAAGCCCTGGTCAGGGAACTAAGATCCCACATGTCACACAGTGTGGCCAAAAAAAATTTAAAAAAAGAATGTGGTGTATATAAATGTGTGTGTGCTATATATGTGTGTGTGATATATATACCACACACACACACACACACACACACACATACACACACAATGGAATATTACTCAGCCATAAAAAAGAATGAAATAATGCCATTTACAGCAACATGGACGGACCTAGAGATGATTGTACTAAGTGAAGTAAGTCAGACAAAGACAAATATCATATGATATCACTTATAGTGGAATCTAAAAAAATGATACAAATGAAATTATTTACAAAACAGAAATAGAGTAACAGATATAGAAAACAAACTTATGGTTACCAAAAGGGAAGCGGGGGGGGGCGGTGGATAACTTAGGAGTTGGGGGTTAACGTATACACACGTTAAACATCAAGGACCTACCTACTGTATATCACAGGGAACTATATTCAGTATCTTGTAATAACCTATAATGAAAAAGAATCTGAAAAAGTATATATATATATATATATATATATATATATATATATATATCACTTTGCTGTACACCCAAAACTACTACAACATTGTAAATCAACTATACTTCAATTAAAAACAAATACACAAAGAGTTAAAATGAAGTTGAATTCCCTGGATGATTGCCCATTTCTTCACCTTTTTTCTTTTTTCATTTTATATTCAATATGTTACCCACTGCCTCAAGTCCAAGTTCCCCTCTCTTCAGTATTTTGGATCTTCTAGAAATGGGAAGCCCTATTCTATTTAGTCTGTTCTGAAGGAATACATATGGAAATCACCTTGATCTATTCATTTTTAGGGGTCCTAAGAATCGCTGGCCAAGCCCATAGCCAGAATAATTATTCCGGGGGCCAATTAGGTGGGTGAACTGTTAAGACAAGGGCATGCCTTTACATGCTGCCGGTCAGGGGACTTAACATGGAAATAAATGCCCTGCCTGCCCTATTAAATATCCACCTGCCTGTTCTCCTGTGCCCTGCAGCCTTGGCACAAGACCTGTTTTCGCTGTGCTATCTGTGGGAAGAGTCTAGAGTCCACGAACGTTACTGACAAAGATGGGGAACTTTATTGCAAAGGTGAGTGGTTCCAGAGACTCTCTAGAGATGTTTTCCCAGGGAGGGTTCTTGGCAGGGGAAGTTGTGTTCCTGCTGAGAGGCTTGTGTCTGCCCGGAGGCATGGATTCTCAGCCTGAGCCAGGTTTGAGCTCGCAGGATGGGGAGCAAAGCCACCTAAGGGAAAGTAACCTCCTGCCTGACCCAGCTGTGGTCCCCTCCATAGGGACATCTGGGGGGACCTGATACTTATAGATACCCAGTGGTTCCTGAGCACCTGGGGGGAGAGAGGACAAGGAGGAAGCAGTGTCCTGACTGGCCTTGGAAGAGGCCTTAGGTCTGGACAAAAACATCACATTTCCTTTCAAAAACCTGAACACTCTGTCCATTTGACTGGCAGATAAGGGTGACAGCGTTGCGGGGTGCGCGGATGAACTGTGTTCTGCCTCTCCTGAATTTATCAAGACACATCTATCTCCTTCCTCCCTCCCTCCCTTCCTTCTTTCCCAGCCCCCTTCCTTCCCTCCCTTGCTCTCTCCCTCCTTCCTTTCTGACATTTCTGTTCCTGACGTTGCACATCACTTCGTGATCACAAAAAGCGAACTGACAAGCTGGTTTCCCTTCTGGTCCTCACAGCTCTGCCCCTAACTGCCTCCATCATCCCTTTGTCTTGCAGAGAGGCAATAGAGGCTTAGCTCCTTCCTGATGCTACAAAGAAGAAGGGACTCTTTAGGGCCAGGGCAATGTGTCCTCACCCTCAGAGCCTCTCCTAGGCCTTTTCTGTTTCTCAGCGGGGTCCTCCCACCCTTTCACTCAATGATGGTGCCTCAGCATCCCCAAATGTGTGTGTTAAGAGTTGGGGAGAGGCAAGGGGGAGGACGCTACTAATCAAGACTGTAGGTGGCCCAGCTCCCAGGATGAGACAGGATGGAAACTGATGCACTATCTGACAGGGGCTGCCTTCTTCTGGCAGTAGAGGGTACAGAGGGTGCTCAGCATTCACAGGCTATAAAATTCTAAAATGTTGCCACAGCCAGTAGGGAGATCAACCTGTAGAGAAGTAACTGCATTCTCAAGTGGTACAAGCTCTAGTAGAGGATGCTACACAATGCAGGGTGCAAAAAGGGAAGCTTCTTAGAAGAGAAGCTTCCTCTGGGCCTTGAAGGGTGAATGTGGGTTTGGGAGGGGGCGTTCCAGGAACAAGGAGCAGTGAGTGCAAAGGCACCAAGGCCAGGCCATCATGGCTCGTTCCAGGAACTGCAAGCAGTTGTGTGTATCTGAAGGGCAGGCAGGGAGGCGGAGGCGGAAGCAGGAGGGGATGAGGCTGGGCAGGCAGCTGGCAGCCAGATTATGTCGACTCAAATGAGAAAATGTCTCTGAACACACCTAGGGAAGTGCAAAGAAGTATAAACAGTTTTATTAGCAGATCTAAAATAAATACAGTTCAATGTGTTTGAAAGTTAACTTACAAACACATTTGTCAAAAGGATGCCTCTCCCAGGTAAAAGGACTGTGCTCAGGCAGAGGGAACTGAAATGATGGTGCTGACCAGCCCCTTCTCTCCCCTGTCCTCTTCTCTCTCGTTCACAGTTTGCTATGCCAAAAATTTTGGCCCTACAGGTATTGGGTTTGGGGGCCTTACACATCAAGTGGAAAAGAAAGAGTGAAAAGTGCACCGTTTCTCAGGTCTCTCATCGGCCTAAAGCACTTGCCAAGTATCCTACCCAGATGGAAACCCCTCCCCAAACATCCTTTTGTTGGTAGTTGGACAGTGTTTCTCTTCAGAAGTGATCACAGTCTTTACCTGAAGTTAGAAGAGATCTTTGGAAGAAAATTATTAAAAGTCTAATCCGTAACAAATGCTTTATTATTTACGATACTTAGGGTGGGAGAGGCCATAAATAAAAGTTTAAGTGGTAACTTCTACGTCTCTGGATCTTTTCTTTCAAATAGGGGGAAATTTTCAAAAAAACAGAGAGATAGTTTAAAAAAAATTGTGCAGAGGATGTAATGAATGTTGGTGTCAGCTGTGGAAAGAGTGAGGAGGAGGAGGAAGCCACGGGCAAAGGGAAGGCGTCTTCTAGAATCTGTTGGCTAAGCTTCTTTCTAGTTAGCGCTAATGGAGAAGAAAACAGGGGGTCCCGGAGGAAACAGACAACATGGTAGCAAATTCTAAAAGGAAAATCAAACTAATAAAACTGTTGACGAGCTGATCCTTCTGTCCGTATCATGGGCTTTGCAATATTACACATTTCGTGAAAACTCAGAAATGGCAACAAAATGTGGAGTTTGCTTCTGTGTTATAAACAACATGAGGATGATCTTCTTTTATTCTGGGACAATTCCCTAAGGTTTAGCAATTGTCTTAAAACTTCTCCTCCATCAGATTGCCAGACTCACGAATGAAACGCAGCCAATTAAAAATGTCTTCCTCTGCCTCCTCGGCAAGATCTCAACGGCTCAAGCGTGTGTATTTTCTCGCCTCTGCTTTTAACAACCACGGCATTTCTCCCACCACCATGCACTTCTCCATTATTTGCAGAAAATGAGAGCAAATGAAAATCTATTGACAAAAATTATGAAACACTTGACTAAACCGTGGGTCTTTCTATGCTCCAAGTCCCAAAAAGGTGTTCTTTAAAATGAGTGTTTATTCAGGGTTGCTTACTTGCTGTCATGGACAAGGCCTCGCACTGACTTCATTATTTATCTATCTATCTATTTTTTGATGCTCAAAATGCAATTACATTTAATCATTTTCTCTCTCTGATTGGCATTAATAGAACGGTTCAGAGAAACAACAACAACAACAAAGCAGCTGGCAGAGGTTGTGTCCCATCCCACTTTCAAAGAGATAATATACAAATATGCTTTACTTGCCTAGAGACTCTCGCTGGGGTAATTCAGCCACTGAGTTCCACTCAAACGGCCTGAGGATGGAAATATTGTACATTCCACATTCTCTGGGGAAGGAAGCCTAGGACAACGTATTTTTAATTTGTAAACCTTTTCCCAGAGCTATGTAAGAGATGCCATCATTGTCGATCGAACAATTAATAACACCAGGGATGAAATGAATTAACTAGACCAAATCCCCTTTAACCTGCACTGACTTTAAAAGCAATATGCTACCTTGGCCCTTCACTAGGAAGTCCCCCACGCTAGGGACTTCCAGGCTTGCTGAGGGGTAAGATACATGTGAAATGACTACCAGACAGTGCAACCTACTCCTCCACTGCAGTTCAGTTACCAGCCCCACTTACCACACACCCAGGAGACAAGCAAAAAACTTCAGTCATCCTTAGCTCTGCCCTCTCCCACATCCCCCCTTGCCTCATTCCCCAAGCCTCCCTGATTCTGACTCCTCCACGCCCACTCTTTGGTATGTGTATCAGTCGGCTACGGCTGCCATAACAGAGTACCATGGAATAGGTGGCTTAAACAACACAAATTGTTTTTTCACAGTTCCGGAGCCTAGAAATCTGAGATTAAGGTGTCAGCAGGGTTGCTGTCTTCTGAATTCTCTCCTTGGCTGGTAGATGGCTGCCTTCTCCCTGTGTCTTCACATGGTCTTCCCTTTCTGTATGTGTGTGTGTTGTAATTACCTCTTCTTATAAGGACACAAGTCATCCTGGATTAGGGACCACCTGAATCACCTCGTTTTAACTTAATTATCTCTGTAATACCCTATCTCCAATTATAGTCACATTCTGAGATACCAGGGGTTAGGACTTGGACATAGGAGTTTGGGGGTGTAGGGGGGCACAGTTCTGCCCATAACAATATGTCATATAAGGACTTTCACGAATTGGTCTTGGACTTAACCCATTCAACTTAGCTTTAGACAGTCTCTTCCATACAAGCCCCAGCTACATTCAAAGACCTGAAGCTTTCCAAATACTACAAGTACCCTCACCCCATCATGCTTTTGTGAATGCTATTTTTTTGCCTGGAATGTCAGGAAGACGGAACCTCCTCCCAACTCCTTAGACTGGTGAACCCCTAGTAATCAAGTCACAGGTCAAATGCCATCTCCTCTGTAAAATCTATTCCTGAACTACCTGAGCAGAATTAATCCACCTCTGTATTCTCATAGCCAGTACATAATTAACACAGCACTTATCTCATTGCATTAAATTTTTAAACTCCCATCTGCCTCCTTGTTAGAATGTGACACACTTGTATTCACAGTGCTCGAAAAATAGTAGGCACTTAATAAACATTTGTGGAGTGAGTGAAGAAGAGATTATTATATACTGGAGTGGAGGGGCTTGGAAATGAAAAAACAAAACAAAGAACCTTATTGTGGTTCAGCAGTGTCTGTGTTTCTCCTCTGCTTCCTGGGCACACTCTTCTACTGCATTTCCCAGGCTCCCTACCAGTGACCAGGACACATGCTGAGTTGGCCAATGGAGGCCCGGCCCCCAAGACCCCCAGAAAAGTCTACACTCTCTCTTTGCACATCTGTGGATACAGAAGGCCCAGTGGACACTGAGGCCCTAGGAAATGGTGGAGCCATTAATTGGGAAGGAGCGTGGGTCCCTGCATGGAAGAACACCTGCTAATTCTAAATGGACTGTGACAAGAAGGAGAAATAAGTCTGATGTTGTGTTAGGTCACCGAGATTTGGGGGATGTTTACTATCGTATTAACTTCCTTGAATAACATGCACCTGAAATAGTGGATGTGCTGCATCCAAGAGAGCTGCTATCAGTGTCCATCCCGTTCATTTAAGTCGCAGGGAGCATCACCAGGATTTTGCCTACTATTTGTGAAATCAGTTCAAATGTGTCCTCTCCAACGTTGACGATACAGGCATTTGGGAAAAGGAATGAAGTTACGGCATGGTGATACGAGTCACACGATTGGGCTTGCTTTGACTTTAAAACAAAACAGAAACAAAGCCCTGCTATTACCTCCAAGCTACTGCCTTCTCCCCTCTCCTTTCAGAGCCAAACTGTAAGACTAGGTCCCATTTATTCCTTAGCATCTCGGCATCTGGCTTCCAATCCCCCCATGCCGCCACACCGCCGCACCGCCTGAGCACAAACTCTCCGGTCTCTCCTCAGTTGCTCTTCTCAGCCCTGCCTTCACTCCTGACCACTGCTTTCTCTCTGAAATTAGTTCCTCTCCTTGAATTCTATGACTCCGTCTCCCGACTGCCCTCATACCCAACCTCCTCCCAGCCCCCTCCCCTTCCTCTCCAGCTCCCTAGATCCATGTTCCATAAGGTCACATTCCTGCCCTTCTCCTCTCTCACTTTTTTTTTTGTTTGCATTGGTTTTCATCTTTGGTCTATTTTTAGAATTGATCTTCCCATTTGGGGAGGGCAACTCCCTTTTCATTTTCATCTCATTTTTCTAGGTGTCTCCTGTGACAATCTCATCCATCTGTGCAGGTGACTCCCATCCATGCCCTGGCCTCCTTCCAGCTGTCTTAACTGTTCCACTGGATAGCTTTAAGTATCTCAAACAGGCCCCAACTACCAAACTCACCACCCAGTCTCTCCACACTGTTTCCTTTACTTCTCAAAACAGCAGCACCGCCCCCTCATTCACTGGGTTCAACACTGCAAAGCCATCTTTGACTCCTCCTCTGCCTCAGTCAGCAACGGGGCCTGCCCTTCCCTCCTGTGCCTTCACTACTGGTTGCCTAGACCACAACTAAAAGTTTACCTCTAACATTTTTTATCTGTCAGGGTCCAGTCAGAAAAACAGAAATCACACTAGTTTTGTTTTTTAAGAGAGAAAATAATAGAGGAAATTGGCTAAACAGGTGCTAAAATGTTTGAAAAAGTAACAAGGGACACACTGACTTAACACAGAGATACAAACTGCAGCAAGCAGCTACACCACCCCTGGGGCTGCGGAAACAAAGAGAAGAGATGCGGGTCTCCTCATTTACATGCCTCAAGGAGAGCTCTCCGGGGGACTAGGAGTCAGACCTCTGAGGAGAGCGCCCTGCCTAACTGCTGGTGCTTCTAAGGGGCACCATGGAGCTGATCCAGGGAAATAGCTGGACACTGATTCCAACTGTCATTGTCGGGGTGAAGGGCCATTGTTTGAAGAGCACTGAGGGGAACAGCTGGCAAGTAGGATGGAGTAAGTCCCTTCTCCCCTCCTGCTTCCAGTCTACTGGCAGAACTTAACGGAAAGTCGGCTGACAAGGAGACTGTAATTTTCGGAGTCCTAGCCCAGACACACACGCAGAGTAGAAGGGGAAGATGTGGCACATCTCCCTACCACTAGCTTCTCTCGCTCTAGTCAATTTTCCAAAGATTTCTGAATAGCCAGCATTTATTGAGCCCTTGCTATGTGCCAGTTACAATTCTAAGCACTTTCAATGTATGAACTCATCTAATCCTCTTAACAGCACCTGGAGGTGTATACACCCCACAATATTACCCACAATACAAATAAGGAAACTGAGGCACTAGAAAGCTAACTCATGCGCCCAAAGAGATGAAAGTAGCTTATAATTGACATATCCAGGATGCATACCCAGGGTGCCTAGTATAAAACAGATTCCCAAACTTTTTTGTAACTTTCACACCTACATATACCCGAGGGAAAAGCCAAAATAGAATAATGGGAATGCAATTCCCAAAGTAAACGATTCTCAAACTGTAGCACATACATGTAAGAGCCATCTGGGGAACCTGACAAAAATTCAGACTCCAGGACTCTCTTCTCAGAGACTGATTTAAAAGGTCTGAGATGAGAAATTTGAATTTCAAACACATTATCCCTGGACACCACCCTCCGCACCCACCCCCCAGCCCCTGATTCTGATGTGAACGGTCTGTGGACCACCATTTGGGAACACGAACTTGGCAGGGGTTGGTGAGAAAATAAGAGAGGATATAACTTGAAAAAGTCCACTTGCCCCCAGATTGAGAATCAGCCTTCAACATAACTCTGATCACATCGTGTTCTGCTTAAAATCCCTCAATTCCACTCAACAGACTTATTCAGCAGATTCATGCAAATATTTATTGAACACATACTACGCGTTAGACAGTATTTTAGGTGCTTGGGATACATCAGTGAACAGAACAAAGATCCCTCATGGACCTTATAATCTGACAGGATGGAGAGGGAGACAGTATGCAGTAGACAATAAATGAATCACACAGTATGTTAGAAGGTGGTAAGTGCTATGCGGGAAAAGGTAGCGTAGGGTAAAGAAGAGGAAAAGGGCAAGAGAAGGATGTTACGGGCTTCCCTGGTGGCGCAGTGGTTGAGAGTCCGCCTGCTGATGCAGGGGACACGGGTTCGTGCCCTGGTCCGGGAGGATCCCACATGCCGCAGAGCAGCTGGGCCCGTGAGCCATGGCTGCTGAGCCTGCGCGTCCGGAGCCTGTGCTCCGCAACGGGAGAGGCCACAACAGTGAGAGGCCCGCGTACCGCAAAAAAAAAAAAAAAAAAAAAAAGAAAAGGATGTTACAACTTTCAAAATGTGGATGAGGGTAGGCCTCATTGAGAAACCGACATTTCGAAGAAAGCTGTGAGGAAAGGCACTATGGATTTCTGGGGTTACAGCAGTCTAGGCAGAGAGAACAGGCAGGGAAAGGTCTGAGGCAGAAGCATGCCTGGGAGGTATGTGGGATCAGCAAGGCGAAAAGCAAGAGAAGCGGTCAGATCCTATAGGGTCCTGCAGGCTACTGTCAGGGCTTCGGCTCTTCCTCTGGTGAAATGAAGAGCCACTGGAGGGTTCCTGAGCCCAGGAGTGACGTGATTCAATCTGCTTTGTACGAGGATCACCCCACTGCTTGTAACAGGGTGAGGGTAGAAGCAAGGAGACCAAACAAGAGGGCTGTAGTAATCCAGGCAAGAAGTGCTGGTAACTCAGGACTACAGCAGCAATGGTGGCCAAAAGGATTCAATTCTGGATATATTTTGAAGATAGAGCCAGTAGGATTTCTCAAAGAAATGAATCTGTGGTATTATGAGAAAAAGTAAGTTATCAAGAAAAGATTCTAAGGTTTTGGCCTGAGCAATGGAAAGGATGGAGTTTCTGATCAACTGATATTGGGAACACTGAGGGTAGGGAACAGGGTTCTTTATTTTTTATTCATTTACTTTAAAATGTATTGTACGTTTTATTTTTAATCGATTTTTTAAATCTATGTTCTATTTGTGCACATGGGGCTAGGGTAGAAATCAGAAGTTCAGTTTCAATTTGGACAAGTCAAATTTAATATGTCTATAGATGTTTAAGTGGGTATGTCAAGTACACAGTCTAGAGTTTGAGAAGGAAGTCCGAA
The DNA here is from genome assembly GCF_059928025.1 of Delphinapterus leucas. NCBI lineage: Eukaryota > Metazoa > Chordata > Mammalia > Artiodactyla > Monodontidae > Delphinapterus > Delphinapterus leucas. The sequence goes on from NC_143135.1 coordinate 37,042,224, forward strand.
CTGGAGTTAACAACCTGTTGCGTTTGGGCACATAGATGGTATACGTCACTACACAATCCGATGAGATTATAAAGGAAGAGGAAGTGAGTTTAGATAAAGGGCAAGAAGATCAAGGAGTCGCCTCTGGGACATTCCACAATTAAATGGTAGGGGCGGAAAAACAGCAAAGGAGATGTTAGGCTCTCAAGAGCAACCAGCGAGAGGAGGAGGAAACTCAGGGGTGCTCTCCTGGAGGCCAGGTGAGGAAAGTATATTAAGGAAGCACCTGTCAGATGCTGCTGGTAGGTTCTGTACGATGGACTTGGAGCTGACACGCAATTTAGCAACACGGAAGACACCGGTGTGCTTGACAAGAGCAGTTTCCATGAGGTGCTGGAGGTGAAAGCCTGATTGCAGACGGGTTAGGAGGAGGATGGGAGAGAGGACTTGGAGATATTGACAAGGTTTTCAAGAACTTTCACCTACAAGAGTAAAGAAATAGTTCCTTATTGCTCACTTTAATCTTACAGTTCCTTCCCTTAACATCGTTCAATGCCCCTGGTGATCTAGCCCCTGTCCACCTTTCCAACTTATTAACCAAGCTCCCCACTTCCAACATCCTATAGACCCAGGCTGTCATTGTTCTGACTATACTTTAGACTTTCCCGTTGTCTTTACTCATAGAGTTCTCTCCATCTGAATGCCTTTCACTTCCAACTCCCTATTTCCAAACTCAGTATCACTGAAAACCCTTTCTAATGCCCTATCATCCATAAACACTTCCTCGATTACATCCACTGAGGCTCTCCCCAACCTCTAAACTCTAACCATATTTAATTTGCACCCCTCTTATAGCTTTTAGTATTTTCTACATTATACTATCGTTTCATGTATCTTAGCTTCCCCTCTAGACTGTAAATGCCATGATTAGTATGCCCAATTAAATGTTTTATGGTCTGCAACACCTAGCATGATGCTCCATAAATATTTGTGGAATAATTTAAAAATGAATGAAATGTGCTTTCCATGTTACATATCAATTAGGTGTGCTGCAATACAGTGGCTCTGGGAATTTCAATTTTAAACAAGTGAGCCCCAGGCCCCTGCCCTGTCCCTGTGACTCTGATCTAACTGGTCTATGGACCACAATTTGAGAATATTTACTTGGCGGGTGTTGGTGGGAAAGGAAGGGAGAGAGAAAAAGTCCTTCTGTCCCTTAAATGAGAATCAGTCTTCAAGCCACAATTCTGATCACATCATGTACTGCTTTAAAACCCTGCATTCACACAACAAATCCATTCAAATATTTATTGAACACATACGTGTCAGGTGGTATTCTAGGAGGCTGGGACCTCAGTGGGTAGCCCACTTGGTATCCATTTGACCTTGAAGAAAATACAAACTTCTTTAGGCTTTAGTTTCCTTATCTCAAAGCCTCTGTAGAAAAAAGGAGAACAGGTCTTTGAGGAACTGAAAGGTCTATGCCATTAGAGTACAAACTGTGGTCCAAAACAAGATGGTAAACAAAATAAGGCTCTATCATTCAGGGCCAGCTGGACATGATAAGAATTTTAGCTTTTACCCCAAGAGCAATGGGAACCTAAGGAAGGGTTTTCAGCGGGAAGGTGCCATGCATGTCCAGGGGCATATTCATATATATATATATATATATATATATATATATACACACACACACACACACACACACACACACACAATACCAAGAGTTCAAGTTGAATTAGCATTTCTTCCAGAACAAAGAAAATGAGCAATTACAATCACACCAGTCGAATATTTTAAGGGTACTAAGTAAAAATTGTAATTAATCTTTAAGATTTCCCGTTCAATTTTCTAAGCAAAACGGAAAACAAAATTAAATCTTGCTATTGCTACTAACAGTGATCTCACCTCATTCCTGGAATTTGGGAATTTTTCTTCACATCCTATATATACCTTTTCTCAATTTAAGATTCAAGAAGTGTCAAGTGTCAGAAACTAAGTCTCAACTACAAAAAAAAAATTTTTATTAAGTGTGAAAGCAAAACAGGTACATCTATTTAAATAGTTTTTTACATATTTATAGATAAAACAAAGACAAATAATTTATCAAAAATTACAAGTTTAAAGAATAATACTATTTTGAAACAGCCAATAAAAGTATCTGAAAATACCACATTTTCTCCATAATTGGTGAATATTATCTCCAAAAAAAAAAAAAAAAAAGAAGGAACTTGCATTTTCTTGTGAAAAATATAAAAGTTTTTTTTTTTAGATGTCTGCCAAGATTGTTCAGAAACAGTCCATCTTACTAAGTCTGAAAAAGTGTAAGCCTTTCTCGAGAACTTCTGTTTTTACCAAATGCTTTAAAAACCACCTGTGTTTTCCTTTGGGCTTAGGTGAACTCTAAATCTTCACTTCACTTGCAGACCACAGGGCATCAACATAAATACAAACAAATCAGAGTGAGAGTTGTGGGTTGCTTTTCTTCACACTGAGCGAAGAACTTTCTCCTTAGCTGGGTGAAAGGCCACGGTGTGCTGTGACGTCCAGTCCACTGCACAGGGCTTGACCAAGCCAAAGCAGCCACACTGAAAGAAATCCGCGAGGTTCTGTGTGAACCCAAGGCTGCCAAGAAAGAAAGAGAACACGTCTTACTACATTTCCTGTTAGCATTTGACAAACATTCATTCAAACCATAAACATTCACTGAGAATTTACAGTGTACATCCTTCCAAGATCCTGCAGGGAATCTAGAGGTGAATCAGACAGTCTTGAATTTACGGCCCTTAAAACTGAAGCCCAGTTCCATTTCTGGACCTGAATCCCTATTTTGAGATTCCCTGGCTTGTGCCCAGCAACTCAAGTTCATTTTGGGTCCCCACTCACTAGAACAGTCATTGCCATCATTAAGTTTCTTTCTTTCCATTCCCACTGCTCTAATTCAGACTTGGACTATCTCAAAGGACAGACAGGCCAGAAAAACTATGATCAACAAGATGGGATTCTTCGAATTCTAAGAAACTCTAAATGGTGTCTCTGTCTCAATTCCTTCTAATTCTTCCTACATACTGGAGACTGGTCCTCCAAACACCTGATATATTCATAGCCCCTAGCCTCCCAGTCAAAACCCTTTAACAACATTCCTCTGCCCAGAGGCTCAAAGCCAAGTCCCTCATCTTCGTACTCACAGCCCTATACAATAAAGCCCAGGACTCCTCGGGTATTGATGCTCCAAACTCATCTTTTGTTATAGCTACTCTGGCTTTATTTTTCCCATGATCACAACTGCATGGGCCATTCTTCTACCCTGGAACCCACACTCCCCTACTCTTCCATCAGGTAACACCCTTATCCTTTTAAGCCCTACCAGTTCTCAAGGCCTCGGTCAAGGCCCACTTCCCCTTTGGAGCCTTCCTGACTACATATCTTCAGCATCATTTTTTCCTCCATTAAATTCCTGAATGCTACTGTCTGTTCCAGTTATCATGAATATTCATTTTTAGGCATATGCCCCATCTTTCAAGTGCCTAACCCAACGTCTTAAACACATCGGAACACATCTGTGTGTGAGGGTGCATGTGCCACTGCTGCTGGTTACTGAGAGTGGTCAAGAAATTTCCAAGGCTGCTAAGAAGGTAGCTTCCCAGGCAGGGGGCTGCCCACACGGAACTGATGGGGTGGAAGCAGGGAGGCGTGCTGGGGACCGACAGGGCCCAGTTCAAGAGCTGGCTAGTGAGTAAAAGTAACTTAGGGGAAGACAATAAGACAAATCTTTGGAAGCTAGTTTCAAAGTGGCTCCAAGGCTTTACCTTTAGTTCCTCCAGTAATGCTGCCATGTCTTAGCAATTCCCCAAAACGCCCCAACTCTCTCACCTCTGGCCCTTTATTCAGACACTTCTCCAGGGCTCAGGATGCCCTTCCTTCCTGCTCCCCACCCCACACCTTTCAAGGCTCAGCTTAAAATTCCACCTCTATCACAAAGAGGTCCGCACTTCGGTGGAGTAAGTATTCCTCTGGTTAAGTCACTGAGAAAGGGATTTTATTATCACTGCCAGTCTGAAACAATCACCACAAGCTTGACACGACTCTCTACACTCCATCACTTTGGCCGTCTCTTCCCAATTAAGTCAATTTCTCTCCTCTAAACACACATCATAGTCATATCCCAGGCTCTGATTTCCTTGTCTAACAGCCTAACAGTTTCATCTTGTACCATGAGTGTGCTTTAAAATAGACTGCTCATGAGATATGCAGTGAGCAGTCAAATCCCTAGAGGGCACTGGGTCACCTCTGCAGCGCTCTCAGCCTCCAAGATCCCGACATATCTGACAGGAAGATAAGCTTCAAACCCTGATCTCTCATCTCATAAGATGACAGCAATCCTACAAACACTCTCATTTTCAGCTGGGGACAGGTTTTACACAACCAGTGCTCTGGGGAAAACATATCCCAAACCTGAAAAAGTAACTTTTCCCTGACACAGGTGGGCACTTTAAACATCAGGCTAAAAGAATTACTGGTGATAGAAAGTCAGGTTGAAAATCCTGGCAAAGCTCACAATCTAACGCTTTCTACAGAGAGCCCCGTGGCTGGCTTTCTCAGCCACGTGCTTAGTTATCTCACGCTGACTTCATGCCAGCAATATGCAACCTTGTGACCATGTGGCTTGACTGAAGAGATCTCCCATCTTGGCAAAACTTCAAAGTCACTTACTGTTTGTGCTGAGCCCAGTAGACTAAATCTTACCACCTTGGGGCTCATGACCTTACCACTCATCTCCTGTCACTGAGGCTTCCAAGAAAGGAGAGGTTCAACTCCGTCAGCCAGTTAGAGGATGGCAGCAGGGCTGTGGGTGGTGACACTAGGTCGGGAAACCAATGGCGAGGCCAGCACCTTCCACCAGCTCAGTGGGCAGAATAGGTCTCACTTACTTGTATGGGGTCCTCCTGAGGGACAACGTCTGCTTCATGTGCCTGCTCTGCTTCAGCAGGCTGGTTCTCTCATGAGAGGTCAGGCCCAGAAAAGCAATCTGAAAATGGAGGTGGGAAGGTACATGAAAAACACCACCACATCGAGGCTCATTACTCTTGGCAACGCATCACAGGACACTTGGCAAACGTTCAGTTCTCCCCTAAAGGCAACATCACCTGGATTGCTAACCAATGATCACGGTGAGGGCAAGGACAGAGCAGCTCAAAACAAGACTCCTATGTAAATCTAGTAGCTGGGCATTTTTTTTTTTTTTTGATTGTCTGACTTTTATTAACCTTCAAGAAAGCAGAGTGCATTGACTCAGTCGTGAAATGATTGGTTTAGTAATTCAAGCTGTGGCTTACGGCCATGTTTAGATTCTCAACACATTCAGCATTCAACTTCCAGGTGAATCAAACAACATAAGGTCAGTATTAATGCAATTATCTCAACCTCTATACGCTTCTTAGTATCTCTTTGAAAAGGGCCAAATAAAAAAGTTAATCTGAAGTGAAGAACATTTAAATCCATAAATTTGGGGAAGTGTAAGAATTAAGGTAACTTTAAAAACTCTCAAATCATTAAAACCAGTATTATTCACTAAGCTATCTCACCTAATCCTCAAAATAATTCAAACATCAAGTTCCTTATCTGTAAGACAGAGATTATCACAGCGTCCTCATCGGATTCTCTAAGGATCTGCGATAGTTAAAATGATCCAGCGCACAGGCTGACAGAGATGAAGTAACTGGTCCAAGGCCACACAGCTTAGAAAGTGGCAGAACTGGGGCGGACACCTCAGTCAGTGTGAGAATAAATCCCACGGTCCTTGCCAGCCATCTATATGCTCAGTTTGACTCCCTACGGTCAAAACCATGACTCACCTGAGCACTCAGGAAACGAAAGGCTTTAAATAGCTGGATTGTCTTGTTTATTAAGAAAACAACTTTACTCTGAATTCCTGTTTTTGAAAACTATCCAAAATTTTGAGTCCACTTTCCTGCCTCAGAGAGTATAAACAAACTTTCTTTTAAAAAGTAAAGATATTATAGCCTCAAATGTACTTATTCTAAGAGTCCAGGAAAGAAGAAAGAGAATTAGAACTGATGTCCCAAATCTTAGGTTCTGCTTCTAACTCCACCTCTGACTGAGCCCTATGGCCATAAGTAAGGCACTCAACATCTCTTAGGTTTAGTTTTCTCATCCATAACATGGAAACACGACTTTGGCACAGACTCCATCTCAAATGTCTGTGAGGCCATTGACGTGAAAGTGCTTTGGAATACGTAAAGCATATATAAATATTAGGTATTACAAATGATTATAATATTAATAATCATTGATGCTAATATCCATTCTTACTGCCTGAGTCTGTAGATGTCAGACAGGAGACTAGGACGGGTATTATTCAGAAACCTCAGTTCAGCCAGTATTATTAGCTTAATTCCTTTCCTTAGCCTTTCCCCCCTTTTTCTTACTTTATTTTTTATTATTATTGCAGAATTGGTTGCTCCCCCATAAAAATGGAATACATCTTGCTTTTGCTGAGTAATGCTCTAATGATCTGAGCTCTGGCAATAACCGGCTCAGATGATCACGGCTGTCCATTCCACGGGGGCAGGCCGTAGCAACAATGAGAATGAGGTTATGCTCGTAAGGGAAGGCAGGCAGCAGGGAGGGGACAGGAGCTTCACAGAAAGCTGAAGGTGGTGGCTACTGCCCCGGAGCATGAGCTTTCTAACGGTCACGACCTACTCTGCAAGTGTAATTGCCATGTCTGTTGGTTACTGATGCATCTTTCATTTCTTCCCCACTTCCATCCACTTAAGTACTGCATAATAAGAAGGATAACAAGCAGGGCTGGGAAAAGTGAGGGAACATAATCATCTCACATTTGCACAATGCTTTACAGTTTATACCATGCTTTCATACGCCATATAATTTAATTATATGATGGAAAAACCCCTTGAAATGAACTGTCAGAAGACCTAAGTTTCCAGTTCTGATTTTGCCACTCACTGGGTGACCTTGAGCAATTCAATTCACCTCTCTGTACCTCTATCTGTAAAAGAGGTCAGATTAGATAAATCCTAGGGCTACACTAACACCTTATTACTCTAACCTTTAAACCATCCTGCGAGAGTAGACAGGCATTATTATCCCCATTTTACAGACAAGGAAACTGAAATTCGGGAGTCAAATGACATGCCCAGACCCACAGAGTAAGTGACAGAAGTGGAACTCAGATCTAAGTCTTCTGATTTGAAATTCTAGTCTTTCTATCTCACTATGGGGTATTGGAAATTTTACTCAAAGGCATTATAAGAAGATAAATACCTGAAAGAGCTGAGTTAGTAATAAAAACGTTGACCATGAGAAATGGAAACTTGCTAACATGAAGATATATACGACCCAAGGGGAACAGGCCACAATCTGATTGAGGTAGGTCCACAGTCCATCTGCTTTGAATGTTGTGACACAATGATTTGACCAATCTGTGAATTCACAAAAAAGGAACCCATTATTTAAAAAGGCAACAAACTAGTGATCATTCCTCAAGAAGATAAAAATCACTGCAGTTCTGTTTAGGGAGAAGAGAAAGTAAGACATGATGGCACAGATCAGAACTCAACTTTTAAGATTTTATCTTCCAAATAAATGTCAGCTCAACAAAGATTAAAAAAAAAAGATACCTCACTGTTAAGGCTATGATAATACTGCATTGGTAGTTGGCAATGAGGGAATAAAAGCAAAAAAGGTCTATAAAATCATCACTAAAATTAGCATATTCAGTATAAAATACACTGGCCAGGGCTTCCCTGGTGGCGCAGTGGTTGGGAGTCCGCCTGCCAATGCAGGGGACACGGGTTCAAGCCCTGGTCCAGGAAGATCCCACATGCCACGGAGCAACTAAGCCCGTGCACCACAACTGCTGAGCGCCTGCGCCCTAGAGCCCGCGAGCCACAACTACTGAGCCCACGTGCCACAACTACTGAAGCCTGTGCACCTACAGCCTGTGCTCCACAACAAGAGAAGCCACCGCAATGAGAAGCCCGTGCACTGCAACGAACAGTAGCCCCCTCTTGCCGCAAGTAGAGAAAGCCTGCGTGCAGCAATGAAGACCCAACGCAGCCAAAAATAAATAAATAAATATTTAAAAAAAATAAAATAAAAAAAAAAAAAATAAATAAAATACACTGGCCAGAAGTTAATTGTTCAAGGACTTGATAACTGGGAATGATTATATATTTAATAAATATTTGTCCTAGAAAATTCTCTATCTTATCCATGTTACAGCAAGATAAGGGTCTATTACAGAACAGAATATAAACTCTTACTAAGGGTTCAGATCAACAGGCCATTCCTGTGGGCACAAGAAATCCTATAAGCACCTAGATACCACTGGACCACAGCCTACAGCATGCAGTTACTGGGTGTACTTCTGCACTGGGACCATAATTAATCCTGCAGGGGTAGAAATGCCAGGTGAGAGAACTCATGAGTCAGGCACCCCTAGGAAAAGAACAGAGAACAAGATTCATATGGTCGCAGCTCATCTATTTACATGCCAATCAAAAGTGAGGCCTTCACTATGGTCTTCATGATATTGACCCCCTAACCACAGCCAAGAGCAGCAGTAAGAACACAGGTAGGAAGCAGCAGAAACAAGGGAACAGATCTTCAAGGTTATGTAAAACCAATGACTTTAAACAGGCATCATGAGCATTCATAAGGGACAAGGAAATAAGAATTGTGTAGATTTGCACCTTGAGGTTTCATAAATGACTCTGACAATTTGATAAGTAGTTTCAGACATTTTCCCAAAGCAGCACTTAAGAGCTCCTGGGACAGGAAGAAAATGAGTCCATGACTTAACTATCAACGGTCTGTCCATTTTTTCTTTTTGAGTCTCATTTGATTTCCAACCACCTTTCATGAATATACGCCAGAAGAATTCTAAGGGCAATCATCATAGAGTAACAATCAAGGTAAAAAACTTAAGGTAAATTACACTTTCTTTAGAGCTTCTCATTAGGACTGCAAAGAAAGATGCATTCCATGTACCTGATATAACAAAAAAAAGAATATAATTTCCAACAGCAGGCAGAGGAAACAGCTGCTGAGTGGGAAAGAGTATCTACTTTCTTTCAGCTTATGGATTTCTACTGCTCCCTTCTGGGAATTTTTTTGATAACACAGCATGACTTTGAATGGAAATTTTCACAGGACTGATTTCAGATTTATCAAAGATATGGCTGCAAATGGCCACATACATTATGTTATGCAATATAACACTTTAATATGTACTAACAATACATTCTTATCAGGTGGTCACTGGCTAATGATAGGGAACGCATATTGCTCCAGGTCAATCATTTTCATCTTCAAACAACTCTGACAGTTACAATGTTCTTTCTAACAATGATCTAAAATCTTTCTCCCTGTAACTTGCAGAATGCTGACACTTTGAGTGACTTGCTGTCCACCCTGAAAACAGACCTCACAAAAGGGGAAATGCATGGAGGCTGCACAGAGTCAGAGTAGCCGGAACCCGATCCCACGAGGAGGATGAGGGTGCACAGCAGCATTCTGGCACCAGGAGCGTTAATGAGAAACAAAGAAGGTGGGATGACAATGAGGCCTCATTAGAAAAATGGAGCACAAGTTCGTTTTTGCTGTCTGTGAAATAACGATAAATGACAGGATGCGTGCATTCAGTGTAAAGAAATATAAATGGGATAAAAGTAACAAAACACGTTCAGTTAGTCTATACAGCTGTTAGTAAATGTAAGGTGGGACTGTTCCTAAGAAACAAAAAAACGTGATACAAAAATTGGTTCAGAGCCAGAGAATAAAGACAAAGACGAGGGAAGAACCAAACTCATGTAATAAGGAAGCAACTTGGAAAGAATGAATGTGATGGAAAATTACTTCTGTCCTTATCAATACAGTTGTATGCTGGACATAGCCACCACACAAAGATGACTATTTTTAGTGAAGAGAGAGAATGGGGAGAGACAAGAGTGATGTAAAATCTGGCTCCTCTCCCCGAGGATCAAGTCCAAGGGACAAGTTGGTCCATGGGCCAGCTTAAAAAGGTTTTCCAGGAATATGCTTTATTCTCAGGCCTTAAAAAGGCAGCTCTTTCAACAGAAAGCAGCACTGTCAAAAAAATCTTTTATTTCTTACACCACAGGACGTAATCTAAGAGGTTTTAAAATTTCAATGCTTAGGACTTCTGATGGCCTTTGACAAGAACTGAGATCAGGGATCACAACCTTCTGACTTAGGTCCATTTGAGATGGTGGCAGTTACACTGAGCTACAAAAGCATTCCCTAGTGATCAGAGACACCAAAGGTGTCTGGTACGGAGAAGGGCTGACAAGGTAACTGAGACCCCCTCCATGCCTACGGCAGGGCTAAAAATAGATCATTTCGTAGATTTTAATTAACAATCTCTAAACATGAAACCCTAAACAAAACAAAACTTGTAATACTGGATGTTTCTGGAGAAGAGGTCTGGGAGGCTGGGGACAGCACAGGAGGAACTGTCTTTCAAAAACTAAACAAAATTTAAATTAGAGAAAGCCAGTGGGTGAGTGGGATGGGGAGTGTAAGGTGTGGTGGGACTTGGGATGCTAAGGGGAAAAGAAAAATTGTAGGAAAAAACTTTCCACGTCTTCCTGAATCATTTCACATTTTAGCTCAAGCAACAAACTAGTATTCTACTGGCAAAATCTAAGACTTAAGCATGAATACAACAGGAGGGTGGATGGAAACAGATCAGTAGCGAAGCCTCTGCCTCTAGATCCAAATTCTCCTAAAACCTTCAGAATAAATGAATAATAAACAGTTAAACAAATAAAGTCAAAATAAACTACAAGCACAGTGTTTCTGGTTAGGTAACCTATTCCAAGGTCTGAAAAGCATAGTCATGCAATTCTTAAGAGCTAACCAAAATCCTCCCTGCTTCAATTTAAACCCTGCTCTTAGTCGCTCACCTTGGAACAGCTCAACGTCACTCCCTACATGAGATCCCCTCAACGCCCTTCTGCACTGCTGTTGAAAAGTTATTTGCCTTTCTCAGGGATGCAGAATAAGTGAGTTAATGTTTTCTTCCAAGTTATTATTTCCGACCTTTCGATCATTGTTACTGTTTTCCCATCAGTTCTAAGTTGTGACTTGACATCTGTCAAATGGCATGAGCTTTCAGTTTTGTTCCTTAATTACTATGACCACCTCCACCTCCCTCCCACAACCTCTCTAGCACCAACCTTTTTTTTTTTCCTAGTTTATTTACATATCACTTCCCTTGCTTTGTACTTGAACACCTACCTGATTTTTACTCATTTCCCTGGGAGATAAATCTGCACTTACCTTAAATGAATCTCTATTTCTGACCACTTCTCAAATTTATCAAGGTCACTTTAGAGTAGAATCTCTTCCAAACTACTGACAACTAACCTCTTCTAGCACTTCCTGCAGCTTCCCAATGCTGAGAGAGTCTTAGAGACATTTGTTTCATTTTTATTAGGGTATGGTTTATAGTCATCCAGCCGGAATATGAGATACAACAGTTTACAAGAAAAAGTATATGTGAGTGCGGGTGCATAAGTTTGCTATAAGAAAAATTTATACTTACAGATGAAAGATTCATATATAATCCAGTCACACACGATGGAAAGGAAAAATAAGAAGAATATGTAATAATGATGGTTGCCAAAACCTACATCAAAAAGAAAAACATGAAAAACATGTTTAATACTTTCTTCCAATGATTTTCCAAATCAAGACCTTATTAAACCACTTCCCTGTCAAAGGCCTTCACCAAAGTAAAAAAGAAATAAGCAGTTGTTTTGTTTTTAAATACCATTAAACCCAAACCAAACAGCTCTGATATGTCATGTTCAATTGTCCATGTTCACTAAACTAATATTTATTCATTACCTACCTAAAGAAGACACTTCTTTTTTGGATAGAACAAATACAGCTCTAGGATGGCCTATACAGCATTGGAGGGAAGGGAGGAGGCAGGATTTGGGGCAAGTCATACCCTGTCTCTTCCTTCCTTCCGTGTAATAAGTTTATATAAGTACAACTTCTGGACATCAAGTACTGACTTAATCAGGGGAACAGAGGAAACAAATCTGAGGGGCAAAAGATATATTGCAGGAGACTGACACAGCAAAAGAGGGGCAACCTGCGGCCTGAGAAAGGCTTACAGAAGCAAAGAAGGGGTGAGGGGGCCAGGCAACCAAGCCCCACTGTCGCACGTGCTGCCCCCTTGATGCTGGAGATGGCAGCATTTTGATGCTGACGACACAAAAGCTCCTTAGCCACCATCACATCCCCACCTCCTCCTGAGGCAGCAAAGCCCAGCAGAAGGAGCAACACCCACTGGAATCAGGAGACCCAGATTTACGAATGACAAGCTGTGTGACTACAGGTACATCATTTAACTTCTCTGATTCAGTGTTCTCACTTTTAATATGGGGAAAACATCTCTTCTGTCTACTTCACAGGCCTGTGGCAACCAAACAGGATGATATATACGAAAACACTACGTAAACGCAATGTGATAAAAATATGTGGGCTCATACTATTATTTTCCCACTGCCATTCAAAGGTGCCTGCTATAATGCCAATCATCTCATCTCTATGGTGGGATGGGGTACACGAAGCCTGGAAGCCCAGGAATTCTCTCTTCACCTGTTCTCTAGGAACAGTGGAGAACATCAAAATGCACCGAGGAAAGCTGCCTGAGCTGAGGCAGCCTTTTGTTCATCAAGATTATACATGCATAGCCTCCCCTGAAGACCCATGACCATAGTTCCTCTGAAGTTCCTCATAAAAAAGCCCTGGCTTTTACTGCGACGGCTCGGAGGAAACCCAGGGCTTCAGATCAGAACACTGCCTGGGTGGAAGGCAATCCCCAGACCCCGCCATCTCTGGTTCCAGCACCTACCTGAGCCTTAGAGGCAAGTAGAGAAGGTGAATAAAAGGGACAAGACACAAAATATGGAAAAGACATGGTATCTAGAGTGGAAGGCTGGCACTACTAAAGTGATCTCAAGCAAATAATTTGACCTTGAATATTTTTTCAACTCTAAAATGGAGGTAATAATACCAACCTGTGATGTTCAAAAAGGATACTATATATGAAGGTACTTGATACATGTTAAAATATTATACAAATGACATTAATTATTATTATTAACATCAAGAGTCAGTGTTCCAAAGGTGTTAGACCACAAAGCTGATTCTCTGACAAGCAAGAATGGACCCCTTACGTGCTTTCCACTTTTTCTGAGTCACACACATAACTAAAGAGAGCTGAACTTCAAAATGGTAAATGGAAACTTGACCCTCTCACCGATGCACCGTCCAGTCCACAGGCAATGTTGATCATACCGAGCCACACAGGAGTCGCACACATGGCAGTGGAGTGACCTTAATGGCTTCCTTATCTAAGTGGACAATTAAGAGAGATCTAAGCAAAAATCAGAATCTCAAAGTGGTAACAAATCAAAAGCAAAATCTTATTCCTAAATTATAACGACATTGGCACAAATAATCCTAAATCAATCATCAACTCACTTAGAGGCTCTGGAATGCCTTATTACTATTCACTTCCACATGTCTAATTAGGCCATCACTAAAAGGGATTTGAATTCCAGAGCTTACTGACACTGACTAAGGGGAAAAGAGGCAACACCACACAGCAGAATGAGCCCTGGACTAAGAAAAAGGGAACCGAGTTACACTTCTGGTTCTGCCAATAATTTAGGGAAAGTTACTTCCTCCCTTTAGGCTATGAATCTTCAGTTGCTAAATCAAAGGTTTCACTAAGTGGTTTCTAGGGTCATCATGAGCCTCTGACTCCAAGTTAGTTCTAACATATGCTTCATGGCAGGAAAAAGCAAAGAAAACACACAAAGAGGTATAACCACAGGCAACTTCAAGAGATAACAAACATCATTCTCCCACATGTTCAAGGCAGAAGACTGTTCTGACAGTAATGCAAAATTTAAAAAAAACAAATTTTACACCTGGTAAAAAGAAAGGTGTATAAATATAGCATGAAGATTTGAAAAATGCTTACATGAGCAATGTAACCAAGAATTTGCTTTTACGATGGGGAAAAAGTTATAAAGAAAAGACTCACTCACAAGACATGATGTACAAAATGTTCTGAAATCCAGATAGCCGGTCTCTGCAAGGGTGATGATATTCTGAAAGACATCAAGTTTGACCTTACGTTTGCGTTTTATTGGGGAATGGATGCTGCATGGTTACATACCATTCTCACAGCTCTCTCTTCAAACTGAGGTAGCTAGAAAAGCAACTTAGAAGACTTGCCACCATATCATTCTGTGCTTGAAATATGTGACTTTTCAAGGCTGCATTTTCAACCATAGCCAATAAATTAGAATGCACAAAAATTACACCCCCCCCTTTTCTCCATGAATGGCAATGATTTTTCAGTTATAATATGCTAGAGAAAAATAAATACATACATTATACACGCATAAAAAAGGAACAAAAACCACCTACACATCAGAACTGATGGTTAAAAGCACCAAAGGCAGTCTTTCAGGAACACTGGCTTTAGGTAACATAGAAGACAACAGTCTCCCCAACTTCTAAACATTCACGAGCAATGGAAGACACATCATGTCATCTGACAATTTCATGTCTGAGGAAGAGAAGGGGCCTCTTCTCAGCCAGTAAGGAGAAGGACTCTCCTTGACCCCTGCCTAGATACCCTCTATGTACTTAACGGGGGAATTTAAACTGTATGATCATTATCTAAGTATTACTATAAAGAAGTAGGCGCTCACATCTACTGACAGAAATTATACCTGAAAAAGTCCCAGTGGGATATTACTGTAATAAAAAATAAAAATAGTTTTTAAACTTTCATATAAATAAATGACAGTGGAGAAATCTGTTTGTTGATTTTAATCATCCCACATTTACAGGGCATCTATTAGGTCCCAGGCACTAGAGATGTAGGCACGACAAAAACCAACATGGTCATGACCCTCTATAGTTTCCATACCCTCCTATTAAAAAATCAGTAACATTACAGAGAAAGCTCACCATCTTCCTTTCTTCTTCGGAAGCCTTAGTGAAGCCTGGATCAGTTGCCCAAGTCTTGTAGAAAAAGTAGAGGAAGGCTACTAGGCTGAGAATGAAAATGAAATAGAAAATGGTGCCTGCTAAATGTTAAAGCAAAGTTAAGGAACATATCAGACTTCCAGTAAGAACAGCCTAATTATGATGAAAGAAAAGTTCATCACTGGTGCCTAAGAGTCTCTTCTCTCTGCATTCTAGCCTCACCTTCCCTTACGTACACATATCCCTACCCTCAAACCTGGCCCCATTCTATGCTCTAATCCTGTAGGAATTTGCTCATAGTTGGCTAATAATTAATCTCTTCTCATTAGTTGAAACTCATAAAATATTGATAGGAATAGTTATAATATATGAAGAACCTCCTAAAAATTGAAAAACCTTCCAGATCCAAATAAATTAATATCTAAACGGTGTAACTGTGGCTCTCCTGTGCACATCTAAAACAGTATTTTCTGATCATTTTAACAAAATTAGTCAAAGAAACAAACCACTGAATTCAGAGAGGCCAACTAAAACTATTTCCCTATATATTAAATTAATGCTAGCAAAGATTTCCTACTGGAAAGTTTTCATAACTTAATCCTTGTAACTGTATTAGGCTGAGTTAATTCGGAAACAAATTGCTCTCCTTGCAAAGAGATTACAAATCAGATACTATTTGGAAAGGCAGATATTATGGATAAGTTAAGATAAAGTGTTTCAAGGATAAACATTACCCACTTTGAAGTGTTTTTGAAATGGTACAAATTCTTTGTATAAAAAAGTAAAACTCTGCCTCAGGGAAAGACAAATGAATGTGCAATAATAAACCGATACTGCCAGTAGTAAACCAGTTCTCCTTGCCCAATTAAAATCACTATATTGACATAGGAACTGTATCTGCCTTCCAAGGTGTTGCCAAGATGTTCTTGTGCTAAACTTCAGAGTGGAAAAGGTGGCCATAAAATAAAATTCTGAACGCTTGCTATTCAAAGTGTGGTCCATGGGTCCCACAGTAATGGCTTTACCTGGAAGCTTGCTACAAGGGCAGAATTCCAGACCTCACCCCAGACCTGCAGAAGCAGACTCTGGATTTTAACAAGATCCCTAGAGGATGCACATGCACATTATAGTTTGAGAAGCACTGCTCTAGCCCACAAAAAACAACACAACCACATCTGGTTCAGGTAGGCAGGAACGAATCCTGTTGGTTTAGTTTATCTGTTTATCTGCAGATGGGCCTGGCTTTAAGAAAGATAGGATCCAAAAAAGTTGTGTGAAACTGAAATTTAATTCCCATAAAATCCTGATCAACACACATGACACAGTCTCAAAACCACATTCAGTTTAATCACATGATAATCTCATGTGTATTGACTGGACCAAATTTTGGGCTCTTATTCTGAATAACTTTCAAAACCAATCCCAGGAGAATCAATGGATTTTCTCCTTCCAAGTAACCTGAATTGCACTACATTCCCTCACATAAAAGCCAAACATTCCTTGCTTCCATGTCCTTGCTTTGTGTGGTTCATTGCCCTCAAGTGCTCCCTACTTCACCCCATCTACTTCTAAAACCACATTTTTGGGACGTCCGAGTCCTAACTGCCTTCAAGACCTAACTTAAAATCCTCCTTCCCCCTTTAGGTCTTTCCTGATTCCCTATGGGAAAGGATTCTCTCCCTTCCCTGAACCTAAGAATGCTTATTCTACAGCACTTAGCCCTTAGGTCATAGTTGTTTATAGACATCGCAGCCTCACCAGTTAGCTTGTGACCCTTTTGCAGTTAAAAAGTTTCTCAACGTGGTTCTAAAATCTGCCTTTTTATAACTTGAACTAACTGGTTTTCATTCTTTAGCTCCTTTATTTCTACACTGTAGATCTACACTATAGGTGTCCTATAGATAGACCCTATAGAAGCTGCTTCCCCATTTGTTCAATAATTATTGAGTGCTCATTCTATACAGTGCACTGGCTTCCAAACGACAGACTTCCAAACACGTGAAATTGGAAGGCAGAGCTCACACCTCCAGGATAAGCAGCAACAGCATTCCTCCTACAACACGCTCTCCTGGGTATGTTCCTGCTTTGTTCCTGCTCTCTTTTAAAAGAACACATCTCAGCTGTGTCCTGACCAGGGCAGAAGACAGTGAGATTGCTGATGTCTTTTCCTTGGAAACTCACATCGTCCTTATATACTGGCTTCCTTGAAAGCTGCATCACTACCCATGCTGGGTTTTTAGTCAAAGCTCCTGGTTCTTTTTCACTTGACCGGAACCTATGTCATTCCCAGAACAATGCTTACTTGTACACGTTGATCCTCTGAAACCCAGTATTAGGGGCTTCACATATTTATCCTTCTTAAACTTAACTCAGCTAGAGACAGAATCACAAATGTAACGTTCAGTGGTTCGCCATCTCCTCCCTGAATCCTCATCTTACTTCCAAACTCATCAGTTAGGTCCTCTCTCCTCTCAAACCTGCCTCATAAAAGATAAACACATTATTTGCTGAACATATAAAAGGCACCAGAAGAAACTGTTCATCTGAGGAGCTAACCTAGAGCTGCTCTTAAAATTAATCCCAACATGTAGCCTTCCACACAGATTTTATTCATAAGAGCAATTAATAATAATAATAAAATAATAGGTATTCTTTACAGAATGGGGACTATGTTCAGCACCTTACAGACATCCTAGCACAGTAGTCCTTGCAGCTGCCCCATGAACTTGGTACTGTTATCTCCAATTTCTAGAAAAACTGAGACTCAGTGAAATTATTTGCCCAATGGCACATAACTAGTAAGAAAAAAAAGCCTCAACTCCAATTCATTCTGTCTGATTCCAAAGACCATACTCTTTCCACAGTTTCCCAGACTCTCTTCTCATGATGGGCAAGGTGGCTGTGGGAGTGGAAGCCCCATGCAATCCACACTTGGCAACACGGCTAGTCTACACTCTCAGGCTGGGTCTTTCCAGGGCAGCACCTCAGTGCACATCCAAGGCAGTTCAAACAGCATTTAGCATTCAGCCTGAAAAACACTGATCTGATGGCGCCACCTACTGACCGACCTGCCCTCACCAGCAGTGGCATCACACGGGTGCTTAGAACAAACGGCTTCATGCTGTACGTGTGAGTAAAATACCTTCCTGTCAACTCCAACATCTTAAGATTCTGTCCAGCTACGGAAATCAAAACAGTTCTTCTGATATAATGATGTCTTCACAAATACTGAACAGCAGTAAACTCAACTGAATACTAAGCTGAATACTAACTAAATACCTCTGTAATTGAGGTTTTCAAACTACAGTGGAGTAACATGTTTGTTAATACTAATGCTGCAAATTTAAAATAATTCAATGTAAAAACTACCACATTTTAGGTGCAAAATTTGAAATAGTGTGAGTTTCTCACATTTTAAAAATTCATCAAGAAACACAATTTTTAAACTGTGCTTACTCCACTGCATGTGAGTTGGTATATAAAAGTATCAGCCAGCCCTTTCAGTACCATGTCAACTACCATAGGATTTACCAGCCTTGGGACTCCTACAAGTGATAAAGTATTTTTGTATCACATTATGATATCATCCAAGCCTTTATTAAGTGGTGGTAATAAGGCTAGTGCTTAAAAAGCTGCCCTCAAATCAATAATTATGAGACAAAGGTTAGATGTAATAAAATCTTTTGAAAAAAGTCAAATGCCCTCCATAGTATGCTATGCCATTCATTTAGATTAAAGGAATCTGAAAAATATTAGAGATAATGCTCAGAAATAAAAAGCATCCTTAAAGTAAAAACATGCTATACAGTGAAGGGAGATGCACTCTGAGAACTCATATGCCTCTCTCACTTTACATTTATTCCTATGAAAAAATATTCTTGAACTGAGTGTATGCATCTCTCTCATAAACAGTATTCTTTCTTTTCAAGTGTGTCATTACTAGAAAGAGAAATAACATAGAGCTAAAGGGATACGCTTAAAGGTACATGTCTATCTACCATATCCCTCCTTCTCTTACCCTGTAAGGAAAGCAAGACTTTAATGTCTTCCTAGGGTCCTTCGAAGGGGAAAAAGGAGCCTGGAAAGAGGTGGGAACATCAAAAATTGGAGAAAATGCCTCCTTCCCAATGGGAGCTATAAGTAACTATAAAGTAAGAAGTAACCCCTATCCCCACTTCTAGGTGACTAGACTTGGCCTGGGCCCTGCTTCTCAAGTGATAAACCTATCCCTTAGATGAGTTTTTTTTTAAGCTACGGGCTGCCATCCATTAGTAGGTCATGAAAGAAATAAATGGGCTATGACCAGCATTTGTTAAAAAGGAAATAGAATAGGATAAAACAACAAAATATCAGAGTAAAGCACATATTCGGATTATTGTTTTCTGAAACATTTTTTCCCATATGTTTTGGGTGGCAATGCAAATTTATTTATACTGTGTACTGAAAATCACTGCCTTGGATAATAACACTGCACTGACCATTGCTGAGGAGGAAATATTTCCTCCAGTATTCTTCCCGTGCAGGAGACCCTGGTACCCAGGAGATTTATTCATCACCTATAACTGCTGACCAAGTTAAAATAACCATCAGACCTTGAAGAGAATCTCAAGGCAATACAACAAATTTTTATGGATCTAAATAAAACAGTAATTCATTATATTGTTTCCTTCCTATGAGTAATCAATACTAGACACCTGCTGTTTCCATAGTGTATTCTGAGATCATTTCCAGAATTCAGTAGATTTCCAACATTAAACACCTTCAACCAGGACCATTAAATGAATATAAATTTGACTTACTTTCCCTGGATCTCTTCTAGTAGCTAAATTTCTAACAATGGCATTAGTAATTTTTAAAAGAAAAATGAGATATGCATTTAAATGTAACCTGGAAGGATATCAGGAACAAATAAGATGAACCAAGTCACAAATATCCAAAAAATGGAACTCAGCAGAAAGACTGTTGGTAAGTACATAAGACTCTTATACCCGACCAAGAACCTACAAGAAAAAAAAGGATAAAGTATTAGTGAAAATAAGCTCGAATCATATTAATTTTAGCTCTTAAGTAATAATAGTAATAATAATGATGCCCTCACATAACAACAACAGCTTTCACTGAGTGCTATGCGCCACTTTCCATGTGGTAACAGAGTTACACACCATCATCACCCCATTTTACATGTGAGAAAACTGAAGCACCGGCACCTCATAAAGTGAATGTTCTAGTTCCCACAATTAACTTATACATTATTCCATTCCCAATTACTTTATACTTTCAAATCTTTTTTACTTCTATTGCAACATATATTTGTATTTCTTTCTTTTCTGGCATATCATATTTTCAAATACTCCAAAATGCAAAAATATAAATCCTTGGAGATTCACCTTCGCATTTAACAAACTTTCTTCTAGAGGCTAGCAGTGTATTTTTGAAACATACAGATGCACACAACCTTGAGCACTTTCATCCTACAAACAGCTTGCAAAGCAGACCCTCGATGTAAGAAGACACATAAAGGCTAACGGTGACACTAGTCATCAAACACCAACCATCTTGCTGGGGTCAAAAGCAACTTGGAAGTCCACATATAACTTACTCAAACGTTTAATATTGTTGTTTCAAATGAAAAAATCTGTCTTTTACAATAAATACTCGATATAGTAAATCGGTGCATGAATAGAGTTTACCTGGATCTACTTTAAAATTTATACCAGAAAAAAAAAAGGTTGATGATAGATATTAAAGGGTCTTTAAAAAGCTATCAAGATCATAAACACAATTATGATAAAACAATATTTGACAACAACTAAAGATCACAAACCTCAGGTCCCCAGTATGCTGCCAGAATAGGCCAAATAGAGCCCGTGTAACCTCCATGGCATGGCTTGTCTGAGATTTTGCAGCAAAATATGTTTGACCTAATTAAGTGGTGCAGTGAACCACCTAGTTTGTAACAGCCTGCTACTACGACCTGTCTACTTCTAACAGGTATCTCATAGCAGCCTGGATCAATAAGCAACCTCCTGTGGAGCCTAATAATAGTGGAAGTTTACAGCTGCTTACCTCCGTGAAATTGGGACTCTATAGAGTGGGAGAAATAAAAGCAGTTGCCATATGAATTTGTCTCCTATTTGAATAGTGTACATATGCTAAGCCTAGCGTATGAAGCCCTCAACTCGCAAACAAAAGTTTCCATATAAATTTTTTGTAATGTGAGTTTCTATTAAAACAAACAAAATCTCAAATGCCCCTATCCTAGGTGAGTAGATATAGCCAGCCTTTGCTTTCTCTCTGGAAAAAAGAAAAAGTGATGATTGTAATTTGGCTTAAAATTTATCTGAAGACCAAGTCAACCCAATTAGTGGAAAATAAATGAATATCTCTAACTTATAAGTTTTCTGAATAGCAGACAATTTTAGGCATTTTGCTATTTTTCAGAAATTTGAACTTTTATTTAACATTTAAATTCATTTCCAGCCTACTGTCCTGCTCTTGAGTGATTAAGAGGTAAAATTCCTCTAATGCTTTGTTTTTTGTTATAACAAAAGCAACTCATGCGTATTCTACAAAACGCTGGTAATCAAAAGAAGGACACAGAAATACTCATAATCACACCCTGAAGAGAGCAACACAGCACTTCCTTCCAGATTCTCTTTTATGGATCATCATCGTTACATTTTCCTTTCAGTGACTGAAAATGTTCAACAGGAGAGACAAGTGTCCTGCTTGTATGAGCCTTACATTCCAGGAAACAGTGATTAAGTGCCATGAAGAAAATACAATGGGGTGATGCAGTACAGTCAGTCAGGCATGGCCTCGCTGAGGAGGGGACGCTGGAACTGAGGCCTGACTGACGTCTCCCGCTATGCAACAATATGGTATCAGAACCCTTCAGACAGAGACACAAGCAAGAGCCAAGGCCAAAGGTGGGAATGAGCTTGACGTGTTTTAGAAACAGAAAGAAGGACGGAGGGCAGTGAAGGGAAGAGATGATGTCAGAGGGAAGGGAATGAATTACATAACACCTCACAGGCAAGGAGTTTGGATGTCATTCTGAGAACAAGGAAAAGCCACTTGAGGGCTTTACACAAGGAGAAAAGACAGAAACTGGTTTGCCTTTTTAAAAGACCACCCTGATTGCCAAGTGAGGAGGAACTACAGCGGGTAAGAGATGGAATCAGGAGACCAGCTGGGAGGCTTGGTCTAGGGTGCCAGCTGAGGAGAGGCAGAGGGTAGACCAGCTGGGGCAGAGCAGGAAGGACTTGGTAATGTGCTGAGTGGGGGAAGTGAGGAGAAAGGAAAAACAGAGGAGGACAGTAATCCAAGGATGGTACCCCTTATTCATGAGAGGAACTGGGTGCCATTCTATTGGGAAAGGGAGGTGAGAAGAAGAGATTGGGGTGTGACATGATTATTGAGTACTGTGTGTCGGCCACTGTTTAACCATTGTATTTGTATTAACGATGAGGCAGGCATTGTCACAATTTTCATCCTCATTTTATAGATGAAGAAATCGAGGCACAGAGAGGTAAACCAACTGGCTCAAGGTCAGGCTGTTATGTGGTAAAGCTTGACTTGAACCCAGGCAATCTTTACATATATCATGTATGAATATTTTCCTAAAAATAGAACCATACCATAGTTACTATTTTATAACTTCCTGTGATTTAATTAGGTTGTTTCAACTAAAAAACATTAAGAGCAAAAGTAACTAGTTTACTAGTTTAGATTTAGAATCTAGATTTAGAATTTAGAATTTCGAATAGGAAAAAACAAAATTTCTGAAAAATGGGCAAAAATGCTTCAAGATGCAAAACAGTTACAAAAATCTCCCCATTATTCACTGAGATTAACAATTCAAAAAGTGAGCTAGGATATTTATTTTCCACCAATTGTCAATGCAGCTAAATTACTGGATTGACCAGTTTGCTTTCAGTCAAATCATATGCCAGCAAAGCTCTTCCCTCCCACCCTGAGGATGTTTCTACGTGATAAGTAACATGCATAGTTCAATAAAAATCTGCAACTCTAGCTAACCAGCAATAGAAATAAGCACTCAAATTGGAAATGCTATAACCAGCCTTGCAAAGATTAATATACACACCTTGGAAACAAAGATGTCAGAAAAAACAATACTATTAGAAGAAATCCTTTTAAAAGCCAAGAATCTGAACTGAAGTCCAATATGTATCCAACAGCCCACATGGTAATCACAGAAAGCATCATCAGCAGGAAGAGCTATTAAGAGATTCAGAATTTTAGAACTTTATGGATTTTACCACCTAAGTATCTAATAATAATTAGTTCAACAGAAAAACTACTTCCTAAGTATACGGTAACAATTAATACAACAGCAGAACACAGAATTTTTCTTCAAAATTGCAGATTGATAAATCTGAAGTTTGAGAAATTACAAATCTTAAACAATCTTTTAAAAGCCTTACATTAATAAAACGTTGCTTAAACATGCTTTGTTTTGCTTTCTTCCACTCCAAGAAATGGTGATCTTTTAAGAAAAGTGTTGATGATAGCTGACATTTAAAAAAATAATTTCTTTCAAACAGTATTATATGTCAGAAAGCATAAAGCAAGACAAAAAGACCACACAAAAATCAACACACCCAAGATCCAACGAAGAGAGTATAAGAGTTCCAACCTGGGCACCGGATGGTGCCATCCCCTAATAAAGAAGGTTAGAAGGAACAAGTCTGAATTTTGTTTAGGGCACATGGAATTGTAGATGCCTATGGACGTCTAGGAGATAGCCAGGAGTCAGTCAGAAAAGCAGGCCTACCACACAGGAGAAAATCTGCTGTTCATCAGTATACAGGTGGGAAAACCAGGAATGAAGAGCATCCTGAGGACTGTGTGCAGGTAGAAAGGGGCAGAATCTTGGCCATCGGAAACACTCAAGGGTCAAAAAGGTAAGTCCCGAAAGGTAAGTAAGTAGAGTGATCAGTATGACCAGAAAGGCAGGATGAGAACCAGAAGAAAGGTTCCAGTAAAGCCAGGGGAGAGAGCTTCAAGAAGGGAGTAGTTCTCAGTGTCAAATGTCACATGGAGGCCAAAGACTTAAACATATCCTCAGGATGCTAATAATTCGGGTTTATTCTGAAAAGTTAAAAGAATGAAGCGTCTACAAACCAACAGTGTGGCTATCTGCATTGAAGCCAGGCACCACATCTGTACAATGCAATCCCTTAAGTGCAATATACATGACCTTGGAAGTAAGCAGGGCTCATGCAACAGCAAAGGGAGAAAATATATTCTGCCCTATCTTCTTCAATCTTTACTTCCCTGAGCCACATTCTGAGGACGGATAATTTCAAATGATATGAAATCTTTAATATGCTTCCAATTCTAATTTGCATGATAACACAAAATGTGCAAGTCTAGATTTCTTTTTAAAAAAGGTAAACTTGGAATCTACAAGCAACATAATCTCAGTACAGAAATAACAATTAAATGTGGATCTCAAAATTTTAATCCCAGATACAGTACTCACAGATGAGCCACACTATTTCCTCATTCAACAAATATTCCAGTGTGTACCATATGCTAGGCACTGTTCCAGGCACTTAGGGGCGCATCGATGAATTTAAGGTCTTTCTCTCACGGGGCCTAAATTCTAGCAAGGTAAGACAGACAAATGTACTAACTGAATTTTATAGTATATAAAAAGCTGGATGGAAACCAATGTAAGGACTTCAGCTTTTTTTTTTTTTTTTTTGCGGTATGCGGGCCTCTCACTGTTGTGGCCTCTCCCGTTGCGGAGCACAGGCTTCGGACGCACAGGCTCAGCAGCCATGGCTCACGGGCCCAGCTGCTCTGCGGCATGTGGGATCCTCCCGGACCGGGGCACGAACCCGTGTCCCCTGCATTGGCAGGCGGACTCACAACCACTGCGCCACCAGGGAAGCCCGACTTTGGCTTTTATTCTGGGAGAAAGTGGGAGACATCATAGGATTCTGAGCAGATGAATGATAGTATCTGACTTACATTTTAAGATTCACCTGGCTGCTCTGTTGAGAAGAGACTAGAGGTGAGTAGAGGCAGGGAGATGTCAGACAGCTGCAGAAATCCACATGAAAGATAACGGTGGCTGGACCAAAATGCCATGGTAAAATGGTGAGAAGGGTCAGATTCTGGATATATACTGAGGGCAGAACTAGCCAATACGTTTTCCTGACGGACTGGATACGTGATTTGACAGAGAAAAGGCAAAGATAATTGGAGAGTGGGAGTTGCCACCTACTGAGATGGGGAAAGCTGTAGATGGAACAGTTAGGGACAGCGGGGAGGAGAGATCAGGAGCTCAGTTTTGGATGTTATGTTGATGATGCCTATTGGACGGTGAACTGGACAAATCAAGGTAGCTGGATATACAAGTATGGAAAGGTCTGAACTAGAGATAACTTTGGGAGTTGTCAACATAGAGAGGGCATTTAAAGCCATGGGAGTTCATGAAATCACCAAGAGAATGACTAGAAAGAACAGGGCACTCTACCAATAAAGGCGGGGGAGAGAGCAGAGGAGATGGCAAAGGAGACTGAGGAGTAACCGTTACTTCTTTTTCTCTCCCTCCACATACCTAAATGCAAAATTGGTGTAGTATTCATGATGACCCTCTGCATAGAAATCCCATGCCTATTAATCTAGAATCATCCTGAAGGTATAATTACTAATTATTATTCGATAAGACGATGCTATCATATATGAAAACATTAAATAGTGAAATCAATTCAATACCCCATTTTAATAATTTTAATTATATTCTCTATTACAACTTAGATTTTGCTGGCCATTCGTGGAGCTTTAGAGCCATCTAGATAAGGACCAACAATAAATTGCCAATAAAAGTGCCAAATTTCCAACTGTGGGTTATGGGATGTGTGGGAAAGATATAATCAGCAGATATAATGCAGCACTAGGCCAACTCCCTGGTTTCCCCTGATGCCTTAAAAAACAAAAACAAATGAACAAAACAGTTCTTACAGCCCACAGAATAGGCCCCGAATGAAAGTACCTCGCATTTCTGCAGCCACCTCCAAAGTCTGAAATTTTTGTTGGCTCGCATTTTGGCCTCTGTTTTTAGCATATGAATAATGAGCCGATTTTTGTTTTGCACAGCCATATCAAGAGGGGTTTCTCCCTAAAGAAAAAAAGAAAAGTTCAATTATATTTTTGATATATCAATACCATAGATGCTAAACATTTTTAAAAACTCACCAGAATCACAGATTCACTGTATTTATTCCAAGGGTAGCCAACTATTATTGTTTATACTTATCTCGTGGTAACTGAAAACATATGTTTAGCTTATCTTTATGTTAATTTATCAGTCTTCTAACTCAAGATATAATAAATTAAGGGAGATAAACACCTGGTCATACCTTAACATTTCGGATATCCAGGCTAGCACCAGCTTCCAAGAGTTTATCAACAGCATTAACATTTCCTGCGGCAACTGCCCAGTGAAGTGGAGTGTTTTGGTGTATTTTATCAACTACATTGAGAGAGGGATTAAACTTTAAGAGAAATCCGGTTGGTTCTGACCTGTCTCAAAACAATAAAACACCAAGAGATATTAGACAGCTGAATGATTTGAAGGGTAAATGTAAACAATGAAACTGTTTGCTAACGTATCAATGAACCAATCAGTAAGTATTCTGAAAACTGAGGAACTTCTCTGTGCAGAGTTCCATTCTAGGTGCTAATACTGGAGAGTTCCTGCCCCAAGAGACATCTATTAAGTGATAGTCTGCTATATAATGTAATTTTAACATCAATACTGTGGAATAACAGCTTTTGTTTTTCAAATTTTTCCTTTCATGTTGCTGTTCTATTGGTTAACATTTTTTTTACACTTAACTTTGGCCAACATTAAATGCTATGTTATTTATCCAATTAAAAAATTAAATGTACAACATTACATTTGAGGGGATAAACCAAAGCTAACTTCACATTCTCCCTCCAACCAATTACTGCATAAAGTGGTATAAATAATGTCCTAAAATATTTGTTTATCATAGAAAGTTATGGACTTGAAAGCAGAATTCAATGAAATATTTTTACTTTATCGTCAACACCTTCCCTTCTTTTATGACCACTCAAGAGATTCCTTTAATAAAACAATATTCTACCTTACTTATTCTATCAAGATTTTTAAACATTATACCTGACTTTACAGTTACCAGCAATGACAAAATGCTTTCTGACAAAATTCTACCCCAGCCCCACCTCTACATGAGCTAAAAGGAAATGGCATCGGAACTAACTCACTTCCTAGGGGAGACATCTTACGTAAAAGCAGAAATTAAGTACAACGTTGGAAACAAAACTGATACAGGGCAAACTGTAGCATGTATTTGAATAGAAGAATAACAGAAGTTGGACAATATGGTGATCAATAATCACAAGTGATGATCAATAATCACAAAAACTTAAATATGTAAATAACTGATATGAACATATAAACATACTATTTTCATAGATCAGTTATAATTAATATTTTCAGAGCAGTCAACAATGTCAGAGAACCTCAAAATGTATTGTTTTCTGGAAAGTCTATTTCTCATCTACATTTCAAATTATGAGAGCATTTAAACCTGTAGCCATTCTTGAAAAATGTAAACTAAGAAATGTACGTCATGTTAATAAGTATATGCTGTGGAATCTCTACCTGTTCTGTAAGGAAATATTTTTTCTTATTAGTAGCTTTCAAACTTTTCCCCAAAGCTACCAGAAAACAGAAAATTTACTTCAATGGTGCTTTCCTAACTACAACTACATTAAAAGTCTATATCACAGTCACAAGATGGAAAATCTTACTTTCTTCCTCAGAATGTTGTGTCATCTCACAAAGACTAAGATACTTAAATTGCTGGATCAAGAGTCAGAATAAGGCAATTCAATTAAACTCACTTACCCAAGTACTTTGTGAGCTGATAACATGAGAGGTGTCTGCCCATTTACATCTGCCATATTCACACTCTGTTCAAAAAGAAGAGTCAATCAGCCTAATTGTAAACAAAGTCAAGATTCTGTCTCCTCTCTTAGTAGAAGTATCTCTTTAATACATTCAATACCACTAGTGTGTCTATAAGAAGGATTCAAATATCATTTGAATAAAAGAATGTTCTGCTTCACATCCATAGGGTTAAAATCCACTGATCCCTACAAAACTTTTTAAAGGGAAAATCTGAATATATGATTTTAAATGTCGTACACTGTGAGTGGAAGAGAGCTAAGGGAAAGAGAAAAATGTTGATAAACACCATCAAATATGAGACAGTAGAGACCTTAGAAGTCACTTAGTTTAGACTTTAACCGACACATTAATTCATACTACCCCCTCTTACACAAAGTCACCCAGTCTCTACTTAAACACTTCCAGTAATAGTGAACTCTTGATCTTCTGAGGCAACTTGCAATTTTGAACTTATGTTTCAAAAAGTAAAATATGAAAAGTTCTTTTTTATTTTCTAGAATATAGAATAAAAGGGAAATCATACCTCCAAGAGGATATGCTTCTTTTAATAAAATGGACCCAGATTTGAGGTATATGATACCTCAACCAAGCCAAAAAAAAAAAAGTCAATTACTGAATATTCTTATGGGCCTTGGAGGAATAAGCCCAAAGAGAAGCAGAAAAGATGACTCGTCATACAGCTTTCCAAAATGAGACCCAGGAAGTTATAATTATTCTACTTGAGTTGAAGAGAAAGTGCTTATTTGAGTCTAAGAGAAAGTGCTTATTTGAAGAGAACACAATCATCCCAACAGCATTTGTGCAAACATGTTTCCACGCCTGTTACAGACGAGACTACTGATATATAAACTACTTGCTACCAGAAAGCATATCCCAGGCAAGTAGAGCTGACATTGAAACTCCCTCCGCCAGCAACCTATAATTTAACCAGTGCCATAAATGGATGCCACTTAAGGCAAGCCATTTTTCATGAATTTACTTTAGGGAACAATAAGAAACATACATTCAAATTGGTCTCCACTTGGACTTAAATAATGCAAGCAAATGATGGGTTAATTTAGTGATCTGACTACCATTTCCACATTCAATCAGAAGAAAAATACAGGCTTTGAAGTCATGTTTTTGAAAAACTCTGCAAATTACTTGGGATCATAAGGAAAACTATTATAGGCTTACAAGTTTCATAAACATCTATTATATGTTACTGAGCTAAATGACCTATCCTTTTTGCTCCAATGAAGCTGGAAAAGCAGTATTCAATAGCTAGACTTACTGAGGCTAGTATTTGAATATTTGGATATCTGTAACTTCTACTTTAAAAATGAGGGCAGAAAAAAAAAATGAGGACAGACTGCTAGTAATCATCCTCTGAATCCCTTCAGATTTACAATAGCTGGAGTACAAGAAACATTTCAAAACATACCTGTCCTTTTGAGATGAGATATGCTATAATGGGCATGTGTTGAAATAACACTGCCAGGTGGATGCTGCTGAATCCCTCTCCATCGATAAGAGTGGGGTCTGCACCATACTGCAGTAATAATATGACCATAGGTAAATGCCCTTGTCTGGAAAGAAAGGACAAAAATTATACTGTATTCAGTCACGCAAAAAAGAGAAAAATTCAGGGAGAAACCAATGTTCCTAAGACACGAAGGATTTTGGTTGGATTTAAAGAGTACTGCCTAACAATACACAGATTTTTAAAACACTGGAGATTCTCTAAATGTCTTTCGCATAGATGCTCCAAACTTAGAACTATCTGGATGGTCCTTCTTGAGTGCAGGTAATAAACTTAATAACCTCCCAATCTACCTTAAATCTTATGTGTAAGATTACTACCATGTGTAAATAATTTTACATAACTAATGATAAAAATGGAAATTAAAAACCACTTAGACTTTACCGCTGCTATTTTAAAAACAAAAAATAATCATGAAGCAGATATGCCACAGCATAACATTCACAGACTGCAGGTATACTGTTATAATCTTTTTCTTAGGAACTACATATTTTTCTTTGAATATGGCTCATTTCTCTGTAAAGCACTGTACCTCAGTAGCTTAACAGGGGGATGAGCTAACCCCAGATTCCTCAAAATTCTTGGCTATGGAGAAAAGATTCAATTCCTTGCCTTAAATGAACAATTATTCACTTCACTTTCAGGTTCATATCAATCCCACCAACCACAGAAAGAATGGAGTTAAAATGAAAGATGAAGAAGTTGTTGAGTATCCACACACACACCTACTAACTTCAGCTTCAGATGCCAACACATACGAGAGAAAAGAACTGATTGAGTTTACACTCACTGAACTACCACTTTTATCCATGTGATCAAATATTAAACATATTTATTTTGATTATAAAATATAATACAAATATTTGAGGTTGAGCATCATAGTGGAGCCCCAAATTAAACACAAAAACATCATCTCTGGAAACTCTTTAAAACTGTAATTTATTTATTTATTTATTTATTTTTGAATGAAGGGGTAAAATGGAAAAAAAGCCTTGCAAATGGTCTGTAACTGCAATTTTCAATATGGACTACTAGTCATATACAGCTATTTAAATTCAAATTAGTTAAAATTAATTAAAATTAAAAATTCCATTCCTTAATTGCATTAGCCACATTTTGCATTTCATGTATGGCTAGTGGCTACCTTACTGGACAGCACAGAATAGAACATTTCCATCATCACAGAAAATTCTACTGGAAAGTGCTGGTCTGTAATATTCAGAAAATGAGTAAGTCACTTTTGATTCTGAACAGCAATTTCAGTATTTAAAGAAACCTTTACCTGATGGCCCAGTGAAGAGGAGTTGAATTTAAATCTCCGCCCAACTGATCTACCACAGCACCTTTCGAAATATAAAACCTGTTAAAAGCAGACATAAATGAAAATAAGATTTAAAACTTACAATTCATACTAAGAAAGAAAACATCAATTTTTCTTAGTAATAAATGTATTAGAAAACAGAAATTATAATAATACCCCTCCCTAAAAACACTCAGATCTACAGAGGTCTGAAAGATTCACACAACAGCATCAAACAGATCCCTGGTGAAATATTCTCATCATGTTAAGTAGTTACTCCTGCTGTCACGAGCATTCCATGACAACTATACACCAAACACGTAATAACGACTCTCTGCATATTCTAACCACCACAACACTCTTGAAATGGTTTATACTCAAAAGGTTTCTATTACAGATATTCTACTTAACTGGCAAGAAGAAAGGTAAAACTATGCCACTGCTAACAGTTTAAAATTAGAATTACTATGTGGGAATGAATTCTAAAAGTAGGTAGCAAAAAATTAATTCAAAATCCTTTTGGAGAAGTTAGACATTTTGAGCATTTCACTCTCTATTTTGGGGGCACAGATGGGATACACTGTATAAAGTGAAACTATAAAGTAAAGAGGCTTATTTTCTTCAGCGGTTTACAGGAATTAGTCTCGTTATTTCAAAGTTGTGCTTCATATATATTATCTAAACAATACATCAGTTTATTTCCACAGAAAAGGAGTTTGCTTGTAAGTATATCTGTATATCTGTTTATTCTAAACTTTAGTATATTTCTACTTTTTTAAACCTCAAGAATTTTAAGTACGTATAATACAAAACATATACACATTCACATACATACACATTTTACATGCTAAGGTATAAAACAAAGAAAAAACAAAAACAATGGGTAGGCAGTAGTGCTTTATGAAGGGGAACTATTTTATACAATCCCACACATACCTACTTTAAAATGTATGCCATATTTAATTTTGTTTTTAAAGTTAAATTATTCCCCTACCTAACCATTCCACCTCGCGTTATTACAACATAAAATATTTCAGTGATTCTTCTAAACTAGATGAAACTATCTGTTCTATCCTGGAAAATGTGTTATGTTTTCCCTTTTCAAAAAGTGTTCAATTTCATTGCCTGAACTCTATCTTTGTGATGGGTCTCTGTGGCTCTCTCTCTCTCTCTCCGGCTGCATTGGGTCTTTGTTGCTGTGCGCGGGCTTTCTCTAGATGTGGCGAGCGGGGCCTACTCTTCGTTGTGGTGCGTGGGCTTCTCATTGCAGTGGCTTCTCCTGTTGTAGAGCACGGGCTCTAGGCACGCGGGATTCAGTAGCTGTGGCGCGTGGGCTCAGTAGTTATGGCTCGCGGGCTCTAGAGCACAGGCTCAGTAGTTGTGGCGCACAGGCTTAGTTGCTCCGCAGCATGTGGGATCTTCCCGGACCAGGGCTTAAACCCCTGTCCCCTGCATTGGCAGGCGGATTCTTAACCACTGCGCCACCAGGGATGTCCCCTGTGGCTTTATTTTTAATTTTCCTTTTGGGGCCAGTGAGAGTCCTGCTCCAGACGATCTCTGAGGTCCTTTTCAATACTATGACAACCAATGTGCATGGCACAAAGTTTCAAATATTCATTTACAGTAAAGGATTAGAGATGGTTCAACTAATATATCCCATCTTACTTTACAAGATCCAGCCTGTTGTTAATAGCAGCCCAATGAAGAAGCGACACACTTTCTTTGTCTGGTTGCCTGACATCATATCCTGCTTCCACCAACTCTTTACATCGTTCAAAAATCCCATATCTGAAATAAGAAAATGCATAATTGATACCATTAAAATAATTTCAAATATCAAAATTTCTTCCTTTTACCATGTCTTTATCCCATCTGTCTTTCAGCCAACATAGAAATACAATAATTAACAAAGATATTCCCAAAGAGGACAGATTATAAAGCCAAACAACAAAAGTAAACCTGGCTATTGAATGATCAGATTAATCCATTTGGAGCTGAACTTGATTTTCTTAAATAAACTTTAACATTCACATTTGCCCTCTTTCAATAAATTTCATTTGATTTTCCACCAGGAATGCACCAGGAATACATGGTGTTGATTCTGTATGACAATCTTATCCCTGAATCAAACCAAGTCCAAGCAATGACCTCACAATAAGGGAGAGAGACTAAAAGCAAACTTGGAATGGGATAAATTCAACAATAAAATATGCACACAGTATAGGTATAGAAAAGGAAGGAATGATTAGCCCTTCCTGAAGGAGATGGAACCTGATATACAAGCTATGTTTTATAGGGTGAAGGGGAGACATTTCAGGCAGAAGGAATAGCATGTACGAAAACCAGAGATATAAAACTGCGTGGATGTTTGGAGAAATATAAGCAATTTAGCACCACAGAAGCATTAGCATAAGAAAGGCAATGGCAAGAGATGAGGCTAGGAGAGGTAGGCAAAGACTGCATGAACCCTCTCTGCCATGCTTTGAAATTTAGACTCTATAGTGCAAGGGGAAGCCACTGAAGGTTTTAAAGAGGAAAGCACTCAGACTTTGGGCTGTAAGAAGATCACATTAGTGGCAGTATGGAAGCTAATTCAAGGCCAAGACTGAGAGACCAGTTTAGAGGATCTTACAATAGAGACAGGAGAGGAGCAATGGGAGCCTAAAGAAAAAGAGGCAACAGGAATGTAAAAGGAGGGACAGACTGAAGGGATATTTAAGAGAGTTATTTAACTGACTCACTATCAGAATGAAAAACAGGAGAGAAATACCTCCTTTTTAATGCTAAAATAATTTTAAAAATCATTCATTAGCACTATTTCTTTTCCACAGAAACTATTAAGACCCACCAGACCATTTAGCACTTTCTCTGAAACTTACTTCTATTTAGAGGGACCTGAAAGTTTCGATATGTCTTCAAGGGTCAAAATCAAACAAAATGGCAGAATTGTCTCTATTTCCTACACTGTTAAATAACCTCTGCCTCACCAAAACGTGTGTGTGCGCCTGTCTGTCTGTCTTTATGGCATTTTTTAAAAGATGGAGGTACCCATTTGACAATGCTAAGTGAAAATATTAACAAGAGAATGAATTGTTGATAATGATACATATGTATTGGGGTGGCCAAAAAGTTTGTACGATGCTACAGAAAAACCCGAATGAACTTTTTGACCCAATATTTATATTCTCCATCTTTTAAATATCAACTTTAACATTTTACTGGAAAAGAAATACTCCCTTTACACGAGAAATATAAAAAGTACACAATAATTAGGATTTTGGTGGTTTAGAAAATACAAAAACACCTATCCTAGCTGGCTCTCTTTCACCCTTCCCAAATACTACCTAAATATATTCTCACAACCACTTAAAGTCCAAGACCTGAAGAAAATTTGGGGAAATATACAAAACGTGAGTTTTTATTGATATTCCCTGTGAATACAGCCTAATTTCTCACACTTATCATTACAGAGCTTTATTGGTTGCAGAGAAACATTTAAATATTTCCATTCTAATTAAAGCAAATACCTATTTACCTTAAGACCACCCTCATATTCATATAAATATAATAATACAAACAATATCAAACAATATTCACCTAAAGTAGTGGTTCCCAGAGCCTTCAGAGTTCATATAAATTAGTAATTAGAATATTCAAATAATTGTCAATAACTTTTTAACTAACATAAGCAATACATGAGTCTACATTAAAGCCAAACAGGTTAACTAATCACCAAACATCTTTGCTTTTGACAGAAATTATATCAAGTTAGTACAGTAACATTAGTTTCTTTCACGCAGATTAGAAGCTCTGATGGGCAGGCTTATATTTGATTACTAAGAAAATAGATTACTAATTAACATAATCTGACAGATAAAATATTTCAAAATATATTCAATGGCAAGAGGTGGGGTAGATGTTAACAATCAATGAGATCCACAAGGGTGAAAATGGTTTAATGCAAAAACCCACAAATGGAGATCTTAAGGGGAAACTTTCAAAACATATTTCATTTTCAGTGCAAGCAAAATAACCGACTATAGTTTCAAGTGGTCAGAAAACCTACTTCTATTTTACTGACTTTTTTCTAGTGCACCCAGAACAACAGGTACATAGAAAGTACTCAATAAATAAATGTTTAAACTACACACCAATGTGTGAGTTGATATTTTTCTATCCCATCTTCATATTTATGTTGTAGTACATTTTAAAAGATTCAGATTTGTGTTTCAAACTCAGGGTCTAGTTTTAGTATCATTTAAAACCATTCATTCAATCAACAAACATTTATTGGGCACTTAATAGAAGACAGAAACTGTGTAAAAGTACTGGGGTTACAAAGATGAAAAAGACATGCTTTTGCTCAGAAGTTGCTCAGGATCTAATGGGAGAGACTAATAATTAACAGCTAAGCTGTACTGTATTAAATGCTCTGATGTTGGTATGACAAACATACTATCACTGGAGAACGAAGGGAGGAAGGTGTACACTGGAGTGCCATGAACCACACATGCGTCATTATAACAATTCAACAGAACCTAAGGATAAAACAAATCATTGGGAAGACTTACTGAGTAGCTCTTACAATGTCACAGTTACTAGAATCCTCTATAAGAGGAAGAGCTTCTCTCGCCTTGGCAAGTTCTTTGTTTTCATGTGCACAGACTTCGTGTCGACCAAATCCTGGAGGGTGGGGGCTGTGGCTGTGATTCCTGCACTGAAGAGTAAGAGTAATTTGACAAGGCTCAGTAAGAGAATTAATGTCACATTCAATTACATCATGAAGCACTTGGTACTATCAACAATATCTATTAATTAAAAGATTATTTTTTCAGTCTTAGAGGTATATCTTACAGAAGATTTTCATTTTAATTCTACCCACTAGGATTAGAAGCTTAATATTAGAAAATTCCAAATTATATATTTTGTCATAAAACAAAGGTCATCTGCAAAAGCACCAATAGATTTTGCTACTTGTAGTAGGTGGAGGGTCATGGGTATTGACAGTAGGCCTCTGCTTCAGGGAGTCATGGTAGACACACCCTAAGGATACCTCCCAATGAATCAAGTTCTTGAATATGTATAACTGGAGTCCCAGAAGAGGAAGAGGAAATAGTTTTAAATATTTGACTAAACAATAGACAAAAATCTTCCAAATTTGGTGAAAATTATAAACACACAGCTCCTACAAGCTCAACAAACCCAAGCAGAGCCAACCTCATAATATTACACCAAGGCATATAATAATCACTTGAAACCAATGATAAAAAGAGCAGGCGAAGGAAAAAGACATACTATGTTCAAAAAAACAAAGATAAGAATGAATTCAGACTTCTTATCAGTAAGTACCAGCCAGAAGACAAAAGCAAAACAGTTTAAAAAAGCTGAAAGAAAAAACTAAACCTGGAAACACCGACAAAAATATTCTCGAAAAATAGGGGTGAAATATACACTTTTTTCAAACAAACAAAAGCTAAGAAAACTGCCAACAGACCTAATGCTACAAGAAATGATACAGGACGTTCTTCAGGCTAAAGGAAAATAATAACAGATGGAAATCTGAACCAATACAAAGGAATAAAGAGTGATAGAACTACATGGGTAAATATGTATAATTATGTGGGTAAATGTAACACACTTTTTTACATTTTTTAATTCCTTGATGATAATAGAGAAACAGAAATACACTGTTATAAGAGATGTTATAATAGTATTTGCAGAAAGACAGTGATAAGTTAGCGTGTATAATGTTAACCCAAGAGCAATCTCTGAACAAATAAAACAAAGTCATATAATAAGCCAATAGCAGAGATAAAATAAAACACTTAAAAGACACTCAATTAATATTCTTTTAAATGCAGGAAAAGTAGGGAAAAAATGAACAAAAACAGAGAAGGAAAAAACATACAAGATAATATATTTATACTTAACTATATTGATAATCACATTAAATACAAATGGTCTAAAGAAAACCAAATGAAAGACAGAGTTTGTTAGATTGGATTTTTTTTAAAAAACTACATATTGTCTACAAGAAACCTACTTTAAATATAAAAACATACATAAGTTAAAAGTAAAAGGACAGAAAAATATATACCATGCATAAAGGAATACTAAGCAAAAGGAATGTAGTGGTTATATTAGTATAAGACAAAGTAGACATCCGCACAAGAAATATTACCAGAGATGAGGAGGGACACTGCAAAATATTAAAGAAGCCAATTTATTAAGAAGCATAACAAGGACTTCCTGGCGGTCCAGTGGTAAAGAATCTGGCTTCCAATTAAGGCGACATGGGTTCTATCCCTGGTCAGGAAACTAAAATCCCACATTCCGCAGGGCAACTAAGCCCACACGCCACAACTACTGAGCTCACGCATCTCAAAGAGAGAGCCCACATGCCACAAACTACAGAGCCCATGTGCTCTGGAGCCACAACTAAAGAGAAAACCTGCACGCCACAACTAGAGAGAAGCCCACGTACCGCAACAAAGATCCTGCATGCCACAACTAAGACCCGATGCAGCCAGAAAAAGAAAGAAAATAAATAAACAAATTTTTAAGTGACTTAAGGAAAAAAAGACATAACAATCTTAAACACATATGCACCCAAAAGGAACTTTAAAATTCATGAAGCAAAAAAGAAAAATAGAAAGATTCACAATTAAAGTTGAATATTTTAATACTTCTTTCAGCAACTGATGGAATGAGTAAACAGAAAACCACACTGCATAGAGAAGAGGAGAGAAATCAGAAAAGGACAGAGAACACTTAACACTATCCACCAACTGGATCCAGCTGACATTTTCATAAAATTACATCCAACAAGAGAAAAGATATTGTTTCAAGTACACATTTAACACTCAGCAAGACAGATAATACATTGGGCCATAAA
Source organism: Delphinapterus leucas (assembly GCF_059928025.1). Taxonomy (NCBI): domain Eukaryota; kingdom Metazoa; phylum Chordata; class Mammalia; order Artiodactyla; family Monodontidae; genus Delphinapterus; species Delphinapterus leucas. The sequence goes on from NC_143135.1 coordinate 37,080,007, forward strand.
ACAAGCCTCAACAACCTTAAATGGGTTGAATTCATACAGAGTATGTTCTCTGACCACAAATGGAATTAAATTAAAAATCAAGAGATTACTACAAGCAACTATGTGCCAATAAAATGGACCACCTGGAAGAAATGGACAAATTCTTAGAAAAGTACAACCCTCCAAGACTGAACCAGGAAAAAAACAGAAAATATGAACAGACCTATCACAAGCACTGAAATTGAAACTGTGAATAGAAATCTTCCAACAAACAAAAGCCCAGGATGAGGTGGCTTCACAGGTGAAGTCTATCAAAGAGAAGAGCTAACACCTACCCTTCTCAAACTCTTCCAAAATGTAGCGGAGGGAGGAACACTCCCAAACTCATTCTACGAGGCCACCATCACCCGGAGACCAAAACCAGACAAAGATGTCACAAAAAAAGAAACCTACAGGCCAATATCACTGATAAACATAGATGCAAAAATCCTTAATAAAATACTAACAAACAGAATGCAGAGCACATTAAAAGGATCATACGCCATGATCAAGTGGGGTTTAACCCAGCAATGCAAGGATTCTTCAATATACACAAATCAATCAATGTGATACACCGTATTAACAAACTGAAGGATAAAAGCCATATGATCATCTCAATAGATGCAGAAAAAGCTTTTGACAAAATTCAACTCCCATTTATGATAAAAACTCTCCAGAAAGTAGGCATAGAGGGAACCTACATCAACATAATAAAGGCCACATATGACAAACCCACAGCCAACATCATTCTCAATGGTGAAAAACTGAAACCATTTCCTCTAAGATCAGGAACAAGTCAAGGTTGCCTACTCTCACCACTAGTATTCAAAATAGTTTTTGGAAGTTTTAGCCATGGCAATCAGAGAAGAAAAAGAAAAGTAACCCAAATTGGAAAAGAAGTAAAACTGTCACTGTTTGCAGATGACATGATACTATACGTAGAGAATCCTAAAGATGCTACCAGAAAACTACTAGAGCTATCTAATGAACCTGGTAAAGTAGCAGGATACAAAAGTAATGCACAGAAATCTTTTGCATTCCTATACACTAAGGACAAAAAATCTGAAAGAGAAATTAAAGAAACACTCCCATTTACCACTGCAACAAAAAGAATAAATTAGCTAGGAATAAACCTACCTAGGGAGACAAAAGACCTGTATGCAGGAAACTATAAGACACTGATGAAAGAAATTAAAGATGACACCAACAGATGGAGAGATATACCATGTTCTTGGATTGGAAGAATCAATATTGTGAAAATGACTATACTCCCCAAAGCAATCTACAGATTCAATGCAATCCCTACCAAACTACCAATGGCATTTTTCACAGAACTAGAACAAAAAATTTCACAATTTGTATGGAATCACAAAGGACCCTGAATAGCCAAAGCAATCTTGAGAAAGAAAAATGGAGCTGGAGGAATCAGGCTCCCTGACTTCAGACTATACTACAAAGCTACAGTAATCAAGACAGTATGGTACTGGCACAAAAACAGAAAGATAGATCAATGGAACAGGATAGAAAGCCCAGAGATAAACCCACACACATATGGTCACCTTATCTTCGATAAAGGAGGCAAGAATATACAATAGAGAAAAGACAGCCTCTTCAATAGGTGGTGCTGGGAAAACTGGACAGCTACATGTAAAAGAATGAAATTAGAACACTCCCTAACACCATACACAAAAATAAACCCAAAATGGATTAAAGAACTAAATGTAAGGCCAGACACTATCAAACTCTTAGAGGAAAACATAGGCACAACACTCCATGACATAAATCACAGCAAGATCCTTTTTGACCCACCTCCTAGAGAAATGCAAATAAAAACAAAAATTTTAAAATGGAACCTAATGAAACAAGCTTTTGCATAGCAAAGGAAACCATAAACAAGACCAAAAGACAACCCTCAGAATGGGAGAAAATATCTGCAAACAAAGGAACTGACAAAGGATTAATCTCCAAAATATACAAGCAGCTCATGCAGCTCAATATCAAAAAAACAAAAAACCGAATCCAAAAATGGGCAGATCTAAATAGACATTTCTCCAAAGAAGACATACAGATTGCCAACAAACACATGAAAGGATGCTCAACATCACAAATCATTAGAGAAATGCAAATCAAAACCACTATGAGGTATCACCTCACACTGGTCAGAATGGCCATCATCAAAAAATCTACACACAATAAATGCTGAAGAGGGTGTGGAGCAAAGGGAACCCTCTTGCACTGTTGGTGGAAATGTAAATTGTCCTCCCTATGGAGAACAATATGGAGTTTCCTTAAAAAACTAAAAGTAGAACTACCATACGACCCAGCAATCCCACTACTGGGCATATACTCTGAGAAAACCATAATTCAAAAAGAGTCACATACCACAATGTTCACTGCAGCTCTCTTTACAATAGCCAGGACATGGAAGCAGCCTATGTGTCCATCGACAGATGAATGCATAAAGAAGATGTGGCACATATATACAATGGAATATTACTCAGCCATAAAAAGAAATGAAATTGAGTTACTTGTAGTGAGGCAGATGGACCTAGCATGTCATACAGAGTGAAGTAAGTCAGAAAGAGAAAAATAAATACTGTATGCTAACGTATATATATGGAATCTAAAAAAAAAAAAAAAAGGTTCTTAAGAACCTAGGGGCAGGATAGGAATAAAGATGCAGACCTAGAGAATGGACTTGAGGACACGGGGAGAGGGAAGGGAAGCTAGGACGAAGTGAAAGAGTAGCACTGACATATATACCCTGCCAAATGTAAAATAGATAGCTAGTGGGAAGCAGCTGCATCACACAGGGAGATCAGCTCGGTGCTTTGTGACCACCTAGAGGGGTGGGATAGGGAGGGTGGGAGGGAGATGCAAGAGCAAAGGGATATGGGGATAAATGTATAAATATAGCTGATTCACTTTGTTATACAGCAGAAACTAACACAACATTGTAAAGCAATTATACTCCAATAAAGATGTTTTAAAAAAATCAATAACCAAACGATATGTGGAATATTCTCAAATATTTGGAAACAAAACAACACTTTTCTAAATAGAGTGAATTTTTAGCTTTAAATGCTTATAACAGGAAAAAAGAAGAAACTAAAATAAATGATCTAAGCTTTCATCTTAAGGATCTAGAGAAAAAAAAATTAAATCCCAAGTAGACAGAATGAAGGAAACAATAAAGATAGGGAAATCCATGAAATACAAAAAAGAAAAAAATGCAGAAAATCACTGAAACCAAAAGCTGGTTCTTTGGAAAGAATAAATCAATAAAATTGATAAAGCTCTAGTCAGACCGATCAAGAAAAAAGATGTCAATGACAAATAGCAAGTTTTAAAAAGGGGACATCATTATAAGATTCTGTAAATATTAAAAGGGTAATAAGGGGCTTCTGTGAACATCTTTATGCCACTAAATTCAACAACCCAGGTGAAATGCATAAAATATCTCGAAAGACACAAGTTATCAAAATGGACTTGAAAAGAAATGAGGAGCACTCTATCTATTAAAGAAATTGGGTTCATAATTTTAAAACTTCCCATTAAACAAAACAAAACAACTCCAGGCCCACATGACTTTTAACTGGCATAGTCTATGAAAACACTCAAGGAAGAAATGATACCAACTCCTTCAGAATACAGAGGGACTGCTTCCCAGCTCATTTTAGGAGGCAGCATTATCCTGATACTAAAACCAACAGACATAAGCAGTAAAGAAAACTATAGACTCAATATCCTTCATGAACACAGATGAAAAGATCCTAAATGAAATATTAACAAAACTGTATTCAGTAATATATAAAAAGGATAATATACATTACAACCAAGCTTAAACATTTCAAAAGAAATCAGTGCAATTCACCATATTAACAAAATAAATATACTCATTTCAGTAGAATAAGCATTTGACAGAATTCAACACCCATGCATGATAAAAACACTTAGCACACTAGGGAAAGAAGGGAACTTCCTCAACCTAATCAGGAGCATTTTTAAAAAATCTACAGCTACCATACAGTCAATGGTAAAAGACTGAATGCTTGAACTCTAAAGACTGAAACAAAGCAAGGATGCCCACTATCACCACTTCTAATCAACAATGTACTGAAGACCTAGACACAATAATAGAGTAAGGGAAAGAAAAGTGCATACAGATTAGGAAAGAAGCAAATCCACCTTTATTTGCAGACAGCATGATCCTGTACACAGAAAATCCTCAGGAATCTTTTTTAAAATTTACAGTAGCATCAAAAATATAAAACACTTAAGATTTTATACTGTATCCAGCATTTTTAGTTGCATTTAAGGTGGAGGTTCACATCAAATATCTAGCAAATCATTCCTAGAGATCAAAACTGGTTTACTATTTTATAATCCCATCTTGTTCTTTACCATAAAGTTGTTACCTGGCTTTTATCCGCCTTATTCACCACAACTGTCTCTCTGACCAACTTTTCATTGTTTAAAAAAAATTCTCAAAGGATGAATACACATTAAAAATAGAAAATTGAAGATACTTGGAATGATGTGTCTACATCAATTCTCCAGGAATTCCAAAAAAGATTTAACAAATAGTAGTTTTACTGAAGTAAGTCCATAACCCCTCAACAGGTTACTCTGAAGGAGCAAATCCTTTTGTTCTAAGTTACCTTACAGTTAAATTGACTTTTTGGTATATAGTTCTGTAAATTGTAACCACTACCGCAATCAGGATCCAGAACAGTTCCAACACCTCAAAAAACTCCCTCAGGATATTCCTTTTTAGCCACACCCTCTCCCTACCTCCACTCCTGGCAACCACAGACATGTCCTTCATCACTAGTTTTACCTTTCCCAGAATGTCATACAATGGAATTAGACAGAACACAATCTAAGACTGGCTTCTTTCACTCAGCATAATGCTGTATGTTATTAATAGTTCCTTCCTTGCTATAAAGTATTCCATTATATGAATGTATCACCGTTTATCCATTCAAACCACTCACGCGGGTTGTTTCCAGCTTTTGGCAATTATAAATGGAGCTGTATAAACATTCATTTTGTGTGAACATATGTTCTTGCTTCTCTAAGAGTGAGACTGCTTGGCCCTCTGGTAAGTAGATGTTAAGTTTATAAGAAATGGCCGAACTGTTTTCCAGAGTAGCTGTACCACTCTGCATTGCCATTAGCAACGTATGAGAGCTCCAATTGCTCTGCATCCTCTCTGGCGCTTGATACTGTCAGTATAATAGACGTGTAGTAGTGTCTCAATTTGCATATCCCTAATGGCTAATCGGGCTGAGTGTCATTTCATGTGCTATCTGCTATCTGTATATCTTCTTTGGTGAATTGTCTAAGTCTTTTTACCCATTTTTAATTGGGCTATTTATTTTCTTACTGCTAAGTTTTGAGAGTTCCTTGTATCACACATGCTAGACATAAGTCCTTTGTCAGATATGTGATTTGTAAATATGTTCTCCCAGTCTGTAGCTTACCTTTCCATTTCTTACATCTCTTTCATAGAACAAAAATTTTTAATTTTGATAAAGTATAATGTATCAATTTTTTTCTTTTATGGATCATGCTTCAGGTGTCACCTCTAAGAACTGTCTTGGGACTACAACTCCTCTGTTCAGAGAGGAAGTCCTCCTGCCTCAGAGTTTCAGTGCCTGTGCTGCCAGGAGTCTGCTTTCCTGCTCCTTGAACCTGAACTAGAGGGCTTCTCCAGAAGTGCTCTCTCTCTGCAGGGATGCTCACTTCCAGGGTTCAAGTCCAGGGAGAAGGCGGTGGAAGAGAGGAGGGGACCCAGATGGGAAAAAGGTAAATTAGTTCCTGGTTCAGTGGTTTTTTGAATTCTGTTTTTTTCCCCCACCCTACCCACTAAAATTTTCTTTTGGGAATCCTTAAATAGCTTTCTATCTAGTGCATTCAGTGGGACAGACAGGGTAGAGTGTGCTTTACTCCATCTTACCCAGAGCTAGAACCACAAATGCTTTTTTGAATACATAAGTTCCGATTTATCTGGTAAATTCAACCTCACTGCATGACACTCTTATTTTACACACACAAACACACACACACACACACACACAGCTAAATAATAAACATATAGGTAGTTAGATTAAAACATAAATAAGAACATTACTTTTCACCATATCACAGTAACTATAATTACATCTAACTGGAAGAAGACAAGGGGTCAAGGAAAGAGCTGAATATACTACACTCAGAATTTCTCCAGCGTCAATAAACAGCAGATGTAGCTAAAATTGACAGAGAAATCAGTCTGCTTTTCATATAAAACTTAGACTTTTTAAATTACAAAATTTTTAAACTTTCAGTTTAAAACACCAGCAATACCAAAGTGAATAAAGAGTTGATAATCTGGACTCTTTCCCTTCCAATCTTGTACCAACAGAGATACTATTAGTAACAGTTTGGTGTATCCTTCCTCACTACGTGTATATACTTTAACATATATAACATTATACAGGATACATAGGTTTTTATCATTTTCTTCTTATATTTAACAAAATTTATCCCCAAACATGGGATCCAATTATATAATTATTCATCAACTTGCCTGTCTCACCTAACAATATATCATGCACAGTGCTGTATGTAGGTCAGTAACAAGTAACAGTTGAATACTATTCCACTGTATAGATCTAGCATAATTTATTCAATCATTTCCCTATTGTTAGACATGCAGGTTGATTTCAGCATTCACTCTCTAAACAACCCTATAATTAACATCCTGTACATTCTATAACACTGATTCCCCAACACAGGACTGCTGGGTCAAAAAATATGTGTATTTTAAACATAAACAGATACTGACCTTCCCTAATTCACACTCCCAACAGGCAAGTATGTAAGTGTTCTTTTTCCCTACAAACCTCCTAACTGAATATTATCAATCTTTTTACAATCTTGCCAATCTGATGGCTAAAAAAATGGCATCTTGTTTTACATTTGCATGCCCCTAGTTGCTAATGAATCTGAGTTTGATTGTTTGTTCTTTATTGGCTCTCATACTTTCTCTTTTGTGGGTTGCCTTTTCATAGTCTACTGTTTTTCTAGTGGATTGTCTATCAGTTTCCATTTATATATTAGGAAGATCAAGACTTTGTTTATATACAGACTTTTCATCACAAATAAATGTCACATATTATACAGATACAAATTTATTGCTTCTCATTATGCCTTAAGGCATTAAGGACATCAGCTTCACTTTTCATGCAGAAAGTTGAGGTGGATTACACATTTCAATGTAAAGAGCATTTATTTATTAAAAGCATTTATTTATTCAGCAATTAATTACTGTGTATTTATGACGTGCAAAGCATTATGCTAGGAAAACAGAAGATGTGGGTATGTATCCTCCAAGAGTTTAAGTCTAATTGGGCAGCTAAGTCAGAGACAAAGAGCGTAAAGTGATAATGGAAGCAATATGTAATTAAATGGCAAAAATGGGTGACAAAGACGAGAGAACAAGGGGTACTTTCTGTTCACGCCATCATTTTTTGTCCAAATCCAGATCAGAGTAAAACCTAAAAATGATTATATAAACTCAAAGCCTGTTTTCAAAGTCAATGGTCTCCAGAGTGAGGCAAGTGCACTCAAGGCCAAACACTCAGTGACCCATTAGGTAACGGAAGAAAATGTTAAAGCTGTTATAATGACTTTTCCTTTTTTAAAAAAAAAAAGAGGACGGGAATGCACAAAAATTTATACATTTGGCTTCTTTAAGATTTATGAATTCTGGGGGCTTCCCTGGTGGCGCAGTGGTTAAGAATCCGCCTGCCAACGCAGGGGACACCGGTTAGAGTCCTGCTCCGGGAAGATCCCACATGCCATGGAGCAACTAAGCCCTTGCACCACAACTACTGGGCCTGCGCTCTAGAGCCCGCGAGCCACAACTACCGAACCCACGTGCCACAACTACTGAAGCCCACGCGCCTAGAGCCCGAGCTCCGCAACAACAGAATCCACCGCAATGAGAAGCCCACGCATCACAACAAAGAGTACCCCCTGCTCGCCACAACTAGAGAAAAGACCACGCAGCAACAAAGACCCAACACAGCCAAAAATAAATAAATAAATGAATTTATTTTTTAAAAAAAAGATTTATGAATTCTTAGCCCTGGCAGCCTCACTTAATCTGTATATCAAGTAGGTCACTCCTCATGGTCTGTTTACAAGGTAACTTGGGGACAGAGTAAAAGTCCACACCCAGAGGGGTTACAGTGGGACCTTCAACATTTTGCAGTATACATCAGGCTAAGTAATTTTCAAGGTATAGTATCTCATTTTAACTACTTACTAATTTTAAAGTTACCCCTCCCAAAATAAGCAAGTGGCTTAAACTGATTACTACTACAAAGAAGCCACGAACTGAAATAATAACGATAGTAAAAGTACAAGCAAACAAGAAAATGGCAGAGCTGACACTTCTCATAGCAGGTGCTCTTTACTGGCCACATAAAGTAGAAACAAAGACAATCTAAGCTGATCTAACAAAAAGCCAGCCTCCCTCCAAAAAAAATTACAAATTATCAAGAAGGCTGATTTGAAGCAGACTTACATTTACTATCTTTAATTCAAAACCTTACCATGAGTATATACTGAGCTATTCACTCATGAATACAATTTAGAAACACATTGTCAAATCCTACAATAACATGCTCCATGACAATATGAATTTAGAGACTGGCTCCTTTCCCCAGCCCCCAGGTACATCAAACAGAGGGAAGCTGAACTTTTTAAGTCCCAGCCAACCACATGACACGGAATCATCCCCATTAACACATAAGTTAGAGTGATCAATGGCCAACCATGGACAACAAACTGCAGTCAGTGGTACCTGGATGATGTGGACTGCACAGCTGGCGGCCTGAGCTCCAGCCAGCTTGCAGGGCACGTGCCACTCATCATTCCCTTAATCTCACAATACATGACGTTTTACAAAAATGAACATTTCAAATCCTACTTGCCACACTGCGGTTTTACTCTAGGGGTGCAAGCTCAAAACTGCTTTACTGATAGGAGTGCATCATCAAAAAAGCTTAGCGGCCACAGCTCTAAGCTATGTCCTTTGCTCTAGATATCACTCCCTCCCAGGATTCTGCCATAAGAGCTACAGGTGAGAAAGGAGATGACCTGCTTTGGGGGAGGTTACCTTCAGAGAGTCGCATAAAAATGTTTAAGGAAAACAACCATACATTCCCATCACAAAGATTAAAGCAAAGTTTGTCATGATACTATATCCTTCTTAGAAATTACTCTCTGGTTATCAAGAAAATGTTTTTCTAAGTACTCTCTAGTTGTTTCATTTTACCATGGTGAAAGGTAAACTCCTTGAGAACAAGGCCCAAGTCTCAGATTTCAGGCGGCTGTATGATGGTGGCTAATCATCTATCCGATTTTTGGCTTCAGTTGCTACATTTGTAAAATGAAAGGAGCAGGTGAATATAGCTATACAGTTCTTTCCAAATCCATGTTGTATGGTTCTAAGAGGAGCTGTTACAGTAGTCATTATTGACATGTGTACTGGTAAAGGCATCACCGCATAAACAAACACCCTTTGTGGCAGTGGAAGCGTAACTGATGTATAGCTGCCTACAACGTTAAGGTAACAGAATAGACCAAGCAAATTCTTAAGACACCAGCAAACTCATAAGAGTTTTATTAGTGATTGCTTCACTAATAAAATACCACAGAAGTGATGCTCTGCCAGTTTGCAGGTTCAGGCCTCAGAAACTGGCAGCTTCCTCTTTCTGTCTCTTGAAATGCTCACTCTTGGAACCCAGCTACCATGCTGTCCAGAGGCCCAGGCCACATGTAGGTGCCTCTGCTCAAAGTCAGCATCAACCACCAGACATGTGAGTGAGGGAACCATCAGATGTTACCAGCCCCAGCTAGCAAGTCATCCCAGGTGACAAGTCTTTCCAGCAGAGGCTCCGGACATGGTGGAGCAGAAACAAACCATCCCTGTTTTGCCCTGGCCAAAGTCCCGACGCACAGTCCATGTGCATGACAATGGCTGGTTTACACCACTATGATTTGGGATGGTTTGTTACACAGCAATAGATGACTGGAACATACTTAAGATATAAGAGATATTTCTCACGTGGAGATATCTTAAATCCAATTATATTTTCTAAATAGTAAATAAGTACTGTTAAAGTTAATTAATTTAAGAGAAAACCAAGATCTAGAAAACCATATTTAAACACTGATGAGGGTCAAAATCCTGACAGATTATCAAATAAAACAAAGAGAGAAACAGAGATCTGACAGATAGCCATGAAAATTTCTCATGGCATTAACAGAAGCATTCTGTATTAACAGAGCTAAGTATCCAAGCTCATTCACTGGACAATTATTTACAGAGTATGTTAATGGTATTAAATGCCGAGAAGAAATATAAAGGAAGGAAGGAGGTTAAGGAATGTTGCTGGTAGTGGCAGTGATGGGGAAGGCCTACCACATTGAGGTGACGATTGTGTCAAGACCTTACAAAGGTGGGGGGGGGGTAAGCCATGTGGTTATATGAAGAAAGAGTTCTCCAGATAGAGCGAATACTAAGTGCAAAGGCCTTGGGGCCAGCATAGCTGTGGTTGATTGAGCAAGCAAGAAAGTAGTAAAAAATGAGGTCAGAGAGGAAACTGGGGGCCAGACAGTTCTGGCAAAAATCTATCAGCTGGAATCAGGGGAACCAAATTCAACCAGAGCAGGAATGTTTTTATCTGTTTTGTTCACTGATTTATCTCCAGCACCTATAACAGTGCTTAACGCCTGGTAGAACGAATGAAGTCTTGGCTCTCTCAGCAGCTATTTGACTTTTATCAACTGACTCCAATTTTTTTTTTTTTTATGGCCACATCACACAACTTGCAGGATCTTAGTTCCCCGACCAGGGATTGAACCCGGGCCACAGCAGTGAAAGCACTGAGTCCTAACCACTGGACCACCAGGGATCTCCATGACTCCAGTTTTTTGAACCTCAATTCTTATCTCTAAAACTGGAATAATAACCCCTCCCCACCTCACAGGGTCACAGTGAGGAATAACAATAGGGAAGTATTTTGCAAACTGTAGAGCATCTTATATAGGTAAAATCTTTTGCTATTATTGAAAAAGTTAATACCAATAATTATTAACAACAACAATGATCTCTCTACCTTGGCCCATTTAATTTCAACCCCTGAATCATTCTCTCCCTCCATCTGGCAGGGAATTCGGGCAGGGCAATCTTCCCTGCAGAACAAGGTAACGAACTTCAAGCACTTGAAGGCTTTTGTAAATGAGTGGCAGTAATTAAGGTATGATCATTACTGCTACCAACGTTTCCCTGAAACTCTGAGGGGAAAAAAACAAACAACAAATGAGACATAGTTTCCATGTGAAGATTCTACACCCTTTTGTAATATATGGTCTGCTTGCAAACCTTTTTTATTCTATCAAAATGGAAGAACACCCGACAGCTTCCCCACCTGTCTTGTTCCTCACTTAAACCTACATCAGATTGCTGAAAGCAGGAAGGGAAAGGGGGACTGTGAGGGAACACTCAATAGGCAAAAGACTTTTTTTTAGAGGCCAACTAACCCAATCATCTCAAACTGCTTGAATCCCACTAGGGACAGAAAATCTACTACCTAATTCACTCCAGCTGCTGGAGAGAGCTTCGGTTTTCTCATCTGTAAATGGGGATGATATCACCTTCTTAAGGATGCTTCAATTCTGGAATTAAATAATGCATATAAAAGCACTTGGCATATGCTAAGAACTCACTAAACATTGGCTGAATCTGAATATTTTTCATGTATTCAACAAAAATTAAGTAAACAGCTATAATATGCCAGTCGGGACCATAAGCAAAAAGGACAGAAATCTAGTTTTCTTGGAGCTAACATATATCTCCTGTAACTTTCCCCACTGGCCCCTTCTGTTTTCTGAAACTACATCTGGCTTCTAGTACGACCTCCTCCACAGAACAGAGTCCTTTGGGATTTTGCAGATAGCTATAACGTACCTCCCTTTCCTGCCACCTACCACCCCCCCGCCTTTCTCCAGCCTAAACAAACAGCCTCAAATCTTTCAAAGAGTAAGCAAGGATGTGGGAACGAGAGCTAAAACAGGGCTGGGTGGAGCGAAGGCGGGTTCCCAGACGCCCCGGCCGAAAAAGAAATGATTAGAACCTCATAGACTCCAGGCCAATGTCAAAACGGGCTGGTCCAACTCAGGTGTGTCACCTGACACCTCTCCCAGGAACGCCACCCTCCCCTCCCAGGGCCCGCATGGGTCCCTGCCGGGCACGGGGCGCCCCGGACCGCAGGTGGATGGAGGGCCGGTATGGCACTCATCCCTGTCCTTGCCTTTTCTTCCCGGTCGCCTCGGAGAGAATTCCCTGCATCATTCTCGGTGTTTCCAGGCTTCTTCCTCCCCGGCCCCGGCCCCTCTGCCCCCGGAGGCCCCTCTGCGAGCTACCTAACACCCATGCCCTCCCTCTCTCCACAGCCGCGGCCGCCCTCCGAGCCCCCGGGACAGCCTGCGCCCAACCGCACTCACCTGCGAGCCCAGTCCCGGCCCCTCCATCTCCGCAGTGGCGGCGGCGACTCGGCAAAGTGGCGGCAGCTGCCCGCTGGCCAGCCTGTCTGAAGCCGCCTCCACTCTCACTTCCTGCTCGTGGCCCCGCCTCCACCGCGGCTGCCGCTCGAGCCCTGAGCCGTCAATCGGCATCGAGAGAGCCAATCCCTACCTTCTCCTCGGCTGGGGGCGGGACTTTCGCGCCCCCAGGGAAGCTAGCTGGGAGTAGTCAGTTGGAGGTTCAGTCCCCGAGCCACCCACGCCGGGCGATAACAGTCGCTGGCCGAGACTGTGCACTGCTCGCCCAGGTAGGTGTCCACCGGTCCGCATGCTTCATCCTGCCCCTCGTACAGGTCCAGGATCGGGCTGTTATTCCAACATCAACCACCATCTACCGAGTGCAAATCCGGACTTGGCTGCGTAATAGCTAGATGACCTTGTGAAAGTCTCTTACTTTACCTCCATTTTCCTCATCTGTGAAATGGAGAAAATAAGGGTACCTACTTCACAGAATTGTCAGAAGGATTAAATGAGAAAAAGCATGTAAAGCCCCTTAGCCAATGTTTGACGTAAGAAGGAATCAATAAATGTTAACTATTAAAACATTTGCCACTGTCTGTTCCTGTGATCTTGGGCAAGTCCCTTTCACCATCTGGGGTTCTGTTTCCTCACACAAACCAGAAAATATATGAGTTCCACCGCTCAGACTAGAGGAGGATTGGGCAAGAGCCCCCCATCTGCACTCTCCATGCCGTTTTTTGGGCTGCCCTGAAAAAGGTGGCATCTAAGCTCTGTTCAGCTTGAAGGACAGCTATGAAGCTAGCAGAAAGCTTGGTTCCTGCCCTTGGGGAGTCCAGTGGGCCAATGGGGCTCTCCCACCTCAGCCCCCAGAAAATACTGGAGCTTTTTCTAGCCCACCATTTAATACAGTCTTTGCAATTATTCCTTAATGTATCTGTTGCCAAAGCAAACCTTTGGAAGTTAAATTGGAAAAGAATCGAAAACATTATGACTCCCTTATTCTATTAAAATAGTTCTAAATCATAAAATAAATGTCTAGAAATTGAACAAAGTGCTGGTTTTTCCTATGACAAATACTTCAGTACAATATAATTGTAAATTTTTATTGTTATTATTATAGTACCCCTGCCTATTGGGCACACCCAGCCCTGAGTTGCCCCAAAAGCCCTACGCCTTGAAGGGTGGGACCTTATTGTATCCACCTGTGAACTTCCAGTGCCTGGCACAGCACTGGGACATAAAAAAAATGCTACAGTTTTACTGAGTGGATGCACAGATGGATAGGTGTGTCATCAACTTCTATGATGGAAGGAAGGACAAACTGAGTGACAAATAGAAGTGCAAGCAACTTCCCTCAAGAGCCAGTAGAGCAAGCAATGAACTTGGACAGACAGGATGAGACATTGGGCAAGGCTTCACAGAGGAGAGCCTTTAGGTATGGTCATTTTGCTTAGCTAACAAGAGCTCTGTTTATTGATCACTTACTATGTATAGGCACCTGTGACAATGTTTTTGAATATATTATGTCTAATCCGTGAGATGGGTGTCATTTTCCCCATCTCCCAGAAGGAAAAACTGTGGTTCAGATGGATTTCATAAACCCCAAGTCACTCAGCTGGTAAGTGGTTGAGAAAGGATTCAAACCCAGGCCTCTTACTGCAAAGTGCTTTGGCTGAAGTGGTTTGGTTGTTTCACTTTTAAGGACTGAATTAGAAGATGTTTTTGCTGGGGCGTCCCTGGTGGTGCAGTGGTTGAGAGTCCGCCTGCCGATGCAGGGGACGTGGGTTCGTGCCCTGGTCCGGGAGGATCCCACATGCCACGGAGCGGCTGGGCCCGTGAGCCATGGCCACCGAGCCCGCGCGTCCGGAGCCTGTGCTCCGCAACGGGAGAGGCCACAACAGTGAGAGGCCCGCGTACTGAAAAAAAAAAAAAAAAAAGAAGATGTTTTTGCTTGAGGGAGGCTTGAAATCTGCTATTTCAATGTTTCCTCACTGATGTCCTAACATATAAGAAGATTCTGGAACAAATAAATCCTAATGCTCTACTCTTTAGCAAGGCTCCTGCTTCCCTCTGCTTGTTTGTTTTATGCTTCCAGTGAGCCACTTCAGATCGGGATGAGTATATCCATAATTTATGGCTATAGGAAAGCAAACCCAGTGAGGCCTCAAAGTGCCATCATTACCTCTCATCTTTGAAAATGCCTCTGGCTTGGCATGTAGACATAACACTGGAGAACAGCCAGATGGGTGAGGGCACGTTCCTGGAGCAGACTGCCTGGGCCTGAATCCCAGTACAAGCACTGAGTTGTCATATGCTCTTGGGCAAGTTGCTCAATCTCTTTGTGTGGGAAAATAGGGACCTCCGTGGTAGCACAGTGGTTAAAGAACCCTCCTGCCAATGCAGCGGACAGGGGTTCGATCCCTGCTCTGGGCAGATCCCACATGCCGTGGAGCAACTAAGGCCATGCGCCGCAACTACTGAGCCTGCGCTCTAGGGTCCGCGAGCCACCACTACTGAGCTCACGTGCCACAACTACTGAAGCGCGTGCTCCTAGAGCCTGTGCTCCACAGCAAGAGAAACCACCGCAGTGAGAAGCCCATGCACCGAAACGAAGAGTAGCCCCTGCTCGCCGCAACTAGAGAAAGCCTGCACGCAGCAACGAAGACCCAACGCAGCCAAAAATAAATTAAATAAGAAATTTTTTTTAAAAAATGGGACAATAAATAATGCTTACTTCACAGGGCTGTTGGGAGAACTAAGTGAGCTGTTGTGTGTAAAGTACTGAGAAGCGTGTGTGGTACCTGACAGGCAGTATCCGTGGGTTAGCTGTTATCATCATCGTCACCATCCCCATCAGTAGTGGGTGCTGGAGAGAGCACCAAATGGACCATCTGGATGGTGTCACGTAAAGGGCTTAGGAGAGAGATTCAGCAGACCTGGCTTCCAGTCCAAACTTTACTGTGTGTATTAGTTGGCTTAGGGCTGCCATAACAAAGTACCACAGGCTGGCTGGCTTAAACAACAGAAATTTATTTTCTCACAATTCTAAAGGCCAGCGTCCAAGATCAAGGTGTCAGCAGGGTTGTTTCTTCTGATGCCTCTCTCCTTGGCTTGCCGTCTTCTCCCTGTGTCTTCACATCATCTTCCCTCTGTGCATGTTATCTGTGACCTAATCTCCTCTTCTTATAACGACACTAGTCATATGGATTAGGGCCCCAAAATCACCTCATTTTAACTTTCTTCTTTAAAGACCCTACTTCCAAATTCAGTCATGTTCTGAGGTATTAGGTGTTAAGACTTCAATATATGAATTGGGGGTGAAGGGGCAAAATTCGGCCCTTAACACTGTGTGACCCTGGGCAAATCCCTTTCCCCCTCTGTGACAGTTTCCTCATTTGTAAAATGGGCCTGAGAGCAGCAGCGGGAACACTAACCCTAACCTTGATGGTCCCTCTCAGTTTTGATCATGTGATGTCCCCAGCTGAGACTAATCTCCACCTCTCCAATCCCCACAGCACATTTTCTTAATCTCTTTTAGATGACACTATTTCCCTCATTCTGCAAGTATATATTGAGTTCCTACCACAGACCAAGCACCATTCAGCACTGGGGATTCAATATGGAACAAGACAAAAACCCTATCCCCTGGCTTCCTGCGGCTTCCTGTCTAGCAGCAAGAGACAGACTTTAATCAAACAGGCTCACAAGGGCTTCCCTGGTGGCGCAGTGGTTGAGAGTCCGCCTGCCGATGCAGGGGGTGTGGGTTCGTGCCCCGGTCCGCGAAGATCCCACATGCTGCGGAGCGGCTGGGCCCGTGAGCCATGGCCGCTGAGACTGCACATCCGGAGCCTGTACTCCGCGACGGGAGAGGCCACAACAGTGAGTGGCTCACGTACCGCAAAAAAAAAAAAAAAAACAGGCTCACAAACACTGACCTCTTAGAGTCAGCCTTGCAGTTCTTGGTAGATCCTCTTTCCTCTACTTGGCCACGGACTTCTGGTGCACATCCATCTTTACGTTCCTCACCTTGCT
Source organism: Delphinapterus leucas (assembly GCF_059928025.1). Classification (NCBI taxonomy): domain Eukaryota; kingdom Metazoa; phylum Chordata; class Mammalia; order Artiodactyla; family Monodontidae; genus Delphinapterus; species Delphinapterus leucas. The sequence goes on from NC_143135.1 coordinate 37,096,660, forward strand.
TTGCACAAGGTCTGGCACGTGGTAAAGCCTAAAAAAGAAATGCTGTCCAAACAAACGAACCAGTGAATGAATACAGCTCAAGTGATGGTTTGCAAAAGGAAATCAAAGGCGGTTCAACTCCATAAATCACTCTAAGAAGTGCTGACTGCACAATGCTTAACAATTCTTAGCTTTGAAAAAAATTTCCACATTAAGGTTTGCTAATCCTCACTGTCGCACTATGGGCAGCAAGTGACTTCATTCTGACTCAACTTTTGATTCTGGCCTCATTTCTTCCACGGCCCTGGAAAGGACAGGGGTAATTTTTTTGAAGCAGGGGCTCATTGTAATCACTTCAATGTTGGCGCTAAAGTGACCCTTTGGAATGTCGACAACAACAACAAAACAACCAGAAAAGCCCACACATTTGTGAGCATAGAGATTCCCACAGATGCCATTTAGGAAACCCCAATGCTCTCTGGTACCAAACCAGCAGGGCTGGGGTGGGGATGAGTGCTTGCTAGGAACATTTCAGGCAACAAATGTTTATTGAGCTCCTAATGTGTGCCAGACACAGGCTAAAACATACGAGTACACTGGTGAACAGTACAATCTCGGCTCTTCTGGAGTTCAAGTTTTTTGGAGAGGGCAAATACTGATAGAGATAAAGAAATAGATTTTTTTTTTTTTTTGTGGTACGCGGGCCTCTCACTGTTGTGGCCTCTCCCGTTGCAGAGCACCGTCTCCGGAAGCGCAGGCTCAGCGGCCATGGCTCACGGGCCTAGCCGCTCCGTGGCATGTGGGATCCTCCTGGACCAGGGCACGAACCCGTGTTCCCTGCATCGGCAGGCAGACTCTCAACCACTGGACCACCAGGGAAGCCCCAATAAATAGATTTTTTGAAAAGAAGAAGTAACAATGATAAGTTCTAACAAGGAAAACTGCCAAGGGTATAACCCAGGGACCCGCTTTAGCCTGGGAGGATAGGGTAGAGTAGAGGTTCCTTTTCATAATTCATAAAACTAGCTCAAAAGGACTTTTCCAACTTCCTCTATTTATAAATGGGGAAAATGAGGCTCAGGGAGGGAAGTGACTTGTCCAAGATCACTCTGCGATGAAAGTAGGATTAGGGCAACTCTCCTGACCCACTCATGGCTATCTCACCAGCCCTCAAGCAGCCTCAGCTTTCTAAATACAACCAATCTCACAGATTTTCAGGGCTGTGGGTTTAGGGACAGGGCAGGGATTGCTTAGAAGTCTTGCTCAGTCTCTTGTCTTCTATCTATGAAAATGCTTCACAGTTAAAAAGTGAAAGTGACTCTCGCTTCATTTTATATACCCGTCATCAAGATCTGGTGATGAGATACTCTGAGAACCTCAGTTAATATGGTCTGGGTTAGGAGGATATGGTGCACATCTTATATTTTACTTGCCAAATTAACTGGATTCACATGGGGGTGTGTGTATGTCTGTGTGTGTGAGAGAGAGAGAGGAAGAGAAAGAAGGTGAAGCAGGAAGTATTTTTTGCTGTTTGCTACTTTGAGTCTTAGTCACCTGATCGCAGTCACATGTTTAAATAGCTACTCCTATGGAGAATTTTCTGGTTGTGTCCAAATTGTGACAGCAACACTCAGAACTGGGGAATACATCTACCTTGACTCTCTTGTGGCAAGAACCCCCCTCTCTACCTTCTATATCCATCTATCATAGCTCTATTGGTTTACATACCCATCTCCCCTACTCTCTGTGCTCCTAGAAGACATTTAAATATCACTTCCTGGGGAAGACCCTCCTGAACTCCTAGACCAGGTTAGGATCCCTGGTAAGTGCCCCCACATCACCTGTGATTCTTCTAACGGCATTCATGGAACATTATTGAATTCACGCTGTGAACGTCTATCTTCTCTGTGTACCATAAACAGCTCTGTGAGTATAGAACTTGGCCCTGTCTCAGCCATAGATGCATTCCCAGTGCATAGCACAGTCCCTGGTCCCTGGGAGCCACTCACTATTCAGTTGTTGAAATGAACAAACAACCCTATATTATCCATTTTTATTTATATCCCTGGCACCTAGCATATTTCCCATCCCAGGCTAAGTGCTCAAAAAATGTTGACTTGAGTTAAAGACTCCCATCTATGGCTCTACACAGTTTGCAAAACACACTTTCTTCTTTTAGATTGAGACTCATGACATCCCTGTGGAGTAAGCAGAGCAGCGATTAACATCCTACTTTATAGACTATGGCTCTGGAAGCTTTAGCGATTGCCCCCGGGCATCAGGCTAGAGCCTGTGGAAGAGACCTTACCATTTTGAGCCTCCATGCTCTCATCTGCAAAATGGGACTAGTAATAAAACCTACTCCATAGAGTAGTTGTAGGGATTAAATGAACAAATGTATGTAATGTGCATACAGTAAGTGCTGTATACATGTTGGATGTTACTAGGTACAAAGGCAACTGAGAAAACCTGAGATCTTAGGGAAAACTCAGCCAACAATGATCATGACCCAACTCTGGAATATTCCTGACTTTATAGAAAATATGATCAAGGTTCCACTGGCCAGTATTCACCCCTTGTTTAAACAAGGACACTGGGTTGTGACATCTGATAGAATTGTACTTCTCTTTCCTCCACCGCCCTGTCCCACACACTAAACTATTTACATGAGTGAGAAAAGTTACATCTCCCTCAGCTCTGCCTTCACTAGAAGACAACACACTGGTTAAATCTGCTGTTAGCTGCTGCCTGTTGGCTCCGATTATAGCGACAGAGTGGTGTCCATGGTAACCAGCCAAGCCGGCTTGCTGTGGTGCAAGTTGTTGGAGAATATAGAAGAAGGGACCATCGGAGGCTGAACTGGCTGTCATCTCAGTTTCTAAATGAAAGAATTCCACACTGTGCTTTGGATAGTTGGTGAATCCAGACAAAATCTGGATTTCCTAAGCAGAAGGCACTGAGTTCATTCCAAGGCCACTGAGTTTCTGATGAATCTGACAAGTAGAGATATGGATTGTTGGCAAGGGCAGTAGTGGGTGAGATGGTAGGAGGACAGAATGCCAAATAAAATGATAGAGTGAAATCCTGCCACTCCCTTGAACCTTCTGTGGCTCCTTGCCTGCTGCAAAGTCTTTTGTGGGACTGGAGTTAAACACTGAGTTACTCTCAAGAACCAAGGTAGCCACGGTCCCTATTTTCTCTCTCTTGTCTCTGTGCCTCTGGACATCTGTCCTGTTCTCTCTGTAGAAAGGGGCCTTCTGCTTTCTCATGGTTCCTGCTTCCCCACAACTTCTGCTTGTGTATGACATTGACTCCAGCCCTGACTCTACAAGATTTTACAGGTCCAGCACCAGCTACCTGCTTGTCACTGTCTCTGTGCCTCTTCGTTCAGAATTTTGAAAAAGGGAATCCATTTGGTTGTTATTATTCAATGGCTTAGACGGCCTTCGGTCGCTTATCTACCCTGACCAGTCAGCTGTGATGGAGTAGCTTGTTTTTACCATGATCACCAAGGGATTTTAGCAAGGACTACAAGTGGGGACAATTCACGGAGAAGGGGACATACACCACCTGAAATTCCACGAATTAGAGATTCCTTTGTCCTTACAAGTAAACACATTCAGTAGGATGTATTAGTTTCCTAGGGCTGCCATAACAAAACACCAGAGTGGGTGGCTTAATTCTGGAGGCTAGTCCTAAATCAGGACTGGTCCTAATTTAGGACTTTTAGGAAGTCCTAAATCAAGGGGTAGGCAGGGCCATGCTGTCTCTGAAAGCTCTAAGAGAGGATTCTTCCTTGTGTCCTCCTAGCTTCTAGTGGTTGCTGGCAATCCTCATTCCTTGGTTTATGGGCACATCACTCCAGTATCTGCCTCCTTTGTGGCATTCTCCCTGTGTCTCTCTCTGTGTGTCCAAACGTTCCTCTTCCTATAAAGACAGTCATTGGATTAGGGCCCACCCTGATCCTGTATGAGCTCATCTTAGCTTGATTGTGTCTGCAAAGACCCCATTTCCAAATAAGGTCACGTTCACAGATGCCAGGAGTTAGGACTTCAACATATCTTTTGGGGGGACACAATTCAACCCACAATAGAGAGTAAGGAAAATAAAGAGAATTAGTCTAATCTCAGTGCACCTGTCTGAGAGGTCCTGAGAAAACAGCAGTTTTGATTTGGGAGTAAGCAGACATGAGCTAGAGGTAATTTTGAGACCAGGCACACTTCCTGGAGGGAGAGGCCAGTTAGGTGGGATAATGAGGGACTTTGGACAACCTGGAGATAGTGAAGGGAACTGGATTCCTGGGTGGCTGGGAAACAAAAGTATCAGGAAATGGGAGAAGATAGACTTTATTTATTTTAAAATGTGGTCCAGGACCCACTAAGAATGGTCACAGAAATCTGGAGCCAACTCCACATAACACCTAGGAGAGTATCTCTTAAATAATAGGCACTCAGGGCATTTTAGAGAGAGAGCAAGAAAGAGAGGAAAGAGAAGGCGGTGGGTTGCGTTCGGGGGGGCAAGGGGAAAGAAGAGAAAGATTGGATGTGTTGTGCAAAGTCTCCCACCACCCCCCGGGGCTGGAGGGACTGCCATTGTCCACACGCCACAGCTTTCCAGCTTGGTGCTTCCCTTACTGTATGAAGCTGCCTGCTGACTTGCCCACCTCTGCCTCCCGTCTGTGACTCTGTGAGTCAAGGGGCTGTATCCTTTCTGTTCACCACTGCATGCCTGAAGCTGGCACAGAGCCCACAATGCGTGGGCTCACAATTACACTCGATGGTTATACGCAGGTGAGGGAGTAAAGATTGTCAGGACGAAGTGAGAGAGTGGTATGGACATATATACACTACCAAATGTAAAATAGCTAGCTAGTGGGAAGCAGCCGCATAGCACAGGGAGATCAGCTCGGTGCTTTGTGACCACATAGAGGGGTGGGATAGGGAGGGTGGGAGGGAGACGCAAGAGGGAGGAGATATGGGGATATGTGTATATGTATAGCTGATTTACTTTGTTATAAAGCAGAAGCTAACACACCACTGTAAAGCAATTATACTCCAATAAAGATGTTAAGAAAAACAAAACAAACAAATAAAAAGAGATTGTCAGGAGCCCCAACCTAAGTCCTGGGCTGACAAGGTTGTGGGGGAGCAGAGGAGAAAAGGCTATAAATTGGAGGTTGACCCAGGGCCTAATGGTTCCTAATTTCAGTTAGTTACATGACTCATGTTCATGGTCCACATGCACCCCGCCTTCTGCAGGACCGGTTCAGGAGCAGCGCAGCCACGGTCGCCTTGGCTAAGGGCAGCAGTGGTGAAGCCCAGGGCACACGTTCTGACACAGCTGTCTCAGGCCGTGGAGGCTGCACACAACCCAACCAGGAAGAGCTCACAGGGCCCGGATAACCCCAGGGTGGGGCGGATCAGAAAGGAGAATCAAGACCTATGACCTGAATCCAGGGCACCAGAGACCAGGCCTCCAGCTGTGATCAGACCCACCACGGAAGGCCTGAGGCAAAAGCCCCATCTCTCCTTGGCCCAGCTTCCTCCTCTGTCAATGTTGACACTGGGTGGCCTGAAGGGGACATGTGGGACAGTGCAAGGAGATGGGCAAAGAGTCAGAAGGGACAGCTTTCAAGTCTTTACACAGCCAGTTACTAGCTGAATGGCCTCTCGTGAGACATCAAAGCTCTGTAGGTCTTAGTTTCCTCACCTGCAAACGGAACTTTGGCCAGAGCACACCTGAGTAGCACTTAGGAGCCGGGGCCATGGAAATATCATCCATGTAGTTCCTCATATGCCACAGACAAGAAGGAAGGGAGTCCTGAGTTCCAAGGCCAAGTTAGTTTGGTCTCAGCCCCAAACATGAACACTTACAGGTGATTCTCCTCATGGTGAAGGACAAACTGGGTTCCTGCCTCAGGAAGAAGAAACAGTTCCACATCATTACCTTAGCTCAGAGCCTGGGGTGAGGGACCCACAGGCAGGCAGAGGGAGACAAAAAGAAGAGCCAAAAAGGTGCCTCCGAGACGCCTCCTGCTCTGCGGTATTGTTAGCCCCTCAGCTCATGCCCCATCTGGGTCCTTTTCCTCAGGCAATTCACTTAGAGTCTGAGGCAGAATATTAAAATGAGCAAAAATATTTTCCAGCAAGAATCATCTTAATTGGATAAATATGGAGTACTTTTTAAAGGATAAACATGAAACTAAAAACGCTGGAAAAGTTGAAGGCAGAGTTAAATGCTTAAAGATGCATAAAAGTTTGCAAAACATCCCTGTGGTGTATCTGATTATCAAAACATGCTTTTGTGGTTTTTTTTTTTATATATATATAACCAATGTGTCATTTTGACATGTAAAAAAAATCAATTTACCATCTGGAGTTGACCTGGAATCTTGGGTCAGCCTTGTGAGAATTCTAACTTCAGGAAATGGGGTGGGCAGAAAGCAAGGAGTAATTTCATAATCATAGAATCTGCAAAAACCTTCCACCGATCTGCTCCCTCAGCCAGGATTCTCTCGCTCTCCCCACTCCCTTAAAAGCTGTTGGCACTGTCTCTTTAAATGCCCACACTTCTTTCTATCATTTTGATTATATCGAGCAGAACTCTACCTCGTTATAACTTTTACAGTTAGCCCTGTTTCTGGCTCACGGAGCCATAAAAATTCCAATGAATTCTCTCTTCTATCTCATAGCCCATTAGATATTTGAATGAATAATGACACCCCTAAGTGTGTTGTCCTCCTGGTTAAACCTCCCCAGTTCTTTCAACCATTCCTCCATTCTCATGAAGACGAAGTGGGGGAAATGCTGCTATTTTGGGAGCCAGACTGAGGTAGCTTTATACCCTGACTCTTGCCAAGTAGCTGTGTACCCTTGGCCAAGTCACACAATTTTTCTGGGACTCTACTACTATTTCGTGAGGTTGTAAATAAGCCTTGTAGAGAGAATGTGTGTAAGACACTGGTGCGGCGCCTGCCTCACGGTTGGTGCTTTGTATGATGGTCGGGCCAGTATTGACATGGGACCAGGGAAAAGTTGCTTGCAACCACTCCTCCTTCAGGATAATTCTACATAAAAAAGGAATGGGGGGCTTCCCTGGTGGCGCAGTGGTTGAGGGTCCGCCTGCTGATGCGGGGGACGCGGGTTCGTGCCCCGGTCCGGGAGGATCCCGCGTGCCGCTGGGCCTGCGCGTCCGGAACCTGTGCTCCGCGACAGGAGAGGCCACAGCAGTGAGAGGCCCGCGTACCGCAAAAAAAAAAAAAAAGAAAAGGAATGGGGTTGAGATACGTGGAAGTGGAGAGAAAACCTGGGTGGGTGTGGCCTGGCCAAGGGAACTGGGCAGAGAGGGGCTCTGAGTCAAAAAGAGGAGAAGGGACCAGTCACAGGAGGCCAAAGAAGATTCTGTGAAATGAAAATGAAAATGCCTGCTTCATAGTGGCTGGATAATGAGGAACAAATGATATAGTGTATGCAAAGTGCTTTGTAGAATAAATGCTCCTCTGTGCCCCAGAGCACTTGGTGCTTCACCATATGTATGATAACAATGTCAACGTGTCTATTTCCCCCTGAAGACTCTTAGTTCATTGTGGTGGGGAATTCTTTTTCTGCCCAACTTCCTCCTGCCATTGAGGAAGTGCCTCTCCTTCATCCCAAGTGGCGCAGGTGGGACTGTCAATTTCAGTATCCTGTGAACCATAGGGCTGAGTCCCTGAGCCATGCTTGACCAATCAATGTGCTTCAGCTCTTTGTCCAGAGGGACTGGTCCAAGGTGTAGGTTGGGGCGGGGAGGGGGAATGGCATGTGACCCAACCAAGGCCATTCAGAGTCCTTCCATGTAACTTGATCTATGGATGCTGGAAAAGACATGTTTCTTTCTTTTGAATGATGAGCTCGAAGAATATTAGCGTGGCATTACAATTTATTCATTCAACGAGTATTTATTGAGGGCCTAAATATCAGTCAGGGTTGGAAGGGTCCGATCATGAGAACATATACCTCTCTAGGTATTTTAGACAGAAAGAATTGAATATAGGGAAGTGACTATACAGTGTTAGAATAGCTGAGAGCAAAAAAAAAAAAAACGTGTATCAATTAATCTAGAGCATAGAAACTGCTGGAAGAAGCTGCCATCCCTAAAACTGGAAGAACAGGACAGAAGTGGTGTTACCAAGAGTCCAGACCTCGGAGAAAGACAGCTTAGGCTGATGCTTTGAGCCATAGAGGTTTCCAAAGGTGACCGGTGTTAAGATCATGGTGGGGGCACTGCATGCTGGTACCTGGACCATTTTGTAGATATAGGCTTTAAGGAAAATGTCCCACCTGCCAGTGCTATAAATACCAAAGGCACCTGTTGCTCTCTACACCTGCTGCAGGGATGCTAATGGAAGTCCAAAGCAGGAGAAGAGCCTCCTCTCTGCTTCTGTCTTATTGACAATCTCCCACCAGTGCCTAATTGACAGAGCCTATCTGAAAGCCTGTTGGCAAGAGAGTCTGGGGAATGTGGTTGCAGGGTCCAAGCCTCTCTAAAATACACAGCAGACTCCCCAGTACATGTCCACTGTAAATAACCATCATCACCAGGGCTGCCACCAAGGCTCAAAGCACAAACAGGACAATGGACCACGGCATGCTGATCACGTGCTGAGATACCCTTCAACCACTGATCTGACTACGTGACAACCTTCCCAAGCAGTTCCTCTGTGCTGGCTGGCACAGATTTCACCAGCTATACTTCCCCAGGGCTTGTCGGAGCCATACTGAGAAAGGAATCTTTTTTTTTTTCAGGACTTTGCAACTACTAAAATAAATTACCCAGTCTCAAAAACAGGATACCCACCCACTTCCTGAATAAAATATTGCACTTGCTTAGGATGGAGGAGTTCGGTGGTGCTGGGTGGTAATGAAAGTGTGTGATGTGATGCATTAGCTCACGTGGGGTTCCTTTAGGGTTTCTGTACATAAAGACAACAGTGATTTGAGGTTATTCTAGGCCAGAGAAGATTTGGCTTAACTGAAGTGCTGCTAAATCCTGCTCATTCCCGGCTGTTCTGGTCCCAAGGTAACTTGAAACTTGTTTCCCTAGGGTAACTCGGGTAGGGCCTAATAAACCAGATTAACACACTCTAAATGGAACTTTTTCCTTACCCAGCCAAGGGTAAAGTGGCCAGTTTCCTAATCCCACCCAATAAATACCTGTTATAGATTAACTTGATTTAGCACGTGCCTAGGGGAGCCTGGAGATGAGGCCCATGCCGGCTTTAATAAGGCGAGCAGTGTGTGCCCTGGGAAGCAGTGTGGTCACTAGGAAAGGGCTGAGGCCAAGGAGTAAGGTTTCTACTGCACATTAACTCACCGTAGACCACTGAACTCTAAGCCTCAGGCTCATCTGAAATGGGGGCGGGGTGGTTGCATTAAATACCTTCAGTCCGAGCAAAGCACCCAGGACTACCAGCCACCCATCAGGGACGTCCACTCTGGAGAAAATCTTCACTGAGGCTCTTTTGACAGTGATTTTTCTGACGGCTCCATGTCTTCTGCATCTTCTTATAGCAGGTGTTTCTCCTGAGTGTAGCATGTGTGGTATATTAAAAAAAAAAAGTGGCACAGTGACTCACAATTTAATATTTGCATTGTGATTATCTATGGAAGCCATCTTTTGAATCCTCCGATATTAACATGCTCAACCTCTCCCAATTCACATTTCATAAACTCTCCCCCACACATCCATTCATGAACAGGATTTCATTATTAAGAATTTCATTTCTCATAATGGATTTTTTTTTCTAATTGAGGCTCCATGGGCAATGCACTGAAATGACATGATTTATTTTTTCCAGTTTGCTGGCTCATCCTGCCTGTGTACTAATTTTATGGCAGGCTGAACTTCTGCTTCTTTACCAGCCTCTTCCCGAAAGAGGAAAAACTGTAGCCCTAACACCTTCAAAACAAACAACAACAAAAAACACCCTCAGACTGTAGAGGCAAACCTTTCCCTTAGAATGAAAGGCTCACACTTGTTCAAAATGCTATTATCCCACCCATGAGCTATTGAAGATGGACTGAAGAAAATGTCAGACAAATAACTGTTCTGGTAGAAAATGGAGCAGACTGATTAATTCTCAATTCGTATCCATGTAGAGTAAACATCCTTGTATAGTAAACATCTAAGCCGGGTCTTAATAGACATTAGATTCTGCATTAAACATATCTACTCATATTGGAGGTCTCTCCTATTGGCAATGAAATTTATATGGAAATACATACTATTTGTTGCATAATACATGTGCATGTTTATTTTCCAGAGCTCAGAAAGATTGCAAAAAGAGGGAAAATTAATACTACTGAGTGTACAATGTTCATAGCAGCATTATTTACAATAGCCAAGATACGGAAGCAACCCAAGTGTCCATGAACAGATGAATAGATAAAGAAAATGTGGGGTACACACACACACACACACACACACACACACAATGGAATATTAGTCAGCTATAAGAAAAAGAATGAAATTTTGCCATTTGCAACATCATGGATGGACTTGGAGGGTATTATGTTTAGTGAACTAAGTCAAAGACAAATACTGTATGATATCACTTATATGTGGAACTAAAAACTAAAACAAACTAGTGAATATAACAAAAAAGAAACAGACTTACAGATATAGAGAGCAAACCAGTGGCCACCAGGGAGGGGGGAGATGGAGTGGAGGAGGGGCAGGAGAAGGGTAGGGAATTAAGAGGTACAAACTCCTATGTATAAAATAAATAAGCTACAAGGATATATTGTACAACACGGGAATATAGCCAATATGTTATAATAATTATAAATGGGGTATAACCTTTAAAAATTGTGACTATGTTGTACACCTGAAACTTCTATAATATTGTACATCAACTATACCTCAATACAAAAAAAACCTTACTGAGTATATTTGCTTCCTGTGGCTGCTGTAACAATTTGCTGCAAACTTGGTGGCTTAAAACAACAGAAATCTATTCTCTCACAGTGCTGGAGGCCAGACGTCTGAAATCAGCATTAGTGGGCCAAAATCAAGGTGTTGGCAGGGCTGCACGACTTTCAAAGGCCCTAGGGAAGAATCTATTCCTTGTCGCTTCCAACTCCTTGTCAGCGTTCCTTGGCTTGTGGATACATCTCCAAATCTCTCTTTGCCGTATCTTCACCTTCTTCTCTCTGAAATCTCTCTCTGGCCCCCTCTTGTGAATATACACATGATTGCATTTATTTTTTAAATTAATTTTAAAAGTTATTTTTAATTTATTTTATGATTATTATTATTTTTGGCTGCGTTGGGTCTTCGTTGCTGCACGCGGGCTTTCTCTAGTTGCAGCAAGCAGGGGCTACTCTTTGTTGTGGTGCATGGGCTTCTCACTGCGGTGGCTTCTCTTGTTGCAGAGCACAGGCTCTAGGCTTGCGGGCTCCAGTAGTTGTGGCACGCGGGCTCAGGAGTCATGGCTCGCAGGCTCTAGAACGCAGGCTAAGTAGCTGTGGCACACGGGCTTAGTGGCTCCGCAGCATGTGGGATCTTCCCGGACCAGGACTTGAACCCATGTCCCCTGCATTGACAGTCGGATTCTATTTTTTTTGTTTGTTTTTTTTGCGTTACGCGGGCCTCTCACTGTTGTGGCCTCTCCCGTTGCAGAGCACAGGCTCTGGACACACAGGCTCAGTGGCCATGGCTCACAAGCCTAGCCGCTACGCGGCATGTGGGATCCTCCCGGACCGGGGCACGAACCCGTGTCCCCTGCACCGGCAGGCGAACTCTCAACCACTGCGCCACCAGGGAAGCCCGGCAGTCGGATTCTTAACCACTGTGCCACCAGGGAAGTCCCCACATGATTGCGTTGAGGGCCCACTTAGATAATTCAGGATACTCTCCCTACCTCAAGATCCTAAATCACATTCACAAAGTCCACCCAAAACACACGGTTTTTTGTTTGTTTTTGCTATATGAGGTAATATTCACAGATTCCAGGGATTAGGACATGGATATCTTTTGGAGGGCCATTTTCAGCCTACCACACTGAGCATTTAGTCTGTACCATTTCCTACTTGTATCTATATACCTGCACCTCCTCCCATAAGCCCTCTATGAGGAACATGCGGTAGGAAAAAACCGTGGCTGGGAATTAGGAAGCTTAAGTTCTTTAACTTACCAGCATGGGTACCTCCTTATCTGTGTCCAGGGCAGACATTGTTAATTGATCACATCATTAGTTTTTGCTGAACCCCTAGACCTTACCTCAGAACCCTCAATACGGTGGTCCAGGAAGTCAATGTGAATAGAAGCCTACTTGTCACCTTTACGTTAAACACTCAATTTCCTCCTGTGTAAAATAGGAATACTTCCTGCACATCTTCCTCCTAAGGACAGTGTAAGGATCAAATGACATAATGGTTGGGAAAGCACCTTATGAACACTTAAAGCAGGTGACTAAAGAAGATATGTCCTCAACAGGAACTCATGGGAAGATTGTCGAGGAGACCCCTGTCTAAAACTGTAGAGGGCTCTCAGTGCGAGGGCATTGTGAAGGTCAGGTTCAGGGAGTGAGCGTAGGTCTGAAACCTAGAAGATCATTCTTCTCTTTATTTCATCCAATAACGTAACAAGCAAACACAGCCTACACATTCAGTAAGGATACCTTAAAGATAACATCACTAAGCATGTACATTTTGCTCTACTGCTTGCTTGGCTCACAATAGCCATCTGGTATGTGTCAGCCTGAAGTCAGGACTGTACACTTACCAGGTCTCCAGGAACCACCAACTCTGTTCAAATTATATCAACCCTTCAACCACTACTGAAAATGCATCCCTCTAGTCAGTCTTCCCTGGTATAACAGGAAGTGCTCTTTCCCAACTGTACATGCATTTTTGTCACTTTGCATATGCATTTCAAGGTTCCTGTAGACAGGAACAGGGACAACTCATCCCTGCCTCCACAGATGTTTCATGGGCCCTTGCCAAAAAGCCTTTAAGTGAGTACTTTAAATCCCTCTTCAAGACTTCAAAGTGTCTCCTCTTTTTTTCCCACTTTAGGAATCAGAAGGCTATCTATCCCTCAATATTTCAGTGACTGCTTTGTGTGACAGCTCCATCTGGGGTGACTTTATTGGGATCTGGTTCTAGGCTTGGCTCTGCTACAGACCAGGTGTGTGATCTTGACATGCTCTGAGCCTTAGCTTGCTCCTCTATAAAATGAGAAGAGGGTTGAACACCTGTCCTCCCTGCCTCTCCTGGTCGTTGGCGATGACTAACAACATGGGCTTGGTTGCATACAGACTGGTTCAAATCCCAGCTTATTCACACTCTTGCTGTGTGACCTTGGGAAAGCTGCTAAACTTTGCTGAGACAGTTTTTTCACCTGTAAAATGGAAATGCCTACCTTCTGGGATTGTCAGTAGGGATAATACATGTATAATTCTTAGCACAGTACCCGGCATCTAATATGTGCTCAGTACCTGTGAGCGAGAGTTTATTTTAAAGGAACTGTTTTAGTTAAAAGAAATGGTATTATCAAACGAGGTGCAGCCAGGCAGGACAGAGGCGGCTGGGACCAGACAGAGAGTCTAGCAGCAGGCAGGTTCAGGAAGGGGGATCTTGCGGTCTGAAGTTCAAGATCAGGCAGGTTGTGTTGAAATAAACTTAATGTTAATCATTGGCACACACAATGGAATTGTCCTAGACATTCGCAACCCTCTTCCTCTTCCCTTCACCCTCCACTCCAGTCTCCAGCTGTTTCTGGACCCAGCCTGATAGGAATCAAGAATATGGGCAATGTGGTTATTGAGTTCAAGGTGAAGACCCTAACTGTGGTGGCAAACAAGGACTTGTTCTTAGAAGCTAAACAGGGCCCAGGTTGTAAGCACAGAAGTCCAAGGTCAGCTCCTTCCCTGCACTAAGGCAGCAATTCCCTGGTGAGAGTCAGGCGGTAACATGTCCAGCCGTATGTAAGGCAAGGCAGGCCGAGATAAACGCTCTAACAGAGGATAATGCTATTTTATAGATGAAGAAACTGAGGCTCAGAGAGGTTAAATGACTTGCCTAAAGGTCACACAACCTGTAAATGACAGAGTTACCCATCAGAGCCAGGGCTTTGAGGACCTCATTCTTGGTGCTCTCTGCTACTTAATGCTGTCCTGAGATCCACGAAAAGAAAAGGTGGTCCCACACCACTTCCTCCCGTCCCCGAGCATTTTCTGTTTCTAATGGATTCACCATTTTGGTACCACTGTTCAGCCCACTTGGCATCTCTATGGGGAAGCTTCATCTCACACCCTTCAAACATTTTCCTCCTGAGAGTTTTTTTTATTGCTCACTGGGAGGCTGGGTGAGGAGGGAAGCGGCTATGGGACCAATAGGAAAATCTGGGGGTTACATTACTGGAGGTATATAAGTTGGTACACATTTTCTGGAGAGTTGGTAGCAATGCCTATCAAAATCTTAATAATATGGATATGCTTTGATGCAGCAAGTTCTTTTTTTGTTTTAAGATTTTTTTTGATGTGGACCATTTTTAAAGTCTTTATTGAATTTGTTACAGTACTGCTTCTGTTTTATGTTTCGGTTTTTTGGCGGCGAGGCATGTGGGATCTCAGCTCCCCAACCAGGGATCAAACCCACACTCCCTGCACTGCAAGGGAAAGTTTTAACCACTGGACCACCATGGAAGTCCCTGATGCAGCAATTTCACTACTAGAAATTTATCCTGAGGAAATAATCAAACAAGTATATAAAAATACAAACAAGTGCAGGGCTTCCCTGGTGGCGCAGTGGTTAAGAGTTCGCCTGCCAATGCAGGGGACACAGGTTTGAGCCCTGGTCCGGGAAGATCCCACATGCCACGGAGCAACTAAGCCTGTGCGCCACAACTACTGAGCCTGCACTCTAGAGCCCATGAACTACAACTACTGAGCCCGCGAGCCACAACTGCTGAAACCCACGCACCTAGAGCCTGTGCTCCGCAACAAGAGAAGCCACCACAATGAGAAGCCCTCGCACCACAACAAAGAGTAGCCCCTGCTCACAGCAACTAGAGAAAGCCCACGCAGCCAAAAATAAATAAGTTAGTTAATTAATTTTAAAAAATACAAACAAGAGCAAAGAAAAAGAAAACAAAGTCTACAAGGTCTTAGTAAGGGATTAGGTAAAGACGGCATATCCATACAATGGAATACTATGCAATCACTCAAAGTGATGATGTCAGACTATATTTATTGTCACGTAAACAGGTTAAACCAAAAAGTGGGCCATATGGATTTCAAATTTTGTAAATAGATTATATTAATGTCTGTTGTGTGTGTGTGTTTGCTTACAGTGTCAGCTCTCCTAATTGACATCCAACCACCTAGGGGACTCATCATTTGAGTCAACCCTCCCTTTCCACCTGGAAAACCTCCAGGGCCGCTGCTCAGGCCCACTGAAGCTTCTGGATGGAAGGCTGTGTACCTTTGTGCCCAGCCACCTGTGCTCCCGCCAGACTGCTCATGTGTTTAGCAGGAGTCAGTTTTACAGTTCTCTAGCCTCTTTATTCCAATTTACTTATTATAATATTCATAGTTAAATATCATATAAATTAGAAAAAATGAGTAAAAACAGAGAAACGTATTTTTAAAAACTAAGTTGAATTCTTTGAAGAATTCAATTGCTCTTGTAGTGAGGGAGCTATAATGGGTTGGGGGAGGGGGATAATTGTAAAGGTTCAAGATTTTGCTCTCAGAATGCTTCATAAATGTTTTTAAGTTTTCTTTCTTCTTCAAAGAAGCCAATACAAGAATTTGGAGACAAAATATTATGGTGACTATATGAGAAAGATAAACGTGAATTCCCTTCAGCAGAGTAACAAGTGACATAAAAGGCTATATTAAAACATCGATATATTTTAAATGAAATAAAAGGTTTAAAGTACATATATATATATATATATACACACACAGTTTGATATTATTATCATTTCTTATTTAAACTATGTTTTTTTCTTAACCCACTAAGCACAGTCTCACTACTATTAGATAAAAAGCCTTCTGCTACATAGGTCTAGAGAAAGGAAGGATATAGTGATATTTCTGGAAGGATACAGTGAGATTATGGTTGATTTTTACTTCTTTGTACCTTTCTGCACTTTTAAAAATAAGAATGTCTATTACATTTATAATCAGGAAATATCACAAAGCCATCATGATCTTGGGAAAGGAAAACAGAAAGAGAAACTTCAGGATGAAGGGAACGACATGCTGATGCTTGCAGGTGCCCCAGGCAGACCCTGTCTGTCTCCCCTGAAGACTGGAACTGTTTGGATTATTTTGTTACAAATCCTAATGGTGATAATGAGTTTGGCTCCTTGGTTTCACCCCATCCTGAGGGTCAGGTTGACGTCAGCACTCAGACATCTCAATACACTTAATTATCAGGGGAAGGGGGCTCGGGACTCAGGCAAGCAGGTCTCAGGAGGAGAGACGGACCTTCCTGGGTGATGCAAGCCAAGGAGCCCATGAGTAAGCCAGATCAGAGTCAGGAGGCAAACCAGAGGGGGCAGTTCTGAACACCTCAGGTTACTCTCATTCACAGAGGTTACAGCAAGTAGTTAAAGGTCACATACCAGCAGATGCAGCCTTGCACAAAGATGGGCTGAACTTCCTGTATAAATAAAACCACAATCTTTATTTTTTAAATAAATATATTCTTCCCATCAAAACTGTAAAATATTCACGCTTGACTTATAGAAATATTTGTTGAAAACAAACTTCCGACTATAATAACTAATTCTAAAATCATAATAAAGTTGTTCAAAGTCTGGCATTAAAAAAAAAACATTGGAAACAAAAATCTGTTCTTATTCCAACATCTTCCCACAATACACTCTGTTTCAATGCTAGAAACGCTGGGACCATTGGTCAGAGAAAAGGCAAACCTGACAGGGTTGAAGTCCTGCCCTTGGCAACAGGATTATTAATTGTGCAAGGACGTTCTGGGGAGATGGAGTTTAGCAGCAGCTCAAAGAGGACTTAGGACTCTTCTTAGAATGATAGTCCGGGCAGGGGGTCATGTATGAAAGCAAATGGGAGGCACTGCACACAGTCTAGCTCTGACTGGCACAGGGACACTGGGCTTAAGGAACAGAGTCGGGCTGGAGCACAGACAAATGCAATGGAGCAGAGATGAGGAGGATTCCACCTTCCCTTCCAGTTTGCCATCAGGAGCAATGGCAGGCAGCTCTCAGTTTGGGATTAGAGCCCCAACTGCAATCCCATTCCAGGCACTATTTGGCGAATTAACTTCACTCTAATGCTGAGTGATGGGCTTTGGAGTCAGCCAGACCTGGATGCACATGCCGGCTCTACCACATATGAGTTCTTAAACACAGATCTTTTTTAAACCAATTCAAAGTAGAGGGCATGTTGGAGGGCATTCGTGCTAAAATTCAATCAATATTTCCCTCATTTTACATAACTGATATGTCCCAGCAAGGTGACGTGCAAAGCAAGTGCTGGGTTAAATGCATGAAAGGCACATTTCTCTCTCTACCTCTCTCTCTCTCTCTCTCCCCACCCCTCACCATATTCACACACACAAATCAGTGTAACCCACAAGACTCAAACAGAAGAAGCATCACTTTTTACATTTTTCTAAATCAATGCAAATCCTGCTAGGCCCCCACTTGCGTGGTTGGCAGAGCCAGGAGATTCAATCTTGGTCATTTTGAGGTCTGCTCCCCGTCACTGTGATTGTACATGAATTGATTAATTTCTCAATAACTCAATGTCTCTATTTATTTATTTAACATCTTTATTGGAGTATCATTGCTTTACAATTGTGTGTTAGTTTCTGCTTTATAACAAAGTGAATCAGCTATACATATATATATATATATATATATATATATATGCCCATATCTCCTCCCTCTTGCGTCTCTCTCCCACCCTCCCTATCTCACCCCTCTAGGTGGTCACAAAGCACCGAGCTGATCTCCCTGTACGATGCGGCTGCTTCCCACTAGCTATTTATTTTACATTTGGTAGTGTATATATCTCCATGCCACTCTCTCACTTCGTCCCAGCTTATACTTCCCCCTCCCCGTGTCCTCAAGTCCATTCTCTAGGTCTGCATCTTTATTCCTATCCTGACCCTAGGTTCTTAAGAACCACTTTTTTTTTTTTTTAGATTCCATATATATCTGTTAGCATACGGTATTTGTTTTTCTCTTTCTGACTTACTTCACTCTGTATGACAGACTCTAGGTCCATCCACCTCATTACAAATAACTCAATTTCGTTTCTTTTTATGGCTGAGTAATATTCCATTGTATATATGTGCCACATCTTACTTATCCATTCATCTGTTGATGGACACTTAGGCTGCTTCCATGTCCTGGCTATTGTAAATAGAGCTTCAGTGAACATTGTGGTACATGACTCTTTTTGAATTTTGGTTTTCTCAGGGTATATGCCCAGTAGTGGGATTGCTGGGTCATAAGGTAGTTCTATTTTTAGTTTTTTAAGGAACCTCCATACTGTTCTCCATAGCAGCTGTATCAATTTACATTCCCACCAACAGTGCAGGATGGTTCCCCTTTCTCCACACCCTCTCCAGCATTTATTGTTTCTAGAATTTTTGATGATGGCCATTCTGACTGGTGTGAGGTGATACCTCATTGTGGTTTTGATTTGCATTTCTCTAATGATTAGTGATGTTGAGCATCCTTTCATGTGTTTGTTGGCAATCTGTATATCTTCTTCGGGGAAATGTCTATTTAGGTCTTCTGCCCATTTTTGGATTGGGTTTTTTGTTTTCTTGATATTGAGCTGCATGAGCTGCTTGTAAATTTTGAAGATTAATCCTTTGTCAGATGCTTCATTTGCAAATATTTCCTCCCATTCTGAGGGTTGTCCTTTCATCTTGTAATAGATATGGTTTCCTTTGCTGTGCAAAAGGTTTTAAGCTTCATTAGGTCCCATTTTTAAATCTTTGCTTTTATTTCCAAGGATCTTGCTGTGATTTATGTCATAGAGTGTTCTGCCTATGTTTTCCTCTAAGAGTTTGATAGTGTCTGGCCTTACATTTAGTTCTTTAATCCATTTTGAGTTTATTTTTGCGAATGGTGTTAGGGAGTGTTCTAATTTAACTCTTTTACATGTAGCTGTCCAGTTTTCCCAGCACCACTTATTGAAGTGGCTATCTTCTCTCCACTGTATATTCTTGCCTCCTTTATCAAAAATAAGGTGACTATATGTGTGTGGGTTTATCTCTGGGCTTTCTATCCTGTTCCATTGATCTATCTTTCTGTTTTTGTGCCAGTACCATACTGTCTTGATTACTGTAGCTTTGTAGTATAGTCTAAAGTCAGGGAGCCTGATTCCTCCAGCTCCATTTCTTTCTCAAGATTGCTTTGGCTATTCAGGGTCTTTTGTGTTTCCATACAAATTGTGAAATTTTTTGTTCTAGTTCTGTGAAAAATGCCATTGGTAGTTTGATAGGGATTGCATTGAATCTGTAGATTGCTTTGGGGAGTATAGTCATTTTTACAATGTTGATTCTTCCAAACCAAGAACATGGTTTATCTCTCCATCTGTTTGTATTGTCTTTAATTTCTTTAATCAGTGTCTTATAGTTTTCTGCATACAGGTCTTTTGCTCCTTAGGTAGGTTTATTCCTAGGTATTTTATTCTTTTTGTTGCAATGGTAAATGGGAGGGTTTCCTTAAGTTCTCTTTCAGATTTTTTATCATTAGTGTATTGGAATGCAAGAGATTTCTGTGCATTAATTTTGTATCCTGCTACTTTACCAAATTTCCTGAATAGCTCTAGTAGTTTTCTAGTAGCATCTTTAGGATTCTCTATGTATAGTATCATGTCATCTGCAAACAGTGATAGCTTTACTTCTTAATTTCCTATTTAGATTCTTTTATTGCTTTTTCTTTTCTGATTGCTGTGGCTAAAACTTCCAAAACTATGTTGAATAACACTGGTGAGAGTGGACAACCTTGTATTGTTCCTGATCTTAGAGGAAATGGTTTCAGTTTTTCACCACTGAGAACGATGCTGGCTGTGGGCTTTTCATATGTGGCCTTTATTATGTTGAGGTAGGTTCCCTGTATGCCTACTTTCTGGAGAGTGTTTTATCATAAAAGGGTGTTGAATTTTGTCAAAAGTTTCTTCTGTGTCTTTTGAGATGATCATATGATTTTTATCCTTCAATTTGTTAATATGGTGTATCACATTGATTGATTTGCATATACTGAAGAATCCTTGCATTCCTGGGATAAACCCCACTTGATCATGGTGTATGATCCTTTTAATGTGCTGTTGGATTCTGTTTGCTAGTATTTTGTTGAGGATTTTTGCATGTATGTTCATCAGTGATATTGGCCTGTAGTTTTCTTTTTTTGTGACATCTTTGTCTGTTTTTGGTATCAGGGTGATGGTGGCCTCGTAGAATGAGTTTGGGAGTGTTCCTCCCTCTGCTATATTTTGGAAGAGTTTGAGAAGGATAGGTGTTAAGTCTTTTCTAAATGGTTGATAGAATTTGCCTGTGAAGCCACCTGGTCCCGGGCTTTTGTTTGTTGGAAGATTTTTAATCACTGTGTCAATTTCAGTGCTTGTGACTGGTCTGTTTATATTTTCTATTTCTTCCTGTTTCAGTCTCAGAAGGTTGTGCTTTCTAAGAATTTTTCCATTTCTTCCTGGTTGTCCAATTTATTGGCATATAGTTGCTTGTAGTAATGTCTTATGATCCTTTGTATTTCTGCAGTGTCAGTTGTTACTTCTCCTTTTTTTCTGATTCTATTGATTTGAGTCTTCTCCCTTTTTTTCTTGATGAATGTGGCTAATGGTTTATTAATTTTGTTTATCTTCTCAAAGAACCAGCTTTTAGTTTTATTGATCTTTGCTATTGTTTCCTTCATTTCTTTCATTTATTTCTGATCTGATCTTTATGATTTCTTTCCTTCTGCTAACACTGGGGTTTTTTTGTTCTTCTTTCTCTAATTGCTCTAGGTGTAAGTTTAGGTTGTTTATTTGATATGTTTCTTGTTTCTTGAGGTAGGATTGTATTGCTATAAACTTCCCTCTTAGAACTGCTTTTGCTGCATCCCATAGGTTTTGGGTCGTCGTGTCTCCATTGTCATTTGTTTCTAGGTATTTTTTGATTTCCTCTTTGATTGATTCAGTGATCTCTTGGTTATTAAGTAGTGTATTGCTTAGCCTTCATGTGTTTGTATTTTTCACAGAGTTTTTTCCTGTAATTGATATCTAGTCTCGTAGCACTGTAGTCAGAAAAGATACTTGATATGATTTCAATTTTCTTAAATTTCCCAAGGCTTGATTTGTGACCCAAGATATGATCTATCCTGGAGAATGTTCCATGAGCACTTGAGAAGAAAGTGTATTGTTGTTTTTCGATGGAATGTCCTATAAATATCAATTACGTCCATCTTGTTTAATGTATCACTTAAAGCTTGTGTTTCCTTATTTATTTTCATTTTGGATGATCTGTCCATCAGTGAAACTGGGGTGTTAAAGGCCCCTACTATGATTGTGTTACTGTCAATTTCCCCTTTTATGGCTGTTTGCATTTGCCTTATGTATCGAGCTGCTCCTATGTTGGGTGCATAAATATTTACAATTGTTATATCTTCTTGGATTGATCCCTTGACCATTATGTAGTCTCCTTCTTTGTCTCTTGTAATAGTCTTTATTTTAAGTCTATTTTGTCTGATATGAGAATTGCTACTCCAGCTTTCTTTTGATTTCCATTTGCATGGAGTATCTTTTTCCATCCCCTCACTTTCAGTCTGTATGTGTCCCTAGGTCTGAAGTGGGTTCTCTTGTAGACAGCATATATATGGGTCTTGTTTTTGTATCCATTCAGTCAGTCTATGTCTTTTGGTTGGAGCATTTAATCCATTTACGTTTAAGGTAGTTATCGACATGTATGTTCCTATTACCATTTTGTTGATTGTTTTAGGTTTATTATTGTAGGTCTTTTCCTTCTCTTGTGTTTCCTGCCTAGAGAAGTTCCTAGCATTTGTTGTAAAGCTGGTTTTGTGGCACTGAACTCTCTCAGCTTTTGCTTGTCTGTAAAGGTTTTAATTTCTCCATCAAATCTGAAAGAGATCCTTGCTGGGTGGAGTAATCTTGGTTGTAGCTTTTTCCCTTTCACCACTTTAAATATGTCCTGCCACACGCTTCTGGCTTGCAGAGTTTCTGCTGAGAAATCAGCTGTTAACCTTATGGGGATTCCGTTGTATGTTATTTGTTGCTTTTCCCTAACTGCTTTTAATATTTTTTCTTTGTATTTAATTTTTGATAGTTTAATCAATATGAGTCTTGGCATGTTTCTCCTTGGATTTATCCTGTATGGGACTCTCTGCGCTTCCTGGACTTGACTGGCTATTTCCTTTCCCATATTGGGGAAGTTTTCAACTATAATCTCTTCAAATATTTTCTCAGTCCCTTTCTTTTTCTCTTCTTCTTCTGGGACCCCTATAATTCAAATGTTGGTGCATTTAATGTTGTCCCAGAGGTCTCTGAGACTGTCCTCAATTCTTTTCATTCTTTTTTCTTTATTCTGTTCTCCAGTAGTTATTTCCACTATTCTTTCTTCCAGGTCACTTATCCGTTCTTCTGTCACTTATCAGTTATTCTGCTATTGCTTCTTTCTAGAGAATTTTTAATTTCATTTTTTTGTGTTGTTCATCATTGTTTCTTTGCTCTTTAGTTCTTCTAGGTTCTTGTTAAATGTTCCTTGTATTTTCTCCATTCTATTTCCAAGATTTTGGATCATCTTTACTATCATTACTCTGAATTCTTTTTCAGGTAGGCTGCCTATTTCCTCTTCATTTGTTAGGTCTGGTGGGTTTTTATCTTGCTCCTTCATCTGCTGTGTGTTTCTCTGTCTTCTCATGTTGCTTAACTTACTGTGTTTGGGGTCTCCTTTTTGAAGGCTGCAGGTTCGTAGTTCCTGTTGTTTTTGGTATCTTTCCCCAGTGGCTAAAGTTGGTTCAGTGGGTTGTGTAGGCTTCCTGGTGGAGGGGACTAGTGCCTGTGTTCTGGTGGATGAGGATGGATCTTATCTTTCTGGTGGGCAGGACCGCATCTGGTGGTGTGTTTTGGGGTGTCTGTGACCTTATCATGATTTTAGGCAGCCTCTCTGCTAATGGGTAGGGTTGTGTTCCTGTCTTGCTAGTTGTTTGGCATAGGGTGTTCAGCACTGTAGCTTTCTGGTCATTGAGTGGAGCTGGGTCTTAGCATTGAGATGGAGATCTCTGGGAGAGCTTTTGCCATTTGATATTATGTGGAGCCGGGAGGTCTCTGGTGGACCAATATCATGAATTTGGCTCTCCCCCATCAGAGGCACAGGCCTGACACCCGGCCAGAGCACCAAGACCCTGTCAGCCAAATGGCTCAGAAGAAACTGGAGAAAGAAAGAAAGAAAGAAAGAAAGGAAGGAAGGAAGGAAGGAAGGAAAGAAGGAAGGAAGGAAGGAAGGAAGGAAGGAAGGAAGGAAGGAAGGAGGAAGGAAGGAAGGAAGGAAGGAAGGAAGGAAGGAAGGAAGGAAGAAAGAGTGAGAGAGAGAGAGAGAGAGAGGGAGGGAGGGAGAAAGGAAGGAAGCAAAGAAGGAAGAAAGGAAGAAAGGAAGAAAGAAAGAAGGAGAGAGAGAGAGGGAGGAAGGAATGAAGGAAGGAAAAAAATAAAATGAAACAAAGTTATTAAAATAAATTTTTTTTAATTATTAAAAATTTAAAAATTCAAAAGTAATAATAAAAAGAAGAGAGCCACCAAACCAAAAAACCAATCCACCAATGATAACAAGCACTAAAAACCATACTAAAAAAAAAAAAAAAAAGCAGACAGACAGAACCCTAGGACAAATGGTAAAAGCTAAGCTATACAGACAAAATCACACAAAGACGCATACACATACTCACTCACAAAAAGGGAAAAAGGAAAAAAATATGTATATATTTTGGGAAGTCAGAGGTTTCTGCCAGCGTTCAGTAGGTGTTCTGTAGGAGTGTTCCACATGTAGATGTATTTCTGATGTATCTGCGGGGAGGAAGGTGATCTCCTCTGCCATCTTGAAGGTCCCCCCCAATGTCTTTTAAATAAGGAAACCCTGTAGCAAATCCTCTAATAGAGTAAAAGAACCCTCTAGAGATGTGATGAATAATCACCTCCCAATATAGTTGCTCTGCACATAGTTTTTTTTTTAAGTGACAAAACCAATAGTGTAAAAATATAATGGTCACGTGGTACTTTTAAAAATTCTAGAGACAGCTTTGCTTTTGAGGTCAGAGGTCATTGTTTTATGTTTTTTAAATTTCATTGGCTTATACATTTCTTTTATTCCAATGTTTAATGTGGTATCCATTGAATTACAAATTTTCTTGAGAAAATAAGTCATCACCTTTATTCAGTTGTGTGGCTAGATTATCTTTATGATATAGATAGTCACTGGTAGTCTTCTTGAGACTAAAAACACAAAGTTGAGGCTATAGCCTTAATTAAGGTTGACATGACATGAAATTTTAATCAGCAGGAAATAAAAGATAAATTATTTTTCTATTTTTATAACTTCTGAGTTTGGTTGTAATGTTCCATAGAAGGTAACTTTGATTTCTATGTAATTTCCAGAAATGATCTGGATCCATAGTTTTGAATTCAATTCCATCCCTTACCAGTGTGTGATCTTGGGCAAGTTACTTAAGCTTCTGATCTAGACTGTAAATATCAAAAAGGCAGTAACCATTTGTTTACTTTTAATTTTCAGGCATAGTGCATGGTATACAGAAGGCATCCAATAAATTATCGAAGAAATGAACAGACTAAAGGCACCTAGCACAAGTCAGATGTTTAATAAGTATGAGGCTCCTTTGCCTCTTTCTTCTCAGTCCACTTTTTAACTTTTAATTTTGAAATAATTGTAGACCCACAAGGAGATGCAAAAATAGTGTGGGGGTGTCCCGTGTACCCATCATCCAGCTACCTGCAATGGTGACATTTTACACACCTATAGTGCATTACTGACTGACTGGCACATAGTCTGACCAGTTTCTGCATGCACTCACTCTTTTTGTAATATTTGTATATGTATTGATTTGTATAATCACTGCCACATCAAGACACAGAGCTGCCCATCACCACAAAGCAGCTGTCTAGCGCTGCCCCTTTATAATCACACCCTTCCTCCCCTTTCCAAGCCCCTGGCAACCACTAAGCTCTTCTCCATCTCCATAATTTTGTCAATTTGAGAATGTTTTATAAATGAAATCATACAGTATCTAACCTTTCAAGATTGGCTTTTTTCACTCAGCATAATAGCCTCATGATACTTCCCAGTCGTTGCACTTATTCGTTCCTTTTTCTTGCTAGGTAGTGTTCCGTGGAATGGAGGTACCTCAGTTTGTTCAACCTTCACCTATTGAAGGACACTTGGGTCATTTCCAGTTTGGGGCTACTACAAATAAAGCATCTCTGAACATTTGCATATAGGACATTTTATGTGAGCATGTGCTGTGAACATTTTGTGTGAGAATGTTTTCGTTTCTCCAAAATAAATTCCCGAGATTGAGATTCATGGGTCATACAGCAAGTATATATTTAACATTTTAAGAAATTGCCAGACAGATTTCCAGAATGGCTGTTACCATTTCACATGCTCTCCAAGAGCATATGCAAAACCCAGTATCTCCACATCCTTGCCAGCATTTGTTTTATCGGTATTTTTATCAGTATTTTTTATTTTAGCCATTCTGTGTAGTGGTATCTCATTGTGGTTTTAATTTGCGTTTCCCTAACAACTAGTGATGGTGAACATCTTTTCATGTGTTTATTTGCCACCTGTGTATTAGTAAAGTGTCCAAGTCCTTTGTTCATTTTCTCATTGGATTATGTGTTGCCTTACTGTTGAGTTTAGAGTTCTTTATTCTGAAAACAAGTCTTTTGTCAGGTAGTTTGCAAATATTTTCTCCCAAATGGTACTTGTCGTTTCATCTTTTTCACTGTCTTCTACAGAGCAAAGGTTTTTAATTTTAATGAAGTCTAATTAGTCTAGTCTTTCCTTTTATGGATTGTGCTTTTGGTGCCGTGTCTAAGACCTCTTCTCCTAACTTTAGATCACAAAGCTTTTCTCCTACGTTCTCCTCTAAAAGTTTTATGGTTTTATATTTTACATTTAAATCTATGATCCATTTTCAGTTTATTTCTGTATAAGGTGTGAGGTGTAGGTCAAGTTTCATGTTATTGGCTATTGATGTCCTGTCCATTTGTTTCTGCCAAGTGAGATAATAGCGCCAGGTTCTACAGGAGCCACGGAAGTAAGATACTACCCAGAGGGGCAGGCTGTCTAAACAGTCCCTTGTAAAATTCATCGCCCTCCCCGGGTTACCTAGAATGAGCTCGATGCTACAGAAACCAAACATTTCACCGCTGAGTCTTCCTTCTGCAATGATACTGTGCAACCAAATGCTGCTCACGTTGGGTCCCTGAAGAGCCTCCTGCGGCCCCTTGCACCACCACCTACAGTGAATTTTTGTTTGAAACAAGAAATGAGCATTGACCATTTCTGTTGCACACGATAAAATACCACTTAAGGGTAGGAAAGGGTGTGTTTTATGGAAACATGGTCCCACAGGTAGAAGGGGCCCAAAGCAGGAATCCCTTCTATAGCCTCTTTGCAAAGAAGGACAATCTTTCATTCAACAAATATATTCTGAGCAGCTACTATGTGTCAGGAACTAGGCAATGAAGATGCGGAGTGAAAAAAACAGACATGGTCCCTGCCCTCTACTGGGGAAGGGGGTGGAGTACAGGTAATTACATACACATACACACACACACACACACACACACACACACACACACACAACACTACTGTAGGCCAAAAGCTAGCAACAGAATGCTAAGGCAATATATGGCAGGGACATCTAACCCAGGCTTGGGAAGCCTGGCAATGCTTCCTGGAAGACGAGACACTGAACCTGAGGCCTACTAGATGAATTGCAGAGAGCTGGGAGGAGTGGAGTGGGTGGGATAGGAATGGTAATAAGAAAGAAGATGCTTCCAGGTGAGGGGGAACAGCATGTGCAAAGGCCCAGAGGTAGGAGTGAGTGTGGTGGGGCAGGGATCTAAGCCTCCAGTACTGCTGGTGTGTAAGATGCAGGGGAAAGAACAAGGGATGAGGCTGCCCAGGTCAGACCATGAAGGGCCTTGAAAGTTCAGCCATTTCATGAGGACACCAGGAATCCACTGCAGGGCTCTAGGCAAGAGCATAACAGATGCACATTTGCATTTTAGAAATCTCACTCTGGCAGCATGGAGGCAGGTTGGTGGGAATCTAGGCTGCTGGCTGGGGCACTGGTTAGGAGTCTGTCACAAGAGCTGATGGAACAAAATGGGGGCAGTGGAGAAGGGTTGATGCATTTACACCAGAGTAGGAGCCAAGGTTTAAGGAGAGAAGATGCAGTTTTAAAGATCCCTTTGAGGGCTTCCCTGGTGGCACAGTGGTTGAGAGTCCACCTGCCGATGCAGGGGACACAGGTTCATGCCCCGGTCCGGGAAGATCCCACATGCCGCGGAGCGGCTGGGCCCGTGAGCCATGGCTGCTGAGCCTGCACGTCCGGAGCCTGTGCTCCGCAACGGGAGAGGCCACAGCAGTGAGAGGCCCGCATACCGCAAAAAAAAAAAAAAAAGATCTCTTTGAGAAACGGAGGGATAAGTTGTGAAGAGAAACAGAGGTGAGTTGAGGGATCAGTGAGGATGGAGCCTTTGCTTGGACACTCCTACTGAGGAAGAGCTGGCTTATTCCTTCCCCTTTGTGACCCTCCCATGTTTGACAGTTCTGCCTGAGCAGAACCCTGCTACCCTGTAACTTTCCTGCCTTGGTCCAACCTTGGCCCTGAGGGACCACCCTGAACGAGTCCACCTCTGCTGGTCATGGCAGCCCTTTGACTGTTTTAAAGACATGGGTCACATTCTCTCAAGCTTTCTTTCCTCCAATTTATTCACTTCCCACTTGGCATGGGTTCCTCTTCCGGGTAGTCCCTCCACTCCCCACCTTTAATTTAATCACGCGATGCCCAAACTCTGGATAGAGTCTGATCAGCCAGAAAACAATAAGCATCCCCGTCTGGAGCCTGACATTTCTACCTGTAGCATCCCCACTCCTCTGTCCTTGTCAGGAAGCTGCCTCCCTTCCCTGAACATTTGAGGCAACATCTCCCAGTGGGATTTGTGATAGCCTGGGCACTGGGGACAAGCCTGGGCCCAGAGCCTCAGCTGGGGAAACAGGTTTGACGAGGCCCTCGCTGCCTCACTTCTGATAGCAAACAAGCCATGCCTGGGAGGACACGACCCAGCCTCACCAGCAAATGGATCTCCTGCCTTTTCTCCTCTGGTGAGAATCAGGGCACCAGCGACTATTCACTGACCGCCGTTGGGTGTGTGGCTTGGTGAGGAAAATACAGTTGGGACACTGACTCCGTCTTCAGGGACTATGCAGCCTCGTTGGGAGAGAGGATATAGAACAGGTGGTCAGAGACGGGCCTTTACAGAGGACACAGGGCCACAGCTAGACCTCGAAGGATGGGGGAGTATCAGCTGGTGAGAAGAATAAGGCGATGCACTAGGACGGCACGGAAAGACGCAGAGGTCAGAGTACTGAAGGTGGACCCAGTGAAGGAAAAGAAGACACTCTGGTCAGAGCAGGGACCCTCTATGCGTGAACATTGAGAGAAAATGCTGTAAAGGTAGGTTGGAACCATAGCGGGCTAGACTCTCCTCTAGGTAGGGAGCTGCCGAGGGCTCTTGAACCAAAGAAGGAGATGATTAAAGTGGTGAGTGGTTTGGGGTCTGGGTCTGGCGAAGTTAGTGATGAATCCTGCCCTCTGCTGTGGCCCAGGATGCCCAGGGAGGGTAAAGCCCTTCCCGGAAGTCATCCAGGAAACCTAGCTGGCACCTGGCTGGCCTAGTTTTAAGTCCCCTTCGGGTGATCTTTCCAATAGCCTTTCCTAGGGGGATAAAGACAGGGACAACACTGAACTATTCAAATGAGTGACCTGGGAAGTGCTTTGAGCGGCAACAACAAAGGCTGTAATCTGGGAGCAGAACTGGCTACATCATCCCGTTGGTCCCTTGGTTACAAATTGTTAAGGATTTCAAGATGGCAACATTAAACCAAGCCTGGGGCCCCTCTAAGCACAGAGTCCTGTGCAACTTTAGAGGTTGCATGCTCATGATGCTGGCTCTGTCTGGGGGTCAAGACGAGAGCAGGTTCTTATCCAAAAGCACACAGTGGGCTTGCAGTGGGGCTCCCACACTCAGAAGGCTCACAGTCAGTCATCTCCCTCTCTGTCCTGGACAGGTGACAGCCCAGCAATCCAGCTCAGGCAGCTTATGGCTCTTGGCCACAGGAAAAGAATAGACTAGGGACAGGAAACCTGAGTTCCAATCTTGATTTTGCTTTCAATCTGATGTAAGAATCACTTAACTTCTGGGTCTTGGTTTTATGGCCCATATTAAGTGTTCAGCAGGTATTGTTTCTCTCCCTTTCCATAAAGAAGCCCCAATTGTAGGACCTCTACCGCATGGCATCTTGCTGGAGTATTTGAAGCAAAACACAGGTTCCAATGATGGGTCTTGAGTTGCAGAAAGAACTCAGTGAAATGCATTTGTATCTTGGAGAAAACTCCAAATACTCTTTTGCACCCCATACCTTCCAACTTCACTAGAAAAGTCATCTTTAGCCATTCTCTGCCAGAGATGTGTTTGAAGAGATTTCAGGTCTACGCTTGGCTCTTCTGCTGACTCTCTGTAGGACTGCAGGACACTGACTTCCTCTCCCTGTGCCTCAGTTTCCGCTCCTGTAAAATGTGAGGATATGACAAGGTTCTTTTCTGCTCTCAGTTCTGCATTTTCTTGAATCTTTGAAGTAACTGGTCCAGCATTGCATGATGTCATCACATGATGTTGGGATGAACTTCTCTGGCTCTGTCATTAGAAAATAAGCTCACTGAGGTCAAGAATGATTGTGATCTGTCTCTGAACCTCCAGTTCCTGGCACGGCAGTTTGCACTCAACTGAGTGTTGAATGAACAGAGACATCAATGGATGGACGAGGTCTCTGGGTGGGGGGGGGGCATCAGAACAAATGAGCCACGAAGTGAAAACAGAGATATGATCAGAAGGTGAGGCCTAAGGGGAAGAAAGAGAACCAGGGCAACATCGTATGGAGGGAGATTGAGTACTGGCTGACCAACATCTTAAATAACAATACAAAGGAAACAGAAACTTTAAGGCTTAAGGAAAAAAAACCACTGGATTTCATAATTAGGAGGTCAGTGGTGACTTCTGAGAGAAGCCAGGCTGCCCAAAGTTAAGGAATGGGTGGGTGATGAAGAAGTGTGAACAGCAGACATAAATGAATCAAGAAATTTTGTGGAAGAGAAAGATACGAAGGTCACAAAGCATTTGGGAAAACTGAAACAAGACGCATCAATTGTTTATTGGTTTGTTTGCTTTGAGAAAAGGAGAACCAAAACATTTGTTAATCCAGAGGAAGGAGACAAGGAGGAAGAGACTGAAGACTTTAGAGAGTGAGAGAGGCCGTTGATGGATTTATGTCCTTGAGGAGTCAGGAGAGAGAGAGAACCAAGGGCACAGCTCTTTCACCCCCACTCTCTGCCACCTGCAAATGTGACAAGTGTATCAGCGGGTGCTCTAGAGGGAAGCCAGACCTCAGAAGGGGGTTGGGCAAGGTGACTTTTAAGGTGCCCTCCCACCAATTCTATGGCGACCGTGTCCATCCATCCTTATTGTGCCACGTGGCCCACAAGCAGATGACGGCAGACAACGTGAAGAACATCTTTGAAATACAGTCCGGTGTCCACAGCATTCCCTGATCTACCAACAGCCCTGACTGATCAAAGAGGAAATGAGCCTTGGAGACAAACTCCACGTGTTTTGGGCTGTGGCCCAAGGAGGGAGAGTGGCCGAGTAGGAAAAACATCAGATTGGGAGTCTAGAGTCCAGATCCTGTCTCTCCTTATCACTCTCTAAGTGTCCTTGGGTACTCCCCTTCTCTGTGAGTCACAGTCTTCCCTGGAGAAACAGGAGTGTGAGATCAGTGACTGGTTTACTTCTATGTTCTCTGACTCGAGTTTTTTTTTACAGAGTCATCCTGAAAGAGCTGGCACTGTCTCTGAGGTTCTTGGGCAGTTCTGCACTTCGTGTGATCACCACATACAATGGGCAAAACAGGTCCCGTGAGGGTAAAGCAAATAAGTCCTCCCTGGCAATTCACACTCGTGTCACTGCAGAGCTCACAGCATTGGCACCGGCTCCAACAAGAAAACCCACATGCTTGTCAGTGACATCCTGGACCCTCCCATTTGGGCTGTGGCACCAGCATAACCGAATCATGTTTGGCGAAGGAAAGATCCTGTCTGGCTTTGTGCTAATGACACTGAAGAAAAAGTCAGTACTCTTTGGGGGACTGAATTCCTAACTGACTTCCAAGTTCTGAGTTCAGAACTAGGTTTGCCCTTTCTTGACAAAGCTCCCCCAGGATTAAAG
Organism: Delphinapterus leucas; assembly: GCF_059928025.1. Taxonomy (NCBI): domain Eukaryota; kingdom Metazoa; phylum Chordata; class Mammalia; order Artiodactyla; family Monodontidae; genus Delphinapterus; species Delphinapterus leucas. The sequence goes on from NC_143135.1 coordinate 37,128,221, forward strand.
GGAGCTGATGTATCTTTGTCATCAAACACATCATGACAAATTAGTCTTTCACTAATTCATCCAAAAATGCATTGAGCAACTGCTTTATCCATTAAAGGTATGTGAACCGATGGATGGATGGACAGAATGGATGGATGATGGATGAGGAGACCCAGGACCTGGTTCACTCACCAGCTGGGCATATGAGACAGGGTTTTCTCTCTCACAAGTGACAAAAACTTAAATTTAAGTAGCTTAAGAGAGAATAAAAAAAGAAACGCATTGATTTATGTATCTGAAAACTTAACAAGAGTTTGCAAAAGTTCCTCTTTACCTTGCAGCTCTGCTTTCTTCTGTGTTAGCTTCAGTTTTAGATAGCTTTTTCTCCAGTGGCCAGGCTCACCCCCAGCAGCTCCAGGCTTACATTCTTCTAGCTTTGCAACCCCAAAGGAAAGAGTGCCTTGCCTCCAGGAGTGCTAGAAAAAGTCCTCAAGAGGATTTTCACTGGCTCAGCGTGTGTCATGTGCTCATCCCTGGACAGATCCTGTGGCCAGGAGGGTCCAGTGCTGAGTCTGAGTCCTGGGCACACCCACAAAGTCTAGAGGTGATGTCAGCCCCAAAGAAACCCCACAGACTGAGAATGAGGATAGGGTGGCTTTCCCAGAAGAGAAGAGAATGGATCCCCGGCAGGCAAAGCCCTCAGATGCCCTCTCACTGGGTAACTAAATATAAGGCAGTCCCTTTGCCACTTAGAACCTCTCACTTTCCTCCCCGGTCAACCTCAACACACAGGCTTGTGATATGAAGGCCCTTTGAGAAGGTGGGGAGTATTCTTCTCACTGGTCATTTATTAACAACCACCACAGTTCCTCCTCCCTCTTAAAGCTTTCCCCAACATCTTGGCCTCCAGACTCTTCCCTTTTCTGACCTAGGCCGCTTAACATTTCGTGTCATCCAATGTGACAACTAATCATTCAGTGTATCTGGAGCAGAAACAGTACCTAGACTTTTGTCTGGCCCAACAAGAAACAGTGCCATGAATAAGACCCTCTCTCCCCACACAGGAAACTCACAATCTAGTCAGTGACAAATCTTGCATTGTTCTCTAATTGCTCTGTGTGGAAGTCTAATCTCCAAAACAGAACTACCGGCTCCCTGTGGGCGAGGCCAGGCCTCATCCTTCTCTCCTGTCACCCGCATCCCTCCAGGCTGTCTCACCTTGAGTGGACCAGTCATGGGGCCTTGGAGCCCCCAGCAGTGAAAGTGCTGGAAGCCTGACATGCTAAAGGACACTCATGTTCCCAGCAGTCAGGACAGTCCTCCTCTTTGCCACCTCACACCGCACGCCCTGCTTCCCACGCCACCTCATTCTGGGCCCTCGGTCACCGCATCAGAGTCACCCTCACCCCCAGCTTAACAGTGAGTTCCGTCTTTGGTTCTGAAGTCACTGGAGCTGTGTGGCCCTGGCTGTCCTTTGCATCCAACCATTTCCAAGCCAAAGGGAGGAAGGATCCTTGTCTAATCTGTATCAGACCATCCAACAGAGTGGCAGCTTCATGATCTGCTCCTGCAGTCAACAGATATGCTCTCAGCACCCACCGCTCTGTGCCCAGAACATGTGCTGGGTTAAGTGGTGAATGGCGGGCAGGGCTCTGTCCTCCGGGAGCTCACACACCAGCAGGAAAGACCACTGGCCCCTCACCCAACCCTGGGAGAGGGTTTCATGCTCCCTAGTGATCCCTCCTATCCATTCATCGGAATGGGGATGAAAGGAACTTGGTACAAGTAGCCAGGTGTCTTGGTCATGGTACAGGGGAGTAGGGAGGAGAGGAATGGAGTGGCCTCATGATGGGTGACTCAAAGCGGTCCTTCTGTGTCATTTGTCAATCAGGTCCCTGGACTAAACCCAAACTCACTCTCCCTCACCTACTGCCCAGTAGGTGTTGGGGTAGCCACTGGCCACATGCTGGGGCATCTTGGCTTTGGCCTTAGCCATTTTTTTTAAATTGGGGTATAGTTGTTTTACAATGTTGTATTAGTTTCTACTGTACAGCTAAGTGGAGCTCCTGTGCTATACGGCAGGTTCTCATTAGTTATCTATTTTATATATATTAGTGTATATATGTCAATCCCAATCTCCCAATTCGTCCCACCTCCTTCCCCCTTTCATGTCCATATGTTTGTTCTCTACATCTGTGTCTCTATTTCTGCCTTGCAAACTGATTCACCTGTACCATTTTTCTAGATACCACATATATGTGTTAATATACGATATTCATTTTTCTCTTTCTGACTTACTTCACTGTGTATGACAGTCTCTAGGTCCATCCACGTCTCTACAAATGACCCAATTTCGTTCCTTTTTAGGGCTGAGTAATATTCCATTGTATATATGTGCCACATCTTCTTTATCCATTCGTCTGTTGATGGGCATTTAGGTTGCTTCCATGTCCTGACTATTGTAAATGGTGCTGCAGTGAACATTGGGGTGCATGTGTCTTTTTGAATTATGGTTTTCTCTGGGTGTATGCCCAGTAGTGGGACTGCTGGATCATATGATAATTTTATTTTTAGTCTTTTAAGGAACCTCCATACTGTTCTCCATAGTGGCTGTATCAATTTACATTCCCACCAACAGTGCAAGAGGGTTCTCTTTTCTCCAAACCCTCACCAGCATTTATCGTTTGTAGATTTTTTGATGATGGCCATTCCGACTGGTGTGAGGTGACACCTCATTGTAGTTTTGACTTGCATTTCTCTAATAATTAGTGATGACGAGCATCGTTTCATGTGCCTCTTTGGCCTTAGCCATTTGTTTAAGGCAGCCACCAGGACTCTCCTGGGAGGTTCCTGTGCCCTACTACTTACCCCAGTGTGCCCAAGTCTGCAGTGGGTACACTCGGAAAGCCTTGCTTCCCTTACATCTTTCAAATCAGCACAGGCCTGAGTGCTAGAGAGCAGCTCAAAGGACAGCTCATGGACAAGTCTAAAGTGAAATAAAGCAGCCAAATTGAACTGAGCCAAACTGAATGACCCTCTCCTAGGCACACAGGAATTGATTTGTTTTTTAAAGGAGGAATGTTTCCTGATCCATCTGCTCTTCACTGAGTATCCCTTGAACTCCCAAAGGTGAGGCTTTCCCTGGCAAATTTCTGCTCTTATCGCCTTTGAACTCATAGGTGAAATTAATCCCGGGATCCCAGTCCCCTTCTCTCTCCCCCCACCTCTTCTTTCTGACATTAAAATCTCTTTCTGCCTTTCATATCCACACAGGAGGGGGCAGAGCTCCACTAACGAATGTTTGAGAAGCCCTTTGAGATCCTGGATGAAAGGCACCTTATAAAATACAATAAAAAATAATAGGAGTAATTACTAGCTGGGCTAATCCCTGTAGGATAATTTGAGAGCTTTCCTCAGGCAGATTCCGAATCCATGCAGAAACACATGGGTTCACGAGGCAAAACTAATTTGAGAGCTCGGGGGCCATTGCTATGCTTCTCCCATTCTAGGGTTGTGTACTAGAACCTTTCTGAAATCGGAGGCGCATGGCAGCGGGCCAGAGCTGGGAAGGGTCTTTGAGACGATCTGTCTAAACTCCGTGGTGTGTAGATGATGCGGTGAGGCCCAGAGAGGCGAGGCGACCAGCTCAAAGCTGCACAGCATGTGTGAGAGCTACAGCTCTAGAGGTCCAGTCCCTGGATACCCCAATTCGGGGGCTCCTGTTACCCCACTCTCAATCAATAACACACCCTTTCCCATCTCTGTATACTGATCACCTTCTACTGCACGGCAGAGCATTGGAATAAGAGTCAGATAGAGCTGAGTATGAATCCTAGCGTATGAAAGACGGTAGCAGACAAGTAAGCCTCAGTTTCCTCATGCGTAAAATGGGAATAATGATGCCTTCCTATAGAGGTGCTGTGAGGAGCCAGTGAGAAATGCACACAGGAGCACCTGGCATGGAGCATGTGTTCAGTCAATGCTGCTTGAACGAATGCTCCAAGAATGAGCCTGGCAGTGCCAGGGTTTGACCTACAGTCCTTGTTTTATACAGCTATGTTCAGTCTGTATTTAATGAGCACCTACTATGTGCTGATCTCTATGCTAAGCTCTCCAGGATGTTATCTCATTCAATCATCATCACCATCCCCATGAGGCCAGCAGTGTCAAATCGAGGTTCGGGGAGGTTAGCTAACTTGTGCAAGGCCATACAGCTGAAGAAGAGGCAGGACTTGAACCCGTGCTCCCAGCCACTATGTAACACTGCCTTCCCTTACAAAAAGAGGCATGAACATTGTTGTAACCACAGTGGAGCCCGCAAAGGAGTCTCTGCTGTGATACAGGAAAGGAGTGATGGAGGGGCCGGGAACAGTAGTAGCCTAACATGATCCACTGAAGCACTTTTACCTTCAAGGTTATGAAAGTAACACTCTTCTCCTTACGTCAGATTATTTATTCTGAGCGCTGCACTGATGCAAGCCACACGATCTCCCTCAGGAAGGGCAGTTAGTAGCTGTAGCTGAATTTGGAATCAAGAAATCTTGGGACTTCCCTGGCGGTCCAGTGGTTAGGAGGCTGTGCTTTCACTGCCGAGGACTCGGGTTCAATCCTTGGCTGGGGAACTAAGATCCCACAAGCCATGAGGTGCAGCCAAAAAAGAAAAAAAAACAACTAGATTCGGGTCCTGGATCTGCTCCTTAGAAGCCAAGTACCTTAAGCACTCTGCCTTCAGAGTCCCGTGCTCCTGGTCTGTATAACAAGGATAACTCTTCCCACTTCACCCCTCCAAATGGGCTCTTTGGAGTCTGAAATGGGAATGAACATGGAAGTACTTTGTCAGTTGCAACCTTCTGTACGAATGTAAATCGTTGTTGTTACTAGTGATAGTTTTAAGCCTTTCAATGTGATAAAGCAAGTGGCTAGGGTCCCAGGCTGGTGGTGGACTTCAGGAAGACTGACTCAACACAGCTGGCAGGCAGGGGACAATACGCATTACCAGTCTTCGAAGGACAGTTTAGTGCATTCAGAGCTCTGACCTCAGATTATTTGATTGGAAGATGGCACTTTAGGGGCCCAGCCCTTTGAAATTCAATTGTAAACCTAATGGGTTCCATTTATTTCAGGTTTCATCTTTTTCCCAGATGAGACCCCAGGCCAGAACCTGTGGTTTCACATTCTCTGCTTCTGTAAGTGTGGAAGAAATCAGCCCCTGTGAAAGGCCACTCACTGGGTGAGGCCAGCAAAGGAGGAAAGAAGCTGATCCGAGCGTTGTTAATCACTCCCGGGTGATTTCTTCATCGATGAAGACTTTCCCAAATACCACCTAGAAACTAGAATAACCAGGACTGTGCCCTTCTGAACTACCCTCCTCAGGAGGGATGGCTCTGAGTCACCCTCTCCAGAGATTTCCAGGGCTGATCAAGGCTGTCAGAGCTAAAGGGAACTCCCAAGTTGCCCTCTTCCAGCCTTTGGGCCTCTCGGAGAGACAGCCGTCTGACACCCCAGAGACGGGGTGCTCACTCCCTCATGTTGTTGGACGCTCTCCAGCCACCATCTGCCTCCAGGTGATTCTCTCTCACTGCTCATGGGGTCTCCAGCACCACTGGTATCATGTCAACTTCAAGACACCCCTTCCCAAGACTAAATTCCCCACATTAGAGGGCAAACCGAAAGTACAACCAAAAGTGCATGTCTTTAGGCATCAGAAAGAAAGGCTTGAATTCAAACCCTGGATCAATAACTCATCAGCTGTGTGACTTTGGGAAATTTAATTAACCTCTCTGACCTTCAGTGTGCTTATCTTTAAAACAAATAATAATCATCAGTACCTTTCTGGATTGTTGTTAGGATCCAAACTAACATAGAGAACGTGCTTGCACATAGTAGGCATTCAATAAGCAGTAGTCTTTATATGGCAAGACTCATTCATTTTAGAAAACATGTATTGAGGGTTTACTTTGTGCCAGGTGCTCTGCTGGGTGCTGCACACAGGAGAGCAGAAAAGAGGAGTGGAAAGAGAATGGGCTTTGGTGTCAAAGACCTGCGTTCTAATCCAAAATCAACCATTTACCAACCTGGTAACCTTGGACAGTGGACTGACTGAGCCTCCCTGGACCTCCCTTATCTCATCTCTGCACAGGGATGGTGTGGGTGTTAAATGAGATGATGTACATCAAGTGCTGAACCTAGGTCCTCGCTCAGCATGAATGCTGAGTAAGTGGGAGCTGCGCTGCAAGATTCAGGGATGCTGAGTACGTGAAGAAGTTAATGCAAGGCCGAGTTCAGGCAGGACAGTGGATATTTTATTATGTAGAAGTTAAAGTAATCTTATTTAATATTATGGTTCCTGACACTGTTTGGACTGTTTCGTTTGTCTACTTATTTTCCCAGGGAAATAGACTCTTGAATATAGAGGGACAAAGTCCTGTCCCTTTAGCTTTGCCGTGTTGTCTTTGAGAATAGAAGGGGGTCAAGGCTGGGGTTCAGGGCCAGCTCCATCCAGCTTCCATTCAGAGCGGAGAAACTAAGGCAGAAGATCAGTCGTGTAGGCAGGACATCAGGGAGGGGGACGGGGGAGAGGGGGCAGAAAACTCAGTAGGCACAAGGGCTCCCTGGCCCTACAAACACAGGGCAGGGACAGCACTGAGACCTCTGAGCCCATCCCTGGGGGTCATGCCCAGCTCAAGAACTGCTCAGGGCTGGGTCCATCCATCCAGGGCCTCTGTGGAGCTGAGAAAGGCAGCAGCTGACACAGGCATCACACTAATCCTAGTTGATGAGGACCACTTTTAAAGTCTTTATTGAACTTGTTGCAACATTGCTTCTGTTTTGTGTTTTCGTTTTTTGGCCATGGGGCATGTGGAATCTTAGCTCCGCAACCAGGGAGGAGCTGCACTCCTAGGCACTCCTCTGCACTGGAAGGCGAAGTCTTAACCACTGGGCTGCCAAGGAATTCCCAATCCTAGTCTTTCTTCGTTTGAGCCACTGGACCCGGGAGAAGCCAGGGGGAAGGAAAAGAACAGTTTCATTTTGTCCCTATCCTGGAATATCCACGCAAAGTGCCTGTCCTGCTTCTGTTTCAGGTAATATGGTAAAGGAAAGCCATGCTTCTCAACCTATATAAGTCCTCTGGGGTTGTATAAAAATGTAGATTCTGGGCTTCCCTGGTGGCGCAGTGGTTGAGAGTCTGCCTGCCGATGCAGGGGACATGGGTTCGTGCCCCGGTCTGGGAAGATCCCACATGCCGCGGAGCGGCTGAGCCTGCGCGTCCGGAGCCTGTGCTCCGCAACAGTGAGAGGCCCGCGTACCGCCAAAAAAAAAAAATGTAGATTCTGATTCTGTGGGTCTGGGTGGAGCCTAAAACTCTGCATCTCTAAAGAGTTCCCAGGTGATGCTGAGGCTTCCCTGAAACTCTCTGCCTATGAAACATATCAAAATGTTAGAAAAAAATCTTTAAAAAACATATTTTTAAATCAGTGGAAGAGACTTCAAGGAAGGGGAACCTAAGGCCAGGAGTGAAGCCGGCCCCCAGTCCAAGTGGATGCATGTAAAGAAACGGTCACATTCTCTGGGGGACCCTGCACAGCCTCGTGACCTAGAACTGCTATGCGTAGAACTATGCTAGGAATGGGGGAGGGGTGACACTCAGCATTAATTCTGTACCCACGCAGGCTGGGGAGTCACACTGGATACCTCTCCACGTAAAGCCAAGATTCAGGAAGGGCTATATCCTGAGGAAAATGGTGAGAGATAAGAACAGCAACCACACAACAAAAGAAAAACAAAAACAAGGAAAAGTGTCTGTGCCAGACTTGATTTGGGGTAGTTGGAGAAAAAAATTTCCTCTGAGATTTGAGGGCTACTGGCTGACCCTTGCTTGACCAAGCAGGAGTCTGAAATGACATGGTAGCGTGGTCTTAAAACTCCCCTAAATTATCCTTTAAATTTCAAGTGGACCCTGGTCTATTTTATGTCCTGATGCCCAGTGGAAGCAATCACAAGTCCTCCTGCAGGAATGTACCTCAAGCCAAACCATACAGTATTATCATAGGATTCCCCCCCAAAAGGGCCTCACAGTCCAAATCTCAACGCATCCAAGGAAACAGACCACCACGAGTGAGAGGCAGCAGAAAACAGCACTCTGCAGGATCAGACCCACAAAGACTTCAGATATCGGGATATAGACGATTGAACAATAATGTTAATATGTGTAAAGAAATAAAAAGAAAATTAAAAGTGAGTAAAGACTATAAAAACGACCAGGAAGATTTGAAAAAATAATCAAAGTGCCTACTAATGATGATTAAGTTTCCCTAGCTTCCTATATTGAAGGCAACACATTTTCTATTAGAAAAAAGTTTGGAACGTGCCCATCCCCTCCCTGGCCATTAAATGCAGCCTGTTCACACCTGTCCTGTGTCAGCAGCCGGGAATGTTATTGCAAATATTTTTCCAGAATCATCCCTCTGCCTGGCCCATCCTGTCTTGGGCTACTCCTCCTAGCTCTGGGATTCCCCGGCTTCCTTCTCCAGTTCCCAGATCCTACTTCTGGCCCTCTTCCTTATTTAGGTGACACATCCAGACAGTCCCTGGGTCCCCTCCCAACTCCACATGAGCCCCTCTTTCACAGTGGGACCCCCGGTCCCAGTGTGAGGGGTTGCAAACGTGACGGTGCTAGCAGCGGTTATAATCTCACCCCATTCTACCACCACCACCTGCTTACCTGTTTACAAAGCACCTTTCATGTCCGCCAGAGCACTATCGTTCTCACAGAGAAGAAGGCTCACAGCCATCATCAAGTGTCTAGAAGTCAACAGAACCAGGATACAAAATAGGACTCACTCCTGTGCTCCCATCTTGGCCCTGCGCTCGTTCTACTGCTTCACAGCTGCCTCCAATTACAGCAATGATCAATCACCAACCAGCGCTTTCTGCTCCCTTATTATGTCAAACCCTTACCAGCCTTCATTGATTGATCTGAACTGACATTTCCTTAGTCTTACCCAGTTGGTTGGGAAATCTCTGCGTCATAGCCAAATATATATTTATGGTCAAGAAAATGTTAATTTAGGTCCCATCTATCTGAAGATAATCTGTCTCTGGCTACAATCAGTGGAGACATAAGGACAAGTTGGCTCAAGTAAGAGTCAGTGAAAGCTTAGCAGAGAAGAGGTGTGGGAGTGAGCCAGGGTCCCATGCAGATTCCCTTCCCCGTCTCAAGGTGGTATCTCAAAATCCCACAGAAAAACATTTTTTTTTACTCCCAGAAACATGAAAGACCATGATACATGACAGTATGGGTATATACTACAGATACTAGACAAATTGTGAAATTTCAGTTAGGGTTCTGTTAGTTTTACTCCTGGGAGATTTTCCAGCCAGAAACTGAAAAGGAAATTTATGGGCGCTCTCTTGTGGGCATATCTAGCACTGCAGGGCCGCCCCCAGCCACCCCTGCGCGTGGGGGGAGTTGACGGAGACAGGCGATGTACTGTCTGCCTTCGCGGAGTCTGCATTCTAGTGGAGCCAGGTGGGGAAAGGAACAAGCAGGTAAGTGGGCAAGATCCTTTCAGATAGTGAAAGAACATAAAATAGGGTGACGTGATAGAGAGTGCCTGGGTGGAGGGGGTCTGAGTAGGGGGTACCAGTCGTGTGTTCAGGGAAGGTGGCTAGGGGAGGGGATGGCTGAGCTCAGCCCCCAAGACAAGAAGTTACCGACCACGAGGAGATCAGGGACTAGCGTCCCAGGCAGTGCAAAGGTCTGGAGGCTGAAACGAGCTCGGAGTATCTGAGCACAGAGAAACCAGTGTGGCAGGTGACGCAGAACAAAGAGAAGACCACCGGGCAGTCAGGGCAAAGGAGGAGGCATCTCTGGGAACACCCACTTCATGCAGGTGGGAAAACGGGGTCTGTTGTACATTTTCAGAACATCTGATTCTCACCCCTGCATCCGCCCCCCCATACCAGGTCCTTCAGCAAATCTAACCAGCTCCGACTCAAACCGTCCACTTCCCTCCTCTCTACAGCCACCCGCAGCCCATTGTCCTCCTCTCCTACAGAAGCTTCCTAATGGATCTCCTTGCCTCCTGCAAGGCATTCTCCTCTCAGCAGAAAAGTGATCTTTTAACTGTAAATGGATAGTAGCTCACCCTTGCTTAGAACTCTTCAATGACTGTGCATTTAGAATAAACCCAACTCAGGCCATCCTTCTCCCTCCCTCCCTCTGCTCCAGCCATAGTAGACGCTTACCTCTTTTCTGCCACAGGGCCTTTGCACTTGCGGTTCCCCACACCAAGAATGCTCTTCCCCTGGTTCTCGCCAAGTCTGGTTCCTTTTCATCCTCCAGGGCTCAGCTTAAACTTCTCAGAGAAGGCCCCAGGTTACTCCAGATCCCATCACCATGTTGATTTCCTTCATGGTACCCACCACATTGTGTAATTATTTTATTTAATCATTGTTTTCTTGCTTTTTGTCTTTTTCCATCTTGGGTTTTGACCTCCATGAGGGCGGAGACTATAACACTTTTATCCACCACGGGATCTTCTGTGCCTCCGAGGTCCTGGCATTCAAGTGATATTTGTGGAATGAACAAATGAGCCCCAGGAGATGGGAGCCCCTGAAGACCTTAGTGATAATGTAGCCCAGTAGCTTTCAATTTTTATTTTTAGCACAGAACCTCCTTCCAAATGAAATCTTGTACAGAACCTCAGTGCTGAGACAGCAGACGTGAGCCCTGCCCTCCTGGTTCTCTGTCTTTGTGCCACCAAGAGCCCTGAGTGAGCTGAGGGTGCTATAGGCTCTTAAGAAATCCCCCCGCCCCGCCCCCGGTGGCTGAGTTGTCCTGAACAGCCCCTCAGCCCAGCATTTCTTTGGCCGCTGCCTCTGCTTTGATCCTTAGAACAGAAGCAGGACGGAACATGGCATTTCGGACTGTCATAAGCAATTTAGGAAGTGCTTAGAATTAAACGTTTTGGAGGAAATTTACACTCGGAAACATATTTGGGAACCTGATGATTTACTCCTGGGGGGGCGGGTGTGAGCACGGTGGTTTTCACTTCAAAGAGCAGTGAATGATTGTGGGCTCAGGCAAACTGGGAGAATTCCCTGGAAGCCCTGTGTACCCAGGAGAGGGGCATGGACCACCCGCTTCTGACACCAGGCAGGGCCCAAGTGGAGCATGAGACAGCAGAGGCTGGGCTCACAGGGCATCTGGGTGCCCTGGGAAGGGGCCTACGTGTGTTGGACATCTTTTATGCCCCACTTCACATATCCTAGGCTTACCTTTTTACCTTGGCCATTGCTGTGGCAACGAGCGCTACAATAATTACACAGAGTATCTCTTGCTTTCTGATGGCTACTTATTAGCTGTGTGATCTTGGGCAAGTTGCTTAACCTCTCTGTCTCTCACTTTCATCATCTGGAAAAGGCGGGTGATAATGGCACTCCCTTCATATGGCTGTAGTGAAGATTATACGAGTTAATACATGTGAAGTGCTTTAACAGTGCCTGGCACAGAGTACGTACTACCAAAAAGAGAGACGTTACTATTATTATTATTATTATTACTCTATCTAGGGCTGGGTGCTAGAGGAGAGAGATGGGCCTCCTAACTCCGAGTCTGCTAAGTTGGGGCCTGCCGTGGATGGGAGTTGACTGCAGACCTCGGGCCTATGGTTGGGAGTGGGGCAGGGGAGCACAGGAACTACCATTTCTCGAACGTGTAGAATCTCAGAAAACTCTCAGGGAGAAGATACTCTTGCTATCTCCTTTTTAGAGGTGAGGAAACCATGGCTTAGAGAGGAGTGTTGCCCGAGGTCCCGTGGCCAGGAGTGGCTGACCAGGGCTCCAGCCAGACCCGGCGAGCCTGGACCTGGTGCCCATGGACACCGTGGGAGGCTGCAGAGACCAGAGAGGAAAGGATGTGTCCCTATCGCTCCTTGATTGGTAGCGTCCAGAGATGGTGGAGAGGTGCCTCCCAGCCGTCCAAACACAGGGGATTGCCTGTCTGGGCTGAGAGGAAGGTGGGTCCTGAACCCTGCCTGCCTGAAGTCCAACCAGAGGGCCGGGCTCCGGGGCATGAGGGTGGGGCAGAGGGGCTGTTGGAAAGAGCACTGGGCCAGGCAGGAGTCAGGAGCCGGATTTCAGGCCTGGCTTCCTGTGCAAATACCAGCACCAAAGACAGGGCCCTCCAGGCAACGGGTGCTCAATCAATATTTGCTGAACAAATGGATGAATGAACCAATGACTGAATGACGTGGTCCCTGCTCTTGGGGAGTTTCCAACCTGGAGGAGAGACTCACGAATGTCATTATAGAGCAGGAGGCGCTGTGTCACTTCTACGGGGTGGCTCGCAGGGGCTGCAGGAGTCAGCCGAGGAAAGCGCCCTGTGAGCCGGGATGTATTCCAAGAAGGGAACTTGACTGGGCCTGAAGGGTAAAGGCGGATCCAGGTGGCAGAGAAGAGTGGCAAGCACAGAGCACTGGCAGGCCTGCACACAGAGTGCCTCTGAGGCAGGAACAGTTCAGCGTTTGAAAGGCGTGTGAGAAGGTGGCTCGATACTGCACAGATCTTTATACTCTGGAACCTATTCTGCTCCAGCAAGCCCCTCCCCTCCATTCTCCTAAAGCATAACTGCAAACTGCACAGTTATCTGTAAACTGGGCATGCGCCCAGCTCCCCGGTACTGGTTTCCTTTTTTTTTTTTTAATTATTTATTTATTTTTGGCTGTGTTGGGTCCCCGTTGCTGCATGCAGGCTTTCTCTGGTTGCGGCGAGTGGGGGCTACTCTTTGTTGCGGTGCGCGGGGCTTCTCATTGCCGTGGCTTCTCTTGTTGTGGAGCAGAGGCTCCAGACGTGCGGGCTTCAGCAGTTGTGGCGCATGGGCTCAGCAGCTGTGGCTCATGGGCTCTAGAGCGCAGGCTCAGTAGTTGCAGTGCACGGGCTTAGTTGCTCTGTGGCATGTGGGATCCTCCCGGACCAGGGCTCAAACCCATGTCCCCTGCATTGGCAGGCGGATTCTTAACCACTGTGCCACCAGGGAAGCCCCCCAGTACTGGTTTTCTTAAGTCTGGCCCCATGTCAGGAGCTGGTTTAGTACAGAGAACTGTAGGGCCCCAGCCCCACGGGTGTCCTCCTTCCAGCAACTCCCGCCTCAGGGAGCGGCAGGCCGAAGCTGAACCCAGGCCTGGGCCTGCACCTTTGCCCTCCCCCTCCTCAGCCGGCTGCCCAACCCATCACCACGGGGTTCACACACACCCTACCCGCCCTGCACTGGCCAAACATGGCAGAGGGAAGCCAGAGAAAACCAGACTGGCAGGCCTCACCAGGTGGCAGCCAGGCCTCACCAGGAATTCGGGGAGGAGAGGGTGACATGGGAGTCACTTGGGTTCCCTGAAGCTAGGAAGCCATGAAGGGGAACTGCCCTCAGCGGGGACCCAAGGGCCATGAGTCTCATTCTTTTCTTCTTACCCAGTAGCCCTGTAAGAGTTGAGAGAATTATACCAGCTATAACAATGCTTTACACCTTTAGAGGGCTTTACAGTTTACAGCCCATGTTTACACAAGGTATCTACTCTAACAGAGATGCAGCAACAGAAGTGGAAATGGGCTCGCCCTGAAGAGCCAGGTCGGGCCCAATGCTCTGCCCCAAAGACTCACAGGGGCAGACGTGGCCTGAGCAGCTTCAGACCCTGCTGGCCTTGGGGACTTGAATTTCAGGACCAAGATTCAGAGGCTTTGAAGTGTGGGAAAGGAATGGGATAATAAAGATGATGGTGACGAGGATAAGCGCGTTGCTGACAATCCTAGGGCTCTTACCATGTGCTGAGCACTCACTTGTGTTTGAGGACCTCGAAACAACCCCATAAGCGGGCACCACCATCTCACACGTGACGAAACTGAGGGTCAGTGAGGTTAAGCAACGTAACTGGTAGCAAAGTAAAGTTAGTAATCCTGTTAGATCCAGGATCTGAGACTGGGAATGACCATTCCAGAGGCTGATTTCATAGACACTGCCCTACACTGGCAGGAATAGCTGTCCTTACTACCATCCATGAAAAACCACCCAGAAGTAACATGGGTCCCTTCGCTATCCTACTTCAAATCGGATCGCTTTCCAAACTTCATGGACGTCAGCCCCCTGCTGGCCAGTCAAGGGTGATACGAGCCCCACAATAGTCATCGACTGCCGCCTAGTGGCGCCATGTGGAATGTCACATTTCTTTTCTTTCCCCTCTTCATCCTATGTGATACTTCAAAAACCAGAAACCAAAATGTTAAAAGCTGGCTCTTTGCTTCTCCCTGCTTCGACAGCCTAAGAAGAACTGCAGGTAGATGCTGTTCCAATTTTATGAATGATGAAATGAAGACCCAAGGGAGTTAAGCATCTTCTTAAAGGTAACACAATGAGGATTGTATATAGAAGTTAAGGGTCAGAATCATTTATTGAAAGTGTGACCTTGAGTAAGACATTTTATTATTTGTTTTTGGTGGACACCAAAAAAACCCCTCTGCTACAATAACAATTTTTTCTTGGCTTTATTTAATAAAAAGTTCCTCCTTTACCCATTTAGCTCCCATGCTAGCTCTACTGTATTTCAGTTTGGTATTTGAGTGAATCTGTTTCTGGGCTGTCTTTTCTAATCTGCTGGTCAATTTGTCTCTCCCTAGGTTTGTACCATATAGTCTTAACTGCTACAGCTTCATAATAAAGCGCAGATCCTCTCTCCTTATGCTTCTTTTTCAGAAGCATATTGTCTATTGTTGATGCTTCTTTGTGAATTTAAAAATCAGTTTATCAAAGCTTCACATAATCCGACTGAGATTTTTATTGGAGTTGCATTGACTATATAATAGAGAAATTGAAGAGAATTCATCTTTATAATGTTAAATTTTCCTATCCATGAACATATGCTATCACTTCATTTACTTAAGTAATCCTTAATGTCATTCAAAAAATTTTTCTTAAGTTTATACATTCTTTCAGATTTTTTCCCAATTACAGTTTTGATATTATAAATGGTTCTTTCTAAAATTATGTTTTTAACATTTTTCTACAACTACAAAAATGCAATAATCTTTTTTTTTTTTTTTTTTTTTGCGGTACGCGGGCCTCTCACTGTTGTGGCCTCTCCCGTTGTGGAGCACAGGCTCCAGATGCACAGGCTCAGCGGCCACGGCTCACGGGCCCAGCCGCTCCGCGGCATGTGGGATCTTCCCGGACCGGGGCACGAACCTGCGTCCCCTGTATCGGCAGGCGGACTGTCAACCACTGCGCCACCAGGGAAGCCCAATAATCATTTTCATAACTAAAAACTCCTGTGTACATCTTATAACCATAAATATTAATATATCAATAACTACATTTCTTCCTTTTGGTTAGTGTTTGCCTGGTGAA
Organism: Delphinapterus leucas; assembly: GCF_059928025.1. Classification (NCBI taxonomy): domain Eukaryota; kingdom Metazoa; phylum Chordata; class Mammalia; order Artiodactyla; family Monodontidae; genus Delphinapterus; species Delphinapterus leucas. The sequence goes on from NC_143135.1 coordinate 37,143,594, forward strand.
TCTTTTTCCATTCCTTTACTTTTAATCTTTTTGTATCCTTAGGTTTTAAATTAATATCTCATAAATAGTATATAGTTGGATCTCAATAGATTGCATTAATGGTGTAAGAGAGCCAGTAAAGAAGTACGGGGGGCACTGCTGTTTACTCAGGACAGAAGATCCCAAGAAAAGACAGATCCTGCTCTCACCACAATAAATATCCATCCACCATACAAGGAATGTAGCCATGCTAAGCGATGGGCCATAGAGGGAGTAAGATGGCGACAGAGCAAGGTGGCCATAGAGAGCTTGCCAGGCAGCCACAACTGGGAGCTGTGCTGTACCTCAATGATCAGGCTGAGGCTGGACACACACACACACACACACACACACACACACACACACACACACAGTGAGCTCCAGTTCTGGGCGCTCCAGTTCAAGGGAGCTGTGCAGATTACAGCTGCCCCTTCTGAAAAGAGCCACCAGTAGGAACAGACACTGAGCAGGACACACAACAGCTAATGCGTTCTGGGCTTGAGTGTTAGGGTTACCAGAGCAGGAGGATGACTTGTGGCTGACAGCCAGCAGGATGCTCAGGTCTAGCATGTAGGAGAAGCAGGTGGCATGGATAACAAGGGGAAGCAGTAGGAGCACAATTTTCATTCAAGACCTCATGGTTAAAGGAGAAGAGAAGCATACAGGAAAGGCGGAGGCTGTCAGCAGAGGAAAGGGATGGAGAAGCCCACTCCATCTGCCGCTTGGCCACAGAAGGCAATAAGCTGAGTCAGCGAAATCCAGGCTCAAGACCCCTGGAAAGCCATCAGAAGGGGTCCTCTTTTTTTTTTTTTTTTTTTTGCAGTACACGGGCCTCTCACTGCTGTGGCCTCTCCCGTCGTGGAGCACAGGCTCCAGACGCACAGGCTCAGCGGCCATGGCTCACGGGCCCAGCCGCTCCGCGGCATGTGGGATCTTCCCGGACCGGGGCACGAACCCGTGTCCCCTGCATCGGCAGGCGGACTCTCAAACACTGCGCCACCAGGGAAGCCCAAGAAGGGGTCCTCTTTATAGAGCTCCCCTAGGGTTAGAGTAGAAGCCATCAGAAGAACTCCCCTAGGGCCAGGGTGCTCAGGCAGGCTGCAGCGGCTGGATCCACAGTCAGGGGCCTTCTAGCTATTGCTGGACATCCCTTAGAACACAAAACACGTGGAAATGCACTGGAATCTTCTTGTCACTGTCTTCACAAAGTATACAGAGGTATTTACAAACATCAGACTTACTACCATCCTTTACTCATAAATCTCTGGTCCCAACAAGTAGCTCAGGCCCAACTCCAAGCATCCGTTCCTCCAGAGTCAGCAAGGCTACTGGGAGCTACTCTCCCCAGCCCTTTCCCTTTTCCTTTGCCTCCACACGCTTGCTACCAAAGGACCAGATGCCCGCTGCCTTTGTTCTGCATGCTCAGTTTCCCTCATAGGGCCTGCCTGCACACCCTGGAGCTGACACCAACTTCAGGGAAGTGCCTGACTCTATGACTCCAGCTCTGGATCCAGCAGAAACTCTCCAGAGACCTTCCAAGTCCTGCCCCTGCTTCTCCCATGGTCCTCACACACCTCCATGGTCCCCAGACTGAGTTGTTAATGAGAAGAATGGGGCCCTAATGAGGACCGGCAGAGATAATCCCCTCAAACTGCTGAAGGTGATGTGAAGGTCTGGAAATGAGGGCATGGATAGGAGTGACATACGGAACCAGGGACAGAAAGAAGAAAAGCAGAAATAGAGGCGGGCAGAGATAAACAGAGAGGGAACAAAGATGGCAAAAGACCTAGACAGAGTCAGAGACAGGCAGACAGGGAGAACCCATCCGGTGGGCAATGGTATGGGCAAAGAGTCATCACCTTGATAGTGACACAAGAGGCTCCTTGGTCACATGGCCACCAGGGTCAGTCAGAGCAGCAGTTTGGCTGCTGACCAACCCGGGGGCGGTCCTAGTGCCTCCAGTGGTCAGTGATCGCATCCTCAGACAGTGCCCCTTTTCTGAAAAAGGTGAGATTATCAGTGCAGTTCCCTCCCCAGCAAGATCACCCAAAGGTGGAGCAGTCAAAGAGAGGGCTTTGTGGCGAGGCGGAGGGGGCAGTGCCAGCCCCAGGGAGGAGCCTACAGTTCTGTTCCCTGCTCTGTGTCTCACCTTGACATGGCACATGCCCTCCCTGACTCTCAGTTTCCCCAAATGCAGTGTGGCCGCTAATATCCCCTCCCCCTGTGAGATCTGGGCACCTTTGAGCCTTGGAGAGAAACTGATGGAGTGAAAGAAACAAATGTGGGTCAGCACAATGCTGGGAGCTTCAGGAAAGAAAGGAACACCAATGCCTTTCACAGCACAGAGGTTGCTAGCACTGAATTGAATACGACCAGATCAAACAGGAAAAATCAGCCAGAGTTGTACTCAGTTAATCCAAGCCTACTGACTACGCACACACGTGTGTCCAGAATGTAACTTTTAACAGGCACTGGGATTTCTGTCTGTGATGCTCACTCCTTATAATCAGTGACTACCATAGTGCCCTGCACAAAGTAGCCATTCAAGAAATATTTGTGAATGAATTTATGTGATGCTTGGAAGAAAAAGAAATTCCAACGAGGAAAACTAGAGCATTGGTTGTCCCAAGTTTTTCATTCCCAGAATCCCCCCAGACCATGCTCCCTGACAGCAGATCCGAACAGCTGACAGATGGAAGGACACGGTATGAAGGACCAGAGAGGAGCTGGCTCTCCCCACTCAGATGAACCTGGCCGCAGGCTTCCCTGACCACTCAGCTGCTAGGAGCCCTGGAACTTCTGCCTCCATGATCCTCTGACTTTCTGAGGAGCCCCTGTCCGAACAAGAGCAGATTGACCTAAATGACAAAGGATGGGAAGAAAGGAATTCAATAAGCCTTCTTTCTCCTCTACTCCAGTAGAAAGTCAGCTCAGAACTGCCTTGAAGCAGGAGGTCCTTCCTGGAGCCCCTGACTCTGTAGTAAACTTCTGGTCCTCTGGCTGGGAGAGCCCTGGAGAAGTTGCTGCCTTATCTGGTGTTGCCAAGAGTCTGAGAAGCCGTGTGATTTCCTATTCAAGGATCATGGTTGCTCTCACAAGGGAGGCTCCGACCTCTTGCCCTCCTCAACTCTCCCCAGCTTAACTCCTCTTTCCCTAGCTGAAGTCATATAACTGTTTCTCCTTCCATCCAACCAGTTCAGACTAACTTTGATCCAGTCCTCCAGCACCCCATGGCAGGGCCACCATAGATCAACCGTCATTCTGATTACGCACCCTTAGTCTTCCATCCCTGGTCAAGAAGAGACAAGAGGGACTTCCCTGTTGGTCCAGTGGTTAAGACTCTGTGCTCTCAACACAGGGGGCACGGGTTCGATCCCTGGGCAGGGAACTAACATTCCACATGCCGCACCACACAGCCAAAAAAATAAAATAAAATAAGGCTACAATCTTTAAAAAAAAAGAAGAAGAGACAAGAGATTGGTGAAGCCCATTTTCCAAAGGGGTTTTTATAGGAAGGATCCTGCAACCCAGGGACCTTTCTGTCCCCACCTCCAACCCCCACGTATTCTGCTTCCACTTTCCTGGACCCCCCCTGTGACTCTCCATGTCACTGTGGCCTGCTCCCCCACTCTCTCAATACACTGCTTCCCAAATAGTACGGGCATTGGGAAACTAATCTAAGTCAACTACAGGTACATTCTATTTCCCACAAGGGCTGGGCTTCTTAACTGTTGGGTACATTTTAAAGTGGACTTTAACCTGTCAAGTTTTCTTTGCCTTCATTTTGTTTTGCTCTTCTATTGGCAGATGTTTCTCACAGTGAAGCTTTAAAAGTTCTCTGCCCAGAATGACTTCCCAACCTTCACCTCTCCAAGTCATCTATTCAATCACTAATTCACTCATGCTTACAGACACAAGTGTATGCACTTCAAAAAAAAATTGCTAAGCATGGGGTCAGGCACTATCCCAGGCCCTGGGACTCAAAGACATGTTCGTTATTCTCAAAGAGCTCGTAGTGCAGTGGGAGAGAAATCATGTCCTCAGGTGCTTCAAGTACTGTGTGATAAATGCTTTGATATGGACACATTTATGGCTGTGTGAGCAAAGGACAGGCCCAAATGAAATTCATTTTGGCAAAAATGGGACATTATTGGTTCAAATAACTGGGTGTCTGCAAGAGAACCTGGCTCCAGGCATAGTAGGACCCAAGTTCAAATGACATCATCAGGATACTCCCCCTCTCCTGGTTTCATTGCACCTGCTTGGCTTTCAGTGGCTGGTGATAACTGTACGGAGTGGAATGAGAAGAGGCCCAGATCAGCGATGAGCCACCCACCCCCTTCCAAAATATGTATCTGTGCAAGCTCATGTAGTAAAATCAGCTACACACACACACACACACATACCCTCCCCGCAACACATACTCCCCAACAAAACTGTCCTTTATAGGGACTTTCTAAATGACACTGCCCTGCATTCTCAATTCTAATGGAAAGAATTCATAACACAAAATTTGGGGCCATGGAGAGGGGCCTACATTGATGAGAATATCACAATGATGAAAAGGGGAGCCTCCAGGAACCATAAAGGACCTAATGAATGAGAGTCATCCTGGGATCAAGTTTGGCCTCAGAGAGATCCCCATTTGAGGTCTCCACTCTCTTTGGAACAAAACAAATCCAAGGAGAGGGGAGGGTACATGCAGGCAAGAAGCCTCCACAGGTACCAGGGATTTCATTTTAGATTCATCACAGCTGGAAAGCATCTCATTTTAAGGATAAGGAACTATGGCAAAACAGGTTCCACAATTAATAATTATCGAACTGGAAATATATTACATATTACAAAACAGCATAAATAGTTGTATACTTTGTATGCATGTATCATAGTATTCATGCAGTTGTTTCCATGTGACGAGAGAATTATAGTTTCATCTATATTCTATATATTCTCCTCCCAGCAGCCTGAGAGACTCTTCTGAAGTGCAGAGCTGATCAAGTTACTTCCTTGCTTAAATTCCTTAAATGGACCCCCTTTGCTCTCAGAAGGAAACTCATATTTCCTAGTATGACTACTACAAGCCCTGCATGATCTAGCAAGGGTAGAAGATAAAGTTTTAGGACAACCCAAAAGTGGGAAGTCTAACAGGGGTGCCCCATGAAAAACTGAGACCTCAAAGACTAAACCTTGGTGTATTTCTCATTAGTGAGAAATAAAACCACCAAGAAATTGTTTGACCAAGCTTGGATGTAGGTGAAGAGAAATTTTCTCTTGAGAATTTGTAGCCACAAGACACACTGTGGTCCAAACTCACACAACCTGTTGTCTCCCTAAAACTTCAAACGACAGATGAGGTTTCTGGGGACATCCTGATAGATGAGAGCCATGTTGGGAAGTTTCCCGAGTCAATTAGCAAAAAAAACCCCACAAGTCTTCTCTAGAAGAACTCAACTATAATTCAGACCTCAAGGAATTCCCACAAATAAAGTCCCAAGGAAAGTGAGCAGCTGACAGTCTAAAATTACAAATACACAAAGAAACAAGGCACCATATGAAAAGATAGAAGAAACAATAGACAGTAAAATCAGACATAGATAGACTTTGGCACTGGAATTTTCAGATGGAGAATTATAATATTGCTATGCTTAAATAGGGTTAAAGACATAAAAGAGAATTGACAATGTGAGCCAGCATCAAGACCAAGCCAAAAGCTGCCCAAGCAAATTTAAAAACAAAATCTCAAGTAGAACTTCTAGAAATTAATAATATAAAAATTGAATTTAAAATTCAGTGGATGAATTAAACAGAAGATTAGACACAGTGGAAAAGAGACCAGAAACTTAGAAGATCCATCTGTAGAAATTACCCAGAAAGCTGCCTAGGAGCCAGAGAGATGGAAAATAAGAAAAAGGTGTTAAGGGATATGGAGAGTAGAAAGAGAAACACTAACATATGTTGAGTGAAACTTCTAGAAAGAGATAATAATAAAAATGATCATAGGAGCCAATAAGTATATAGTACTTACCATGTGTCCCTGTTCTGAACTATTACATAATTAACTCACTAATGTTCACAACAAACCTATAGGTAGGTCATAATGTCATCCCCATTTTTTTTTTTTTTTTTTTTTTTTTGCGGTACGCAGGCCTCTCACTGCTGTGGCCTCTCCCGTTGCGGAGCACAGGCTCTGGACGCGCAGGCTCAGCGGCCATGGCTCACAGGCCCAGCCGCTCCGCGGCATGTGGGATCTTCCTGGACTGGGGCACGAACCCGTGTCCCCTGCATCGGCAGGCGGACTCTCAACCACTGCGCCACCAGGGAAGCCCTCATTATGTTTTAATTTGAATTTCCCAAATGACTTATGAAATTGAGCATATTTTCATATGCTTATTGGCTACTTGTTTTTCTTTGAAGTGTCTGTTTACCTTTTGCCTGTTTTCATTCTTTCCCTTTTTCATTATTTATTTGTAGGAGTTTTTATGTGCTAAATATAAGTCCTTCGTGAGTTATGTGTATTATAAATATTCATCTAGTTGGTGGTTTGCCTATTCATTTTTAATAGATTTTCTATTTTAAAGCACTTTTAGATTTATAGAAAAATTTTGCAGAAAATACACGGGGTTCCCATATACTCCCTCTCCCCATCCCCACTCCACTACACAGGTTTTCCTGTTACTAACATTTTCCATTAATGTGGCACATCTATTGAAACTGATGAACCAATATTGACACATTATTATAAGCTGAATTCCATAGTTTACATTAGGGTTCAATTTTTGTGTTGTAAAGTTCAATGGTTTTGACAAATGCAGAATATCATGCATCTACCATTACAGTATCATACAGAATACTTTCTCTGTCCCCAAAATGAATTGAATACCTAGCATATTAATCACAGTAATTTAAAATTCCCAGTCTGATAATTCCAAATATCTCAGCCATATTCTAAATTCTTATATGGAGAATCTTATGTGGGGAATCCTATCTTACATGGGGGATCAATTGATTCTGTTGTTAATACTGATAAATTAAAAATTAGAAATATAAGTTTACTATTCAAATCTATAACCACTACTGATAGAATTTAGAAAAAAAAAACTAAAACAAGTTGTTTCTTCTGGAGAATAGGATTCAGAAAGACTTTTACTTTTACCGTTTAACTGAAACTGGCAAGAAATTGTAATCCTGTATGCGTTACTACTATGATGAAGAGAAAGGGTGGGACAGGCCATGGAGAACCTTGAATGACAAGGAAGGAGGGTGTGTTTTATTCTTGGCATTGCTGTCCAAACACACAGTTGGGCAGCAAAAGGCTCCACAACAACAGTCCCTTGCAGGGACCAGCACTGAATGCGGTGGGGATGGGCAAAGGCTGAGAGATAGGAGAAGAGCTGGACCAAATGTTGAGAAACATCTCATGAGGGATCATGACTCAGAGAACTCCACGCTCTCATTTGCCAGCAGGTCTCTCTACAGGAAATCACAGGGACTGTGCAGCATCTTGATAAGTCTCACCCGGGCACCAGGCTTCACCCTTGCCCCTGCTGGCACCTCTCCAAGGCAGAGAAGCATCCTCTAGAGATTGTCAATCCCATGAGACTTTTCCCTACATCACGGGTCAGCATGTCACCTCCAGCAACAAGAATGGAGGAAAGGTACATTTATCAAATATTTATTTCCAAAGCCAGCGTTGGGTTTTTCCTCTTAGTACCCATTCACATAACTCCACCTGGGGGTGGAGTATTCAGGAAGCCACAGGGGCTGCAACAGGAAAAGGCAGGAGACAGGAAGCTCCCTCCTGGCAACTCTGGGTGCTGTCAGCCTCAGCCATGAAGATCTGAATTGATGAACCAACACTGTTTATTAGACTTTATCCCTACTCTCCCCTCCTTCTCAATCATTCAAATGTGCTATCATGGTGAGAAATCTGCTGTTGTCCTTAATTCAGGGAGCAAGATAGGGCACATGCATGCATCCCAAAGCTAAAGTGATGTGAATAACCCAGTCATCTGTTTTACTTCCTTTTCAAATGTTCTTTTCCTTTCTGTATCTCTCAGGCTCCCAGCAGGAAACAGATGGCCAAATATGTAATGATTAAAAAGAGTTTAATTAAAGGACAATTTACTAATATGAGCGGATTAGGGAAAGTTACATGGGATGATGACCTCTCCCCACTGAGGAAAGTAACAGAAGGGAGCCGTAGCATCACTAGGCTTGAAAGACAAGGGAAGGAGAAGTTACTAGAACTCAGGGAGGGCTCTGGGCTGTAGCTGTAGTTGTCACTGTGGCTGTAGGAAAGGGCCACCAGACAGGGGCTACATCCCTGTATGTAGAGTCACATCATCACAGCCTGGCAGGAGAAAGCCAGGAAGCTAAAAGAATCCCCAAATCGCTCTCCTCCTGCCTTCCAATCACTGTTAGTGTCTCCCTTCCACTGAAAGCAACCAGGAGCCAGAGGGAAAGGGAGGCCATCGTGAGACAGAGAGAGATCTCCCAGGATATAGAGAAGGAAACAGAAGATGTAAATGAGAGTTCATGGCAAATGGAGAAAATCCACCTCGTCTTACACCTCATCATAGTTGGTATTTCCTGGGACTTCCTCTATCTCATTGTGATTGGATCAATCTCTCACTGTATCTCCGCAGTTTGTTTCTTTGACTGTTTGTTTGTACCTCTATCTGTGTCACTTCTTTGGAATAATCTCTCACTACCATCATAAATGCCTTGAGAATGGAATGCAGATATGCTTTAAAGAGGAAGGAGTACACAGGGACGTATAAGTATTTTCAGTTTGTGATTTGAGCGTAAAGAAATTCATTATAAGATTGACTTAAGAGAGAAGTTACTAGGACTGGACTGGTGCCTCCAAGGCCTTAGACACCAAGGCTCTTTTAAATTGCTGCTCCCATCTGTAGAGAGGTTTAGAGAGGTGACTTTGTCCCTGAGGTCCTGCGTAGCTCCTGGACACATCAGCATTCCATCCAGAGGAGAAGAGGAGGGGGAAACGCACAACCCGGGAGCTGGTTACATCACTTCTGCTCACCTCCCATTGGTCAGTGCCTAATCACATGCTGCCATACAGCATTAAGGGAGGCGGGGATAAGGATCCTTTTTCTGGTCTAAAAAATCCCGGAATTATTATGTGAGACAAGAAGAAACGGATATTTGGAGCCACCAGCAGTTTCTACACCTCGGAATATCACATTGTGAGCTCACATGAAGATTTTTTCCTGGGGGCTCCTTCCATAATAAATGATGTGGTAAAGAACAGTGGAAAAGCCTCAGGCAGGGCTCGAGGAGCCCAGAGCTGGTGTTGGACCTGCTATTCACTATGTCATCTCAGGGAAATCCTTTGACTCTTTAAGCCTCGGCTTCGTCCTGTGTTAAACGGGAGCATTATAACAGGTGGTCTCTCAGAGAGGGACATGTGCTAGATGCTGAGGATACAATAGTGAACAACAACAACCAAAAAAACCCAGGCAGATCTAGGTGTTACTGAGCACTGACTTTAACAAGGGAGATTAAAAAAACCCCAAAAGACATACACTTAACAATTAGAGCTGCGGGCTTCCCTGGTGGCGCAGTGGTTGAGAGTCTGCCTGCTGATGCAGGGGACACGGGTTCGTGCCCTGGTCTGGGAAGATCCTACATGCTGCGGAGCAGCTGGGCCCGTGAGCCATGGCCGCTGAGCCTGCGCATCCGGAGCCTGTGCTCTGCGATGGGAGAGGCCACAGCAGTGAGAGGCCCACGTACCGCAAAAAAAAAAAAAAAAAAAATTAGAGCTGCAACCTGTGTTCAGTGCCATGAATAAAAAGTACATAGTGAAGAGCGGCCAAGATGGCAAAGTAGAGAGACCCTGAGCTCACCTCCTCTCACAAGCACACCAAAATCACAATCATCAGTGAAAAAGACTGCAACCTACCTGAAAAAGATCTTCTACAACTAAAGACATAAAGAAGGAACCACAACGAGATGGGTAGGAAGGGGAGACTCACAATGCAGTCTAATCCCATACCCGCCAGGTGGGTGACCCACAGACTGGAGAATAATTATACTGCAGACGTTCTCCCACAGGAGTGAGAGTTCTGCGCCCCAAGTCAGGTTCCCCAGCCTGGGGGTCCAGCACTGCGAAGACAAGCCCTCAGAGCATTTGGCTTAATTGCAGGAGCCCCACAGGACTGGGAGAAATAGAGACGTCACTCTTAAAGGGTGAACACAAAATCTTACATGCACCTGGACATAGGGCAAAAGCAGTAATTTGATAGGAGCCTGGGCCAGACCTACCTGCTGGTCTTGGAGAGTCTCCTGGAGAGGTGGGGGGTGACGGGGGGGGGGGAATGGCTGTGGCTCACCCTGGGGACATAGACACTGGTGTCAAACATTTTTAGGAACATTCAACTGCATGAACATTGCTGCTGGTGGCTGATATCTTGGCTCATTAGCACCAAGACTGGCCCCACCAAACAGCCTGTAGGCACCAGCGCTGGAACGCCTCAGGCCAAACAACTAATTGGGCTGGGACACAGCCCTACCCATCAGCAGACAGGCTGCTAAAAGACTTCCACAGCCCACAGCTGCCTCTAGACATGCCCCTAAGCACGGCCTTGCCCACCAGAGGGCCAAGCCCCAACTCCACCCACCAGTGGGCAGGTACCAGACACAAGAAAACTACAATCCAGCAGCCTATGGACAGAGTCTGCTGACAGTAGGCCAGAGCCTACCCTCGGGCCAGCTGGGCCCTGGCCCCGCCCACTAGCAGACAAATGCAACCTCTGGGATACCCTGGACCCTATACCCATCTGTGTTAGGAACTGGCCCCCTGACATCAACAATCTGAAACAAGCTCTGGGATCCCCGGGTCCAGCAGCCAGACTCCAGGAACCAGCTCTGCCTGCCAGGAGCCTGGCACTAACCCCAGGACCTGCGTCATCTGCCAGTGGGGGGGCAGCAGTGCCAGAGTCTTCAGGACCCTGACTCCTCCCACCAGTGAGGCAGCATTAGCCCCGGGGCCACCTAGGATCCAGCAACTAGCCACCTCATTACCAGGCACCAGTAAACAGTAGCCACAGCAGCATCCACGCAAGGCCTGGCCCGGCAACTAACCAGACGACTGCCCATATAGTCAGCCCACCACAGCAGAAGGACCCCTGCAGCCCTCTTAGGGGAAACCCCTAGAGCATGTAGCTTGGGTGACAAGAGGCGAGTACACTGCTGGGATGCATAGGACGCCTCCTACAGGAGGCCACTTCTCCAAGGTCAAGAAATGTAACTAACCTACCACATACATAAAAACACAAATAGCAACTTAGACAAAATGAAGCAGCAGAGGAATATGTTCCAGACGAAGGAACAAGATAAAACCCCAGAAGAACTAAGTGAAGTGGGGATAGGCAATCTACCTAAGACAGAGTTCAGAGCGATGATGAGTATTATTGGTTGTAGGTTTCTCCCTTTCATCACTTGAAATATATGGTGCCACTCCCTTCTGGCCTGCAGGAGAATGGAGGCACAGAGTGAGAAGTTATAAGTTTTTAACAAAAAGTTAGAAAATATAAAGAACAACCAAACAGAGATGAAGAACACAATAACTGAAATGGAAAACAAACTAGAAGGAATCAATAGTAGACTAAATGATACAGAAGAATGGATGCGTGAGCTGGAAGACTGAGTAGTGGAAATCACTGCTGCTGAACAGAAAAAAGCAAAAAGAGTGAAAAGAAATGAGGACAGTTTAAGAGACCTCTGGGACAACATCAAGTGCACTAATATTCACATTATAGGTATCCCAGAAGGAGAAAAGAGAAAAAAGCAACCTGAGAAAATATTGAAAGAGATAATAACTGAAAACCTCCCTAACCTGGGAAAGGAAACAGTCCCCCAAGTCCGGGAAGCACAGAGGCTCATGCAGGCTTAACCTAAAGAGGAACAGAACAAGATACATTGTAATCAAAATGACAAAAATTAAAGGTAAAGAGAGAATACTAAAAGCAGCAAGGGAAAAGCAACAAATAACATACAATGGAACTCCCATAAGGCTATCAGCTGATTTTTCAGCAGAAACTCTGCAGGCCAGAAGGGAGTGGCACCATATACTTAAAGTGATAAAAGGGAAAAACCTACAACCAATAATGCTCTACCCAACAAGGTTCGCATTCAGATTTGATGGAGAAATCAAAACCCTCACAGACAAGTGAAAGCTAAAAGAATTCGGCACCACCAAAACAGCTTTACAACAAATGTTAAAGGGACTTCTCTAGGCAAGAAAGAAAAGGCCATAACTAGAAACAAGAAAATTGCAAAAGGAGAAAGTTCACCAGTAGGCAAACATACAGTAAAGGCAGGAAATCATCTACACACAAAGTTAGTAAGGAGGTTAAAAGACAAAAGCAGTAAAATCATCTGTACCCACAATAAGCAGTTAAGGTATACACGGAACAATTATATGTAAAATATGGTACTGAAAACAGTAAGCGTGAGGGGAGCAGAATACAAATGCAGGATTTTTTTTTTTTTTTTTTTTTTTTGCGGTACGCGGGCCTCTCACTGTTGTGGCCTCCCCCGTTGTGGAGCACAGGCTCTGGACGTGCAGGCTCAGCGGCCACGGCTCACGGGCCCAGCCGCTCCGCGGCATGTGGGATCTTCCCGGACCGGGGCACGAACCCATGTCCCCTGCATTGGCAGGCAGACTCTCAACCACTGCGCCACCAGGGAAGCCCCAAATGCAGGATTTTTAAAGTGCATTTGAAATTAAGAGATCAGCAACTTAAAACAATCATATATATATAGATATAGATAGATATAGATTTATAGATATATATATAGACTGCTATACAAAAACCTCATGGTAACCACAAACCAAAAATCTATAATAGATACACACACAATAAAGGAAACAGAATCCAAACATAACACTAAAGATAGTCATCAAATCACAACAGAAGAGAAGAAAAGATGAAAGGGGGAAAAAGACCTACAAAAACAAATCTGAACAATTACCAAAATGGCAATAAGAACTTAGATATCGATAATTACCTTAAATGTAAGTGAACTAAATGCTCCAACCAAAAGACACAGACTGGCTGAATGGATACAAAAACAGGCCCTGTATACATGCTGCCTGCAAGGACTCACTTCAGATCTAGAGACACATAAAGACTGGAAGGGAGGGGATGGAAAAAGGTATTCCGCACAAATGGAAATCAAAAGAAAGCTGGAGTAGCAATACTTGTATCAGCCAAAATAGATTGTAAAATAAAGATTGTTATAAGACGCAAAGGACACTACATAATGCTTAAGGGATCAATCCATGAAGAAGATATAACAATTATAAATACATATGGACCCAACATAGGAGCACATTAAAGTATAAGGCAAATATTAACAGACATAAAAGGAAAAATCAACAATGACACAATAATAGTAGGGGACTTTAACACCTCACTTACATCAATGGACAGATCATCTAGACAGAAAATCAATAAGGAAAAGTAGACCTTAAATGACACATGAGACCAAATGGTCTATAGAAAGCATTCCATCCAAAAGCAGCAGAATACACATTCTTTTCAAGTGCACATGGAACATTCTCCAGGATAGATCACATCCTAGGCCACAGAACAGGCCTCAGTAAACTTAAGAAAACTGACATTATATCAAGCACCTTTTCTGACCCAACAGCACTATGAGATTAGAAATCAACTACAAGAAAAAAATGCAAAAAACACAACATTTGGAGGCTAAACAGTATGTTACTAAACAACGAATGGATCACTGAAGAAATCAAAGAGGAAATAAATATCTAGAGACAAATGAAAACAAAAAACAAGATGATCCAAAACCTATGGGATGCAGCAAAAGCAGTTCTAAGAGGGAAGTTTATAATGATACAAACTTACCTCAGGAGTGTATCACCTCACACCAGTCAAAATGGCCATCATCAAAAAGTCTACAAACAATAAATGCTGGAAAGGGTGTGAAGAAAAGGGAACACTTCCACACTATTGGTGGGAATGTGAACTGGTACACCCACTATGGAGAACAGTATGGACGTTCCTTAAAAAACTAAAAATAGAGCTACCATATGACCTAGCAATCCCACTCCCAGGCATATATCTGGAGAAAACCATGGTTCGAAAGGATACATGCACCCCAAAGTTCATTGCAGCACTGTTTACGATAGCCAAGACATGGAAACAACCTAAATGTCCATCGACAGATGAATCGATAAAGATGTGGTACATATATACAATGGAATATTACTCAGCCATTAAAAAAATGAAATAATGCCATTTGCAGCAACGTGGATGGACCTGGAGATTATCAAACTAAGTGAAGTAAGTCAGACAGAGAAAGACAAATATCATATATATAGCTTATATGCAGAATCTTAAAAAAAATGATGCAAATGAATTTATTTACACAACAGAAACAGACTCACAGACTTAGAAAACAAACTTATGGTTACCAAAGGAGAAAGGTGGGGGGAGGTATAAGTTGGGAGTTTGGGATAGACATACACACACTACTATATTTAAAATAGGTAACAAACAAGGAACTACTGTATAGCACAGGGAACTCTGCTCAATATTCTGTAATAACCTAAATGGGAAAAGAATTTGAAAAAGAATAGCTATGTGTATATGTATAACTGAATTACTTTGCTGTACACCTGAAACTAACACAACATTGTTAAATCAACTATACTCCACTATAAAAATTTTTTTTTAACTTAAAGCACTATATATTGGTCAAAATGCTTTTGGTTGGGAAGGAAGACAAAAAAATAAAATAAAAAACTTACCTCAGGAAAAAAAATCTCAAATAAACAATCTAACTTACACCAAAAGCAACTAAAGAAAGAAGAACAAGAAAAACTCAAAGTTAGCAGAAGGAAAGAAATCATAAAGATCAAAAAAATAGAAAAGATCAATGAAACTAAAAGCTGGTTCTTTGAAAAGATAAACAAAATTGATAAATCTTTAGTCAAAAGGGGAAAGGGCCCAAATCAATAAAATCAGAAATGAAAAAGGAGAAGTTACAACTAACATCACAGAACTACAAAGGATCATAAGAGACTACTACAAACAACTACACACCAATAAAATGGACAACCCAGAAGAAATGGACAAATTCTTAGAAAGGTACAATCTCCCAAGACTGAACCAGGAAGAAATAGAAAATATGAACGGACCAATTACCAGTACTGAAATTGAATCAGTAATTTTAAAACTCCCAACAAACAGAAGTCCAGGATCAGATGGCTTCACAGGTAAATTCTACCAAACATTTAGAGAAGAGTTAACACCCATCCTTCTTAAACTATTCCAAAAAACTGCAGAGGAAGGAACACTTCTGAACTCATTCTATGAGGCTGCCATCATCCTGGTACCAAAACCAGACAAAGATATCACAAAAAAAGAAAATTACAGGCCAAAGTCACTGATGAACGTAGACGCAAAAATCCTCAACAAAATACTAGCAAATCGAATCCAACAATACATTAAAAGGATCATACACCATGATCAAATGGAACTTATCCCAGGGATGCAAGGATTTTTCAAAATCTGCTAATCAATCAATGTGATACACCACATTAACAAACTGAAGAATAAAAACCATATGATCATCTCAATATGTGCAGAAAAAAAGCTTATGATAAAATTCAACATCCATTCACAATAAAAACTCTCCAGAAAGTGGGCATAGAGGGAACATACCTCAACATAATAAAGGTCATGTATGACAAACCCAATGCTAACATCATACTCAATGGTGAAAAGCTGAAAGCATTTCCTATAAGATCAGGAACAAGACAAGGATTCCTACTCTCGCCATTTTTATTCAACATAGTTTTGAAAGTCCTAGGCACAGCAATCAGAGAAGAAAAAAAAAATAAAAGGAATCCAAAATGGAAAGAAAGAAGTAAAACTGTTACTGTTTGCAAATGACATTATACTATACATAGAAAGTCCTAAAGATGCCACCAGAAAACTACTAGAGCTCATCAATTAATTTGGTAAAGTTGTAGGATACAAAATTAATATACAGAAATCTGCTGCATTTATACACACTAACAATAAAATATCAGAAAGAGAAATTAAGGAAACAATCCCATTTACCACTGCCTCAAAAAGAATAAAATATCTAGGAATAAACATACCTAAGGAGGCAAAAGACCTGTACTCTGAAAACTATAAGACACTGATGAAAGAAATTGAAGATGACACAAACAAATGTAAAGATATATAATGTTCTTGAATTGAAAGAATCAACATTGTTAAAATGACCATACTACCCAAGGCAATTTAGAGTCAACGCAATCCCTATCAAAATACCAACGGCATTTTTCACAGAACTAGAACATAAAAATTTTTAATTTGTATGGAAATACAAAAGACCCCAAATAGCCAAAACAATCTTGAGAAAGAAGAACAGAGCTGGGGGAATCACACTCCCTGAATTCAGACTATACTACAAAGCTACAGTCATCAAAACAGAATGGGCTCAATAACAAAAAAAAAACAACCCAATCCAAAAATGGGCAGAAGACCTAAATAGACATTTCTCCAAAGAAGATATACAGATTGCCAACAAACACATGAAAGAATCCTCAACATCATTAATCATTAGAGAAATGCAAATCAAAACTACAATGAGATATCATCTCACACCGGTCAGATTGGCCATCATCAAAAAATCTAGAAACAATAAATGCTGGAGAGGGTGTGGAGAAAAGGGAACACTCTTGCACTGCTGGTGGGAATGTGAATTGATACAGCCACTATGGAGAACAGTATGGAGGTTCCTTAAAAAACTACAAACAGAACTACCATATGACCCAGCAATCCCACTACTGGGCATGTACCCTGAGAAAACCATAATTCAAAAAGAGTCATGTACCAAAATGTTCATTGCAGCTCTATTTAAAATAGCCAGGAGATGGTAACAACCTAAGTGTCCACTATCGGATGAATGGATAAAGAAGATGTGGCACATATATACAATGGAATATTACTCAGCTATAAAAAGAAACGAAATTGAGTTATTTGTAGTGAGGTGGATGGACCTAGAGTCTGTCATACAGAGTGAAGTAAGTCAGAAAGAGAAAGACAAATACCGTATGCTAACACATATATATGGAATCTAAGAAAAAAAAATGTCATGAAGAACCTAGGGGCAGGACAGGAATAAAGACACAGACCTACTAGAGAATGGACTTGAGGATATGGGGAGGGGGAAGGGTAAGCTGTGACAAAGTGAGAGAGTGGCATGGACATATATACACTACCAAACGTAAAATAGATAGCTAGTGGGAAGTAGCTGCATAGCACAGGGAGATCAGTTCGGTGCTTTGTGACCACCTGGATGGGTGGGATAGGGAGGGTGGGAGGGAGGGAGACGCAAGAGGGAGGAGATATGGGAACATATGTATATGTATAACTGATTCACTTTGTTATAAAGCAGAAACTAACACACCATTGTAAAGCAATTATACTCCAATAAAGATGTAAAAAAAACAAACAAAAAAAAACCAGAATGGTATTGGCACAAAAACAGACACATAAATTAATAGTACAGGATAGAAACCCCAGAAAGAAACCCATCACTATGGTCAATTAATCTATAACAAAGGAGACAAGAATATACAATGGAGAAAAGACTGTCTCTTCAAGAAGTGGTACTGGGAAAACTGGACAGTTACAGGTAAAAGAATGAAATTAGAACATTCTCTAACACCGTATACAAAAATAAACTCAAAATGTATTAAAGACCTAAAGTAAGTAAGACCAGATACTATCAAACTCCTAGAGGAAAATATAGGCACAACACTCTTTGGCATAAATATTTTACATTGAAGCAATAGTTTTTTGGATCCATCTCCTAAAGCAAAGGAAATAAAAGCAAACGTAAAACAAATGGGACCTAATTAAACTTAAAAGCTTTTGCACAGCAAAGGAAACGATTGAAAAAATGAAAACACAACCTACTGAATGGGAGAAAATATTTGCAAATGATATGACCAATAAGGGGTTAATATCCAACACATATAAACAGCTCATACAACTCAACATCAAAAAAACAAACAAACTGATTAAAAAATGGGCAGAAGAACTGAATAGACATTTTTTCATAGAGGAAATGCAGATATCCAACAGGCACATGAAAAGATGCTCAACATCACTAACCATCAGGGAAATGCAAATCAAAACCACAGTGAGGGACTTCCCTGGTGACCCAGTGGCTGGGACTCCGTGCTCCCAAAGCAGGGGGCCCAGGTTCCATCCCTGGTCAGGGAACTAGATCTCGCATGCCATAACTAAAGATCCCG
This sequence comes from Delphinapterus leucas, assembly GCF_059928025.1. Lineage (NCBI taxonomy): Eukaryota > Metazoa > Chordata > Mammalia > Artiodactyla > Monodontidae > Delphinapterus > Delphinapterus leucas. The sequence continues at coordinate 37,161,940 of NC_143135.1, forward strand.
TACGCAGCAACGAAGATCCCGTGTGCCGCAACTAAGACCCAGCGCAGCCAAATAAATAAATAAATAAACAAATAAATAAATAAATTTTGTTTAAAAAACCACAACGAGATATCATCTCACACCTGTCAGAATAGCTGTCATCAAAAAGTCTACAAATAGCAAATGTTGGTGAGGATGTGGAGAAAAGGGAACCCTCATACAATGTTGGTGGTAATGTCTCAATAAATTGGTGCAGCCACTGTGGAAAACAGTACGGAGGTTTCTCAAAAACTAAAAATAGAACTACCACATGACCCAGCAATTTCACTCCTGGGTATATATCCAAAACAAAACCAAAAACAGACACTGATCCAAAAAGATACATGCACCCCAATGTTCATAGCAGCATTATTTATAATTGCCAAGACATGGAAACAAACTGAATGTCTATCAACAGATGAACTGATAAAGAAGATATGGTATGTGTGTGTGTGTGTGTGTGTAAATACTATAAGATATCACTTATATGTGGAATCTAAACAGTACAACAAACTAGTGAAGTGAATATAACATAAAGAAAGCAGACTCACAGATATAAAGAACTAGTGGTTACCAGCGGGGAGGGGTGAAGAATCAATATAGGTGTGCGAGAGTGGGAGTACAAAGTACTGGGTGTAAGACAGGCTCAAGGATGTACTGTAAACATTAGGAATGTAGCAAATATTTTGTAGAAACTGTAAATGGAAAGTAATCTTTAAAAACTGTATAAAAATCAAAAAAACTTTTTAATTTAAAACAGAGAGAAAGGAAGGAAGGAAGGAAGGGAAGATGCCATTAAATATGATGCATCATTCATTGTAAAATGAACTGTAGATTCAGAAGCATTAAAATGTTAGACGGGCTTCCCTGGTGGCGCAGTGGTTGCAAGTCCACCTGTCGATGCAGGGGACGTGGGTTCGTTCCCCGGTCCGGGAAGATCCCACATGCTGCGGGGCGGCTGGGCCCGTGAGCCATGGCCGCTGAGCCTGCGCGTCCGGATCCTGTTGCTCCACAACGGGAGAGGCCACAGCAGTGAGAGCCCCGCGTACCGAAAAAACAAAACAAAATAAAACAAAACAAAATGTTAAAGACTTTAAGAAAAAAAAGAGGCACATACAGGCTCATCTTATGCTGACAGGATGCTAACATCACTCTGATATTCGTATTTGTGGTTCTCTCTAGTGTCAGCCTGACCCTGCTAATCATATTCCTGTATGGCTCCCATTGGATGCAAATGACTAGGCTGTGTGTGACCAACCTGTGCACAATGGTGATCATATTTTGGTGGCCTGCCTGCTGGCATCCACTCATTCGTTGGATGGGGGATTCAAACTGGTTACAATTCCTTCTTTTGTTTCCTTCATTGCACTGTGTTTATCCTGCTCTGTGTTAATGGCTGTGCCAATCTCATCATTCACTTCTTCACTGGCTTCTTTAGGCAGTGGCAGAGATGGCAAACCCTCAAATTGGTTCCCCAAAGCGCTCTGCAGGATATTTCTGAGGTGGATGGACACGGAGGAAGCCTTCTTCAGGAAACCCTGGAGATGTCCAGAAGCAGTCTAGGGCGGTGCTGAAGAGCCTCTGCCCTGGTCAGTCACAAGTGACTTTGAGAGGGACTTCCCTGGTGGTGCAGTGGTTAAGAATCCACCTGCCAATGCAGGGGACACGGGTTCGAGCCCTGGTCCAGGAAGATCTCACATACCGTGGAGCAACTAAGCCCATGCACCACAACTACTGAGCCTGTGCTCTAGAGCCCGCAAGCCACGACTACTGAAGCCTGCACGCCTAGAGCCCATGCTCTGCGACAAACAGAAGCCACCGCAATGAGAAGCCCATGCACCGCAATGAAGAGTAGCCTCCGCTCGCCACAGCTAGAGAAAGCCCACGAGCAGCAATGAAGATTCAGTGCAGCTAAAAATAAATAAATAAATAAAAAGAAGTGACTTTGAGAGGCAATGCTGCCCTGCCAGACTTGGCAATTATCCACTCTTCTCTCAGCCTTATGCCTCTGAAATGCCTCAGTGACTCCCCGGTGCCTTCAAACTGATTTTTTAAAACCTGGCTCTTCTGTTATTCTCAGAAAAGCGTTTTTCTGAAAGTAGAATATCTGTATCTCTCTGTACATTATAAATACATTTCTCACGTTATCTTCTTTGAATCTTTTCTTATTCAAAGCTTTCTACTTCTAGTTTCATTTCAATGGGAAAAAATATTTGTCTAAAATCATAAAACCCTGTCTATAATTGTTTTCTACTTGATGATAGAGAAAAAGAAGAATCCTTATTTTTCTCTGAGACTCTGTTCCTCTAAGATTCATGTTTGGGCCTGTGTTTGGAAGCATGCTGCAGATAAAAAAAAAACTTCATTCTAAATGAGTATCTAGAGTTCATTGGATTCTCTGGTCTTTGGGAAAAGAATGTCCTTAGAGTTAGATTCTGCCTGCATAAGAATAGTCCAGGAAATCAGGTTTAGGAAAGGTCCTCTGGAGATATTTGTCCCTGACATGGTGACCAGTTTGCCATGGGTTCTAGGAGTGAAAAACACGGCTTTTACCTTTGAAAACTTATGAGTGGTTATTTAGCTTTTGCTCCAACCAGTGGAGAGTCAAAAAATATGCCCACTAGTTCTAATTTGGCCATTGCAACTTCAGTGTCGATTTCAAAATAGAAATTACCTTGGAAACCATTTATTACTAGCTTTTGGAACACTCTGTAAGCCTCAAGGTTTTGTACCAATTGTTCTGGCTGTGACTTTTAGTCAGTTTCATGGCCAGTCCCCAAGAGGAGCGGGATTGAAAACATTGGAGCCGTCATGTCAATCGTATTAATAAAAAAACTTGGGTTTGGTACAGAATTCTTAACTGTTCTCGGCCAGTGGTTACTCATTCCTCACAGCATTCGGGCAGACAGGGAGGGGTCGCCATGAGATGGTGTGACAACACCCCCCCAGAAAGGAGAGCTAACAAATAAACTCTTGATACTTAGGAGACAATACAAGGTAGCTAGGAAAATAATACCATTTATAGTTTACAGTTTTTCCAACCCAATATATTGATCATTCCTAGAACACAGCTCAACACTCAGATCTCAGATCCAGATCCAATGGTCTTCCCAGACCAGCACTCAGCTGTATCCTATATGCAACCCTTGATTTCCAAGTGCCACAGCAGGGCTTGGCTGTAGGTGAGGGCTCCTTAGCTGGGGCACAGGGTGGTGGGAGGAGACAGGAAGACAGCGCTGGTGGCCTATGCACCAGGTAGGGTGCCTTGATGCTGTGCCACCAACTTAGACGGGTTCGTATGAGAGTCATTCCTGTGAGTCCTGTGAGTTTATTAATTGTACAGCTTTGGCTGGGTTTTGAACATCACGAGAGCCCTGTGGTGGGAGAGGAAAAAATGGCTCACCTTTAAATTAAATTCAACATTTTAAGCCTTACAGAAAAATTCAGTTCTGAACATTTTTATACCCCGACATGCATGATAGCTTAAGAGTTGTGTAACCAGTGATCAGAAGCTTTACTTTTAAATTCTACAAGTCATGTTGCATTCCTCTTGAAGTGCATTTTGTGGAATATCTTGATATTTAGATAAACCTTCTATTTTGACATCCTGTCATGCATATGAGAGAAAAAGACACATCAATTTCAGAAGAACTGAAGAGTGACAGATCCAAGTGAGCTGCAGGCTTGGGCTATAGTTGTATCTTTAGTTTTAGTTTTATTTATTCGTTTTTAAAGAGAGATTGGCAAATATAATAGAACTTCAATATATGCTTGATTTTGAGGTAGGTATGTGAATGTTTATTTTCTGGCCTAAGTACCTGGTTTATAGTCATCTCCAGCACCACCCCAGCCTCACTCTGGGGACTCGAATATCTGTTTAGATGGTTAATCCAACATTCTAACCTCTCAGCTGTCTAAACACCTCCTTCCTTTAACCTTGTCTCCCACTGCATTCTAATCATCCAGTCCTGGATCTCGTCATCACCCACAATAGCATCACCTCCAAATTATGTTTCAAGTTTGCACTGCCTGCCCTTCACCTCTGATCTGCACAATTTATTTTCCCTAGTATCCCAAATCCAATGACCAGCAAATACCATCCTGACCTCCCATCTCTTGACTCAACACATCTCATTGCCCATGATTCCCTCATGCCCTCACTTCCATTCCTGCCATGTTTAGATTCCATGACCTGTTGCTATAATCACTGCTTTGCACACACCCTCCTGGCCCTTATCACACTCCCCTCTGCCACACTCGTCAGAAAAAACCCGATTCTGGTTAAATCTGTCTCTCACTCACTCATGCCATACTTGTTCCTAGAGACCCAAGTATGGCTGGTATGTGTGCTAACTTCTTTACATCTCAAAGGGAAGTCAATTTATCCAGTTTAGCACAGATCAATTTTAAAAACAGAAACCGAATTTTATTGTTCAAAGCTATAATAATAACTAATGAAAGATTTAAGAATAATAACTAACAAAGTGTTGCTTTTGGAGAATAGGATTCAGAAAGACTTTCATCTTTTATTTGATATACTTCTGTGCCATTTGGAAAGAAACTGCAAACATGCACACATTACAACTATGATAAAGAAAAAGGGTGGGACAGGCCATGGAGGGCCTTGAATGATAAGTAAGGAGGGTATGCTTTATTCTTAATAGAAAGTCGCCCAGTGCAGGCTTACTTTGCTTGGCATTGCCGCCCAGACACGCAGTTGGGCAGCAAAAGGCTCCACAACAACAATCCCTCGCAGGGACCAGCACCAAATCGGGTGCGGATGGGCAGAGGCTGAGAGATAGGAGAAGAGTCGGACCAAGTGTTGAGAAACATCTCACGAGGGGTCATGACTCAGAGAACTCCACACGCTCATTTGCTAGCAAGTCCCTGAACAGGAAATCGCAGGGACTGTGCAGCACCTTGATAAGCCTCGCTTGGGCACCAGGCTTCACCCCTCCTCCTGCTGGCACTTCTCAAAGGCAGAGGAGCGTCCTCTAGTGACTGTCAGTCCCAGGAAGCTCTTCCCTTTAGCATGGACCAGCTTGTCAATTCCAGCAAGAAGAATGGAGGAAACATACAATTATCAAGTATTTATTTCCAAAGCCACTGTTGGGTTTTCCCTCTTAGTACCCATTCACATAACTCCACCTGGGGTTGGAGTATTCAGGGAACTACAGGGGCTCCAGCAGGAAAAGACAGGGTAAAAAGACATAAACTCCCTCCTGGCAACTTTGAGTGCTGGCAGCCTCAACTGTGGGAGATCTGAATTGGGAAAACAACACTGTTCCCTCTTCCTGGATACTCTCCCTGTCCTCCCCTCCATCCCAACCATTCAAGTTTGCTGTCATAGTGAGGAATCTGCTGCTTTCCTTAATTTAGGGAGCAGAATAGGGAACACTTATGCTTCCCAAAGCTAATGTGCTGTTAATTACCCAGATTTCACTGCTTTTCAAAAGTCTTCTCCTTTGTGTATCTGGCAGTGTCCTAATATAAAATAAGTGCCCCAAATAGATGGAATAATTGAAGTGAGTTTAATTAAAGAGGTATTTATGAAGATGGGTGGGCTAAGGTAAAGTTTAAAAGGAATGGTGACTGAGAAAACCATAATTCAAAAAGACACATGTACTGGGACTTCCCTGGTGGCGCAGTGGTTAAGAATCCGCCTGCCAATGCAGGGGACAAGGGTTCAAGCCCTGTCCGGGAAGATCCCACATGCCACGGAGCAACTAAGCCCGTGCACCACAACTACTGAGCCTGTGCTCTGGAGCCCGCGAGCCACAGCTACTGAAGCCCATGCACCTAGAGCCCATGCTCTGCAACAAGAGAAGCCACCGCAATAAGAAGCCCACGCACCAGAACAAAGAATAGCCCCCGCTCGCTGCAACAAGAGAAAGAAGAAACACGCCCAGTCGCAAAGATCCAACACAGCCAAAAATTAGTTAATTAATTTAAAAAAAACATTATTGAACTTTATTCTGTCTATAAGAAACTCATTTAACATCCAAAGACACAAATAGGTTGAAAGCAAGAGGATGAAAAAAGATGTTCCAGGGAAACATCCAATTTCCAGTTTTGCATGTAAGGAGCTTAGAAGTCACCACTCTATCCTAAAAACAAGTAAAACCTGATTACATTGAAAAATCAACAACCCTTTGGATCAGTAAGAGAGAGGACAACACAGGGTGAACTATAACCCCCAAGACTGGATAGACAGACAGGCAAATACAGGGAGTCACAAATTACTGGAGCAGAGGCTCATGAGTGGAAACTGCCACAAGATCCCTGTGCCAGGGTAGGAAAACCTGAAGTGTAATTGACAAATGCCTGGAGGCTCAGCCTGGACAAAACTGAGGGTTAAAAATGCCAGGGGGATCCAGTCATAAGTGAGCACCCACACTTTTATGAATTTTACTTCCAGAAGCTTGACCAGGTCTTCACAGTAAATCTCCTTGTGCTTCTAGCAGGGTGAGAGGAAAAGAAACCATTCTGAAATACACCAGAGTCTGTTCTTTTGTCAGGGCCTGGCCTCACGAGAAACTATTTAGCCAGAGCCTAAACTGCTGGGGTATTATCAGAGCCTAACTGACCTGGGAAAAAGGTAATACCCAAATCCAGCCCACTCTAGCCATCCTGTCGCAACCAAGCAAAGGGGGATGACTGAGAAGCACTTGTGAAGTTCAGAGCCCAGAGGCTTGGTCTCACTAAAAGAGGGGACTGGGGCTTCCCTGGTGGTGCATTGGTTGGGAATCTGCCTGCTGATGCAGGGGACGCAGGTTCAAGCCCTGGTCCGGGAGGATTCCACATGCCGTGGAGCGGCTGGGCCCGTGCGCCACAGCTACTGAGCTTGCATTCTGGAGCCTGTGCTCTGCAGCAGGAGAGGCCACCACGATGAGAGGCCCACGCACCACAGCAAAGAGTAGCCCCCACTCACCGCAACTAGAGAAAGCCCATGCACAGCAATGAAGACCGAACGCAGCCAACAATAAATAAATTAAATTAATTAGTTTAAAAAAAACCAAACGGGGACTTAATTGTGGACTATTGACCACTTCTCCTCCCACACCTCACCACCACATTACTAACAGCTTATTTACAGCCATTCATTTTATACAGCACAACATGTCTGGCAATCAATATAAATAAACTATAATGCATACTAAAAGGAAAAAAAACACAAACTGAAGAGACAAAGCAAGCATCAGAACCAGACATGGCAGGGGTGTTGGAATTATCAGACTAGGAATTTATTTTATTTTTATTTTTATTTTTTTTGTGGTACGCGGGCCACCATTGTGGCCTCTCCCATTGCGGAGCACAGGCTCGGGACGCGCAGGGTCAGCGGCCATGGCTCACAGGCCCAGCCGCTCCGTGGCATGTGGGATCTTCCCGGACCGGGGCACGCACCCGTGTCCCCTGCATCAACCACTGCGCCACCAGGGAGGCCCCAGACTAGGAATTTAAAACAACAATGATTAATATGCTAAGGGTTCTAATGGATAAAGTAGACAGGATACAAGAATAGATGGGCAATGTAAGCAGAGAAGTGGAAATTCTAAGAAGGAACTAAAAAGAAAGGCTAGAGATCAAAAACACTGTAACAGAAATGAAGAATGCCTTTCTTTGATAAACCTATTAGTAGACTGAACACGGCTGAGGGGGAAAAAAAAATCTCTGACCTTGAGAATATATCAATGGAAACTTCCAAAACTGAAAAGCAAAGAGAACTAAGACAAACACACACACACACACACACACACACAATATCCAAAGACTTTGGGACAACTATAAAACGTGTAATATACAGATAATGGGAAGAACAAAAGGAGAAGAAAGAGAGAAAGGAACAGAAGAAATAGTTGAAACAATAATAACGAGAATTTCCCCAAATTAATGTCAGACACCAAACCACAGATCCAGGAAGCTCAGAGAACAGCAAGCAGGAAAATGACAAAAAAAAAAAGCACATCTAGGAATATCATTTTCAAACTGCAGAAACATCAAAGGCAAAGAAAAAAATCCTGAAAAAAGCCAGAGGAATAAAGAACTTCAGTGCAGAGGAACAAAGATAAGAATCTCATCTGACTTCTCTTCAAAAACCACTGACTTAGAATTCTGTATCCTGCGAAATTATCTTTCAAAAGTGAAGGAGAAATACACTTTCTCAGACAAACAGAAATTGAGGAAATTTCTAACCCATAAACCTGACTTGCAAGATATGTTAAAATAAGTTATTTGGAGAGAAGAAAAATAATATAGGTCAGAAACTTGGATCTTCATTAAGAAAGAAAGAACAATGAAGAGGAATATGTGAAGGCAAAATAAAATCTTTTATTTTTCTTGTTCTGAATTGCTCTAACACAAAACAGCTTGTTCAAAATAATAATACAACGATGTGTTCAATTATGTATGCTTAAGTATGTATCATCATACATACATGTTTATGTATGCTTATAAGTAAGTGAAATGAATGGTAGCAATGTTACAAGGGATGGAGGGAGAAATTGGAATTATTTTGTTATTATAAGCTATTCAAACTATCTGTAAAGTGCTATAGTGTTATTTGAAAGTGGACTTGGATTAGTTGGGACTGTATATTGCAAACTCTATAGTAACCACTATTAAAAAAAAAAAGTTTTTAAAAAAGTAAAGGATGGGGCGGAGCGCAGGGAGAGGACTGGGGGCGTGAACACAGCCTGAAGGGGTTACTGCACCACGGCTAGCCGGGAATGAGTCAAGGGAAAAGTCTGGACCTGCCGAAGAGGCAACAAACTTTTTCTTCCCTCTTTTTTTCCTGGTGCGCGAGGAGAGGGGATTAAGAGCGCTGCTTAAAGGAGCTCCGGAGACGGGCGCGAGCCACGGCTAAGAGCGCGGACCCCAGAGATGGGCATGAAACGCTAAGGCTGCTGCTGCCGCCACCAAGAAGTCTGTGTGCAAGCACAGGTCACTATCCCCACCTCCCCTCCCGGGAGGCTGTGCAGCCCGCCATTGCCAGGGTCCCGGGATCCAGGGACAACTTCCCCGGGAGAACGCACGGCGCGCCTCAGGCTGGTGCAACGTCATGCCGGCCTCTGCCACTGCAGGCTCGCCCCACATCGTGCCCCTCTTTCCCCCCGTTCTGAGTGAGCCAGAGCCCCCAAATCAGCGGCTCCTTTAACCCCGTCCTGTCTGGGTGAAGAACAGACGCCCTCCGGCGACCTACACACAGAGGCGGGGCCCAATCCAAAGCTGAGCCCCGGGAGCTGTGAGAACAAAGAAGAGAAAGGGAAATCTCTCCCAGCAGCCTCAGAAGCAGCGCATTAAAGCTCCACAATCAACCTGATGTACCCTGCATCTGTGGAATACATGAATAGACAACGAATCATCCCAAATTGAGGAGGTGGACTTTGAGAGCAAGATTTATGATTTTTCCCCCTTTTCCTCGCTTTGTGAGTGTGTATGTGTATGCTTCTGTGTGAGATTTTGTCTGTATAGCTTTGCTTTCACCATTTGTCCTAGGGTTCCATCCGTCCGTTTTTGTTTTTTTTTTTTTTACTTAAAAAATTTTTTTTCTTAATAATTATTTTAATAACTTTATTTATTTATATTTTTTTTTGCGGTATGCGGGCCTCTCACTGTTGCGGCCTCTCCCGTTGCGGAGCACAGGCCCTGGATGTGCAGGCTCAGCGGCCATGGCTCACGGGCCCAGCCGCTCCACGGCATGTGGGATCTTCCCGGACCGGGGCCCGAACCCGTGTCCCCTGCATCAGCAGGCGGACTCTCAACCACTGCGCCACCAGGGAAGCCCTAATAACTTTATTTTATCTTACTTTATTTTATTTTCTTTTATCCTCTTTCTTTCTTTCTACTTTTTCTCCCTTTTATTCTGAGCCGTGTGGATGAAAGGCTCCTGGTGCTGCAGCCAGGAGTCAGTGCTGTGCCTCTGAGGTGGGAGAGCCAACTTCAGGACACTGGTCCACAAGAGACCTCCCAGCTCCACGTAATATCAAACGGTGAAAATCTCCCAGAGATCTCCATCTCAACACCAGCACTCAGCTTCACTCAATGACCAGCAAGCTACAGTGCTGGACATCCTATGCCAAACAACTAGCAAGACAGCAACACAACCCCACACATTAGCAGAGAGGCTGCCTAAAATCATAATAAGTCCACAGACACCCCAAAATACACCACCAGACATGGACCGGCCCACCAGAAAGACAAGATCCAGCCTCATCCACCAGAACACAGGCACTAGTCCCCTCCACCAGGATGCCTACATAACCCACTGAAACAACTTTAGCCACTGGGGACAGACACCAAAAACAACAGGAACTACGAACCTGCAGCCTGCAAAAAGGAGACCCCAAACACAGTAAGATAAGCAAAATGAGAAGACAGAAAAACACACAGCAGATGAAAGAGCAAGATAAAAACCCATCAGACCTAACAAATGAAGAGGAAATAGGCAGTCTACCGGAAAAAGAATGCAGAATAATAATAGTAAAGATGATCCAAAATCTTGGAAACAGAATAGAGAAAATGCAAGAAACATTTAACAAGGACCTAGAAGAACTAAAGATGAAACAAGCAACGATGAACAACACAATAAATGAAATTAAAAATACTCTAGAAGGGATCAATAGCAGAATAACTGAGTCAGAAGAACAGATAAGTGACCTGGAAGATAAAATAGTGGAAATAACTACTGCAGAGCAGAATAAAGAAAAAAGAATGAAAAGAACTGAGGACAGTCTCAGAGACCTCTGGGACAACATTAAACGCACCAACATTCGAATTATAGGGGTTCCAGAAGAAGAAGAGAAAAAGAAAGGGACTGAGAAAATATTTGAAGAGATTATAGTTGAAAACTTCCCTAATGTGGGAAAGGAAATAGTTAATCAAGTCCAGGAAGCACAGAGTGTCAGGATAAATCCAAGGAGAAACACGCCAAGACACATATTAATCAAACTGTCAAAAATTAAATACAAAGAAAACATATTAAAAGCAGCAAGGGAAAAACAACAAATAACACACAAGGGAATCCACATAAGGTTAACAGCTGATCTATCAGCAGAAACTCTGCAAGCCAGAAGGGACTGGCAGGACATATTTAAAGTGATGGAAGAGAAAAACCTACAACCAAGATTAGTCTACCCAGCAAGGATCTCATTCAGATTTGATGGAGAAATTAAAACCTTTACAGACAAGCAAAAGCTGAGAGAGTTCAGCACCACCAAACCAGCTTTACAACAAATGCTAAAGGATCTTCTCTAGGCAAGAAACACAAGAGAAGGAAAAGACCTACAATAACAAACCCAAAACAATTAAGAAAATGGGAATAGGAACATACATATCGATAATTACCTTAAATGTAAATGGATTAAATGCTCCCACCAAGAGACACAGACTGGCTGAATGGATACAAAAACAAGATCCATATATATGCTGTCTATAAGAGACCCACTTCAGACCTAGAGACACATACAGACTGAAAGTGAGGGGATGGAAAAAGATATTCCATGCAAATGGAAACCAAAAGAAAGCTGGAGTAGCAATTCTCATATCAGACAAAACAGACTTTAAAATAAAGACTATTACAAGAGATAGAGAAGGACACTACATAATGATCAAGGGATCAATCCAAGAAGAAGATATAACAAATTGTAAATATTTATGCACCCAACATAGGAGCACCTCAGTACATAACACAAATACTAACAGCCATAAAAGGGGAAATCGACAGTAACATATTCATAGTAGAGGACTTTAACACCCCACTTTCACCAATGGACAGATCATCCAAAATGAAAATAAATAAGGAAACACAAGCTTTAAATGATACATTAAACAAGATGGACTTAATTGATATTTATAGGACATTCCATCCAAAAACAACAGAATACACATTTTTCTCAAGTGCTCATGGAACATTCTCTAGGGTAGATCATATCTTGGGTCACAAATCAAGCCTTGGGAAATTTAAGAATATTGAAATTGTATCAAGTATCTTTTCCGACCACAACACTATGAGACTAGATATCAATTACAGGAAAAGATCTGTAAAAAATACAATCACATGGAGGCTAAACAATACACTACTTAATAACGAAGTGATCACTGAAGAAATCAAAGAGGAAATCAAAAAAATACCTAGAAACAAATGACAATGGAGACACGACGACCCAAAACCTATGGAATGCAGCAAAAGCAGTTCTAAGATGGGAAGTTTATAGCAATACAATCCTACCTTAAGAAACAGGAAACATCTTGAATAAACAACCTAACCTTGCCCCAAAGTTAGCAGAAGGAAAGAAATCATACAGATCAGATCAGAAATAAATGAAGAAGAAATGAAGGAAACGATAGCAAAGATCAATAAAACTAAAAGCTGGTTCTTTAAGAAGATAAACAAAATTGATAAACCATTAGCCAGACTCATCAAGAAAAAAAGGGAGAAGACTCAAATCAATAGATTTAGAAATGAAAAAGGAAGAGTAACAACTGACACTGCAGAAATACAAAAGATCATGAGAGATTACTACAAGCAACTATATGCCAATAAAATGGACAACCTGGAAGAAATGGACAAATTCTTAGAAATGCACAACCTGCCAAGACTGAATCAGGAAGAAATAGAAAATATGAACAGACCAATCACAAGCACTGAACTTGAAACTGTGATTAAAAATCTTCCAACAAACAAAAGCCCAGGACCAGATGGCTTCACAGGCGAATTCTATCAAACATTTAGAGAAGAGCTAACGCCTATCCTTCTCAAACTCTTCCAAAATATAGCAGAGGGAGGAACACTCCCAAACTCATTCTACGAGGCCACCATCACCCTGATACCAAAACCAGACAAGGATGTCACAAAGAAAGAAAACTACAGGCCAATATCACTGATGAACATAGATGCAAAAATCCTCAACAAAATACTAGCAAACAGAATCCAACAGCACTTTAAGAATATCATACACCATGATCAAGTGGGGTTTATTCCAGGAATGCAAGGATTCTTCAATATATGCAAATCAATCAATGTGATACACCATATTAACAAACTGAAGGAGAAAAACCATATGGTCATAATAGATGCAGAGAAAACTTTCGACAAAATTCAACACCCATTTATGATAAAAACCCTCCAGAAAGTAGGCATGGAGGGAACTTTCCTCAACATAATAAAGGCCATATATGAAAAACCCACAGCCAGCATCATCCTCAATGATGAAAAACTGAAAGCATTTCCACTAAGATCAGGAACAACACAAGGTTGCCCACTCTCACTACTCTTATTCAACATAGTTTTGGAAGTTTTAGCCACAGCAATCAGAGAAGAAAAGGAAATAAAAGGAATCCAAATCAGAAAAGAAGAAGCAAAGCTGTCACTGTTTGCAGATGACATGATACTATACATAGAGAATCCTAAAGATGCTACCAGAAAACTACTAGAGCTAATCAATGAATTTGGCAAGGTAGTAGGATACAAAATTAATGCATAGAAATCTCTGGCATTCCTATACACTAATGATGAAAAATCTGAAAGTGAAATCAAGAAAACACTCCCATTTACCGTTGCAACAAAAAGAATAAAATATCTAGGAATAAACCTACCTAAGAAGACAAAAGACCTGTATGCAGAAAATTATAAGACACTGATGAAAGAAATTAAAGATGATACAAATAGATGGAGAGATATACTGTGTTCTTGGATTGGAAGAATCAACATTGTGAAAATGACTCTACTACCCAAAGCAATCTACAGATTCAATGCAATCCCTATTAAATTACCACTGGCATTTTTCACAGAACTAGAACAAAAATTTTCACAATTTGTATGGAAACACAAAAGACCCCGAATAGCCAAAGCAATCTTGAGAATGAAAAACGGAGCTGGAGGAATCAGGCTCCCTGACTTCAGACTATACTACAAAGCTACAGTAATCAAGACAGTATGGTACTGGCACAAAAACAGAAAGATAGATCAATGGAACAGGATAGAAAGCCCAGAGATAAACCCACGCACATACGGTCACCTTATCTTTGATAAAGGAGGCAGGAATGCACAGTGGAGAAAGGACAGCCTCTTCAATAAGTGGTGCTTGTAAAACTGGACAGGTACATGTAAAAGTATGAGATTAGAACACTCCCTAACACCATACACAAAAATAAGCTCAAAATGGATTAAAGACCTAAATGTAAGGCCAGACACCATCAAACTCTTAGAGGAAAACATAGGCAGAACACTCTATGACATAAATCACAGCAAGATCCTTTTTGACCCACCTCCTAGAGAAATGGAAATAAAAACAAAAATAAACAAATGGGACCTAATGAAACTTCAAAGCTTTTGCACAGCAAAGGAAACCATAAACAAGACCAAAAGACAACACTCAGAATGGGAGAAAATATTTGCAAATGAAGCAACTGACAAAGGATTAATCTCTCCAAAATTTACAAGAGCTCATGCAGCTCAATAACAAAAAAACAAACAACCCAATCCAAAAATGGGCAGAAGACCTAAATAGACATTTCTCCAAAGAAGATATTCAGAGTGCCAACAAACACATGAAAGAATGCTCAACATCATTAATCATTAGAGAAATGCAAATCAAAACTACAATGAGATATCATCTCACACTGGTCAGAATGGCCATCATCAAAAAATCTAGAAACAATAAATGCTGGAGAGGGTGTGGAGAAAAGGGAACACTCTTGCACTGCTGGTGGGAATGTGAATTGGTACAGCCACTACAGAGAACAGTATGGAGGTTCCTTAAAAAAGTACAAATAGAACTACCATATGACCCAGCAATCCCACTACTGGGCATATACCCTGAGAAAACCATAATTCAAAAAGAGTCATGTACCATAATGTTCACTGAAGCACTATTTACAATAGCCAGGACATGGAAACAACCTAAGTGTCCATTATCGGATGAATGGATAAAGAAGATGTGGCACATATATACAATGGAATATTAGCCATAAAAAGAAATGAAAATGAGTTATTTGTAGTGAGGTGGATGGACCTAGAGTCTGTCATACAGAGTGAAGTAAGTCAGAAAGAGAAAGTCAAATACCGTATGCTAAAACATATATATGGAATCTAAGAAAAAAAAATGTCATGAAGAACCTAGGGGTAAGACAGGAATAAAGACACAGACCTACTAGAGAATGGACTTGAGGATATGGGGAAGGGGAAGGGGAAGCTGTGACAAAGTGAGAGAGTGGCATGGACATATATACACTACCAAACGTAAAATAGATAGCTAGTGGGAAGCAGCCGCATAGCACAGGGAGATCAGCTCGGTGCTTTGTGACCACCTAGAGCGGTGGGATAGGGAGGGTGGGAGGAAGGGAGACACAAGAGGGAAGAGATATGGGAACATATGTATATGTATAACTGATTCACTTTGTTATAAAGCAGAAACTAACACACCATTGTAAAGCAATTGTACTCCAATAAAGATGTAAAACAAAAAATGGAAAGGATAAGTGTAAGTTTTACTCTAAGAAAGGAGAGAAAATGCTAAGAAAGGCATGCTAAGTGACATGCTAAGAAAGTACAAATAGAATCACATAAAATGCTCAGTTAAAACCACAAAAGGCTGAAAAAGTAAAAGACAAAAATAGGAACAAAGAATAAGGGCAACAAATAGAAAACAGTAACAAATATGGTAGATATGAATCCAACTACATCAATAATCACTTTGAATGTCAACGGTCCAAATACACAATCAAAAGACAGATTGTCAGATTGAATCAAAAAACAAGACCCAACTATATGCTGTCCATAAGAAATCCACTTTAAATGTGCAGACACATGCAGATTAAAAGTAAATGGATGGAGAAAAATATACCATGCTAACACACATTTTTAAAATCAGGAGTAGCTATATTAATTTCACATCAAGCAGACTTCAAAGCAGGGAAAATTTCAGGGATAAAGAAGGGCATTACATAATTATAAAGGGGTGAATTCTCCAAGAAGATATAAAAATTCTTAATAGCTATATGCCTAAAAACAACATCAAACTACATGAGGCAAAAGCTGATAGAACTTCAAGGATAAAAAGAGGAATCCATTATTATAGTTGGATACTTTCACACCCCTCTATCAGAAATGGAAAGATTCAGTGAGCAGAAAATCAGTAAGGACAGAGTTGAACTCAACAACATCATAAATCAACTTGCTATCATGGACATCTATAGACTGCTTTATCCAACAACTGCAGAATACACATTCTTTTTATGTTCACATGGGACATTCATCAAGACGTGTCACATACTGGGCCATAAAAATACACCTTAACAAATTTAAAAGAATAGAAATCTTTCAGTGTCTGCTCTCAGACCACAATGGAATTAAGCTAGAAGTCAATAACAGAAAGATAACTGGAAAATCCCAAAACACATAGAGATTAAACAACATACTTCTAAATAACACATGGGCCAAAGAAGAAAACTCAAGATAAATTTTAAAATATTTTCAAGTAAATTAAAATGAAAACAGAACTTATCAAAATTTGTGGGATTCAGTGAAAGCAGTGCTTAAAGGGAAATTATAATGCTGAATGCATATATTAGAAAAGCAAAAAAAGAAGAGCAAATTTGGGACTTCCCTGGTGGTCCAGTGGTTAAGAATCCACCTTCCAATACACGGGACTCGGGTTTGATCCCTGGTTGGGGAACTAAAATTCCACATGCCACAGGGCAATTAAGCCCACGCGCCGCAACTACTGAGCCCATGCACTCTAGAGCCCACGCACCACAACTAGAGAGCTCACATGCCGCAACTACTGAGCATGCATGCTCTGACGCCTGCACACCACAACTAGAGAGAAGCCTGTGTGCTGCAATGAAGAGGCTACGTGCTGCAACAGAAGACCCTGTATGCCACAATGAAGATCTCACGTGCTGCAACTAAGACCCAATGTAGCCAAATAAATAAATAAATATTTTAAAAAAGAAGAGCAAATTAAATATAAAGTAAGCAAAAGAAAAGGAATAATAAAAAAAGTAGATATCAATGAAACTGAAAATAGAGAATCAATAGAGAAAATCAATGAAACCAAAAGCTGTTTCTCAAACTCAAAGATATAGAGAAAAAACTTGTGGTTGCCAAGGTGGAGGGGGGTGGTGGAGGGATGGACTGTGACTTTGGGATTAGCAGATGCAAACTATTATATATAGAATGAATAAAAAACAAGGTCTTACTGTATAGCATAGGGAACTATATTAAATATCCTGTGATAAACCATAATGGAAAAGAATATGAAAAAGAATGTATATAAATGTATAACTGAATCACTTTGCTCTACAGCAGAAATTAACACAACATTGTAAATCAACTATACTTGAATAAAATTTTAAAAAATTTAAAGCTATTTCTTTGAAAAGATCCTTAAAATTGATGTCACTAGCCAAGCTAACTAGAAAAAAAAAAAGAGAGGACACAAATTACTAATATCAGAAACAAAGGAGGGGACATCATTACAGATCCCATGGACATTAAAAGGACAATAAAGGAATACTATACAACACTATGCCCACAAATTTGATAACCTACACGAAATGGATGAATTCCTTGAAAAACACAGTCTGCCAAAACTCAGATGAGAAGAAACAGACAATATGAATAGACATATATATTAAAGGAATTGAATCAATAATTAATAACCTTTCAAAACAGAAAGTGCCAGGCCCCGATGAGTTCACTGATGAATTCTACCAAACGTTTAAGGAAGAAATGTTACCAATTCTCTACACTCTTATTTGGAGGATAGAAGAAGAGGGACTCTACCTAACTCATTCTATGAAGCCAGCATTGCTCTAATACCAAAACGAGACAAAGACATTACAATAAAAGAAAATTACAGACCAATATCTCTCATGAACATAGATGCAAAAATCCTCAACAAAATGTTAGCAAATAGAATCTAAAAAGGGCATTAAAAATTATGCACCGTGACCAAGTGGAATTTATTCCAGATATGCAAGGCTGTTTCAACATTTGAAAATCAGTTAATGTAATCCATAACATCAACAGAGTAAAAAGGAAAAATCACATTATCATTTCTATAGATGCAGAAAAATCATCTGATGAAACCCAACATACATTCATGACAAAAACTCTCAGTAAACTAGAAATAGAGGGGAATTTTCTCAACTTGATAAGGACTATCTACAAAAATTGTACAGCTAACAGCATACCTGAAACTTTCCCACCAAGAAACTTGAAGCTGTCCCACTAAAATCAGGTACAAGGCAAGGATGTCGCATCTCACCATCCCTTTTCAACACTGCTGAAGTCCTTGCTAATGCAATAAGGTAAGAAAAGTAAATAAAAGTATATAGATTGGGAAGGAAGACATAAATCTGTCTTTGGTTGCAGATGACATGAATGTCTATACAGAAAATCTAAAAGAATTACAAAAAAAAAACCCTCCCAGAACTTACAAGCAATTATAGTAAGGTTGCAGGATACAAAGTTAATATACAAATGTCAATTGCTTTCCTATACATCAACAATGAACAAGTAGAATTTGAAACTAAAAATATAATATTTACATTAGCATCCTCCAAAATGAAATACTTAGGTATAAATCTAACAAAATATGTATAAGATCTATATAAAAAACTACAAAACTCTGATAAATGAAATCAAAGAACTAAATAAATAGTCCATGTTCATGACTCAATATTGCTAAGATATCAGTCCTCCCCAAGTTTACCTATAGATTCATCAATCATTTCTATAACACAGGTCAGTACTCAGAACTCAGGTACCCTGACTCCAGATCCAGTACTTTCCAGCACTCTGTTGTCCAGCACTCTGCTGAGTCTGTATCCTACATGCAACCCTTGATTTCTAAATGCTGCAGTGGGGTTTAGCTGTAGGTGAGGGCTTCCTCAGCTAGAATGCAGGGTGGTGGGAGGAGGCAGAAAGACAGTGTTGTAGCCTATGCACCAGACAGGGTGCTTTGATGTGATGCCACAAACTTAGACTGAGGGTTCTTATGAGAGTCAGCCCTGTGAGCTGTGATTTCATCAACTGTATAGCTTTGGCTGAAAACGTCCATCATAAGGAGCCTTGCAGAGAAATTTCAAAATAACTTAGAGCTGGATGCTTAATCTCAGTCTCTGCAGCCCACACTGAACACACTTGGCTGCAAAATTCCTCTGTTTTAACACTTATAATATTGTACTGTAATGATTCATTTATATGTCTCCCTCCTCCACCACACTGTGAGGTCTTTAGGGAAAAAAAGCATGTCTTTGAATCCATAGTGCATGGGACTGGACCTGCAATTTAGAAGATGCTCGGTGACTATTATTCTCAAGTAGCTCCCACCTGAACCCAGGGTTGTCCAGCATCTTGAAAGAATGGCTCAGTCACCAGGTCTCCTTCAGGCACCTCCCGCTCAAGAGGACAGAGAGTGTCCTCTGGAGTTGGTCAGTGTGAGGAAGGTGCTGCCCTTTCATTGCAGGTCTGCTTGCTGCCTCTGGGGAGAAGAATGGAGGAAAGAAAAGGGTTTGTTCATGAGTTGCCTTCTTTCCAAAGCCAGTGATGGTTTTTCCTCCTAGATTCACCTTAGGGTGGATCATGCATGATATTCAGGAGTTTTCTTCAGGAAGAGAGAAAAGATATGAAAGTCCCTCGTGGCACATTTTGGGAGGTGTCATCCACAACTGCATGAATTCAACAAACATTATCTAAACCTACCTGATAAAGCACTATGCTATTTCTTTATAGAGAAAACACCTTTAAGTAAATCTCTGGTTAATAGAATCTATCTGTTTAACCAAGCCTGTCCATTCCATTCAGAAAATATATTGATTGATGTCCAGTAAACGCTGAGTCCTCAGGACCATTCACTGATTATCTAGTACACCTGGACATTATAGCACTGTGTTATCTGCTTCACAGGAACCAATTGGGCCTGTTTCCAACCCTCCTTATGCCAGTTGGACTTGTTCGTGTAATTATCTAATTTATCAAAGTACAGTATAAATCAATGAAATATGAATATGTAAAGAGAATTATACTTTTGATGAAAACTAATATGCATGCTTAAAAGGGCAATAAAAGCTAGTCTCAAGATTATTGTAATTTCATTAGGAATGAGCCTGACAACTATACAAGATTGAAAAAAATTAGCCATATTGAAAATTATCATCAAGCGGAATACTATACAACATGACGTTAAGATCTCTAATAAATCCAAACTGCAAATCATAGACAATGCTGAATGAATGTGCTTTCTGCAAGAAAGAGCAGAACTATACCTTATGATCCATAATCAAAGGAAAATCCTTCTCTCTCCCTTATTTTGGTGAATGAATTCTAGGTTAAAATAAAATATTCCTATTACCAATGTATCCTTTTTTAAATAATTGCCCTTTAACGGACCATTGCAATTAACCTATCTACTGCTACTCTTGAAGATATCATTCAGCAGGCTTCTCATAGCAGACTCACTCAGTCATTCTTCTGTTCTCTTTATAAATAATAACTGAAGATCTTCAATGTTCCAGCCCCTGTACCAGGCACTAGAGGTTCAAAGACAACATATTCATCTTCAGGGAACTCAGTCTGTGGAAGGAAGGAGCCTAGTGTGGGACAGGCTGCCATACAATGTGATCCATGCTATCATAGAGTTGTCTGGGAGTCAAGGGTGCTCAGAAGAGGGGTCATTTAAAAATCCTAAATTGCTTCCATCCTTTAGAAGGATGTCACACCCAACTGCCCAGGTAAAGCATGGCAGTATGGATACAGGTGGCCCCCATGATGGACAACATCCTCAGCAAAAGGTTTACAGTTGATGAAATCATTAGACTCACCGTGCTGAATCTTCTAACAGCCTTCAGTCCACACTCTGACATCACACCAGTGCACAATGCATGAAAACATTTTTCAAGTAGAGTCCCTGCAGGTGCTAAGGCCACAGGCATGACACCTCCACTTATTCCCATTACCCTATATTCCAGCAGAGGAAGCCCTTGCCTCCAGCCAAGTCCACCTCAGCATCCAAATATCCTGGGATAGGCAGGAATATAG
The DNA here is from genome assembly GCF_059928025.1 of Delphinapterus leucas. Classification (NCBI taxonomy): domain Eukaryota; kingdom Metazoa; phylum Chordata; class Mammalia; order Artiodactyla; family Monodontidae; genus Delphinapterus; species Delphinapterus leucas. The sequence goes on from NC_143135.1 coordinate 37,183,001, forward strand.
AACCTGCAAGTGCTAGACTGGGAAGAACACTAGACCTGGAGTCAGGGAACCTGGATTCTCACGCTAAATCCATGAGCAACTTGGGTCACAAGCCCATCCTAGGCAACCCAAGCAGATGTTGAGGTAATAGGATTGCACCCGTCTGAGTTTTATGACATTTGTGGTTGGGTACCTGTCTTCAGAATAAGGCAGTAGGGTTTGACTTCACCGTGGACATGGACTGAAGGTAACTTCAGTTGTAAGTCAGGCAGCCTCAGAAGTTCATGTCTCTACACTCTGACTATAATCATGAGCATACACTCTTCTCATGTGAAGGTATATCTGGCAGCTATCTGGAATTCAGGAAGGTTGCTTAATGCTCTCTCTGTATGAGAGTAAGGTGTGTATTAGACACCAATATTGTCAATGTACCAATGCTGGCTGTAAAAATAGATGAGATTTGGTTCTTGTTCTCCAGGAGCTTATAGTAGAATAGGGAAGAAGGGATCTTATACACACCTAACATATTGTTATAATTGGATCTGAATTCTTCCAGGATACAATCACAGAGATGGGGAGCAGAGAGGGAGAAGGCCTCGTTAATAAGTATGTACGTGGTGGCAAGTGGATCAGGGAAGGCTTCTTGAAATACCTGGAGTTTGAATCAATGATTCTACAGTTTACCAAGCGAGTAACCTGTGCCCCTTTTGCCAGCCACACCAACCTTTTGAGGCAGGCAAGGAAAGATAAACAGGATCTGGACAGATGGAAATGTGAGAAAAAGCAATTCATAGTGGCATTGCTAGTAAAAGCACAGAGGTTGTTAGAAAATGGTGATCAGTATGTAAATAAGTTTTATTCCCTGTGACACCCCAAGTATTTGGTCATGGTTGCTAGATCCCTTTTAAGAAGGGTCACAAGACTGGAGTGCTGTAAGCAATGAGCAATGTCTCTCATGGCCTGGAAGTGACAGAGGTTGGCATAAGTTTTGCAAAATTAGTTGGAGTCAATTCTACAATATTGTCAAGTCCAGAGAGAGCCAGCAAAGTTACCCCAGCAGGACAAGCCAAAAAAGCAAGTCCTGCTCTCCTGACCTTCCTCCCTGGAATATGTCCAACCCTCCGGGGTCAGAAATCACAGCTAGAAACAGTAGGAAGGTGGGACAAGGAGAAATGTGGGGAGGAAAAGAGAGAAGCAACAGAATGTACCCTCTTCTCTGCTGCAGACTTTTTGCCTGCAAAGGTCAAATTGGGAGCAGGGGAGATGGTTCATCTTTAAATTGAATTTGATGTTTTATTCCTCATATAAAAATTGAACTCAAAGTTTTAATAACTTTGATATGGATGATGGTGTAAGAGTTGGTAACCAATTATCAGAAATCTCCTACTTAAATTCTGCATGTCACTTGTACCTTTTTCAAAATGTAATGTCTATAGTATCTTGATATTTAGAGCAAAACTCCTGTTTTAATATCCTGTTACACACATGAGAGAATAATGCATTTCATCTTCAGAAGTTCTGAAGAGATCAATGATAGAAGAGATGCAGGTTTGGGCCTCCAGATGAATCTGTAACATTTTAGTTATTCACTTTTAAGGAGAAATTGGAAACAAATATGACAAAATTTTTATATATGCTTAATTTTAATGGTGAGTATGTGAATGCTTATTACATTATATTCTGGCAGTGCACTCGGTTTATAGATTTCTCTCCAGCATAACCCTGTCCTCATTCTGTGTCTTCAGTATCCATGTAGGTAGTCAATCCAACAAACTAACCTTTCAGTTTTTTTAACTTTTCATTCTGAATTAATTATAGACGAATGCGTTGCAAAAATAGTACAGAGAGTCCTGTGTACCAATAACCAAGCCTCTACCAATGGTGAAATCCTCATAAATAAAGTACATTATCAAAACCAAGAAATTTCCCTTGGTACAATAAAATTATCTACACTACAGATCTTACTCAGATTTCACCCATTTTTGCATGACTCATTTTTTATGCCACTATGTTTAATTCTAGAGCATTTTATCACATGCATTATATTGTATAACCACCACCACTTTCAAGATATGAGACTGTTTCTTCACCACAAAAAAACTCCCTTTAGCTATGTATTTATAGTCACACCGACCCCATTCCCCTTCCCAAACCCCTAGCAACCACTGATATGTTCCCCATCTCGATAATTTTGCCATTTCAGAAATGTTATATAAATGGAATAACATACTATCAAACCTTTTGATTTTGGATTTTTTCATTGAGCATAATATCCTCAGGAGCCACCCAAGTGATTGTATGTTTCAACAGTTTGTTGCTGATTTTTTTAAATTGTTGAGTAGTATTCCATGGTATAGATATACTACATTTGGTTTCAATATTCACCAGTGGAAGGATATCTAGTTTGTTTTCAGTTTGGCTATTATAAATAAACCTGTCATGAACATTTGTACATAGGTTTTTATGTGAACAAAAATTTTCCATTCTCTAGGATAAATGCCAGGAATAGATTGCGGGGTTGTATGGTAAGTGTATGTACATTTTTTAAAGAAAATGCAAAAGGGTTTTCCAGTGTGGCTGTACCACCTTACATTCCCACCAGCAACATATGATATGAAAGATCCAGTTTCTCAAATCCTTATCAATATTTGAAACTATCAGTATTTTTTATTTTAGCCATTCTAAGAAGTGTGTAGTATGTAGTGTCATTGTGGTTTAAATTTGTACTTCCCTAATGGTGAGGAATGCCGAACATCTTTTCACGTGTTTATTTGCCACCCATGTAAGCATCTTCACTTGATGTGCCCATCAAGTCTTTTACCCTGGTTGAATCGGACTCCCACTAACTCCATGCCTGTTGCCAGGGAGCTGAGAATGGGTGAAAAACAACATCCAACTATGCCCAGCGGTTTCAATTTCAATGTATGTCCACACACCTCAGGTATCCACTTGGCTCTGCTGAGTGATTATGTAATGTTTCTATAATTACCCTCTCTCCAAGGGAAATATTTCTCACCATCTCTCCCCTGAAATCTCCTCTTCACTCTTTTATCACTCTCAGATGATGCTCTGCTGAAAATTTCTCCATCTCCTGACACCAAATCTATCAGCCAATCTGCCTCTGAGCTCATTTCTCTGCCTTTCCTGTCATGCCAGGGAACAGTTCTGCACACTCCTATCCTAAGCCATCCTTTCTACCTGTGTGCCGGTTCCCACCCTGCTCCTACACAGAAACACCTTAGACAATGATTATCTCTCCCACCTGCATCTTCAGTGATCCTTCTCTATTGGATCATCCCTGCAACATACAAACATGGTATTCTATCTCCTGGCTTAAAAACCACCCAGGTCTCCATTCTCCTCCATCCACAGCCTGATTCCTCTGCTTGCCTTTATAGCAAATCTCTTTTCTCTCTCAATCTACTTCTACATCTCTCTCCTCCTCCTTCTCCTCTTCCCTCAACTCCCTCTTTCTCTCTCTCATCTTTTTATATCTGTCTCCTCTTGGTTATATCATTAAATTTATTTTCCTTGTTTCAAAATTTTATTTTTGAAATAGCAATACATTCATAGTTTTAAAAAAATTGTTTAATGCATACATTGAAAATGGTCATTCCATTCCAGGCCTTCAGGCATCTATGCCTTCCCCACAAAGACAAATATAGTTATTATGGTTATTAGTTTTTTAAAACCTTTCCAGAGATGTTTAATCTAAAACAAGTGTGTATCAATATATTTGTATGAGAAGGAATAGTATATGTAACACTTATATTATATATTATACATATATGTATGTCTATGTATAATATTTAGAATTATTCATACACATGAATATATGTATATATTCATACATATACTTATTGTTCTATGTTCTTTTTTTAACTTGCTATATCTTGGAGGTCCTTCCATATCAGGTTTGTTGCTCTTTTATACAGCTATACAGTATTCCATTGTATGCATTGACCATAATTTACACAGTATTGATAGCCATTTTGGCTGTTACTAATCCTTTTTATTGCAAATAATTCTGCATTTATGAACTCTGTACATATGTATCTTGCATATGTACAACTATAATCCTAAAATTAAATTCCTTGATGAGGAATTACAGGTAGAAAAATTATGACACTTCATATGTGTTTATATATGTTGCAAGTTGCCCTTCCTGGAAGCTATATCAATCTTCACTCCCACCAGAAATGTGAGAGTGCCTTGTCCCCAGACTATACACACAGTACACTGCCAAACTACTGGGTCTTTCATATTTCAATGAGTAAAAGATAACCCTGTGCAATTTTAATTTGCATCTCTCTTATTATATGTGTGGTTTCTCATTTTTCTGTATGTTTGAGCCATTTTTATTTTCTAGAAACTGTGAATTTGTAAGCTATAGTCATTTTCTTATTGGTTCACTGGATTCAGAATTATCATTTTACAGGAACTTTTACAAATAGGAGGAACTCTTTTATTTATAATTTATTTTTTTAAATTTTTATTCATTTATTTCTTTATTTATTGGCTGCGTTGGGTCTTCGTTGCTGCACCTGGGCTTTCTCTAGTTGCAGCGAGCAGGGGCTACTCTTCGTTGGCACGGGCTTCTCATTGCAGTAGCTTCTCTTGTTGTAGAGCACAGGGCTCTAGGCATGCGGGCTTCAGTAATTGTGGCACGTGGGCTCAGTAGTTGTGGCACACGGGCTTAGTTGCTCTGCGGCATGTTGGATCTTCCCGGACCAGGGCCTGAACCCATGTCCCCTGCATTGGCAGGCGGATTCTTAACCACTGCGCCACCAGGGAAGTCCCGAGGAACTTTTTTTTTTTTTTTTTTGCGATACGCGGGCCTCTCACAGTTGTGGCCTCTCCCGTTGCGGAGCACAGGCTCCAGACGCGCAGGCTCAGCAGCCATGGCTCACAGGCCCAGCCGCTCCGCGGCATGTGGGATCTTCCTGGACCGGGGCACGAACCCCTGTCCCCTGCATCGACAGGCGGACTCTCAACCACTGCGCCACCAGGGAAGCCCCCCGAGGAACTCATTTTTGATATGAGTTACCAATATTTTCCCAACTTGTTACTTATCTTTTAATTATGATGGTTCATGTCACGGCAAAAATTTTCATTATGTTCTTGTCTTTATTAATCCTTTCCTTAATGTCTTCTGAACTTTGTTCCATACTTTGAAAGTCTTCCCCGCTTGGATTTAAAAAGAATTTTCCTAAGGTTTATCCAAGTACTATCATATTTTCATTATTTATTTTTAAGTATTTAGTATATTTGGACTTAACCAAAAATCATATATAAGTATGTTTCAACTTTATTTTATTTTACGTGACCATCAGTTGCCTCAATCCCATTCATTGAATAGTTCATGTTTTACCCACTACTTTAACATACACCATTTGTCATAAATTTCCATATGCATTTGTGTCTAATTCTGAGACTTCTCCACTTATAAGTTGTTCTATGTATGGATCAGTACTGCAATATTGTACTCATTCAGGCTTTATGCTATGTTTCAGTCATCCTCAGTACTCTTCTCTTTCAGAAGATGTAAATGGGGTTCATATTCTGTTATTTCTTCTAACTGCTTATTTTTGCACAGAGAAACACAGCTGATTGTTTAAACAACAATATGTGGCTCGTCCACCTGTCCCAACACTCCCCTTGTCTGTGGTGGTATTTCAGTTGGTGTCTGGGGGGTCCAGGAGTCCCATCCCACACCTGCTCTTCTCTCTTACACTCCCTCCACTTAGTCCTTCAGGCCACTCTTCCACTACAACCACCTTGGTGAGATTGGCAAGAACTCCAATCTGTTAATCCAAGGTCAGTTTCTTACTTTCCTAGTTTTCCTCCTTCCCCAACACCTGCTCCTTCTCACGTTTTACTTTGAAAGCAACTTTCGTCACACACTAAATTCCCATATGCATTTGTGTCTAATTCTGAGACTTTTGTTCCATTGATCAGTCTCCCTACACATGCTTTGCTGCATCCAACGCCTCTTCCAGATGTCTAATGGATGGAGACCCTTCAGACCTCTTCTCTTTTCAATCTGTATTTACTTTCTGAAGAAGCTCATCTGCCCTTTTGAGGATAAGCTCCAAAAGGTCACGATCTAGTTTTGTTTATTTTTTTATTTTATTTATTTTATTTATTTATTTTTGGCTGTGTTGGGTCTTCGTTGCTGCATGCGGGCTTTCTCTAGTTGCAGCGAGAGAGGGGTCTACTCTTCATTGCATTGCGCGGGCTTCTTATTGAGGTGGCTTCTCTTGTTGCAGAGCACAGGCTCTAGTTGAGCAGGCTTCAGTAGTTGTGGCACGAGAGCTCAGTAGTTGTGGCTTGTGGGCTCTAGAGCGCAGGCTCAGTAGTTGTGGCGCACGGGCTTAGTTGCTCCGCAGCATGTAGGATCTTCCCGGACCAGGGCTCGAACCCATGTCCCCTGTGTTGGCAGGCGGATTCTTAACCACTGTGCCACCAGGGAAGCCCCACGATCTAGTTTATAGTTGTTGTTCACACTGAAACTCCATTGCCTGAAATCATGCCTGGGACACAGTAGGTCTATATTAGTCTGCTAGGGCTGCTGTAACACAGTACCACTGACTGGGTGGTTTAAACAACCGAAACATATTTTCTCACAATTCTAGAGACTAGAAGTCTGAGATGAAGGTGTTGGGAGGGTTGGTATCTTCTGAGGCCTCTCTTCTTGGCTTGTAGATGGTATCTTCTCCTTGCATCTTCACATGGTCTTCCCTCTGTATGTCTGTGTCCTAATCTCCTCTTCTTATAAGGATGCCAGTCATATTGGATTGCTCACCCTAATGACTTCATGTTAACTAAACTACTTCTTTATAAACCCTATCTCCAAATGCAGTTATATCCTGGGAGATACTAGGAGTTAGGACTTCAGCATATGAATTTGGAAGGACACAATTCAGCCCATAACAATATCCTTATTAAATATTTGCTGAATGAATCCACTGAAGAACTTTTCTGAGTATTGGGAACAGTTCCTAATTCAAACATTTAAAAAAATGACAAGCAGCTTAACTTGAGGAGTATGAAAGGAAGTCATAAAGACTTAAATTTTTAATATCTACACCAAATGAAAATAAATAAATAAGAATTTCATGAACTAGAGAGAGGAAGATAAAGAATGCTATGTGTGCTGAACTCCTTCCATTTTATAAGGCCTGTCAAATGATCCACTTGTTAATGCTAATAGATTAAAAACAGATATACAAGTTTACTATTCTGGGCCAATAATAATAAAAGAAATAAGAATGGAAAGTGGAATACATGGTAGCCTCTGGAGAATGGGACTCAGGGAAACTGCCACTTTGTATATATTTCTCTACCTTTTGTTAAGAAATTACACATATGAATGCATTACTGCTGTGATAAAGAAAACAAACAAAAAAGTGGGGTCAGGCCATGGTGAACTTTCAACCACCCTAAGATAGACTTTATTCTTTAGTTATAAAGCCTCACCATGCCAGTTCACGTTGCTTGACATTGTTACCCAGGCTCACAGCTATCAATTACAGGCTCCAGAACTGCAGTGACTCACTGGGAGGTAGACCAGACTGGGTAGGATGGGAGAGGCTGATAGGTGAGTGGAAGTGGGGCAAATGCTGAGAAACACCTCGATGAGGGATCATGTCTCAAACAGCCCTGGTCTCTGAAGTTCCCACAGGCCCTGCACAGGAAATTACAGGGTCTATCCAGCATCTCGATAAGCCTTGCTTGGTCACCAGACTTCATTCCCACTCCTGTGGGCATCTCCCAACTTAGAGGACAGAGAAGTGTCCTCTGGCCTCGCTCTATCTCTGAAAGGCTCTTCTTGTCCAGCACAGGTAAATTCTCCACCTCTGGCCAGAAGAATGGAAGAAAGGTAAGGATATATACTAAGAACTATCTTATTTCCAAAGCCAGTTATGGGTTTTGCTCTAAGTTTCCATGTCCTGTGTCCAGTTTGGGATGCTACATGCAGGGGTTCACGGTGCTTCCTTCAGGAAAAGGCAGGAGACATGGAGCTCTCTACTAGCATCTCTGGGTGCTGGTAGCTCCAACGGTGGGAGATGCAAATGGGGTCAACCAGAACTTCCCTCCCTTCTGATCCATCTCTCCACATTCTCCCCTTCTCCAACCATTCAAATCTGCTGTCTTGGAGAGAATGTTGCCTCTTACATTAATTTAGGGAGCAAGGGAGCATGCAGACATTGCTTCCCGGAGCTGGGCTGCTGGTAACCCAGGTTCCATTGTTTACTGGCTTTTCAAAGTTCTCTTCTCTTGTGGATCTGGCAAAGTCCCAGGAGGAAACAGCCCAAACTGGTATAAGTGAGGAGTGTTTCATGAAGGGGGGCTAATGGCAAAGACAGGCAGGGGTAAGGGAAAGTGACAATGCATGGAGAAGCACCCTAAGGCAAGCAGTAGTGAAACACTGTTTCCACCCCGAGGCTTAAAAGGACCAGGGAAGGAGCAGTTAACCAGATAGTGTGTGACAGAAGAGGAGAACAGATGTTGGGGGCGGCCTGTGCACCCCCTGATTGTCTCTCACATTCTATGCTCACATGAAGATTTTTTTCCCAGGAGCTCCTCACAAATAATGAACGATGGAGCAGGGAATAGTAGGAAAGGCTGGGACAGGGCTGCAGGAGACCAGGGTGTTGGGCCTGCTCTTCACAGTGACATCTCGAAAATCCTTTGACTCCTTAGGTCTCACTTTCTTCCTCTATTAAATGAGGATATGACCATAGATGGTCTTTAGGGAACATATTAGATGCTGGGGATACAACAGTTAAAAACAACAGGCAAGACTTAGTCCTTATGGAGCTTGCAGTTTGATGAGGAAAAAATATATGTCACACCAAAGAAAACAGATTTACAAACTTTTAAGTGCTTTCAGTGGGGATAGCAGAGGTCCTGGTTTTCCTCTGATATCACTTCATGGTCAGTCAGGGCTGTGGGATCTTGTTCCTCTGAGAGAGCAAAAGATGGATGATTCTGCCCTTGATTCCTCCCTGGGCCACAGCAGAGGACGTACCCTCTTTCCAGTGGGAGGCCTCCTGCCTCTGGATTCCAGAGCAATGGCTGCCTTTGTGAACCAGGAAAGGACTCCTGGATTCTGCTATGTGCTTTTAGTTGGCTTCTACCCTCCTTCTTTGTTCCTTATATGATTGGCTTCTCTACCTCTCTGTGTTTCTAGAGTTTGCTTATGTTCGTTTTTTTTAGTTTTGTTTTTGGTTTTTTAGCCACAATACTGACTGCCATCTTGGATTTAACTTGCGAATCACTTCTCTGCTTTCCCTGCATCCACATGTAATCAGCACCACAGTGGTGGTGGGTTTGGAGGGCTGGTCAGAAGTGTGGACCCTGACGGAGCCCTGCCGGGTTCAGAGCCACACTGTGTGAGACCAGGAGCAAAACACTCATCTTTTTTGTGCTCCAATTCCATCCTCTGTAGAATGAGAACAGTACTAACCTCATGGGGCTCTTGAGAGGATTAAAGAAGACGATACTGATAAACTCTCAATCGGCTCTCACTCCCCCAGAGGTGAGCTAGTGCTCCTTCCCCAGGTGAATTCTGCAGGAGCGTCTCTGCGTTCCAAGCCCTGTGCTTTTTCTGTTTCCCCTCATAGACTCACAGGCTAACACAGAAACTTATTCAGCAAAGCAAACTCTCCGAACAATCCTCCAGGAGAGAGAATGGAGTAGGTTTACATTGCACACACCCAGCACCCCACTTCACAGTCCCCCACAGACATCCCCAAACTTCAAATTCCTCTTTTCAGTGGCACTCAGACCTCCTCCTCACTTACTCTTCCTCCCCCGTAGGCATCCCCGCCCCAAATCCTACCCCCAAATTGTGCACCAAAATGATTCTAGGTGCTCACCAAAGCCACGTGGAGTCCTCACTTCAAAGGTACCTCAGTGGCCAATGTAAGTTATTTGGGCACAAATATGTCATTCTTCCAAACGCATGCGCAGTTCTCCCCAAAAAGAATGAGATTTTCTTCATCTTGTTACACGTGTGTCCTAATGCCCTTAATTATTTATATATATATATATATATAAAAATAACTTTTATTCCAAACCTTCCACTTCATTAGACTCCTGATTTACTCATTCATTCATTCATACACTGAATGAATATTTATTGAGAACACACTGCCACACACAGAGCTAGGCACTGGGGATATAAAAAGTGCTCCTGTCTTCACAGAGCTGACACACTGAGCCGTTTCTAACCCACCTGGACTGGCCATCCTCACACCTGTCCAACAAGAGATCACATTCTTCTCACGTCCCTAAAGCTGGGTCTTCTTTCTCCTTAGTGAATGGGTCACTCTTAATCATGAGGGTGGCCCCCTATCATCTCTGTGTCTTCCTGATTTCATGCACCTGAGAGGAAATTTCTGGCCCAGGACAGAAGTAATGTTCTGGCCCATCACCCTCTCCTGGACTCTCAGATTCTATCCCATTTACCTTCGTTCTTCAGGAAATTCTGGGGACATGACATAACCTCTGGACAATGCATTCTGGTGGGGGGACTATAGCACGTTCCTATGTCAGTAGAGGGTCCGTGTTGCAGTAGAGAGAGCCCAGGGATTTGAGTCAGAGAGAACTGGGTTTGAATCCAGGTTCCAGGTCTGCAGGGCTGTGTGGACGTCAGTAAGTATCTTAATCTCTGCAAGGCTCCAGTTCCCTCCTCTGTAACACAGGGACAGTAATTCCCACCTAGCAGGGTGGCCGTGAGAATCGGTGATCGCACAGCAGGCGTTGATATTTTGTGTCAGAAACCCCCAGCAGAGGGTTTCTCAGTTTGGATCCAACCACCCCAGCCTGGGAGACTGAACTCATACTAATGAATCACAGTGACCAGGCCCTTTCTAAATGTGACGTACTGACCCTGACCCTGCTCTTGCTGAATATCATCTCTGCCCTGGGAGGACTGGCAAGAAACTCAGTTGTGCTGTGGCTCCTGGGCTTCCGCCTGTGCAAGATCTTCACCATCTACATCTTCAACCTGACGAAAGCCAACTTCCTCTTCCTCAGCGGCCAGATTACAGGCTCCCCGGAGACACGCATCACATCCTGCCACAACCTTACCCCATCGTTCTCAGCCTTGCGCCTATCTTTGCCTACCTCTCAGGCTGGAGCTTTCTCAGTGCCATTAGCACCAAGTGCCACTTGGCTACCCTGTACCCCAACTGGTGCCGCTGCCGCCGCCCCAAACACATCAGCTGTCGTGTGTGTCCCTCCTGCTGAGCAACCTAGAAGGGAATTACTATGACCTGTTTAGGGATTTTGACGATGACTGGTATGCACTATTTGATTTCATCATTGCTGGGTGGCTGATTTTCTTATTGGTGGTTCTTCCTGATTTCATGCATCCTCTGTGAGTCCCAGCGGATGCAGCTGACCAGGCTCTACGTGGTCATCCTGCTAACAGCGTGGTCTTCCTCCTCTGCAGCCTCCTCTCAGGCATCCAGAAGTTTCTGCCAGACTGGCTTCAGAAGGATTTCAATGTGTCCTTATATTATTTTAATATAGGGATGATCCTGCCTAGCAGTGCCAACCCCACCATTGGCTTTTTCGTCGGCTCCTTCAGGCATCAGAGGCAGTGGCGGCTGCCCCTCAAGTTGGTTCTCCAGAGGGTTCTGGAGGACACAACTGAGGTGAAGCAAAGGGGAGAAAGCCTTCCTCAGGAAACCAGGGAGATGTCAGAAGTGGTTTCATGTAGTGATGCTGTATCAACCAGGGTTCAGTCAGAGAAGTAGTACTTATAGAAGATTCTCTATATAATTGTGTAAATATACATATATTTGACCCTACACAGTTGTAGGTTCTGGTTAAACTGTCTCTATAAGGCTGTTGTCTGTCTGATGCTAGAGCTTGAAGCCTGCAGGACAAGTTAGAACCCAGGAGCGTGAGCTAAAACCCATGAGAACCAACCGGAACTTGTGTCAGCCTCTCTCAGCACCGGCAATTTTACTGAAGTCTGCAGAAGTTGGCTCCCTTCATCATGGAGCTAACCACACACCTGGTCCAGGAGTCAGAGAACCTGCAGGAGTATCCAGGGGAAGGTAGAGCAGCTGCAAGGCCAGCTGCTGCCTTAGGCCAATGAGATGAGCCAACAGAGAAGCAACAACGCACATGAACTTCCTGGAGCCCCAGCACCGACCTTCCACACATAAAAACAATAGGGCTGCTGCCTCCTTTTCAGCCACCACATCTTATGCAAACTGTCTCTTGACGCTCACCCTAAGAGGAAACATACATGGAAGGAAGTTCTGGCAAATGTAGTTAAGCCTAGACAAGTTGACACTTTCAAACCCATCACAGTACATCCCTGTCAACTTGGCACCCATAACCACCTCCCTAAACCATAGTTAATTTTAAATGAAGATAATAAAGCAAAGTGAAGCTTCTCCCTAACATGACATACCTGTCCCACAACACCTGAAACATACTAACCTTTTCCCCAAAAGAGGATACAACTTTTTGTGGATTACTGACCATTTATTTCTCTTTTTTCTTTGAAGTATATTTTCTATCTGTTTTTATTGGGTTGTTTATCTCTTTATATTGATTTGCTCAAGTTCTTCATATATTCTAAATAAAATCTTTTGTCAAATTTATGTATTGGAAATATTTTTCCTCAGTCTGGGACTTGCTTATTTATTTTTTAAATATCTTTTTTTGGGCAGTGGATTTTGTTTTTCATGAAATCTAAGTTATCAGTTTTCACGTTTTATGTTTAGTGCTTTATGCTTTCTAAGAAATCTTTGCCTACTCCCAAGGAAACAAAGGTATTCTCCAATACGTTTCTTCTGACAGCATTATAATGTTTGCTCTTATATTTATTAACTTCTGTGCAGAGTTTGAGGCAGGGGTCAAGGTTCATTTTCTCCCATCAGTTAACCAGTTGTTCCAATACTACTTGTTGAAAATACATCCCCCCCATTTAATTATTTAGCCCCTCTGTCAAAAACTATACTTATAAGTATGGGACTATTTCTGGATGTTCTGATCTGTTCTATTAGTCTACTCCACGAGTCAGCAAACTACAATCTATATGCCAAATAGACAGTTCCTTTTTTTTTGTAAATAAAGCTTCATTGGAACATAACTATGCCTATTCATTTACATATTTCCTGTGGCTGCTTTTGTGCTAAAACAGCAGCGCTGAGTACTTGTGACAGAGACTATATGGCCTCAAAGACTAAAGTATTCACTATCTAGCCCTTTCCAAAATAAGTTTGCTGATCTCTGGTCTATTTTTATTTTATTATTATTTTTTATACAGCAGGTTCTTTTTTAACATCTTTATTGGAGTATAATTGCTTTACATTGTTGTGTTAGTTTCTGCTGTATAACAAAGTGAATCAGCTATGTGTATACATATATCCCCATATCCCCTCCCTCTGCGTCTCCCTCCCACCCTCCCTATCCCACCCCTCTAGGTGGTCACAAAGCACCAAGCTGATCTCCCTGTGCTATGCGGCTGCTTCCCACTAGCTATCTATCTTATATTTGGTAGTGTATATACGTCCATGCCACTCTCTCACTTCCTCCCAGCTTACCCTTCCCCCTCCCCATGTCCTCAAGTCCATTCGCTATGACTGCATTTTTATTCCTGTCCTGCCCCTAGGTTCTTCAGAAACATTTTTTTTTTTTTAGATTCCATATATATATGTTAGCATACGGTATTTGTTTTTCTCTTTCTGACCTACTTCACTCTGTATGACAGACTCTAGGTCCATCCACCTCACTACAAATAACTCAATTTCATTTCTTTTTATGGCTGAGTAATATTCCATTGTATATATGTGCCACATCTTCTTTATCCATTCATCTGTCGATGGACACTTAGGTTGCTTCCATGTCCTGGCTATTGTAAATAGCTCTTCAGTGAACATTTTGGTACATGACTCTTTTTGAATTATGGTTTTCTCAGGGTATATGCCCAGTAGTGGGATTGCTGGGTCATATGGCAGTTCTATTTGTAGTTTTTTAAGGAACCTCCATACTGTTCTCCACAGTGGCTCTATCAATTTACATTCCCACCAACAGTGCAAGAGGGTTCCCTTTTCTCCACACCCTCTCCGGCATTTATTCTTTGTAGATTTTTTGATGATGGCCATTCTGACTGGCGTGAGATGATATCTCATTGTAGTTTTGATTTGCATTTCTCTAATGATTAGCGATGTTGAGCATCCTTTCACATGTTTGTTGGCAATCTGTGTGTCTTCTTTGGAGAAATGTCTATTTAGGTCTTCTGCCCATTTTTGGATTGGGTTGTTTGTTTTTTTGATATTGAGCTGCATGAGCTGCTTATATATTTTGGAGATTAATCCTTTGTCAGTTGCTTCATTTGCAAATATTTTCTCCCATTCTGAGGGTTGTTTTTTCATCTTGTTTATGGTTTTCTTTGCTATGCAAAAGCTTTTGTTTCCTTAGGTCCCATTTGTTTATTTTTGTTTCTACTTCCATTTCTCTAGGAGGTGGCTCAAAAAGGATCTTGCTGTGATTTATGTCATGGAGTGTTCTGCCTATGTTTTCCTCTAAGAATTTTATAGTGTCTGGCCTTACATTTAGGTCTTTAATCCATTTTGAGTTTATTTTTGTGTATGGTGTTAGGGAGTGTTCTAATTTCATTCATTTACATATAGCTTTTCTCTGGTCTATTTTTAAACCAACACCCACTGTTCTGATGACTGTAGCTTTGTAGTAAGTCTTTTTTATTTTTTTGTCTGCATTGTGTCTTTGTTGCTGTGTGCAGGCTTTCTCTATTTGTGGCGAGCAGGGGCTACACTGCGTTGCAGTGTGCGGGCTTCTTATCGCGGTGGCTTCTCTTGTTGTGGAGCACGGGCTCTAGGCATGCAGGCTTCAGTAGTTGTGGCACACAGGCTCAGTAGTTGTGGCTCGCGGGCTGTAGAACTCAGGCTCAGTAGTTGTGGTGCATGGGCTTAGTTGCTCTGTGGCATGTGGGATCTTCCCAGACCAGGGCTCGAACCCGTGTCCCAGGGAAGCCCTGTAATAAGACTTAATATCAGGTAGTGTATGGGGGAGGGGGTTATTTTAGCTTTTGCACTTGCATATAAATTTTAGAGAAACTTCTCGATTGCTATAAAAATCCTGATGGGATTTTCGTTGTGTTGAATCAATTAATTTGGGTATAATTGACATCTTAGAATGAAGAGTCTTTGGGGACTTCCCTGGTGGTGCACTGGTTAAGAATCCACCTGCCAATGCAGGGGACAGGAGTTCGATCCCTGGTCTGGGAAGATCCCACATGCCGCAGAGTAACTAAGCCTGTACGTTGCAACTACTGAGCCTGTGCTCTAGAGCCCATGAGCCACAACTACTGAGCCTGTGTGCTGCAACTACTGAAGCCCATGCACCTAGAGCCCGTGCTCTGCAACAAGAGAAGCCACTGCAATGAGAAGCCCACGCACCGCAACGAAGAGTAGCCCCCGCTCGCCGCAACTAGAGAAAGCCTGCACACAGCAAGGAAGACCCAATGCAGCCAAAAATAAATAAAATTTCTTTTAAAAGTCTTTGAATTCATAAGAATGGTATATCTTGCTATTTATTCAGATCTTCCTTAATTTTTCTCAGCAACGTTTTGTAGTTTCTACCATACAAGTCTTGCATAGCTTTTATCAAATTAGTATTTTATGTTTTCTGATGCTATTATATACATTATTTTTTACTTGATTTTTCTGATTGTTCATTGCTAGAATATAGGAATACAACTGAGAGCAAACTGACTGGATAGGAGGCTCCTGACTTTGGCTCCTCCCGCAGAGGATCAATTCCCTCTGAGAGAAATCCAGAAGTGAGTTGAGTGACTCCTACACATCAGGCAACTGAGAAAATGTGAAGAATTTATTTTTGCTCATGAAAAAGAAGGAAAGAAAAAGAGAAAAAAGATGAGGAGAGCTAGAAAGATGGCACATGGCTAGCTGGGTACCAGGAAGCATAAAGGGCCAGTGAGAAGCCTCTAGTGAGGGAGGGCTGAAAGGATACTTTAGAACAAAAATGTATAATATTTACACATAGATGATTCGTTTATGTGATATAACATATGGCCTCTTTCCATGACCTCAAATCTTCAATGACATCTACACCACACTTACAAATATAAATGTGGGTACGGTAGTGAGTAGAGAGGGGAGCTGTGTGTGTGCACGTGTGTGTGGGTGTGTGTAAATCCAGTTAGATGAACCTCCCTATGAGAAGATACACTAGAGAAAAAAAAGAGACCAACTATAAACTAGATCCTAGAGACAGAGGTAATGTAAGAATGCAAGACCCCAGATGACGCCTGGGTCATCCATGGCAGTATAAATTAAACATGGGGAAAAAAAAAAAAAGACACACAGAGTTGGGGACAAAGTGATACCAGAAATGAAGCTGAAGTGCTGATCATTCAAATCCCTTAGGACCGTCCGTCCAACATGAGGACCAAAGTCTTGTCAGTCACACATTCATGATACATAAATAGGCCATTTCCCAGGGGAACTGCAATTGTACTTTGCACCAAGATCAGATGTACTTTGCCCTCAGGACACTCTCCTAACTCAACATTCTCAACCACATCCTAAGAAAAGACACAAGCATGAGCTTCTGCAATGACTTCTGACACCAACTATCCAGAGTTAGGCCAGGCTTCACAGGTGAAGGGCACCGTCCTCACAAGACTGCTCTCATTTTGGACACCGGCCACAAGTTCAGAGGACCCCTGGCTAACATCACTCTTGGGGCAGCTGGCTAGAAATTCAGTGGTTTGTACTACCCCCTCAGCTTCAATAATTCTCTAGAATAACTCAGAAAACTCAGGGAAGTTCTATGCTTATGATCACATTTTTTTACAGCAAAAGGATACAAATCAGAATCGGCCAAAAGGAGAAGCATATAACGGGAGGTCTGGGACAGTCCCATACATGAAGCTTCCATCCCCCTCGAGAATGCGTCACCATCCTGGCACACCAATGGGTGGTAATATGCAGAGTATTGCCAACTAGGGATGCTCACGTGAGCTTCAGAATCCAGAGTTGTCATTGGAGCTACATTATATAGGCAGGATTAATGGACTCATTGGCCATGTGGTTGAACTCAATCCCCAGGCTACTCCCCCATCCCAGGTCTCAAAGCCCCAGCCCTCTAATCACATGGCTGGTCTTTCTGGCTTGGCCAGCCCCCATCCTGAGTCATCTAGTTACCATAAATTATCCAGGGCTTACCATGAGTCACCTCATTACCATAAACTATCAAGTATGGTCTAAAAGACCCACCATGAATAATAAATACACTGCTATCACTCTGAAAATTCCAAGCATTTAGATGCTACCTCCCAGGAGCCAGGGACAAAGGCCAGCCAAATTTTTATTACACAGCCTCTCATTGGTTACTTCTAACAACAGCTCTCAATCTAGAATGTTGGCACCAGACTAAAAGCACAAATCAGAAAAAAAAATCACTCTCAATGGAGAACTATAGCTGGCTGTTTATGCTGGAACAACTGAATCCCTCTCTCTAAATTATGGGGACAGGGCCTCAGCCCAGCCCCAGGACGGCATCTGGAAAGTGAAGTAGGAACAGGATTCAAGGTTAGCTCGGAGGAGAGTGTGCTAAGATCAAATATTGGCTATAAAGGTAGGGGATTAAGAGGTACAAACTAATAGGTATAAAATAAGCTACAAGGATATATTGTACAACATAAAGAATATAGCCAATATTTTATAATAACTATAAATGGAGCAAACCTTTACAAATTAAATTGCTATAGTGTACATCAACTATACTTCAATTAAAGGAAAATAGATCTATTGGCCCCTCATGCAACAACCCTTTGTGTAAACTTGGGTTCACCCCTCCCCTCTCTGGCTTCAGCATCCCCTTCCATAGAAGGAACGGCTTGGATGACAGAGCCTCCACATACCTCCCACTCAGGGATTAGATGGTTCCACACTTTCAGTGCTGGCAGAGAGCCGGATCTTAGAATATGTTGGCAGCTTAGACCTTCTGTCCCTTTGCCTGGCATCCAAGGAGTCAGATTTCCTCTTACTTGTTCTCCACTCTTTCAAGGCAGCCCCCTCCTTACACATATACTCACTTCTCCAGTTGTTGAGAGTACCTCTTTCTGGGTGACTACTCCTGGTTCTAGGTTTTATCTGCGAGTTCAAGCTGGATTGTAGATGAAGCACACTCAGAACGCCATTGAAAGCCTCCTTCGGGGCTTCCCTGGTGGCGCAGTAGTTAAGAATCCACCTGCCAATGCAGGGGACACGGGTTCAAGCCCTGCTCTGGGAAGATCCCACATGCAGTGGAGCAACTAAGCCCGTGCACCACACCTACTGAGCCTGCCCTCTGGAGCCCGAGAGCCACAATTACTGAGTCCGCGTGCCACAACTATTGAAGCGCTCACGCCCAGAGCCCGTGCACCACAATCACTGAAGCCAGCACGCCTAGAGCCTGTGCTCCGCAACAAGAGAAGCCACTGCAATGAGAAGCCCGCACACCGCAACGAAGAGGAGCCCCCATTCACCGCAACTAGAGAAAGCCCGTGAACAGCAACGAAGACCCAACACAGCCAAAAATAAATTAATTACATTTTTTTTAAAAAAGCCTCCTTCATCTGGTTTCCCCAGCTTCCCTGACCTTAATTTCCCAGGTGATCACAGCCTCCAGTCACTTTATCTGTGCCTCAGCTCAGCCAGCTGTGACCTGTAATAGTTCATCTTCCTCTCTCACCTCTGTGTCAAACTAAGTTTAATGTGTCTTCATCCTTTATTCTAGTGCAGTCATCAACAAACATTTTCTGTAAATGGTCAGATAGAAAATATCTTAGGCTTTGTGGGTCATAGGGTCTCTGTTGAAATTACTCAACTCTGCCACTACAGCATGAAAGCAGCCGTAGACAATAACTAAGAAAAGGGGTGTGGCTGTGTTCCAATAAAACTTTATTTACAAATACAGTTTGTGGGCTGGATCTGGCACCCAGGCTGTCATTTGCCAACCCCTGCTTTAATGAAGCAGGTTCTCTGGGGATCATGGAACACACATTTGTTTGGGGGGGGAAATAATGATAACAGTTACCATTTAGTTGAATCATATGTGTCATCTCATTTCATCCTCATAATCACACTGAGAAATGAGTGGTGGGAACTAGAAAAGGCCTTGAGCTCTATTGCCAGGTTGGTATGAGTGAAAATCGTGAATACAGGGAGATCCAGGAGCCAGAGGGCAAGGGCACAGCTGGCATTTGGGCTGATAATAGACAACAATGATTGTGCAGCCAATATGTGCCAGGCACTAGGTACATTGTTCTCATTTCATGTCCATAATTACCCTAAGAGGTGGATGCTAATATCATCCTCTCTTTTTAGACAAAGAACTAGGCACAAAGCATTAACTGAGATCATACAGCTTTAAGTTTAGAGCCCAGATTTATTCCCAGACAGCCTATGTGCAGAATCCCCAACAGTCAGCACTACGCTCTCCTGCTTCCGCAACTGTCTTTCAGCTGGGCTACACAAAAAGGAAAAAAGTTATAATTTCTAGTCCACAATAAAACAAAATAGACAACCAAAATTATGTGGTGTGTATGTATTTGAGTGTTTATGTGAGTGTCTGTGTGTGAGTGTACGTGAGCACGTGGGGGTGGGGGGGAGGATGTTGAATTGACCAAAAGGTCAATTTCAGACACACCATGGAAGAATGGTCAATAGCCTTGAACTAGAAATAGGTGGATGCAAGTCATTGGGAAAAGGAAACAGTGTCCAGGACTCTTTTCTCCCTAGAAATGCAGCCATGGAGGCAATCAGCAAAGGACTGTCATAGGAAGGAGGCCTTGGGTGGAAAGAACATCACAGAGTCTGAGGACCAACAGTTGGCAGAAACAATGAAGGGCACTTAATGAGACCTTTTGGTGAGACAAGGTCATTCCTTAGAGGACTGGCCTGCTCACTTACAGTCCATGGTGTGAATTTGGGCAGCCAGTCTGAGAGTGTTGTACATATGCTTAGAACTATTCTGATGTCCCTGTGAGCACAAATAATTGTTGGTCATCTGCTGTATGAAATGTCCATTATTGTCCCCATTTCACAGATTTGAATGCTTGGAGGGAACGAAGCCATATAGAAAGGTGGACCAGAAGAGAGAAATGTTCTGGTTACCCTAATCAGATCTGGCACAGTCAAGGTTGCCAGCACCCAAAGCTGTCAGGGGGAAGCTTCCTATCTCCTGTCTCTTCCTGAGGGTGTGCCATGACCCCCACATACCCCACCCCCAGATGGAGTCATAAGGATGTGGACTAATTGCAAAACTATCACTGGCTTTGAAAGCAAGATCATTCTTAAGCAAATTCTTACCTTTCCTCTATTCTTTTCACTAGAGAGGGTGTGCAAACCCTGCTGAAAGGGAAGAACTTTTCTGAGATAGGCAGAGCTAATCTCAGAGGTTAGCTCTTTGCCTTCTCAAAGGGTAACTGTGTTACCAGCCAGGGTTCTTGGACTCCTTAATCAATAGAAACTGATAAGAGGCCAGACAAGAGATTCAGGCAAGGCTGTACTGGGACTCACGCTACGGCACAAGGGATCGAAAACAAGTAACAGGTTCCCTTGCTCGCTCACTGAAAGGGGGCGAGCTGGTCCCTTAAATGGGGTGAGGGTAGGGGTGGACCCATGAATCAGGCTAGAGGGATGGCTTAGGTGGTCTGCCCGCCCCCCTGGTGGTGCTATGTGCAGGGATCATGGGCAGTGCCCTGCTTTTGATCCCAACACCTTAGAAATGGCAGTTGGGTTTTTGGTCTTTTTGTATATTGTTGTTCATAAGTTGCCCCAGCTACACATGCATGCAGTTATTTTCAGTCCCTCGTAGTTTCTTTGTATTCCGTTGCTCAAGGAGGCATTTGTCCAGGTGTGAGCACTGCGGCAAAGGGTCCCAGGTCCTAGCCTGTCTCAAATGCAGGAGCTGCAGTGGAATCTGGTGCCTGAGGAAGGCTTATCAAGATGCAGGGTAGCCCCTGTAACTTCCTTCCTAGGGCCCCACCGGTCACTAGAGGCCCAGATTTGCTGGACACACAAAACCTCACAAGATGTTAGTCAACTTCTACCTCTGCCCATCCCCGCCCACCCAGTACCCTTCTTGTAGAGAATCACTGTTCTAGAATCTTCAGTAAATAGTGAGTCTAGGCGGCCCTGCCAAGGGATATGAGCCTGTAGCAGGAGGTTCTATAACTAAAGGGTAAGTGCAGTCACCTTTGCTTGGCATTCAAGGCCCTCCATGGCCTGGCCCACACTATCTTTTGCTTTGTTTTGTTTGGACTGTTTTCTTTTTATCATAGAAGTAACATACACACAGATTTGAAATATTTTCTTAAAATGACACAGAATTGCATATAATCAGAGATAAAAGCCCTCCCGTTCCAACCCCCAGGGGGAATCACTGCTTATAGTTTCCATTCTTAATTTTTAGTAGTTATCTTTCTAACTTTAAATGATAATACAAGCTAAGTTCACAGTTCTCAATATCAAGCACAGCCCACTGACTCTTCTTACAAAGGATAAAGGATGCAGCACACACATCTTTCAACTCAGGATCCTTATCAGCACCACATTTTCAGTCTGTCAAGGGCCAGGAAACGTTTTCAGTCTTATGTCCTAGGTCTTCCCTTTAAGGACTTCAAGTTGCACCCTAATTAAGCTACTTGTCATTTTTAGAAATTTATTTAATAATTAAATATATCAAACTTTGAGAACTTTAGTCAAGTTTGACACAATAGACCAGGGGTCCCCAACCCCCGGGAACTGGGCCTCGCAGCAGGAGGTGAGTGGCAGGCGAGCAAGCAAAGCTTCATCTGTATTTACAGCCGCTCCCCATCGCTCACATTACCGCCCGAGCTCCACCTCCTGTCAGATCAGCAGCGGCATTAGATTCTCACAGGAGCACGAACCCTACTGTGAACTGCGCATGTGAGGGATCTAGGTTGTGCACTCCTTATGAGAATCTAATGCCTGATGATGTGAGGTGGAGCTGAGGCAGTGATGTTAGTGCTGGGGAGCGGCTGCAAATACAGATTATCATTAGCAGAGAGGTTTGTTTGCACAGAGACCATAATAAATCAATTGCTTGCAGACTCATATCAAAACCCTATCAGTGTGACTTCCCTGGTGGCAGAGTGGTTAAGAATCCACCTGCCAATGCAGGGGACACGGGTTCGATCCCTAGTCCAGGAAGATCCCACATGCTGCAGAGCAACTAAGCCCGTGCGCCACAACTACTGAGCCTGCATTCTGGAACCCACATGCCACAACTACTGAAGCCTGAGCGCCTAGAGCCTGTGCTCCGCAACAAGAGAAGCCACCGCAATGAGAAGCCCACGCACCACAATGAAGAGTAGCCCCCGCTCGCTGCAACTAGAGAAAGCCTATGCACAGTAACGAAGATCCAATGCAGCACGCCCCCCCCCCAAAAAAAAGCCCTATCAGTGAGTGGCAGGTGACAATTAAGCTGCATCTGATGGCAGGCTTTAAGTCAGAATCCAACACTTATTTCAGTCTATGCATGGCCCACGCATTGTTTTATTTACCACTTCTGTCCGCGACTCTTTCCTGCACTGCACATTTGTCTCAGTCACAGTTTTGGTAAGCTCACAAGCTAACCCTAGCCAAAATGAGTAAAAAACAAAGAAGCAAATGAGAGCTTCTTTGAAAAGAGGGAAAGACCCGATGATAAGACAGCAGGAGACTCTAAGACTGCCAACAAAAAGAAAGCTGCATTTAAAAGAAAATACCAAGAGTCCTACTTAAATTACAGGTTCCTTGCAACAGGTGATTCACATTCTCCAAGCCTGCTTTGTATAATATCTGGTGACTGGCTATCCAATGAAGCCATGAAATCTTCAAAACTGATTTGCCACATGGAGACCAAGCACCTTGCATTAAAAGACAAGCCTTTGGAGTTTTTCAAAAGAAAAAAAATGTGAACACGAAGAACAGAAGCAACTACTGAAGGCCACCACTTCATCAAATGTGTCTGCAATGAGAGCATCGTTCTTAGTGGCTAACTGCATTGTTAAAGCTAAGAAGCCCTTTATTATTAGTGAAGAGTTGATCCTGCCTGCTTCTAAGGACATTTGTCGTGAACTTTTAGGAGAGGCTGCAGTTCAAATGGTGGCACGTGTTCCTCTTTCTCTAGCACCATAACTAGATGAATTGATGAAATAGCAGAGGATATTGAGGCACAGTTTTTAGAGAGGATTAATGAGTCACCATGTACGTAATCCAGGCTGACAAATCTACCGATGTTGACAGCAAGGCAACAATGCTTGTTTTTGTGCGATATATTTTTCAGGAGGATGTGCATGAGGATATGTTGTGTGCACTTTTGTTGCCAACCAATACCACAGCTGCAGAACTATTCAAGTCTTTGAATGATTACATATTAGGAAAACTGAATTGGTCATTTTGTGTGGGTATACGCATGGATGGAGCGGCTGCCATGACTGGACAGCTTTCTGGTTTCACTACGCTGGTCAAAGAGGTCGCTTCTGAATGGTGAGTGTATGCACTGAGTCATCCACAGAGAAATGCTGGCTAGCCGAAAAATGTCACCTGAACTTAACAACCTTTTGCAGGATGTGGTTAAAATTATCAACCACATTAAAGTACATGCCCTTAACTCACGTCTGTTCACGCAGCTCTGTGAGGAGATGGACGCAGAGCACACACGTCTTCTCTTATACACAGAAATGAGATGGCTTCTAGAGGTAGATCACTGGCCAGAGTTTCTGAGTTACTAGAGCCGCTCCAGAAGTTTCTTTTAGAAAAACAGTCACCACTGGCAGCACATTTCAGTGACACAGAATGGGTCACAAAACTTGCTTACTTGTGCGACATATTCAACCTGCTCAACGAACTCAATCTGTCACTTCAGGGGAGAATGCCAACTGTGTTCAAGTCGGCAGATAATTTGGCTGCATTCAAAGCCAAGCTGGAATTATGGGGGCGACGAGTGAACATTGGGATTTTTGACATGTTTCAAACATTAGCAGAGATTTTGAAAGGGACTGAGCCAGGGCCTTCTTTCTCCCAACTGGTGCACGATCACCTATCTCAGATTTCAAAGAGTTTGAGCATTACTTCCCAACCACAAAAGACCCCCGAACTGGGAAGGAATGGATCCACAACCCATTTGTGAATAAGCCAGGTGAATTGACTTTGTCCATGCTAGAAGAGGATCAACTGCTTGAGATTGCAAATGATGGTGGCCTTAAAAGTCTGTTTGAGACAACTTCAAATCTCCATACGTTCTGGATTAAAGTCAGGATGGAATATCCTGAGATTGCCACAAAAGCACGGAAAAGCCTGCTTCCATTTCCAACATCCTATCTTTGTGAAGCAGGGTATTCTGCAGTGACAGCAACCAAAACGAGATTACGGAGTAGACTGGACAAAACCAACACACTTCGGCGTCACTGTCTCCCATCACCCCCAGATGGGACCAGCTAGTTGCAGGAAAACAAGCTCAGGGCTCCCATTGATTCTGCATTATGGTGAGTTGTAGAATTATCTCATTATATATTACAATGTAATAATAATAGAAATAAAGTGCACAATAAATGTAATGCGCTTTAATCATCCTGAAACCATCCCCCCACCCCAGGTCTGTAGAAAAATTGTCTTCCACGAAACCAGTCCCTGGTGCCAAAAAGGTTGTGGACCGCTGCAATAGACCATATCCAGGCTCACGATACTTAAAGTCCCAATCAGTTTAAAAGGACTGAAAACTTACAGTGTATTTTCTCTGAACAAAAAAGAATGAAATTAAAAATCAATAACAAAAAGATATGTGGAAATACCCAGTATTTGGAAGTTAACATGGTTCTAAATAACCTATGGTCAAAGAAGAAAAAGTAAGGAAGTAGAAGATGTTCTGAACTAAATGAAAATGAAAACCACATATCAAAATTGCAGTATGCAGCAAAAGCAGAGCTCAGAGGGAAATTTAAATCAGTGAAGTTGAAAACGGATAAGCAATAGAGATAATTGATTAAACCAAAAACTGTTTCTTTTTTTAAAAAATCAATAAAACTGATAAATGTATGACTGATCACGGAAAAAAATAAAGGTACAAATAACCAATATTAGGAGTGAAATATCAGTCCAACGTCCCTCGTGAAAAGTGATGCAAAAATCCTAATAAAAATATTAGCAAATAGAATCCAGCTATATATAAAAGGGATGATATATCACAGTGAGTGTGATTTATTTAAAGGATACAAGGTTGTTTCGTCATTCAGAAAACAATCAATATACAGGGTTGGCCTAAGACCGGAGCTTAAGAAGGCCAACCCAGAACCACCCCAGCCTTCACTACTAGCCTTGAGCTCAGGAGCAAACAACAGTAAGGGGTTGAACAAGGCCATGCATAGTGACACTCCCTGTAGCACAAACATGGATATACATATAGTTTGTTTATATATATATATATATATATATATATATATATATATATATATGAAAGCTAAAGGAGTAGCAGGAACATTGAGAAAAAATCCACTGGCACCCCCAGATCCTATCCTTATATACAAGCACAAAGCAACAGCAGCCCATCATTACAGAAATTTGAAGCCTACCATGCAGTGAAGGTAATAATTACAAACATCACCACTGAAACTTAACTACTGTCCGTGTTGACTCAACCCCCAGATGCTAATGACAAGACAGAAGAAGAGAACACTTAATACTATTACCTTGGTCTCTACTGTTCTACACTAGAAGTCCAGCATTGAATCAAAAATTGTAAGAGGCATAATAAAGCAAATAAAAATACTCCAATATCTATACAGGCAGACTCAAACAGGACCCACATGTTGGAACTAACAGACAGTAACTTTAAATATATTAAATGATATAGACAGAAAGACATCCTGCATGGACACATGGAGAATTTCAGCAAGGAGATGGAAACTATCATATGAAAGGGTCAAATGGAAATGCTAGAAATAGAACATAAATGTCAGAGGTAAAGAATTCCTTTGACAGGCTCATCAATAGACTTGACACATCAGAGCAAAGAATCCGTGAATTTGAAGATGGGTCGATAGAAATTATCCAAACTGAAACACCAAGAGATAAGAGTGAAAATTAAAACAGAACATCTATGAACTGGAGGATAATATCAAATAGTCTAAATACATGCACCTGCAGTCTCATTAGAAGGAGAGGGACAACAACCAAAAGAAATATTTGAAGAGATGGTGGTTAAGAATTTTCCAAAAATGATTAAAGATGTCAAAGCTAAGATCCAAGAAGCTCATAGAACCCCAATGAGGATAAATAAAATTTAAAATACCTAGAGATACCACACTGTCTTAGTCAGCGTGGGCTACCATAACATAATACCATAAACTGGGTGACAAACCACAGAACTTTATTTCTCACAGTTCTGGAGGCTGGGAAGTCCAAGATCAAGGTGCCACCTGATTTGGTTCTTGGTGAGAACTCTCTTCCTGGCTCACAGATAGCTGCCTTCTCACTGTGTCCTCACATGACCTTTCCTTGGTGCATGTACATGGAGACAGAGATCTCTCTCTTCTTCTTATAGGGCCAACAATACTATCAGATTAAGACCCCCCCACCAACCCTTATGACCTCATTGAACTTGAATTACCTCCTAAAAGCCCTGTCTCCAAATACAATCCCCTTGGAGGTTAGAACTTCAACTTATAAATTTGAGGGACACAATTCAGACCTTAACACCTACTATGCTGAAAATCAAAGATAAAGAGAAAATCTTGAAGGCAGCCAGGGAATACAGAAAGATTATATATAGAGAAACAAAGCCAAAGGTAAAATTTACAAGTCTTCTCCTCAGAAACTATGAGGACCAGCAGACAATGGAGTGACACTCTAAAGGACTGAATTCTGCACCCTATGAAAATATCTTTCAAGGAAGAAAGTAAAAAAAAAGACGTTTTCAAACAATTGAAAGCCGAAATAATTAATTGCCAGCAGATTTGCACTACAAGACATATTAGCCAGAGTTCATATAACAGTTCTATGACCCTAAATGGAAATTTTGATCTAAAGAGATCTAGAAATAGTAAAAATGAAAGTAAATGTAAAATACATGTTTTTATAATTTTTAATCACTCTTTAAATTTATCAATATAATTATCACATTAACAGATTAGAGGAGAAAATCATATAATCATCTTAATGCAGAAAGAGCATTTGGCAAAATTCAATGCCCATTCATAGTAATAATAATTATATATATATATTTTAACACAAAAACAGTAATGGAACATAACATCTAAATCTGATAAAGGACATTTATGTAAAATCTACAGCTAACATTATACTTTGTGGTGATATACTCAATGAATATTCACTTCTAATTTCAGAGATAGGACAAGAATATCCACTCTCATGACTTTTATTAACAATGTTCTAGAGATGCTAGCCAGTGAAATAAGGGGAAAAAATAAATGAATAGTATACAAATGGAAAGGAAGAAGTAAAGTTCTCTTTATTACAGACAATGTGCTATTGAGGTAGAAAGTCCTAAGAAAACTCCAATAGGCCACAAGAATTAATAATTGAATTTAGTAAGATAACATGCTATATGGCCAAAGAGGAAAAAAATCAATTGTATTTCTATATTCTAGCAACAAACAACTGGAAAATAAAATTAAAATACAATGCCATTCTCTCACCCATTGACACTCAGGAAAAAAGTGTGGCAGTTTCTTAATAAACAAAGCATACCTTTTTCACATAACCCAGCAATTTCACTCTCGGGGACTTATCCTACAAAAATTAAAGCTATGACCATACAAAAACATGTACACAACATATTTATAATTGCCCAAAACTGGAAACAACCCAAATGTCCTTCAGTGGGTGAATACTTACAAACTATAGTACATCCATACTCAGAAATAAAAAGAATGAACTACTGATATACACAATAATTTGCATGAATCTCAATGTGATTATACTGAGTAAAAAAAGGCAATCTCAAGGAGTTTTATGGTTTCCAGTCTTATATTTAGATTTTAACCCATTTTTAGTTTATTTTTGTATATGGTGTTAGGGAATGTTCTAATTTCATTCTTTTACATGTAGCTGTCCAGTTTTCCCAGCACCACTTATTGAAGAGACTGTCTTTTTTTCATTGTATATTCTTGCCTCCTTTGTCATAGATTAACTGACTACAGTGCCTGGGTTTATTTCTGGGCTCTCTATTTTGTTACACTGATCTATGTGTTTGTTTTTGTGCCTGTACCATATTGTTTTGATTACTGTAGCTTTGTAGTATAGTCTGAAGTCAGGGAGTGTGATTTCTCCAGCACTATTCTTCTTTCTCAAGATTGTTTTGGCTATTCAGGGTATTTTGTGTTTCCATACAAATTTTATAATTATTTGTTCTAGTTCAGTGAAAAATGCCATTGGTATTTTGATAGGGATTGCATAAAACTCCTAGAGGAAAACATAGGCAGAACACTCTTTGACATAAATCACAGCAATATTTTTTTGGCTCTGTCTCCTAAAGCAAAGGAAATAAAAGCAAAAATAAACAAACGGGACCTAATCAAACTTATGAGGTTTTGCACAGCAAAGGAAACCAAAAACAAAACAAAGAGACAACCCACAGAATGGGAGAAAATATTTCAAATGATATGACCAATAAGGGGTTAATATCCAACATATATAAACAGCTCATACAACTCAGCATGAAAAACAAACAAACAACCTGATTAATACTGGGCAGGAGAACTGAATAGACATTTTTCCAAAGAGGAAATGCAGACAGCCAACAGGCACATGAAAAGATGCTCAACATCACCAATAATCAGGGCAACGTAAATCAAAGCCACAATGAGATATCACCTTACACCTGTCAGAATGGCTATCCTCAAAAAGAACACAAAAAACAAATGTTGGCAAGGATGTGGAGGAAAGGGAACCCTCATACATTGAGGGTGGGAAGGTAAATTGGTGCAGCCAATGTGGAAAACAGTATGGAGGTTTCTCAAAAAACTAAAAATAGAACTACCATATGACCCAGCAATTCCACTCCTGGGTATGTATCTGAAAAACCAAAAACGCTAATTCAAAAAGATACGTGCACCCCAATGTTCATAGCAGCATTATTTACAACTGCCAAGATATGGAAGAACCTAAGTGTCCATGAACAGAAGAATGGATAAAGATGATGTGGTATATATATGCAATGGAATACTACTCAGCCATATAAAAGAATGAAATTTTGCCATTTGCAGCAACACGGATGGACTTGGACGGTATTATGGTAAGTGAAACAAGTCGAACAGAGAAAGACAAATACTGTACAATAACACTTATATGTGGAATCTAAGAAATACAACAAACTAATGAATATAGAAAAAAAGAAGCAGACTCACAGATATAGAGAACAAACTATGGTTACCAGTGATGAGAGGGAAGGGGGAAGGGCAATGTAGGAGTAGGGGAGTAAGAGGTACAAACTATTATGTATAAAATAAGCTACAAGGATATATTGTACAACACAGGGAATATAGTCAATATTCTATAATAACTATAAAAGGAGTATAAACTTTAAAAATTGTAAATCACTATATTTTATACCTGTAACTTATATAATATTGTACATCAACTATACTTCAATTTAAAAAAAATTTAAAGCCAATCTCAGATGGCTATTTATGATACCATCTATATAATGTTCTTGAAATGACAAAATTATATAGGTGGAGGAGAGATCTGTGGTTACCAAGAATAAGGCAGAGGGAAGAGAAGGGGAGAATTGTGACTATAAGGATAGCACAAGGGATCTTTGTGATGATGGAATAGATCTGTATCTTGATTAAGGGGTGTTTTGACTCTTTTGTTGTACTTTTAATTTCTGAGTCATGCTGGGGTTTTGTTTTCATGGTCACTTCTGTCCCCTGAGCCCCTCCTTTCAATTTTTTTCCTCTCGTTTTCACACATCAATTCACATGTGCAGTAAGCTCATACAGAATATTCATTAGTGTAATAAACTTTAATTAAGTTTTGGTGTCCATGGTGGTTTGTCCCACTGTTCATCAGATAGAAAAAAGCTAAGATGCAATTTGATGATGACGATAGTAATAGCAACACCTGTGTACCACTATCAGTGTTCGAATCACCTTGTATATGAACACATTTAATTCCCTGACAACTTTCTGAGCTAATGTAAATGCATGAGTTATATACCTGTGCTAATATTATCTTTTGTTATTCAATAAAACTGTATTTAGTCAATTTAAAGGACAATTTTTATCCTTAGAGTTTATCCTGTCTATATTTTTGTAATCAACTTCAGTGAACTAAAATTTACATATTAAAAATGCACCCATTTTATGTATACAATGGTATGGTCACAATGGATTTTGGCAGATATATATACCTATGTAATCACCCACACCAGTCAAGATATAGAACTTTTCTATTACCCCAAAAAGTTCCCTTATGCTTTGTTACAATCAATCTCCCAACCCTACCCACTACCCAAGACAACCACTGATCTGTATTCTGTTACTAAAGAATAATTTTTCCCCATTTAGAATGAACTATTACATCGTGTAATCTTTTGTGTCTTGTTTCTTTGTGGCATGCATCTGTACTTCATTCTTTTTATTCCTGAGTTGTACTCCATTGTGCGAACATACCAAAATTTGTGTATCCAGCCACCTGCTGTTGAATATTTGGATTGTTTCAAATCTTTGGAAATTGTGAATAAAGCTGCTTTGAACATTCACGAATAAGATATATATATCTGTGTATATATATGACATATATATGACACGTGTATGACATATATATATATATACACACATAAACTTCTGTTGGGTAAATACCTAGGATTGTAGGGCCAAATGGAAAGTACATGTTTACCTTTATAAAAATGTGCCAACCTATTTTTCCAAAGTGGTACCCTTTTACATCCCCACCAACGAGTGAGAGTTCCAACTCCTCCGAATTCTCACTAACACCTGGTGTTTTCTTTTAAATTCTAGCCATTTTAATAGTATCACATGGTGATTTTAATTTGCATTTGCATCTCTGATACTAATGTGCAACATTTTTATGTGCATATTTTTCATTTGCATATCTTCTTCATTCAATGGTCTGTTCAAATCTTTTGACCATTTTTGTAATTTGTCTTTTCATTATTGAGTTGTATTTTCTATATATTCTGAATATATATCTCTTGTCAGTTTTATGCATTATAAATATTTTCATTTTCTTACAGGAGACTTTCAAAGAGCAAAAGTCTTAGATTTTGATGAACTTTAATTTAGCAATATTCTTCTTTTATGATTAATGCTTTTCTGTAGCATATGTAAGAAATCTTTGCCTGTTTCAGTCAGTGTGGACTGCCTTAAGAAAATACCATAATCTGGGTGGCTTAAATAACACAAATTTATTTTCTCACGTTTCTGGAAGTTGGAAGTCCAAGATGTAGAAATGGACAAGATATAGAACTACAGAGTGTTCTCATGAGGGCAGGGGATGTTGGCTACCAATAACTACCATCTCAGGGCTCGCTGAGCACGAGGGTGAGGTTGTTTAGGACTCTGTGGGGTGGGACCACAAACAAGCGGCATCTTCAGGGAAGGGTAGGAAGTTCAGGGCAGGAGCTCTTACCTTTATGCAGCCCTTCATTTACAAAGCAAGTTCCTAACAGCTATCTTTTTCGGTCTTTTGATACTCATGACAATCCTAGGAGGTGCCTCAATTTAAGACAAGTAAATTTTCGACAGGAAGAGATTGTGACAGGGAAAGCAAGCAGACATAAGATAATTTCAAGAAAGGCACCAAAACTACTTAGGGAGCACTGAACAGCAGGGAGGTTTCCTCCCTCTCAGGTTAACACCAGTTGACTGGTAGAGTCTGTGGGGTACCGTCTGCAGAAGAATTCTCCATCTCCAGCCAGACTCAGTGTGACAAAGTTCTGGGATCCATTAACTATATATTCCATGGGTGGGGTTTTGGAAGATTATGTCGAAAAACAGGAGAGGAGTAGTTATAAACGAAGATGGAAAGGTAAGTAGATGCCAGAGTGTTAAATGTCAGAGGCTATGGAAAGTTGATTCGTCATTGTTTTCTACAGTTGCCAGAGGTGAAAAAAATGTTTTCCTATTAATTTAGGTTACACCAAACTGTGGGACTCGTCCACTCAGTTGTGTGAGATTCCTGCATCTCTAACAAATAAAGTGAAAAATCAGGACCGTTTTCATAACCACTGTACCCCTCTTGTTCGCCATAGATTTATTCCCTCAGCTCTCCCTTCCGGAAAAATCTGAGGTTCAGCATTACGGCAAGTGTATGGGAGGAATTACTGTACTTGTCCCACAACTGTATGACAGCTGCAGTCACACCATGGGAAGGTGTCTTCTTCTCCCCTGCAGCTCTCTGGGGGCCTCCATAAGCACAGGGCAAAACAGCCCAGAATCCTGTCCTCACTATAAACTTTCACCAATACACCTGCCTTGAGAGAGATATAGTCATTTGTTTCAATCGTGCTCCCCTGGAAAGACAACTTGAAACTACCCAAAAGTCATGGACACAAAAGTCCTGATAACAGGACTGATGTGTGCAGATTCAACCCAGACTGAAGAGTATCTGTCAATGAGCAGCAACTGGCACCCAAGACCCTTCCCCTTTATGGTCTCTGTTCCATCACCCAGGGAACAACACAGTCCCTTGATCACTGGCTGGGCAAACTCCCACCGTTTTAAAAACACAGGTCCAGAGTTGAAACCCTTGAGGCTTCGTAGGATCACATACAAAAGATCACTTGTGCCTTGATGGCAGCTTTGTGAGACCCTGAGCAGAGGACCCAGCTAAGCCATGCCCTGACTCCTGACCCATGGAAACTATGAGACAATAAGTATGTGCTGCTTTAAGCCTCTAAGTTCATGGTAACTTTTTATGGAGCAATGGGTAAACTAATTCAACAGGCAACGAGATATACAAACCTGGAATTAAGAGGTTCCAGTGGAAGATATATATTTGGAAATCATTAGTATACAGGTCATATATGTGCTGGTTATTATCCATTTGCTCCCACCTCAACCAATTCTCCACCATCTCTTCCTTTCTCTGTGCCCCAGGAGGCTACCTTCTATTGACCACAACATATGGGCTTCTTTGGTTCAGCCAATGGAAGGTACCAGCAGGAGATCAGGAAGCAGAAGAGAGAGGTTGAAATATGTCTTCCCCTGCTCCCTCCCAGCTCTGGGTAGTACAGCCCTTAGACTTGGATAAGAGTGGCCCCTGCTGGGCCAGCAGTGCCATCTGGGTGGGGCTTCACCCTACAACCCCGACTCCTACTGCATGGGGTTGGCCTTAGTAGGGATAGTAATAGTTCCTCTACAGTAAAGAAGGGAAGTAAAGAGAAGGTTCACCTGTAGTAACAGAAGGGAAGAGAGGCACATGGTTAAAGATACTGGTAGGTGACAGATATAGAGGTGGAGCTTTGAGGAATTTCTCCTCTGATTGTTTCTGTTATCCGAGTTAAGGTCATTGGCTGACACTGAGGATGACGGAGAAGGCATCAGAGGCTTAAGGAAAGAGGAAGTCATGGAATAGTCCTCAAGGAGAACAAGAGATGAATGGACTAGAGAACTATACCATGGTTACCTGGCAGCACTGAATATTCAGTTGAAGTCATTGGTCATTTTTAAAGTGATACCGTTCAGTAAGATTCCTTCTCCAGACATGTTTTCGCTGAGAGGGTGCAGACACAAACTGAGCAGATTCACAGCTAACTAGGGTTGAGATCTGTCCAGGGAGAACAGGCACTGGTGGTGACCTGTCCAGATCCCTGAGACTTCTTTTGTGGTCTTGGTTCCATTTGTCCATCCACCAGCTGGTGCAGGTGCCACTGCTAGTAGCTCACACCTGCAACCTTCTCCAAAGGCTTGTCCTTGGGTGGCTGGAGCCAGCTCACCCTGAGATGCTTGGCTGAGGAGGAAGTACAAAAACCCTTCTTTCTTGCCTCAAGATGGGACAGACTCCACATTACAGTTTATATTCAAGGTCAAGATGAGACCTGACTTTACCTGAAACCATTTCCATGCTTAGCTCTGCCCCTTCCCTCTTCTGCTTCCCACACTCTCTTACAGGTCTCTCCTGAGAACACTCCACTAACTAATCCCAGGAATCCCCATTTCAGGCTCTGCTCCTCAGAACAGCCCAGAAGATGCTACCTCTACCAAGGTGAAAAGGAGTGAATGAGGAGGAGGGTGTCAGCTGAGAAGCTCCTTGGTGGCTGTCCTCTGGAAGCCAGAGGTGGCAGTGGGAGATACTGTTACAGAGCTGGGCTCCCTGTTTTCAATAGGGATGGTAGGATCCCAGAGTAGTAGAGGCCAAAGAGCAGCACTAATCCTCAGAGGCAAGATAGCCTTAATTACCCACAATGAGCAGCAATGTCAGAACTTGGAGGACTCTATGGAGATGGAAAATGAAGCGCAGTGTTCCTTCGGGCAGTAAAGATTTTCAGGCATCAAAGATATCACTTATGGCTTCCCTGGTGGTACAGTGGTTGAGAGTCCGCCTGCCGATGCAGGGGACACGGGTTCGTGCCCCGGTCCGGGAGGATCCCACATGCCGCGGAGCGGCTGGGCCCGTGAGCCATGGCCGCTGAGCCTGCGCGTCCGGAGCCTGTGCTCCGCAACGGGAGAGGCCACAACAGTGAGAGGCCCGCGTACCGCAAAAAAAAAAAAAAAAAAAAAAAGATATCACTTAATATACATAGCCAAAAGAAATCAAGAATGAATGAACAGAAGGCTGAGGTCAGCCACCTCAATAGAATGTCAGACCTGAGCCAGGCCTCAGACCCAGAACCCATCAACTGAAAGGGAGGCTGATGAGCCCATGCAAGGAGGACGTCAGAGCAGGGGGGGAGGCAGAGCAGTGCGATCAAGGCCTCCACGAGGAGGGTGTCCAAGCAGAGTGCTGGCCCAGAGGGGTCAGGTTATTGGTTGTATTCAGGAGGTTTAGCAAATAAGTAAATATATTAAGCATAATGGGAGCCATATTCCTCTAGGTTGGGAAAAGCAAATACAAACAATTACAGGGACAGCTACGAACCCCGTTGGATTGGTGTTGGATGGGAATTGAAGGTATAAACTAATGATTTTCAACATATACCAATAGAGATATCCATATTTATATGTGTGTATATGCATAACACACCCACACACAAATCCACACACATCCACGCTCACAAACACACATATATGTACATATATACACACACATATATGTATGTATGTATGTATATATTCTAATTCTGACAGTTGAGGGGGCCTGGAAGCAGCAATACTCCAATAGATATTCATTTCCAAATACCATTGTCCATTTAAAGAAAGTAAGACTGCTTGGGGAAAAAAAGTGGCTGATTCCAGGACTAGAGCAGGAAAAGAACAAAGTGACCTGGGAAAAGTCTTATTATTCTAGAAAGTAAAGAAATGTTCAAAGAATGATGGAGATATGTAAAACGAACAGAGAGACTAGTGCAAAGGAACACTCACTGGAAATACCTGGTACAATTTGATCATCAAAATAAATAATTGATAGTACCAGATTATAACTTGTTGAATAATAGAAATCAATGAGTCCACAATGACACAGATATATGAGTGAAATAAATGGGGAGAAGAAAAAGTGTTTCCTTATAGTCGAATGCCAACTGAAAATTGATGGAATCAGAAAATCAACATTGGCAACCACTGAAGTAATAATTAAGGCAAGAAATAGCATTGGATGCTAAAATTAGTGTGCTAAAATGGGATGAGGAATGAGATTTACTACAGCTTCAAAGTATTTCCCAGCAAAATTCTTACTATTTACAAAAGGGAGAAAAGTAACTATAGTGGAGAAATATGGTAGATACCATCTTGATCAAGTGATCAAATTAATACCACCAGTAATGGGACAAATCCACATCATGTAGGGTTGCAATCAGAAAAATACAGCATCACTTCTGCAGTGTTCTGGCCAAAATGTATAGCCTAAGTCTAATCATATATGAATATTAAACAAAACCATTTTGAGGGACCTTTTACAAAATGACTGGCCTTCAAAAAATGTAAGTCATGAAAGTTAAGGAAAGACAGGGGAGCTGTTGCAGATTGGAGGAGACCACAGAGACCTGATATGTGAATGCAACACATGATCCTGGACAAGTCGCTATAAAAGACAATTCTTTTTTTGTTTGTTTGTTTGTTCTGTTTTGTTTTGGGGGATTTAGTAGCTACAGGTGGATGTTTATTTATTTACTTTTTTTCTTTGGCTGCGTTGGGTCTTCGTTGCTGCACACGGGCTTTCTCTAGTTGCGGCGAGCAGGGTCTACTCTTTGTTGAGGTGCACGGGTTTCTTATTGCAGTGGCTTCTCTTGTTGCAGAGTATGGGCTATAGGCACGCGGGCTTCAGTAGTTGTGGCTCTTAGACTCTAGAGCGCACGCTCAGTAGTTGTGGCACACGGGCTTAGTTGCTCCGCGGCATGTGGGATCTTCCCGGACCAGGGATTGAACCAGTGTCCCCTGCATTGGCAGGTGGATTCTTAACCACTGCACCACCAGGGAAGACCCAGGACATTCTTGATGAAACTTGAATAGGGCTTTTGCGAGAAAGCATGCAAAATTTCTTTGTACTAGTCTTCCAACTTTTCTGTAAGTTTGAAATTGTTTCAAAATAAAACCTTTAAAAAAAAAACCTATACTTTATTATTTTTTTAAAGAAAGGAAGGCTGAGTCCCCTTGGGGGAAGTGCCCTGAAACACCGCAATAAGTGTGTATAGTAGTGATACCTCCAGTCCTTCCTCAAAGTATTTGGATAACTGTAGTGCCAATGGTGGGGTAAAAAGAAATACCTAGATCTTTTGACGGCTGTAATTTACAGAGTCTGAGCTGACACAGAAACCCAGGGACCCAAAGGGCCACCATTGTCTCCGTTTAGAGAAGTGGCAGATTAAGGTCAAGTAATAAACAGAGTCCTGGACCAAGTCCATCTCACAGTGAATCCACTGAGTCCACAGACCAACTGGTAGCCATCTCCCCAGCTCTTAAATATATATTTGAAATGGTCTTACCTAGCAGTTAGTGAAAGCCCATATTCATCTTTGACCTATGGAGTAAAAGCTACTGTAGTATGAAAGATCAAATGGAAGTCCCTGAAACTATACCCTCTTCTAGACAAAATAATAAATAAAAAACAACATTGCATTCCTGGGGGAACAGCAGAGATTGGTACTACCCTCAAAGATGTAAATGATGCAGAGGTCATTGTCTCCACCATATGTCCATTTGATTCACTAGTCTGGCCCTTCTAAGAAGCAAATGAATATGTCAGATGACAGTGGACTACTCACATCTACCAAGAATTAGGACCACGTGCAGTTGCTTTGCTACATTTAGCATCTTTACTAGAACACAGTAACATGGCCTCTGGTACACAGTGTTGCTTTTGATCTGGCATTATTATTATTATTTTTTTTTGCGGTATGTGGGCCTCTCACTGTTGTGGCCTCTCCCGTTGCGGAGCACAGGCTCCAGACGCGCAGGCTCAGCGGCCATGGCTCACGGGCCCAGCCGCTCCGCGGCATGTGGGATCCTCCCGGACCGGGGCACGAACCCGCGTCCCCTGCATCGGCAGGCGGACTCTCAACCACTGCGCCACCAGGGAAGCCCTGGCATTATTTTTAATACCTATCAGGAAGGAGGATTGGAAGGAGTTTGCTTCAGGTGGGATGGACAAGCGTATACAACAATTACACCCTCTGTCGCAAAATATCCTGAAGAGACTTGGGGGCCATGTGGACATTCCAGAAAATACTGTACTGGTCCACTATATTGATGACAGCATATTAATTTGACCTGGTAACCATGAAGTGGCAACTACTCTGGATATCCAGGAGATAAATATTACAGAAATTCAGGGGCCTGCTTGCCCCATCAGTGAAGTTTTCAGGGGTTCAGTGGTTTGCCAGGACATCCCCTTCAAAGTAAAATACATGGTATTGTACCTTATGCCTACTGCTACCAAGAAAGAGCCTTGGTAAGCCTTTTGGGGTTTGGAAGCAGCATATACCACACTGGGGGATACTGCTCTGACCTATTTATTGAGGACGTGGAAGGATGTCAGTTTTGAGAGGAACTCGAAGCAAAAAAGGATTCTGCAGCAAGTTCAGCCTGCATCACGAGCAACCCTGTCACACAGGCCATATGACCCACAGATCCCATGGTACTGGAGGTATCTGTGGTAGGAAAAGAGGAGCCCTCATACATTGCTGGCAGGAATGTAAATGGTGCAGTCCCTGTGGAAAAGTTTGGCATTTCCTCAAAATGCTAAACATAGAGCTACCATCTGACCCAGCAACCCAAGAGAAATGAAAAAATATGTCCACTCAAAAACTTGTGCACAAATGTTCATAGCAGCATTATTCATAATATCCAAAAAGTGGAAACAACCTAAATGTACATCAATTGATGAATGGATAAACAAAATGTATATTCATACAATGGCCAATGTTCGGCAATAAAACATTAGGAAGTACTGATACATTCCTATAACATAGATGAACCTTGAAAACATGTTCAGTGAAAGAAGCCAGACACAAAAGACAACATATTATATATGATTCCATTTATGTGAAATGCCCAGAATAGACAAATCCATAGAGAAAGAAAGTAGATTAGTGGTTGCTTGGGGCTGGGGCAGGGAGAAGGGGAGAGAAGCAAGAATGGGGGATAACTGCTACAGGGTACAGGGTTTCTTTTTGGGGTAATTAAATGTACTAAGATTTGCACAACTCTGTGAATATACTAAAAACTGATGAATTGTACACTTTGGTGTTTTGTTTTTACTGTATTTTTTTTAATTTTTATTGGAGTAGAGTTTCTTTACAATGTTGTTTTATTTTCTACTGTACAGCAAGGTGAATCAGCTATATGTACACATATATCCCCTCTTTTTCAGATTTCCTTCCCATTTAGGTCACCACAGAGCATTGAGTAGAGTTCCCTGCGCTATACAGTAGGTTCTCATTAGTTATCTATTTTAGACATAGTATCAATAGTATATATATGTCAATCCCAGTCTTCCAATTCATCCCACCCACCCCTTTCTCCTTGGTATCCATACATTTGTTCTCTATGTCTGTGTCTCTATTTCTGCTTTGTAAATAAGATCATCTATACCAATTTTTTCAGATTCCACATATATGCATTAATGTACAATATTTGTTTTTCTCTTTCTGACTTACTTCACTCTGTGTGACAGTCTCTAGGTCCATCCACGTCTCTACAAATGACCCAATTTCGTTCCTTTTATGGCTGAGTAATATTCCACTGTATATATGTACCACATCTTCTTTATCCATTCCTTTGTTGATGGACATTTAGGTTTTTTCCATGTCCTGGCTATCGTAAATAGTGCTGCAATGAACATTGGGGTGCGTGCGTCTTTCTGATGAATTGTACACTTTGTATCACACATTAATGCCCACCAGAGGGCTTCTACTGCAGGAAAGGCATGCAAAAACCAAGTGGACAGGATCCAGTAGATGTTAGCCAGCCTCTGTCCTTGGCCACCCTAGCGTTGGTGAAATGGGATCATGAGTGGAACAGCCATGGTGACAGAGATGGAGGTTATGCACAGGCCCTACAGCACCATCTCTCTCTCCCCAAGGTTGATCTGGCTACTGATGCTGCTGCTACCCAACCTGTCAGCAACAGAGACCAACGCTCAGGCCCCCAGTATGGTATCATCCTTCAAGGAGGCCAACCAGCCACCTACGGCCATGTGGGCCATAGCTGGAAGCATCCATCCTGGAAATGGTAGCAATTCATCTTGATTGGATTGGCACATATTCTGGGCATATCATTTGCCCTTCCTGCCTGGAGTGTCTCCACTAACACCATCACTTGAAGGCTCACAGAGTCAGGGCCTGCACCAAGGTGAAGCAGTACAAAAGAGT
Organism: Delphinapterus leucas; assembly: GCF_059928025.1. Taxonomy (NCBI): domain Eukaryota; kingdom Metazoa; phylum Chordata; class Mammalia; order Artiodactyla; family Monodontidae; genus Delphinapterus; species Delphinapterus leucas. Next base: position 37,223,000 of record NC_143135.1, read on the forward strand.
ACAGAAGAGTGAATTTTGTACACTTAAGGTACTCATCTTAAGGTCTGCACCCTAGGCACCTCACTTTCCTCACTCTAGTCCCACTCCTGCGGAGTATCCGATTTACCGTCATGAAGCCATAGACAATTTTGCCTTGGACCAAGGGACCCTATCAATGGCCAAAGAAGAAAGCAGTGGGCACATGGAATCCAGTGGTCTTATCACATACCACATCATCCAAAAGAGGCTAATCTGATACTGGTTAAATGACCTCTTCAAGATGCATGCAAGGTGCCAGGTATCCTTAAACCAATGGCCAGTATAAGTGGAATGTCCTCCAGGGGTAGAATATTCCATCTAGGAACCAAGAGATGGAAATAGGAGAGGCCCCCGCTCACCTTTATTCCCTGTGACCCCCTTAGGGAATTTGTGCTTCCCATGCCTGCAACTCTGGACTCTGGGCGTCTAGAGGTCCTGGTCCCCAGAGGGAGCTTGCTTACACCAGGGAACAAAATAAGAGTCTCGCTGAACTTAAAAGTATGGCTGCCTCCTGGACACTTTGTGTTCCTTGTGCCAGTATACCACCAGACCAAGCAAGGCCTCACCTTACTTCCAGCAGTGATTGACCCTTGCCACCATAAGAAGGTAGGGATGCTGCCACAAGAGTGGGGGCAGGGAGGAACATGTTTGCCACTGGGTGTCTCTTCTTACTCTCATGCCAAGTTTAACTGTAAACGGGCAAAAGAAAGCAACCATGCCCTGATAAGGACATGATAATAAGGGGTTCAGACCCCCTGAGGGTCTAGGTTACTCCACCAGTCAAGCCACCTAGACCAGCAGAAATGCTAAATGGAGGTGAAGAGAATCTCTAACGGGTGGGAGAGAAAGGAGAAGATAAGTGTCAATGGCAGCCTGAGGGCCAACTACAGAACTGAGGGGCTGCGACTCATCTCATTCCTCTCTTGTAACTTTCACGGTAAGTTACGGCTATCCAGAATCCTGGAGAAGCTGAGACAAGATGAAGTGAATTCCACCTGAGATGCAGGTGGATCTAAGTGGTGGCAGAGGTAGACTATAGCAGATGTTCTTGGTATCCCTGAGATCTTCTTTTCCAGTTCGGTACCCTTATGCCCCAGCTACCAACTGAATTCCTACTAAGAGCTTACCAACCTCCATCCAAAAATTGTCTTTGGGTGATTGCAGGCACCTCACAGTTTACATTTCCCCCAACCCAGGCTGCCCCTAGCCAATGACTGCCCAGTGCGGGGGCTATGCAGAAGCCCAGCTTCCTTGACCCCAAATGGGGCAAGCTCTGTGGTACAACCTGCACTTCCAAGCAATCTACAAAATCATGCTGAGGCTAGACTTGGCTGAAATCATGTTCTTGCGTAGCTTCTTCCCCTCCCCTTCCTGGCTTTCCCCATTCCCTTACAGGCGTCTCCTGAGAGCACACCTTAATAAATCACATGCACATGAATCCCCATCTTGGATTCTGCTTTTAAAGAACCTGACCTGAATTTACAAAAGTGGTTTCAGTTTTCATGTGAATACAAGATTTAAATGAAGCTTAATTTTAAGTAATGACAAATTCAATTTGAAAGTCATCCTCTAGACCAGCTATTCCCAGATTTGTGACTGAAATCACATGGCAGATTTCTTAAAATGCCATTTCTAGGTCCTATCCTGGACCTCCTTAACCAAAACTCCAGCAGTGTGACTTAGGAGTCTCAATTTTTTTAAAGTTCTCCTGGTATTTCAGCTCATCAAAGTTTTGGAACCCATTGGTTTAGACCAGCGGTCCCCCACCTTTTTGGTACCAGGGACCAGTTTTGTGGAAGACAATTTTTCCACGGGGGGTGGGATGGAGGGTTAGTTCAGGCAGTAATGCGACCAGTGGTTCAGGCGGTAATACGACCGATGGGGGGGATGCAAAGTGGCAGATGAAGCTTCGCTCACTCACTGGCCGCTCACCTCCTGCTGTGCGGCCTGGTTCCTAACAGGCCGCGGACCACTACCCGTCCGAGGCCCGGGGGTTGGGGACCCCTGGTTTAGACAACTTAACTTGTATTGGATGGTTGCTATATACCTCTCTATATATGAACTTGTGAAATGTGCAAGATAAAACTTTGAGGTCCCTCCCAACACCACATGTCTGTGATTCAGCTAACCATGCATTACAAACCAATATCCCTTAACTGAAAAAAAAAAAAAAGTGATCTTGATTTTAAATCAATCTTAGTTGATTAGTCTTTAAAATATAATTTAATATAAAATTGGACATAAACATTTCTGATTATGGTACAGGTTTGATTAGATTTCATGAAACGGTAATATTTCTTTTTAATATATAAGTTATATATAGTATATAAGTTATACATGTTATTGTATTAGTAGGAATAGACTAGGTAATGCTGGGGCAACAAACACCACCAAAATCTCAGTGGCATAACCCAGAAAAGTTTATTTCCTTTTAATACAAAGTCCACAGCATGTCTGAGCACCTCTTCAGGGCAGCTGTCCTCCTGGTCCACCGCTCAGTGGTGCAGGAAGCTTCCATCTTAAGATGCCTCAATCTCAGTACAAGACTTGGAATTCTCTGGTGCTAGAAAGACTCGCACTGGAAATTAAATGCGGTGGCCCTGAGGCAATCCTGGCCATTTCCTCTGATCACATGGGCCACCACTTATTGGCCAGAATTAGTCATATGATCCTACAATAAGTGCAAGAGCAAAGGAAGGGTAATCCTGCTTGTTGCATGCCCAGAGGAGAGAACTGCATACAGGGAAGACTAGCAATCTCTACAACAGTTATTTTTTAAATGTGGAAGATTCACAAAAGTGGAAAAAAAAAATGTGTGTGTGTGTGTGTGTGTGTTCTATCACTGCTATTGGGTTTTGGTTTATCTCCTTTGAGTCACTGAAAATACAAGTTCTTTTGAATAATGGGGTTTCTTTTACAATTATGCATCCTCACTGTAGAATATTTTTAAATACATCAATGCGTACCAAAGAAAAGTTAAAACCCTTGCAATCTCATCTCCAAAAGATAGTCACATATGACTTCTAATCAAAATTAGAATCACATTATTCACACTAATTTATAATATGTTTTTTCTCCTATCAATACATACAAATTCAATTTTTAATTCCCATTTGCTAATGATCATTGATTGTGATTTCAGGAAAGGCATTTCTCTCTGGGTCTCAGTTACTCTGCCTCTAAAATGAGGGTGTTATCGCTAATTCACCTATTGCTAATTCATACTAAGATTGATTTAAAATCAAGATCACTTTTTTTTTGTCAGTTAAGGGATACTGGTTTGTAATGAATGGTTAGCTGAATCACAGACATGTGGTATTGGGAGGGACCTCAGAGTTTTGAGAAATGCAAATCAAAACTACAATGAGGTACCACTCACACTGGTCAGAACTGCCATCATTAAAAAGTCTACAAATAACAAATGCTGGAGAGGGTGTGGAGAAAAGGGATCCCTCCTACACTGTTGGTAGGAATGTAAGTTGGTGCAGCCACGGTGGAAAACAATACGGAGGTTCCTCAGAAAACTAAGAATAGAATTACCATATAATCCAGCAGTCCCACTCCCGGGCATATATCCAGACAAAACTATAATTCAAAAAGGTACATGCACCCCTATGTTCATAGCAGCACTATTCACAATATCCAAGATATGGAAATAACCTAAATGCCCATCGACAGATGAATGGATAAAAAGGTGTGGTGTGTGTATATATATATATATATATATATATATGATGGAATACTACTCAGCCATTAAAAAGAATGAAATAATGCCATTTGCAGTGACATGGATGCAACTAGAGATTATCATATTAAGTGAAGTAAGTCAGGAAGAGAAAGACAAATACCATATGATATCACTTGTATGTGGAATCAAAAATATGACACAAACGAACCTATCTACGAAACAGAAACAGAATCATGGACATAGAGAACAGACTGGTGGTTGCCAAGGGGGAGGGGGCTGGGGGAGGGATGGAGTGGGAGGTTGGGGTTAGCAGATGTAAGCCTTTATATATAGAATGGATAAACAACAAGGTCTTACTATATAGCACAGAGAACTATATTCAATATCCTATGATAAACCATAATGGAAAGGAATATTTTAAAAACATAAATTAACACAACACTGTAAATCAACTATACTTCAATTTTAAAAATAATTAAAAAAAATAAAATAAATAAAATGAGGATGTTTGAAGAGATCATCTCGAAGATGTCTTCCAGCTCTGGTGACTTGAGAATATATGCAACTCCTGATGCCTATACATGTTCCTCTTTCTCCTCTCCTCCCATCCACAGGCTACAGCCAGGACTAATTGTACCTTGGAGAACAAAAGCCTTGAGCCAGCCTCTCCGCTTTCAGAACTCAGCACAGCACCTAGTGGTTGGGCTCCTGTCTGTCAGGGTGATGTCCAGAGGTCTCAACTGCTCTCGCTCTGATATACAAAATCTCCTTAGGGCCCTGAGCCCCTGGCCAAAATCTGTTACCAATGTTTGCCAAGCAAGACTACCATTACTTGGAACTGCTGAATCTGAGAATCTCTGATTAGAAAATAACATTGGAGGTTATTTCCCCCAATAATATGTAAGCTCATAAAACAAGGACTTTGTTTTGTTCACAACTTGTACATCCTGTCTTTTAGGAAGTTTCTGAGATATAGTAGGTACTCAATAAATATTCGCTCATTTGAATCAGTGAATCTAAACTTATACCTAACCTTTTCTAACATTCCCAAGAAGGATGCCTGCAACATCTGCTTCTACATCTCCAACAACAGAAAGCTCATTATCTTCTGGAATAATTGAGTCCATTGTTTCACCGAGAGACAGGTGTAACTAAAGGATGGCCGTGTCAAACTCAATATATCCTCTACCCCAATTACAGAAGGGTGGACACGCCAAATGGGCAAGAGTTGGTTCTGCGAGTGTAAATACAAGCTTCACATATATAACCTTCCCATCTGTAAACTATATATTACTTTACAGGACATATGTGTCCATTTTTTTAATCCTGCCTTGAAGGTTAGGCAGAGGCAGGATTTAAGTTCAGTATTTGTTGAATGGCTGAGGCTTTCTGCAATTTTTACATAGGTCACCAGGGGGCGCACCTGTTGCTTAAATCGTCGCTTAATCATCCCTGCAGCTGGAGACCGGCAGAGTCTGAAGGGCGACACTGGACTTGAAAAATAATTAACCAGAGACATTTAGATCCTGTCACTGGCCCTTCCTATAATAAAGGAACGATGCTAAAATGCTGATAGCCGGGGCACGTCACATCTACTGAGAAGGGTGGATAGAAATCCTCCCTTTACCATTGATTAAATAGCCAGAGGAGAGAAAGCCAAAGACCTACAGCTGAATATCATGGCTTCAAGGTGAAGGGGTCCCAGAGCCTTGCTGACCTGGAATGAGAGTCGTAGAGACATTACCTGCTGGTGCTACCTTGTTCTCTAAATCCCTGGCAGTCTCCTTCTAAAATATTAGGGCTAGAAGGAACTACAAGAGCATCCAAGCATTTCCTCCAACCTGTTTTACAGAGGAGGAACTGGGGCCCCGAGAAAAAAATTATTTGTCCAAGGTCAAATGACAATCGAGTGGTGGAACCAGAATTAAAACCCCGGAGGTCATTTCACTGAGTACTTAATAGTTTGGCTCTTGGGGGGGCGGTCTTTAGGAATTACCCTTTGGATTCAGGACAACCTAAACTCTATTGGTGATTAAGAGTGGTCTTTTTAGAAGAGGTTATTGATTATGATATCTTTGCTCAAAAGAGAAAAAGAGAGAGAGAGAGAGAGAATGAAGGAGGGAGGGAGGGAAGGAAGAGAAGGGAAAGAGGGAAGGGAGACAAGAGTTTTCTGATGGCCTTGTCTCCAGGCAGCCTCTGTGGCTGCTCGCCCTTCCTAGCAACTGCAGCTATGCTGCATTGTTTGAAGTACTCTTTTTTTTTTTTTTCCAAAATCAAAAGATGAAGGATAAACTCCCAAAACAAAAGGCATTTTTCTTCCAAGGGCTTAGATAAACCATAATTCAAGGACAAAAGAGTCAAGGGTGAGCAATCCCTCAAAAACCATCTGCAGAACAATTAAGCATTGTCAATAGCACAACTCATTTCTGAAGCGCAGATTTGGAGAGCCTTTGCAAGCCAGAACTAGAAAGGATCTTGGAATCATCATATTCAAATACCTCACTTTACAAATGAGGAATGTGTGGTTCACAGAGGGGAAGCGATAGCGTCATAATTCAAATGCTTACAGAGACCAGGGAAAGCAAGCTGGGGTCAGATAAGAGGTCTCTTAGATGGGTTCCAGGAAATATATGACTTTCCCCTTTAAGAAAAACAATAGAGCAAGCATCCTGACAAATGGCAAATAACACAGGCCCTCAGTAAAGGCGGTAAGAGTGGAGACCATGGCAAACTGGACACGGTCTGCCTCAAGGGAGCAACTGCTACCCAGATTCATTGGTCGCTGTCACGTAGGCATGTGAGCCTGAACTTACCAGATCTTCTGTTATTTTTATATGGATTTGTACTTGCAATGTCCTGATTTTTTTTTAACGATGGCAACTAATTTGAATTAGTTGTAGGCCAAACAGAGCCCTTCTGGAGTCTAGACTGAGCTGCAAGTTTCCTGTGTGCACCCTCGGGACCAGGGTACTGGGGGTGGTAGGGGGAGGGCCTTCAGCTCAGACATCTACTCACTTTGTGACCTTCCAGAAACCACTTTTCTCTAGCGTCTCTTTTCTCATCTGAAATGTGAGGGGATCTCTCAGTCTGTGGTTTCTGAGTGTTCTTGACAGATCGAGATTCTAAATTAGCAAGGCACTGTGGGTAGAGCATAGAAACTGGAGGCCAAAGGCCCACAAACTCCTGTCTCTCCATGTCCTTGTCCCCTGGAACTTCCAACATCACTTGTCCAAAACTGAGCGTATCATCTCCCTACCCAAATGGCCCCTCAGCTAGCCTTTACCCACAGTATATGGCACCACTCCTCACCTAGTTGCCCAGGTCAAAAACCTTGCCTTCATCTTAAACCCCTCCCTCCCCCTCCACCCTCATCCAATCAGCAAGTCCTGTCAATTCCACTTCTCTCTCGACTCTGTTCACTTCCTTCCACCTCAAGGGCCACCATGCTAATCCAGGTAACCATGATTTTTTCACCTGAATCACTGCATCAGCCCCCTAACTAACTCCCTACCTTTATTCTTACCCCCTCTGGTCCATTCTTCATACTGCAGTCAGAGTTGTCTTCATAAAACACAAACTCCTGGTTTAAAATCCTTCCGCGGTTGCCCTCAAGATGAAGTCCAAACTCTTTAACATGAGGCCCCTGCTTTGGTTGGGTTTGGTTTGGTTCCTGACCCACACACACGCTGAAGCCTTTTCTCTTGCCCCTGCCCCTGGAGTTGGCGAGCTTCTGCAGAGAAGAAACTACAGCTGCTAACTAGTGAGCTCCCAGAACCCAGCACAGTCCTGACGCCTGACAGCCACTTGCTATTGGACGAATGAGTGTGGGAATGAATGAATGAGTGAATATATGAACCCAAAGACTCCACCACTTAGTAGCTGTGTGACTCTAGAACATGTGCACACACTTTCTCCATCTGTAAAAGTGCCTGTCCTTATAGGTTGTCATGAGAAGGAAATTAGACAACAGGTATAAATGGGCTTTGGAACCTATAAAAGCAGGATCTAGGTGTTAGTTGCTACATACCTGCTCTGCTCCAGTTTCCTTGCTCAGTATCTATCTCAGTATCCTCCCCATAGCCTTAAAGTATGCGTTAAATGAGTTAATAGATGTAGCATGCTTTGAATAGTACCTGGCACATTGTAAGTAGTAGACAAATAAGTATTACTATGATCATGGCAATGATGACAATGACGACAGATCTTTACAGCCTTCTGAGGTGCCAGATGTAGAGGACATTTTGGGCTGCTCTTGTGGTAACAGCCTTCTGATTTCCTTTTGGATGAAATCTTGGGCGAGGTATGATGGGACTGTCAATCAAGGTGTGCCCTCCCCTAGCCAGTGGGGTGAGCCCACAACCAGAACTCAGCCAATCGGGCTCTCACTCTCCCAGGACTTCGAGTGGCAGGAAAGGTGCTCATGTATCCTTGTGGTGACACCTAGGTGTGACTGTGGAGATGTTCCCAACCCTGAAAACTTCTGGAGCTTCCTGAACCCCACCTTTCTAAGCATGGTCCTTCAGTCTTCCCTTCCACCAATGAGCTTCCCCATGGCCTTCCAATCAATTCCCCTTTGTTTGGTTAGCCAACGGTCACTTCTGTGACTTGTTTCCAGAGACCCCTGGCCACGCACTGCTCTGGGGTCAGGACACTAGTTGGCCATTAACTCACTGTGTTCCCTCAGGCAAGGCATTTCTCCTCCCTGGACCTCAGTACCCCCCTCTAACATGGGGGCCTTGACCAGGCTGCTTGCTCCCAACCCTGGCCAATTAGCAGAATCATTTGGGGGAACTTCCTTAAGACTGAGCCTCACCTCCATCCTACTGAACCAGATTTTCCAGGGGGAGGCCTGAGAATCCATATTTTTTAAGCAGTTCCCCCAAATGATTCTGAGACACAGCCAGCTTGGGAAGCACGGGGCCACACAGCCTCTGAGGGCCCTCTGAGAGCAGAAGGGCTGCGATTCTTGGTGCTTCTGTGATGTCTCAGACACTCACAGTTCAGATCCAGGTCTCATCAATCTCCCCACTTAGAAACCTCCCGTAGCTTCCTGGCACATCAGAATAAAACCCAAACTCCTCCCACAGCCTTCAAGACCCCCTGCAGCCTGGCTCCTGCCCTCCTCTCCCACCTCATCTCTCTCTCTGGCCTTCCTGCTGTGCCCAGAAGAGAAAGTTCTGCTTGGGAAGCTCTTCCCCTACTCTGCTCAGCTGGCTCTGAGGCAGGAGATAGATGGGCCCCAGGCTGAGCAGCTGGAGTTTGTCCCCTGTGGACAGAAACTCCAAAATAGCAGGAGCGAGAGAGGCGCTGAGCCCTGCCCAGATAAGAGACCACATATTTCTCATTCTCAAGGTCAAGGAGACCTTCCCGACTACACATGCGCAGAAAGGCTCCTTGGAGGACAAAAGGGAGGGGGCGTCACTCCATAGTAAGTGATGTCAACCTACCCATAGGCCTCTTCGCCAGAATCCATCTTGCTAAGAGATGCACGTGCACACAGGGAAGGACCCTGAGATAAACCAAATCTGGACTCAGAACCAGGCAAAGCAAGATGATTGGCCAAGAGAAACCTGGAAGAAATGCCCCATATAAGTGATTCAAACTACCACGAGGGCACGACTCTCTCTCGGAGTCCGCCCGTGTGTCTAGCCACATGTACCCTTTTTCCTCCTAATAAACACTTTACTTGTTTCACTACTTTCTGTCTCTTTGTGGAAATTCACTTCTACAAAGCTGATGGGACAGCGCCTTGTCACTGGCCACTGGCCCTGATGGTCTAGTGGCTAGGATTCAGCACACTCACTGCCGCAGCCTGCCTTCAATCTCTGGCCACGGGAACCAAAATCCTGCTTCGAGCCACCGCAGGCTGAGGCCGCCTGAGACCGGCTCCTTCCTGTAACTCAAGTCCTGTTCAAATGTAAGCTCCTCTGAGAGGCCTTCCCTGAACCCTCAGTCCAAAGTGTCTCCTCTCCACCTACACTCCCCATCACCCACACTCTCTTTTCTTTTTCTTCATTGCACTTACCACTGTCTGAAATGATCCTTTTATTCATTGTTTTCACCCAGTTCATTGGCAGTGTGTTCCCACTAGCCTGTAAGTTCCGTGAGAGCAGAGAAGCTGACTATCCTGTTCTCTAACATGTACTCAGCCTCCGGAACAATGGCTAACTCAGAGTAGGTGCTCCATAAAATATTCGTTGAATAAATCTGCTTTGCAGGAGCCCAGAGCAGTGACCACGGGAGAGACAAAGTTCTGACTCCCACTCCTCCTGACACAAGTGTTTCTGATGTTTCTTCCTGGGATTGGCAGCCTTGTGCCCTTGGCCTTCACCTTGAGCTGACAGGCTGGTGTCTGCGGCTCCCGGAGGCTCGGCCAGGATCTGTGGGCAGCTCCCAAGCAAGCTCACATCACACCCACACCCACACCCACCCCGGCAATTGGTCTCAGCTCAGGTTCTCCTCTGATAAACCTCGCTAACGACCTTGGCTTTTCAATCTTCAGGCTTGCAGCCAGGAAACACAACTGGGGAGGTGAGCTCTTCGGAACACAAGGATGTCCTCCCTTTAAATCAATTGTTTCACACAAAAGCTCTGCTTTTTTTGTTTTCCCGTCTCCCTCCCCATAGCACCTGCTATAAAACTCAAATCGTTGGGAATGGTACTTGGACACTATTCTTAGACCACTAAAAGGATTACCTTTGCCAATTTAAGTGTGGGGATAATGTCGGGCTTTCGCTGAGAGACTCCACCAAAATCAGCACCATGAATCCCATTTATGCATTTGCTGTAACAATGACACAAAGGTCACTGGCCATAGGGACCCTCAGGGTCTACCATCAGAAAAGCCTCAGAAGACTTGCTCTGAGAGTTAAGTGCTAGAGCTGCCTGAATTCATCAAGGAAATGAGAAAAAGAAAAGGAGAAAAGAAAGTGGGAAGGAAAGGAAAACATGAGCTAGCAAAACAACATGACCTACTTTGCCACTTTAGGTATATTGTTCTGTCCTTCCTCTCTGAAATTATCATTCAAGTATTCAGCAAAAATGCGTTGAATACCTGCTATATATCAGGCATTGTCCGTGACACTTGGGATCCAACAGCAATCCAAAGAGACAATGACGCTCCCCCAAGCAGCCTGGTATTCTAGTGGAAGAAGACAGACAACAAAATAGTGAACATATTAAACAGATAAAGTAATCTAATTTGTAATGCATAAGTATATTTATTACTATAAAGTATATAATAGAACCTCTTATGTGCTATATAAAGCATATAACATATTTGAAATATATAACATAGCTTATAAATCGTCCAGTACTTCGGAAGGTAAAATGTGCCATCATAAAAGCAAAGACAAAGGGAGATTGGAACTGCTGAAGAGGCAGGCAGGCTCCAGTATCAGTTAAGAAAAGTGGTCAGGGTAGGTCTCATTGAGAAAGTGACATTGAGCAAAGACCTGAAGGATGTGAGGGCATTAGTTCTATGTAACTTGCTGTGGCCTTCCTTTTTGATATCCAAGAAAATTAGAACCGAATTTGAGACTCAAACCCAGTACTCTAGAGGCTCCTGTGGTCTGCAAATGTGTGGTCTTTTGTCCCCTGGAGAGGTAGGACGGGACAGTGGTTAAGGGCATGAGTTCCAAAATCAAACTAGATTTAAATACTGGCTCTACCACTGACTAGTTACATGACGTTGGGCATCGTATTTAATCTCTCTGAGCCTTGGTTCCCTATATCCCGAAATAAAGATAATAATAGCACCCACCTCGTAGGACTCTTTTAAGGATTAAATGAAATAATGTACACAAATTCCTTTGCATGCCGGAAGAACTCAATAAACACCGGCTGTAATGATTAAGCCTTGTCTCTCAAAGTTTATTTACATTTTCCTTGGTCCTGATTCTCTATCTTTATTGATATTTTAACATTGTTTTATGGTTTCTACTCCTGTGGTAAGCAACCTCAAATCCTTTGTTGATTGGGGTGGGTTATAAATAAGTAAGTAAATAAATAAAAATCTGGATGGGGGACATTTTCACTGAAGCAAAACATTTCATTACTGATAGAGTGAATTGCAAGTGAGGTCATAAGCTAGAAATATTGACTCCAACAGTGCATTAGAAACCACCAGCAAGCCACTCTCTGGTTACTCAGACCATCTTTCTCTCTCCCAAAGCCCTCTTCCTCCCCTCATCAAGAGCGGGTAAATGAGTCACACAAAATGACTCAAGAAGCCTAAATCCTCCCAACCTCACAATTACTTCACTGCCGTGGACCTCACAGAACACTCCTTCTTCCCCATCAGAGAAGAGAAAGGAAATCGATGGGGCTGCTTTCCATGGTGATGGGGTTAAGGAAGAGGGGTGCTTGCTGAGTGCAGAGCCAGACGTAGGTTAGAATCTCATTACTGCTATTAATTAGTGAGCGCTGTGGCCGTAGGGAAGTCCCTTGCCCTTTCTGTGCCTCAGTTTTCTCATCAGTAATAACAGAACCTCCCTTTTAAGGGGCTTGTGAAGAAGAAAGAAGAGAGTCCATGGAAGCAACGTGAATAGCTTATTTGTAAAGCCCTCAATAAATGTCAGACTTTCTTTCCTTATCTGTACCCGAGGGCAACTCAATGGACTATAGGAATCTGGAACATTTAAATAAGAGGGTGTACAGGGCAGACACGGGATGAGAAGACAAGTTTGGGTATATCTCTATGTGATAGAAACTCCCTACAAGAAGCAAAGGAGAAAGACCATTTTTGATCCCCTACTATTTTCTAGGTATATTATCATTCTCCTTCCTCACCATAACCCTTTGAGATGGGCATTGTTATCCACACCTGACAGCTGGGGCTGGGCTTTGAACCCAGAGCACACAGGTAGGAACGCTTAGGAGGCAGTGCTGGCCTTCCAAAGTTGACTTTATGAAGGACAGCAACTAGCCTCCACCATAGGACATCACAGGCACCACTGACAGAAATCTGCCAACTCCCACCCTCCCTGGAGAGCCACGCCCTTGTGACTCCCAAGCTGGCTTCAGCAAAAATCTGGGCCAGGGCTTCCCTGGTGGCGCAGTGGTTAAGGATCCAACTGCCAACGCAGGCGACACAGGTTTGAGCCCTGGGCTGGAAAGACGTCACGTGCCGCGGAGCAACTAAGCCCGTGCGCCACAACTATTGAGCCTGCGCTCTAGAGCCCGCAAGCCACAACTACTGAAGCCCGTGCGCCTAGAGTCCGTGCTCCACAACAAGAGAAGCCACCGCAGTGAGAAGCCTGCATACCGCAACGAAGAGTAGCCCCCGCTCGCCACAACTAGGCAGAGCCCACATGCAACAACGAGGACCGAACACGGCCAAAAATAAATAAATTAAAAAAAAAAATCTGGGCCAGGGTGACCTTGCTGAGGCTCCCTCACTTCATCAGTCACCAGGGTCTCTGCCCTATGAGCTTCGGCTTTGGAATTAGCTAGATCTTAATTTGAAACATATACCCCTCACATATCAACTGTAGGGCCGTAAATAAGTCACTTCTTTCTGGTTCCTCTTCTGAAAATGGTGACATCAAAATGCCTGCCTCGCAAAATTGCCATGAAGATTAAAGAGAGCATTGAAAACATACAAAACAGGGCCTGGCACATACCAAACGCTCACTTATGGTAGCTGCTATTGTTACACTGACACTGTCTGGGGAAAATCAGCCTTGTGCTGAATGACGGAGATGATACTTTCAGGGAGGGAGAGTGGGCCCTTGAGCACTGGCTGACACATCTACCCACACTTTCCCCATTATCTGACATTTGACCCTTCCCCTTGTTCCACAAGAAACAACTTGAGGATAACAAGACCCAGCTGGGCTCTGTGCCCCTCCTAGAAAAAAAAGATGAATCAAGGCCTAGCCCAGGGCCTCCCATTCACTGCCCTTGATCCACCAACATGGACTGATGGTCCCTTCTGTGCTGGGAACTGGAGAGAGAGGAGACTCAGGACTTCATAGGGCACTTGGGGTAAAAGACAAGGAACCGTTACTATAGCAAACAGAAAGGAATGAGGGCTGAGTGTCTTTGGGAATATGAGAGAAGCCTCCATGGAGAAAGAGGTATTTGAACTGGAACTTAAAAATTAGGTAAGACATGGCAGGGGATGGTATCCCAGGCTGAAAGCACAGCATGAACAAAGGCTAGAAATGGGAAAATGCAGTTTGTTTAGAGAACAGAGTAGTGTGGTAAGGCTGGAGAACTAGGATGCCAAAGGACTAAGGTGAGAGCTGGAAGTGAAGGGCCAGTGAACCCTACAGGCAAGGAACACAAAATAAAGGTCATGACTACCATGGAGAAAATGGGGGGAGTGGGTCTGCATTTAAAATAGGGTGGTCACAGAAGGCCTCTTTGAGGTGACACACTTAAGAAGTAAAGGAGCAAGCCATTTGACTATCTGGGGGAAGTTTCCAGGCAGAGAAAATAGCAGTGCAAAGGTCCTGAGGCCACAGGGTGGCTGCCATGTTGGTGACGCATTGAAAAAGGCCCGTGTGACTGGAGTGGTAGGAAGTGAGGTTACAGAGTTAAATAAAAGGCAGCCGGCTCATGAGAGGCCTTGCAAGCCATTACAGGGGCTTTAGCTTTCACTTGAACGAATGGAGAGCCATTGTAGGATTTCCCGTAAAGGAGCAACGCGATCTGACTTACGTTTTAAAAGGATAGCTCTGACTGCTTCGTAGAGAATCAACTGCAGGGGGCCAAGGGTGGCAACGGGGAGACCAGTAAGGAGGCTATTGCAGAGATCCAGGCGAAAGAGGACGGCGGCTGGAACCAGGGTGGTAGCCCTGTGATGGTGCGCCTCGGTTTCCCCATGTGAAAACGAAGCTTAGGATGCCGGCCCTGTATGCCTCCCAACGTCTCAAAAAGCCCCCATCGGGATGGAATGCCAGGAACCTCCGGCCAGCGGGGTGCCAGCCTGGGAAAAGTGGGACTGTGGGGCGCGTGGGCAGCTCCTTGCGCGTCCAGGCCGCCGGTGCCCACGAGAAAGCCTAGACAGGTACACGCCCCGTGATGCGCGTCAGGAGGGTGAGACCTGGCGGAGGAAGGTCTTGCTCCTCAGAGACTGAACAGGGAAGGGTGGGAAGGCGAGTGCCTCTCCCGAGTCCTGGAGCGGGTCCTGGGTATCCGGCACTGTGCGCGCCGCTGTATGCAACTACTCTGTTTGTGCAGGTGCGGCAACGGCATCGTGCGGGCATCATGCGGGGAGCGCCACAGCACCCCCTCCATGCAATTCCCCCCCACCCCCCAGCTATGACCCCTTTGTCTCACTTTTCCCTACCCCCAGCTGTCTGCCTGGCGGTCCTGCACCGGGTTCGGCGCGCACGGCCCCGCCGGTGTCCCTCTGGCGGCCGCCGTAGCAGCGCAACCTGGGCCTGGGGCTCCCGAGAGGAGAAAATCATGAATGAAATAGATGCGGTGCTCCCGCTCCCCCGCCCTCCTGGTCCAGGCAACCTCGGCGTGGGGGCGGCGCCTGAGGGGACTCCGAGCCGAGCTGCGGGGTGGGGGCGCCCGAGATCCGGGTCGGGGAATAAGGGTCCGCGACCCGGCCCCACCTGGGTCCTGGGCGCCGCAGGAGCTCCCCGCCCCCGCGCTAGCCAGCCCCTCAGGCCCTGCGCAATTCCCGGGAAGCGGCGCAAGCCCGCCCGGGGGCGGGGCGGAGCCGGGACTAAGGGCGAGGAGCCGACCTGGCGGCTGCGCCCGAGACTCCGCAGCCGAAGCGCATTTGGTGAGGTGATCTGAAGAGGGAGCGCGCACGGAGCGCGGGACTGAGCGCCGGGCAGACGGACCGACGGACGGACGCCCCCGCACACGCAGACGCACGGAGCTCGGCGAGGTCCCCGTCACACACTCACACACACACACACTCGCGCAGACACACACGCACACTCGCGCGCGCACATCCTCCCGCCAGCCTACCCGCCCGCTCGTCGGCGCCCGGAGTCCGCTCTGGCCGGTAAGTGCGGCGCCTCCGTCGGCGCCTTTGTGTGGGGAGCTGGAAGGTGGAGGGCGCGGGGTCCCTCCCAGGGAGCCCCGGCAACTGAGACCTCCTCCAGACCCTCAGGCGCAGAAGCCAGCGCCCGCCCCCGCCACGCCCCCATGGGGCTCCCGACGCCCCGGGACTGGGGGAGGGGTCCCCCACGCCTGGGAGGGGACCCGGCGCTGGGTAGAGGGGAGGGAGCAGCGGCCACTCCCCACGAAGCTCGTGCGCGGTTCCGGAGCGGGAGGGGAGGGATCGGGATGGTGGTCCGGGGTGCGAGCCTCTCTGCTGCCGTGGCTGGTGCGCGGCTCTTGGCTGCATTGCCTACCTCTCCAGGGTCTGAAGCTCCGGAGGAAGGTTGGAGATCGCCGCTAGCCTGCTGGCCTGTAAACCGGGGCTCCCAGCCTTCGCTGCGCTGCGCTGCGCCTCCCCCGGACCGTGTGGCATAAACCACCAGTTCCTCACCCGCCCCCAAAATAAAAGCCCAGCGCGTTCCCCTCCCCCAGCATGCCCCTTCTCCCTGGATGAGGCCCAGGCTCCTGCAAAACGTGGAGATTGCTCGGGCCAGACTTCTGAGGGGTTTACCTTACCAAGGATCGTGTACCTTAGAGGGTCAAGACCAGGTGAATCTTGGGAACTCATTCAACGCCCTCATTCTACAGACGGAGAAACTGAGACCCAGTGAGGTGGCTTGACCAAGGTCACGGGAGAGTTACTGGCAAAGCCTGCATTAGAATCTAGCATCCCTGGCTTTCATACTCATGTCCTCTCCTATACAATTCCATCCTTATCCTTGTTGAAACCTCAGATCCCAAAAATTTACCGGAGTGTGTCAGGAAAGTCTTTGTAATTCCAGCCCTGCCCCCTTTTGGAGCATCAGGTGCCATTCATTTCCTACCATACTTACTGTTTAAAAAAAAAAAAAAAAAAAAGGCTGGCCTTTAATTTGCCTCTTTCAGCCTCAAAGGAGATCTTGAGATTTAGTTTGGGAGAATGAAGCAGTCCTGGACAGGAGATCAGATTCCAGGGTGCTAGTCCTGGTTCTCCCAGGAGTCACTGAACCAGTGTCCTTAGTTGGACCAGGTAATGTCATGGTCAAGGAGTCATCCCCCTTTCCCCCCACGTTGACCTGACTGTGTGCCTTCCCCCTCACTCTACCCCCCTCCTTAAGGGCCTAGGTCTTCTAATCCAACCAGGCTCCCTTCATCATCCCTTTGTAGAGGTCTCTGAGTCTTTCCTGTCCGGCCACCTCTCGCTCCTTGATGTTTGTTGAGTGCGGCCTCTTGGTGTTGCTGACAGAGCTGCTGGGGAAGCTTGAGCTACAGCCTCACCAGGCTCGGGTGATGGCTCAGGCAAGGCTCCCTCAAAGGCAGCTGGGTATCCCCAGAGCTGAACCCGATGCCTGGTGCAGAGAGGGTGCCCCGAGAGGTATGTTGATGGAGTGCAAGCTGGATGGTGAATGGATAAAGTCAGTCATCTTTGAGAAGACTCTGTTGGATGGGGGAGTTGGCAAGGAGGACAGTGTTCAGTCTCTAGGGGCCTGAGGCTCTTGTCTCAAGAGCTTCCTTCTTGGGTGAGCAACCTGGCATGGAGCAGAGACAGGGTGACCAGCTGGCATAACTCCAGGGGCCACCACTCACATTTTTGTGCCTGTAAATGGCGTTGTGCTCCAGAAGCACCATTTACATAGACTTCATAATGAGCAGTGGCCCGTGGGTTATTGCAGTGCCATGGGTCTCACCCTCAGAGTGAAGAGATCTGGCTGGACAGTTGCAGTGAATGCTTATAATCTTTCTGGGTCTCAATCTCTCCAAAAAATAAGATCATTGGATTGGTGTCAGGATATCTTTCAGGTCTGAACTGTTGGGGGGGGGCTGGGGAAGGGGGGGAGCACTTATAGTTTTCCTCTTCTATTACTCTGTGATGAAATCATTTATGTAGGGTACTTAGCACAGGGCCTGGGGCATAGAAAAAGCTCCGAATAGGTAGCTGTTAATATCATTAAGGCCCCAGCCTTATGGATATACCTTCCACTTCTTTTTTTTTTAATTTATATTTATTTATTTACGTATTATTTTGGCTGTGTTGGGTCTTCGTTGCTGTGCGGGCTTTCTCTAGTCATGGCGAGCGGGGGCAACTCTTCGTTATGGTGCACGGGCTTCTCATTGCGGTGGCTTCTCTTGTTGCAGAGCACAGGCTCTAGAGCACAGGCTCAGTAGTTGTGGCACGCGGGCTCAGTAGTTGTGGCACATGGGCTCAATAGTTGTGGCTTGCAGGCTCTAGAGCACAGGCCCAGTAGTTGTGGCTCACGGGCTTAGTTGCTCCGTGGCACGTGGGATCTTCCCAGACCAGGGCTGGAACCCGTGTTCCCTGCATTGGCAGGCGGGTTCTTAACCACTGTACCACCAGGGAAGTCCACCCTCCACTTCTTCCCTTCTTCAGATTGCCAAAGGACATGAGATTTTGAATCCTGAAAGTCCCTCTCCCTCAAAAAATCTCTCCTCCACTGATCTATTCCTGGACTTAGGGCTCAGCCAGCATAGGACATCCATGAAGTTCCCTGGGAGAAGTCACTTTTGTTTATCAGTTATTTCTCACCTAAGGATGATTGAATTTGATAGTTTATATACAGTCAAAGCTTTTCTTACACACTGTCACTTATATTTAATCCTCATAACACACCCATGATATCAATAGCATTATTATTCCCATTTTATAGATGCGGAAGTTAAGACTCAAAGTTTAACTTATCTAAGGATTTGTACTGTAAAAGTCTCAGAGCCAGAGAGCTGTGTCTCCAGCTCAGAGCTTTTGACCCCAGATTCTGAACTCTTTCTTCTATGTCACGTTGCCTGTCCTTTCCTGAAACCTGTCCGAAAAGAGAGACAGATGACCCCTTGGATAGAAGCGAGAAGGAGGGGTTTATTCTTCTGGAAGGCGAGGAATGGCTTCTTGGAGAAGCGAGGTAGCATTTGAGCTGGGTCTAAACGATTTGTACAATGGAAGGAAGGAGGAAAATATTATAAGTAGTGGAAACAGCATGAGCAGAGAGCCGGCGGTGGGGGCTTCTAGGACGTGTGTAGAAACTGGAAAGCAATTCATTCCAACTGGGCAAAAAGGTTAAAAGAGGAGCCATGAGAAGGAAGCCTGGGTAGGAAGGTGGAGGCAGTTGCTGGGAGCCTTGAGTGCCAAGCCACGTGATCATCGGCCTTTAGTTTCTGAGTGGGGGAGAGACATGATCAAACATGGCCATTAGGAAACTCACTCTGGCTGCCCCATGGAGAACAGATTGGAGGGGGAGAGCCTGCTGGCAGGGAGCCCAGGTAGGAAACAATGACAGCGGTATAGGTAAGAGTTAAGGAGGGTTTGGATAGGGGAGATGGGGGGCGAGGGGTTGTAAGAATGAAGAGAAAGAGGAGTTGAAGCAGGAGGCCACAGTGTCACCAGAACTGGCAGCGGAGTGGATGTGGGAGTGGAGGGAGGGAGGAATGAGAAGTGACGGCAAGGTTTGGAGCCTGAGTGGCTGGGCATCCATTCTCAGACAGAGCCCAGCAGGAGGGGGAAGGGGAGGCTCAGGAGTGAGGGCCATGATCTGACAGGGTACCAGAATGAGTCCTGCAAAGCTGGCTCACCGAGCACCCCAAAGTGTCCAGAGCCAGTTGCTTCCTTCCTCCTTCATTCATTCACTTATTATCCAAATACATAGAAACATCTGTTACATGTGAGGTTGTTCTAGGCTCTAGGGATACATTGCTGAAAAAGATGAACTTCCTGTCCGAGCTCTACCAAGGGAGACAGAAAAGAAAACGTAAGCAAACTATAACATTTCAAGAGGTGAGCAATGCTCTGGAGACAAATAAAGCAGGATGAGGGTTGACTGTGGGGGAAGAGATTTACCTTTAAAAAGAATTGTCTTCAAGGAAGTGGTATTTGAACAAAGACCTGAATGAAGTGAGGAAGTGACCTTGGGGAAGAGCATTATGGGAAAAGGAGACCGCAAGTGCGAAGGCCCTGGGGGTAAGAATAGCTTGGTGTTTTCAGGGAACAGCAAGTGTGGCTGTAAAACATAGGTCAAGAGGGAGGGTGGAAAGGAAAACGGTAGGAGAGAGGGGCAGGCCCAGATCACATAGGTGCTTACAGGCCTGAGGAATAAGAGATCGTATGATGTTAATGAGTACAAGAGAACTGGAGTCCTGTTCTCCTTGTGTTCGTCATGCCTAGAAAACCAAGCCCGACACTCAGCAGTGGCTCACTAAATAGTCTAATGAATGAATGTTGGAAACCACCATTTATGTACGAAGCCTCCTATCTTGGACTAAATAAAGATGTAGCATAGTAAGGGCATAAGTAAGCTATGTATGATCAAAATGATAAAGCTCAGATGATTTGAATATCTGTGATGTCATTCAAGGATGAAAATTTGAGTCACGTCTGTATGTTCAGTATGGCTGTTGATAAGGCGAAATAGTAAAACATACCCGAAATGACTGTAAAACAATTAAAATGGTAACATTTTTTGGTCTTCCCTCATCCCCTTTCCAGTGCAAATATACAACCTTCTGGCTTCATTTCAAATTTTCCCTTGTGCAACTCTTATGCCCTCAGCCATTTCCCTTGTAGAGATTTTAAAGAAACTCATCTCTAGCACAAAGGCCCATATTTGCAGGACAAGGAATTATCATCTTCAATAACTTGACAGATTCCCAAAAATGGCAGAGAGGGCAGTGGGGAAAGAGAAACTATTTATAGAAGTATAAATTCTTTAAGCACCCAATTAATTGTTTAAATGGATCTATAAATGCGAATGGAAAAACTCCAGAAGATGGTTAATCGTTTAAAGCTTTTTCTCTGCATTCAGTTGAACACAGGGTATGTGTAAACATTTCAAAATGTATGGCACCCTTTACCAAAAATTTTAACTCACACACCAGGAAATATGTTCTTACCGGTGTGGGTCAGCGCAGCTATCTGTGTGTAAGTACCTGTGTTCAATCCGAAGTTTACTCATGATTAAGTGACCTGGGGCAAGGTCCTTCCCCTCTCCCAAACTGTTTCCCCACGTCTAGGAGGTAGGGCTTGGGCTTCTAGGGCCCCTATGGCACTAAGCACTATGGTCTGTGATATCTGTAGGCCCACACTGTTGTCTTCCTGGAGGGCAGTGACCACTGTCACAGTGTGGGCCTGTGGCTCCCTGTGGCACTCAGACGATTTGGTGGATGGGAGGTAGACGGGCGGTCCTGTCACAGAGGAGATGGGATGCTTCCATCAAGCAGACAGAGCCAGATACTAGGCTGGACCTTCTGAGAGGGCAAGTTGATGGGTAGTCTAAGTCTTCTTAGAATCATAGTCTCTTTAGGTGCCCTGGTCCAAATTCCATCTGATTCTGCATGTTTTTTCACCTCTAGGAACTGGAAACTCAGGTCAGCTGAAGAAAAAAACTAAAAACCCTTTTAGTTTTTGAACAGTACCATCACCAAAAAGCTCTTCCTTACCTTAAACCATGGCATTACGGACAATAAGGTCTTCCCCCATTCTTCAATATCATCCCCATCTTTTTTGCATCTGGTGAGACGTGAGACAAGCACCTTGGCCACCAATATCTGGCAAAGCTCCAGAATTCCCCAGACTCTTAGACAGAAGAAAGCTTTTCCCACTCAGCTGCGGCACGTAGAATAAAAGCCACCCTCCTTCCTGTGTCCCCCTTGAAGCAGCCTTGACGCAAGTTTCCATACCTGGGGTGCGGCGTGCTGAGTTGGGAAGGGATCTCCTCGAGCTAGATGCAGGGGATCCACAATTTGTAAGGGAGCAAGCATCTTGGTGAGAATTCCTAACTTTGAGCTAATGTAGGGGATAAACTGTTCTTGGCCAAGTCTGGTTACCGTTACTGTGATAGCAGAATACAGACCCTAAATTGCCCTTCCTTTGCATGGTGAGGTGGTTGGTTGATGTCATTAGAGAGACATACCAAGCTTGTTATGTCTTTCTTAAGAGTGGAAGTGTTCCCTTTCTCCCCCAACTCTCTGGAAGCCACTCAGGAGCGATTCAGTGGACTTCAGTGGTGGGTGGCATGTGGCCGTCTGAAGTGGACTCCAAAGAGTGTATATTTCATTCTCTGCCTAAGAGTGTGACCCAGCCTTTGAAAAATAAATTACACTGTAAAAATAACACAACCTACTATAGAACAGCTGTAAGGTGAACGATGATTTTATATGTCCCATTCTGTTTCTTCTATAGATCTGTATCTTTTATAGCTGAAATGAGTCCACATCTAGTTCTGTACCCAACGTTTTTCACTTAACATTTTCCCTGTAACTTCTGTACTCATACATGACCTTCTTCTATCCTCAGTGGCTTCCATACTTTAATCATTTCTTAATTGGTGGACATAGCAGTGAACATCTTCAAGCACACAGCTTTTCCATCTCAGATTCTCAAGGCATCTGATTTAAGCATCCCCAATAGGGTATGACAGGACCCGGGGGAGGGGGAAAAAAGAGCACAAGGTTAAAGTACATGTCGTCTGTGGACAGATGCAGGTTGATTTCATGGATACAGATGACGTGGTCCTGGGTCCTGGGGTAGAAAGAAAACAACGGACCCCAGAGCTGGAGCCATGGAGAGGATGGAGAGGGACATTATGGGCCAGGAGGCCAAAGTCACAGAGCGCTGAGGGTGTGATGGAGGGGTGTCAGATTTCAGATGGAGTCCCTCCAACATTTTATTGATTTGTTTTGGTGTGCCTTTTAAAAATTATGGTGCAATACATAAAATTTGCTATTTTAACCGTTTTAAGTATATAGTTCTGTAGCACTTAATACATTCACATTGTTGTGTGGCCGTCATCAGCATCTACCCACAGAGCTCTTCTCATCTTGCAGAACTGAAACTCTGTACCCATTAAACAATAACGCCTTCATTCTCCCCTCCCCCCAGCCAATGGTAACCTCTCTTCTACTTTCTGTCTATGAATTCACATGTTCTAGGTACCTCATGTAAGTGGAATCATATACCATTTGTCCTTTTGTGTCTAGCTTATTTCACTTAGCATAATGTTTTCAAGCTTCATCCGTGTTGTAGTGTGTGTCAGAATTTCCTTCCTTTTTAAGGCTGTTGTATACGTCCTTTGTACGTATATAACACATTTGCTTATCTGTTCATCTGTTGATGGACCCTTGGGTGGCTTCCACCTTTTGACTATTGTGAATGATGGAATAATGCTGTTATGAACGTTGATATACAGGTATCTGCTTGAGCCCCTGCTTCCAGTTATTTGGGGTATATACCTAGAAGTGGAATTGCTGGATCAAATGATAAATGTGTATTTAATTTTGTGAGGAACCACGGGGTGCTTTTTATTAAGGATTTTTGGGTACTCATCAAAAAAGACCACTAAGTGAAGTCTTAGGACTGGAGGGTCCAGGAAGAACCCATTCATTTTTTTAAGTAAATTTTGTGTAGGTTTCTGCATGGCATGAGGGAGAAGACAGACAAGGGAACAGAATACAAATGAATCCACCCTCCATTTCTGAAGAATTATTGTGATTTAGAGGCATCGTGAGTGGGAAAAGAAAGCTCTCAGGAGAGATCTTAGGGATGGAATTCATTCATGCATGCAGGTATTCACTGTTCCAGGAAATCCACACGCCATGAGGACCTTGCCCACAAGGAGCTTGTGAGTGTCCGTTGGGGGCACCAGAGAGTAACCGGGCAACAGTGGTCTGTACTGATGCTCGCTACAGTAATCTGAAATACTAACTTTTCTGAGTGCTTACTACGTTATCTCACCTAATCTTTATCACAGTTCATTGCACAAGGTTTTTATTATCCTCAGCTTATCGATAAGGAAATAGACTCAGAGAGCTTAAGTAACTTGCCAGGAGCACACAGCAAGTAAGTGGCAGAGCCAGAATTCACACCTAGGTAGTAATTGTGCTTTGGTGATGAGCTGAGGGCTGTGGGGACACAGCAGAGGCACCTGCCCAGCGTGGGGGTCGGGGAAGGCTTCCTGAAGGAAGGGGTCAGGCAAGCGTTTTAGTGTAAGTTGGCTGTGTTCTTCTTTTGCCCATGATTTCAGAGCATGGCTTTTGGTAGCAGCAGCAGCAATATCCAGCCCTGCTTCCCGTGACTCCGGTCTCCCAGGGCGCCCCGCCTCCTTGAGGCTGCATTTCAGAGGAAGGCGATCACAGTCAGCATCCCTGGTGCTTATCGTGAGGCAGGGAGGCCAGAGGTAGGATGTGTCCTTTTCCCTCTTACATTTGCCGCCTCTGACTTCCTTAGCTGGCCTCCTTCTGGGATGCCTTAGAGGGACATCCCAGGGCACCTCCTGGGCCTGCGCAGCTTCGGGCCAGTGGGCTGGAGTTGGCCAAATATAAGGCCCAGGAGTGGCAGTGGAGGTCATATGTCCACCTCTGTGTCACTTCACACCCAAGATACCTGGACCTTGTGGGCTCCCATCACCTCAAAAGCCCCGTCTTCCCAGAACCCAGATGTAGCCAGTTCTTTCTGCTCTTTGAACCCCTTGTAGCTCCCCGTGGCCTACAGCAATGTTTCTCAACAGGGACCCTGCTGGCCTTTGGGTGGGGGAGTTCTTTGTTATGACAGCATCCCTGGCCACTCCCCTGAATATTTCCCAGGAGGACCCTTCAGTCATTGTGACAAGCAAGAACGCTCACACGCATTTTTAAGGTCTGTTTTACGAATGAGAAGAGGTACAGGCCTTCAGCGTTCCATTCAGTGAGTTTCAACGATTGTATGAAGTTGAATAACCATCACCGGGCTTGAGATGTGGAACATTTCCATCATCCCGCAAATTTCCTTCTTTCTCCTTCCCAGTCAGTACCTGCCCTCAGAGGTAACCGTTGTTGCCGTTTCTGTCTGACTCGTGGCATGCGGTCTTTTGTGTCATAAAGTAGTTTTTGAGATTCATCTGTGTTGTTGCACCCTCACCCTCCCTGACACACACACACAGATCTCTAGATGCCAACTAGAATGACGGTCCCTGCCTTAATCTAACTAAGGAAAAGTGGGCTGTGAGTTAAAGTCAGTGTGTGTTTGCCAGATGCGCGAAGCCCTCTGCCGTGTGATGTGAGGCCCCTCACCTGCCCGCTGTCCAGTCACACTGAGGTACCCGCCTTCTCCCAGCTCGCCTTGCCCTCTCACTTCTCCTGGCCTTTGCCCCTGCAGTGTTCTCTACCTGGAACATCCTCCCCACTGTCTGGTGAACTCTGCTTGTCCTTGAGATGCTCAGACATCACCTCCCTGTCCAGCTTCCCAGACTCTCCCTTTTGCCCTCCCAGGCACTCGCGTTACACAGCCTCTGTTGACAGTTAGCACAGATTTGACTCTGCTCACAAGACGGCAAGCTGGTTGAGGGCAGGGACTACGACTTAGTCATCTGGGGATCCTCGCAGGCCCAACATACCGAGCCTGATAGTAAAGACACGGATCTAAGATTACAGCAGGTCTTGTCTCAAGGTTACTTAGAGGCAGATTGGGTCTAAAATAACTGTGCAAAATATATCCCCAAAATACTGTCTGAAATTGTTCAAAGAAAGGTGATGAAAAAAGACAGTGTAATCTTTGACTACAGATGATAAATGTAGCGTTAAACTCACTGCCAGTGAGGCAGAGACCTCCAGCCCTTCCCCCAGAGGACCTGGCATCATGGGAAATGGATGGGCATTGATGAGTGCAAAGCGGTACAGCTCAGGGAGCCAAGGGGATGGGCAAAAGAGTAGCGTTAGTCATGGGAGGCCGCCTGGAGGAGGTGAGTGCCAAGGGTTTTTCAAAGAGGAGTCTGTTGAGCCAGAGAGTTACATAATCGGGAAATATATAGAGAGCCTTAAAGCATGATCCAAGGCAGCCTGGATCATGGCCTGATCTGTCCTCTTGTGACTGTGGTCCTGAGTCTCACGTAGCTGCCCTTCCCTCCCCTTTCACTCCTTTTAACTCACTTCTTCCTACCTTCTTTTCTTCTGTTTAGTCGTTCCTTCCCATCTTCCTTCCAAACTTGAATGTGCAGAAAGAGCTGGATGTACATTGCCTGGCCTTCCATCCCTCCTTCTCTGCACTGGACTCCCTGTCTTGGGGGTTATAGAAGGAGGCTCATCCCTTGCCCCCTCCCAGCCTGGGCAGCTCACAGAAGCCAAGTTTATGGACAGGAGAGGGAGGGTGCAGCCCAGGGTGGAGTGTGGTCCATTTTGAGGTGCCGAGTTACAAATCAAAATGGTGGGGGAAGAATTCAGCCAGAAGAGAGGTCAACGTGCACTAGACTCCCCGGGGAGGCTTCCTGGAGGCGGCACGAGCTGAGGCAGGCCCTGGAGGAGCAGGGGCCACATCTCGGAGGAGAAGAGCAGGGAGCCCTGTCCAGGAAGGAGGAATGGGGGAAACAAGAGCTGAGAAGCAAGAGTGGGCGTGGCTGGGAGGCGGGGCAATACACATGGCGAGGAGGATTTGGGGAATCCTACCATCGGGTTTCAGTTCTTGGCGCCCCACCTTCCTGAGGGCTCTGGGTCTGACCCTGGGGACCTGGAAACAGCCCGGGGCTCTCCAGAGGGGAGGGGATGGTTCTCCCGGAGAGTCCCTGCTCATCCTCAAGCTAGTCTCTCCTGCGTCGTTCTCATTAGCTCCAGAACACCTGGCAGAGCCTGAGGAAAAAGGAGACAGAGCTTTGTAGCTGATGGCACTGCCTGGCTCCCGTGCCGGGTTGACTTAGAGGGCACCAGGAGATGCAGCTTTAAGCCAGGTCAGCTGTGGTGACAAGGAGTATGTCAGCCCTGGGTCGCCTCATACTTTGTGCGCTTCAGTCACTTTCTTGGTCATTACCACAACCCTGCGGCCAGCAGCTCCTATTGCTTCCATGGCCCAGAGGAAGAAACCAAGGCTCAGAGAAGTTAGGACACTGGTCCAGGGCCCCGTGGGGAGAGGGTGGCAGAGCACAGCGTTTCAGCCGTGTCTCTTGGCCTCCAAATCCATGCTTTTTTGCAGAGGACCGTGGCTGCCTTAAGGTATGCAGCCTCAGAATGGCCAGTCTGTTGTGTTTCGAGGCATTCCACCAATGACGGAAGAGTCTGTTGACAGCCCACCCCAGGCCCCAGGTTTCCAGACCCTTTTCAACCTTGATTCCTGGTCCCCTCTGCTTTTTTTTTTTTTTCCTCTTTCCCATTCCATTAAGCTTCCTGGCTCACACTCTATTCTGTCTTCTGGCAAAGGTGCCTCAGACCTAGCTAAAGTTTCCAAACAGCCTCTGCCTCCCAGGCCCTGCCTCTGACTGTTTGCCTGATTCTTTTACCAAACCCTGAAGTGCCAGGATCTTCCCAACCTGAGCACAGAAGGGTTAAATCAGAGGCTGAGTGTGAGGCCCTGATAGAGGACTAGACCCCCCAGGGAGGTATGCCAGGAGCTAGAGGTTTCCCTAGCTGCAGGTGGGAGCAGACCTAGCTCTGTACCCCAGCTCTCCCCTCTGTAAGTGCATACAAGCCCTATGAGAAGTGGACTTGTAAGCGACGAAGAGCAGAGCAGATGCCAGACAGGATCTTCATGGACGATCCAGACCAAGGCACAGGCAGCCCTGGCATCGAGGCCCAGGGTTGGCATCAGGGACGTCTAGGGCTAAAACCAGAGACAGGTAGAGACCAGAAGCACAAGATCATTTGTGATCAGGGTGGGTGTATAACCAGCAGTGCCCCCTCCCAAGTGGAGGGGGCAGAGCTGTAAGAGTGGACAAGGCCTCAGTCCTAGAAGGCAGATGACCAAGACAGAGACTCTGCCTACCAGAGCATCAGGCGGAAAGCCAGGGGCTGGGATGGGGCCAGTGTCTGAGCCAGACAAGCAGCAGTGAGACTGAGTGTTGTGAAAACTCTTAACAGTAATATTAGTTACCACTTACATGGTACGCTCTGTGCTAGGAACTCTTATTATAAGAGTTTTATGTTTTCTCATCTCAATAATATTTTGAGTTAGGTACTACTACTGTGTACCTATAATATTTTGAGTTAGGTCCATTTTACAGATGAGAAAACTGAGGCACAGAGAGTTTGAGCAAAACTCCTCATCTTCTCCAAGACTGGCAGCATGACCCTTCACGTTCATAGCTTGAAATCAGCCATGGTGGGAGCATTTACACCCGGGAGCATTTACATGCCACAAATCATGGCTTTTTAATTTTTTATTTATTTTAAAAGATTCTTTTGTCTGAGAACCAGTTTACTAGCACACCACCAGACTCATCCCAGAGCCTCCGTGGACCTCACCTATGGGAGAGAAGTCCTGTATTAACTGAGAAGCAGGCAACGCCTGACACACTAGACGACAGCATTTTTAGGAGCTTACTGGGCCCTGTCTAAGCATTTTGCATGCATCTCATGTAAAAACTTCATGTGAGGATCAAAATTCATTTAATCTCCATAAGAACCCTCTGAAGTGTAGACACTGCTTTCCTCATTTCACAGATGAGGAACCTGAGGCACGGAGAAGTCAAGTATCTTGTCCAAGATCAGGCAGCCAGTGAGGGAGCCTTGATTCAGACTCGGGCAGCCCAATCCCAAAGCCTGCGCTTTGTGGTGTTTTTAATGAGCCATTTATAAATGTTCAAACCCTAGCTTACTTTTCATTTATTTTTTCAAGAATAGGTCTTGAATATCTGTCTGCTGCCAGATAGGGTATTAAATACAGGAAACAGGAACGTCCACATCAGAGGCCACACACCTAGTGGTTTCAATAAAGCCTGGGCCTGGGGTTGAGGCAAACGGAGTTTGAAGCCTGCTTCTGCAGCCTACCAACTGGGTGACCTTGAGCAAGTGACTCAGTCTCTCCAAGTCCTTATCTCCACATGTGTAGGAGGGGGCTAACGGTGTTTTAGTTCATAGGGTTTTGGTGAAGGATGAGTGATGTAATACATGTACAGCACTTGGCAAGGTATCCAGCACTCAGTATAAGGAGGCTGCCGTGATTATAATCCACAGGTTTGTGTTCCGGTAGCTCCATGTGAGGTGGGGATACAGGCATCAAAGATAATCACCGAGGGACTTCCCTGGCAGTCCAGTGGTTAAGACTCTGCACTTCCATGGCAGGGGGCACGGGTTCGATCCCGGGTCGGGAAACTAAGATCCCGCATGCCACGTGGCATGGCCAAAAATAAAATGAAAAAATAAAATAAGTTTTTAAAACAATAGATGATCACCGAATAGAGTGTGAGAACAGAAGGCAGGTACCCAGTTCTTCCTAAGGGAGGGTTCTGCTGAAGGGGTCACATTTGAACAGGGTCTTGAAAGCGTCTTAAAGAGTTTTCCAAGCAGAGAAGGGAAAAGGGGGCTTTTGCCTGAAGGGAAAAGTGCATTTCAAGGTATCATAAGTAGGAGCAAGCATCTAACAGAATGGAAATACCAGAACAGCCCCCTCCTGAGAGCTGTGATCACGCCTTCACATTTGTAATTGTTTCCTCCTTGTAAATTAAACTGTATACCTGGAGTATGGGGAGTGTAGAAAGAGGGAGCAGAAGGGGGATGTTTTCAGAATCTTGCAGAGCAGATGGTTAAACCAGATGACCTTTGAACTCTGAAATCCCGCTGTTTGATTGATCATCTCTGGGCTCCTGCCCACCACACGGATAGGACTGTCCTCAGTACATACTGATCCACACAGCTGAGCTGGGCCTCCATGAGTAACTGGCTGGGGTGGGAACACCTTCCCCACTTGAGGGTTGGGCAGCCTCTGCCCCAGGCTGCATGGACCAAGGGCTTGTTTCCCTGGTGCTGGGAGCGCCCTCTGCTGCTTCGCTGCGACTCCACCACCTCCGCCTCATCAAACCTTGATAGCCCAAGAATTGAAACTTGACCTTAAGGAAAGGCCCTTAAAAGTCATTAAATTCAATTCCTTTGATTTTCATTTGTGGCTACTGACACTCAGATTAGAGGAAATGACTGGATCAAGGTCCTACAGTGGCCTAGGACTAGAGCCCAGGGCTGCTGGGTCCTTGGCCATGGAGCATATTTGTTCCTCCAGTAATGGAGCACAGCTGCCACCATCATGCACACTCTCCACTCCAGCCGGTCTCCCAAGGAGGGCTTCCGGGGCCGCTGCTTCAGGTGGAGAAACCTGAGGTCGGGGTCCAGGGCAGCACTTCCTGTCGTTCTGTTCCTGGGGAGGACACACAAGGTAATGGCCCCGCAGCAGTGAGCTCCTTCAGAGCCCTGGGGACTGGAGTCTCCCTCAGGCTCCTTCACTGACTCACCCACTGTGAGAGTCTAGCACAGTCACTTCACCCCCTGAGCCTCAGTTTCTTCATCTGTAAAATGGGATGATGCCCCAAAGACCTATGGTGAGGATTTTTCAAAGAACATCTATAACGCAACTGCTGTAGTCTGCTGTTACGTTCGTGTTCACTCTCTTCCTATTTTCAGAGTGTTGTTAACAACGAAGGCTGAAAGCCAGAAGAGAAGAGAGCTGAGGAATATGGGCGGCGAGAAGCAGATCTGTCATTACTAGCGTTGTGGCCTTGGGCAGGTCACTGCACTTCTCTGGATCTCTATTTTCTCATCTAGAAACTACAGGTAATGATAGTATGTTCCTTCTAGGGCTGTTGTGAGAATTAAGGTCTGCCTTATGTCTCTGGGAAAAAGGGGAGGGAGGAGGAAACACGAAGAAATAACATCACAAGTGAGCAGCTCGGTAAATCTCCCTGTCCGTACTCCCTTCCCACATGCCCTTGTCAGACTGAATTTCTTTCCATTCCTTGAGTGTGCCCTGCTTCCTCTCAACTCCAGGCCCATTCATGGGCCCTTCTTCTGCCTGGCGCACCCCAGCTGCTCCTCTCTCACTCCACAGCTTCTGACCGCCACTCCTCCTTCATGTCTCATCAGAGATCCCTTCCTGGGAATCTTCCCTGACTCCTCTGCCTCACTGGGGGCCTCAGCAGCATCCCCACAGCACCCTGCATTTCTCCCATCAAATGGGCCACCTGTGTTCCATTGCCTTTTGCTTACCTGCACTGCCCCACTGTGCCGTGAGAGCGTGTACTTCATTGTATCCCCAGGGCCTCACCCCGTGGGCTGCACATAGTAGGTGTTTGGTAAACACTAGCTGAACACATGAATGTTCCAGTCCCTGAATCGGACTCACAAGAAAGATGGAAAACTCTGTTGCCGAAGCACCCCCACCCCTTTGCAAGCTGGGCCTCTCCAGCACCCTTCCATCTTCCCTTCCCTGGGGTGCCTGCCAGGCCCACGCCCCAGTCTCCCACCAACAGAGCAAGTTGGAGAAGTCATCATTCATCTGGGCACATCCCAAGTGGAGAACACTCAGACCCTGTGTTTGGGATCCAGAACACTCTGAGTTTGCAGTCTGCTCAGACGTGGGGACAGATGGCTGGACAGTGGACAGCTGGGCAGGGAGGGTAGGCAGCTTGGCAGGATGGAAATAGCAGTGAGCTAAGCATTGGGAGTCCTGGGCTCGGAGCCTGTTTGTTCCACTAGTTTGCGGCATGCATCAGTCTGAGCTCTGTGGTTGCCAGCAACAGAAACTGACTGAGTAACTTAGGCAGGAAGGCTGCGTGTTAGAGGCTTTGGGGTGTGACACAGAATGACCTCTGGTCTTGGACCCTCCCTGTAGCAAGGGACAAGCAGAGCACCTGGGGAAGAGAGAGGTAACTCCCAAAAGGGAATCTGGATTTTTAACTACCTGAAAACAATTGTTCACACCTTGTGTGACCTGAGGCAAGTCACTTAACCTCTCTTGCCTCACTTTCCCTATTTGGATGTTCTAAAGCCGGCCTCTCTCCTCCATTCACATCTCCCATGTGCTTTGTGCTGAGAAGGCTTCCTGCCCTGGCCCCAGATGGTGCCTTGCCCCATCCAGACACCGTAGGGATGACGATGAGTGAGCGCGGTGAGCAAGCGTGTGTGTGTGTGTGTGTGTGTGTGTGTGTGTGTGTGTGTGTGTGTGTGTGTGTGTGTGTGTGCGCTTCCCTGCCGCCGCCCCAGGGAGGAGGGGCGAGGCCTCTCCACCTGCCTGCTTTGGGACACGTGACGCATTTGCATGAGGTGGTCAGGTGGTTTTCCATGAAGCCAGAATGTCCTCTGCCCCTCTACACTGAACGTGCTGATGAAAATCTGGATGGCATTATGGGTCTCTTTCCGGCCATGGTCTGGCCATCTTCTCGAGGTTGGGAAGCTCCTGGCTAGATTCTGCCCTCCCAGAACCCCAAAACCATTAACCCTGAGACCCTGCCACTGCCCTCCATTTGACCTTTAACATGTACATCAACAGGCTCGGGCCCTGAACACCTGGGATGCAGGGGGTGGCTGAGGGGGTGGGGATGCTCCTAAGTCACTGGCTGCCTGGTGGGGGAGACAGGTGCACAGACAGCTAACTAAGCAGCAGAACAAAGTCAGAGGCAGAGAGGAGTGTGAGCCAGGGGTGCGGGGGCGTGGCCCAGGGATGGGAGAGCGTGATTCTTCCCGGGAGATCAGGGGGTGCTTCATGGAAGAGGTTACGCTGCAAATGAGTAAGATTTGGCAGGAGGAGGAAAGGAAACATCAGGCTGAGGTAACAGCACAAACAAAGGCCTAGAAGTGGGTGTGTACAGGTTTGAATTCAGAGAATAGGGATGTCTGGTGGGATCGGAGCTTCAGGAGGGTGGCAGAGGCTCTGAGTTGACAGTTCGGGGTGTCTAGAGGGCCCCGGGAGCCCCAGGAGCATGAAGCCCAAGGTAGAGGGCATGTCTGCCTGGGGTTGGGTCAGGAGGTTCCTGGGGGCTCAGCCTCCCACCCAGGAATCTGGCTTCAGCATCCCAGTTCCTCCTCACCCCTCACCCACCTGGGAAGAGGGTGCAAGCTCCTCTGCCCCCCTCCCCAAACCTGTCAGCTATTTCTCTGCATACGACCTGGGCAAAGCTGGCATCCACTCCGGGATGCCTCCTGACAGCACCCACCCATCCACCATTCCACCACCCAGGCAGAGGTGAGGTGCTCCCAGCCCATCCCCGACAGGCCTCTGTTAGCACGCTTCTCCCAGGCCACAGCGTTAGCTGTCCTGTCTCCCCCACCAGTCATGAGCTCCAGGAAGGTAGGTGGGCTGGTCCAGGCCAGGTCTCCAGTACCCAGCCAGGTACACATTCCCTTTGCACACGAATGGACAAATGACGGTGACGACGTTCAAGCTTCAAGGAGGATCTTACCACCTGACTTTATAGATGAGGCCTCAGGGGCCCAGGGTGAGAGAGGACTGCCCAAAGTGGTAAGCATGTTGGGAGCAGAGTTTAAAAGAGAAGTTTGGTTCATAGCAGTACTACTCACAGTAGCCAAAAGGTGGGAACAACCCAGGTGTCCATCAGTTGATGAATGGATGAAATATAGTTCATCCATGGAGTAGAATATTTTCCAGCCGTTAAAAAGAATTAAGTACTGATACGTGCTACAACTGGGATGAACCTGGAAAATGTTATGCTAAGTGAACGGAGCCAGACCCAAAAGGCTCCTTTTGCATGATTCCATTTATATGAAATATGCAGAATAGGCAAATCTATGAGAGACAGGAAACAGATTGGTGGTTGCCAGAGGCTGAGGGAGGGGAGAATGGGAGTGACTTCTTAATGGGTACAGGGTTTCCTTTCGGGGTGATGAAACTCTTCTGGAACCAGGTAATGGTGGTGGTTACACGGCGTTGTGAATGTATTGTATGTTTTAAAATGGTTAAAATGGTGAATTTTAGGTTATGTGAATTTCACCCCAGTTTCAAAAAAGGAGTAGATTGGGACCAGATCAGATGCCACCAGCTGGGCCTAATGTTTATTCCTCAAACACATGCCACTGATCGCCCTTCCTATGACAGACCTCCTCAGCCCAGGGATGGGGGAGCCTGTGGCACATCTTGGTTCAGAGGAAGCCCCATGGTCAACTGGAAGAGGACAGGATTCCTGCTCAGGTGCCTCTGTTGGTGCCCGGCCTCCATCACTTCCCCATCCCACTGACCAACCTGCTTCCAGTTAATGCCAAATATTCCGTACATCTCAGGCCTCCGAGATGCTCAGCTCTTGCTCTTGCTGTTTGCACTATGAAGGAATTCTTTCCTTTGTGACCCTCTCATCCATCTAGAAACATCCTTTAAGAACCAGGTCCTATCTTCCCTTGCAGAAGACATCCACCCTCCGCCCCCTCACCACGAGCCAAGCTGAGCTCCCCAAGGTATCACGTGCATGCAGCCTATTAAAGCAGGTGTGGGAACGATCATGTTTGCCTGTGTGTCTCCCTTGGAAGACTGGGAGCTTCGAGGGGGAAGGGCCTGGCTTGTTCACCACTGTGTTCCTAGGATAGCCCTGGTGCCTTACTCACAGGAGGTGCTCAGTAAACGCTTGTTGAATGGGGCAACAGCTTTGGAAAAGTTCTCCTCCCTCCCAGATATTCTCCATCGGTGAGGGAAGGACAGGCAGGGTGATCTCCAAGTCCCTTTATGTCTGGGGTTCTCTGGTTCTAAGAGCAGCAGTGCGGGGCCAGCGCAGCAAGTTGCTGCCTGTTGTCACAGGCCAGTTTTCTGCTCCTGTTGCCCGGCTGGTAGAAGTGGAGAAGAGGAGAGAAGGAGCCTGCAGTAATCCACTGCAAGCAGCTATTTCTGCTCTTGGCAGGGAGGAAGGAGGGCAGTTCCCAGAGACTGGGCTTCTCCATTCAGCCTGAATGGACGAGCTCTTCTCTTTGGAAATCTAATTAAAACCCTCCCCTGAACAGCCTAGACATGCAGGTTTTGGCGAGGTTGCCTGGAGTCCTTCAACTGCAGGGCCGTGAGCAGGCTCTAGCTCCATTTTCCTCTACAGACGAGAGGTGCTACTCTTTCTGCTTTCCTGATTATGAAATTAGTCATTTTCTAGGAAGCTTATTTATAGAGTCCGCTGCACACATGCAGCGCTGAGCTATTCTGAACACGGCTTGGGGCCTGGGAGGCTTACAGCTGTGAGTCACACATGGGTCCCCCTCCAGAGGTATCTGGATACCTCAGTTACCTTTTTGCACTGAGCTAGGGGCCAGGCCTTTGGGGCTGCCCTCCAGCTGGGGCGCTCTTCAAGATAAATAAAGAAAAAGCTTCAGATCGGGAGGTAGGGGGTAGGTGTTCTCCATCCCAATCCATTTGGCCACCCACTCGATATATCACCTGGGGCAAGTCAGACCTCTGTTCTGTGCCTCCGTTTCCTCCTCTGCTAAATGAGAGGCCTTCCCGATGTGTGATTCTGGGCCTGCTGTGGACAGTAGCTGTGGAGGAAGGTTCCAAGTGACTTCACAAAGACTGCCTTCAGGGCTTCCCTGGTGGCGCAGTGGTTGACAGTCCGCCTGCCGATGCAGGGCACATGGGTTCGTGCCCCGGTCTGGGAGGATCCCACGTGCCGCGGAGCGGCTGGGCCCGTGAGCCATGGCCGCTGAGCCTGCGCGTCCGGAGCCTGTGCTCTGCGACGGGAGAGGCCACAACAGTGAGAGGCCCGCGTACTGCCAAAAAAAAAAAAAAAAAAAAAGAATGCCTTCATAAAGGCAGCTCAGATGATGGCCATGTTTGAGGTTCCTGATGTTTTTCCAAGAAGGTCAGGGCAACATTCAGTTGTTCAACAAGTGTTTGTTTATTTATTGAACACCTGCTGTGAACCAGGCACTATGCGAGGCTTTCAAGATACAATGGTAAATGAAACAGAAATGGTGGTCCCTGCCCTCGTGTCACTTATAATCTAATGTTAGTCAAATAATGGCCTGAGTTAAAATGAAATTTCAAACTCTGTCAAGTGCTGTGAGTAAAAAGTACTGGGAAGAAAATAGATAGCTAGTGGGAAGCAGCCGCATAGCACAGGGAGATCAGCTGGGTGTTTTGTGACCACCTAGAGGGGTGGGATAGGGAGGGTGGGAGGGAGACGCAAGAGGAAGGAGATATGGGGATAGATGTATATGTATAGCTGATTCACTTTGTTATAAAGCAGAAACTAACACAGCATTGTAAAGCAATTATACTCCAATAAAGATGTTTTTTTTAAAAAAAAAAAGTACTGGGAAGTAAAGCTCGGGGAGTGGTGGGGGGCTCTCCAGGCAGGGAGAAAAACACGTGCAAAGGCATCATGAAGGAAAGAGCCTGTCCCAGTGTAGCTAGAGTGCAGAGGTTAAAGGGGAAAGGGGCATGAAATAAAGTTGGAGGGATGAACAAGGGTTAGACCATTCAAGATCTGATAAACCATGTCAAAGGTTGCCATTGCCTTTGTTCCAAGTGTAGTAGGATGCCATTCAAGTATTTTTTTAAGGAAAGTTATATGATAAACGTTGAGTTGTGGAAAAGTTCTAGCTCAGGCCTGCCCCATCCAGATGCACAGGTTGTAAAGTGCACAGCCTATGAAGCCGTATGTATTGGAGCCATATGGAGAATGTTTTGGAGGCCAGGCTGAGTGGATGCCAGAGACCAGTTAAAAGACTGCCACAGTAATCTAGGCAAGAGATGCTGCCCTGGGCCAAGATGTAGGTGGTGAAGAGGGAGAAAAGTGGAGAGACTCAGGAGACATTTAAAGGGCCTTGAAGATAGCAGCCCTCTCTCCATAGGAGAGCTGGGCCCTGGGATTTGGGATTCTCAGAGACCCTGCCAATTGGAGTGAGGAAAAAATAAAACAATTGCCAATTGAGAGCAGAAGATGTCAGAATGAAAATGGTCACCATCCTTAACCCGGCCTGTCTGCCCTTCATTGATTCCGATCTGCAGCTGGGCCTGAAATCAGCCTCAGGACCAGTCCGAGAGGCAGGATTGCAGGACTAGTGGGTGGAGAGGCAGCTGACCTCTTGAACTTCTTGGAAGTATTATGCTAGCAAGGCTGTATTAAAGTTTCTTCTGGTTGCCAATTTCAGAAATCAGATGCTGTTGGTTTGAGCTGAAATGTTGGAATTTATTGGAAGGATACTGGGGCATCTTATGGCCTTAACAGAAATTTTGCCCAATCAAGACTCAAGATGGGCCGGAATGAAGTAGCTCCAAGACCCTTGGCAGCAGATGTTTTTGGACCTTCTCTCCAGGACACGGTGGCTACCGTGATTCAGCCCCCAGAATGCATTTTAAAAGTGCAGAGGAGAGGATCTGATTGGCCCAGCCTAGTTGGTTTGTCCAGCCCTGGATCAGTCAGCTACTGCCAGGGGTCAGACACGAAGGGCAGGCAGAGCCACTGGAGCCCACACCTGCACGGCAGGCTATTCCCAAAGCAGGGGAAGCCCTGAGAGCAACGCAGTTACCCTCAGGATATGTCAAAGTGCAGACACTGTCTGGGGTCTGACTAATCTCCAGCAACCTTTTTCCCAGCTTACTGGGTAAAGGAGAAAAACTAGTCCCCAGCATAGTCCTGGAAGGTGCCCTGATGAGCTAGAAAGAGGGTTTTCTGAGTTCGAAAAGAAATAGAACATTTAGAAAATGCATATACATATACAGCTACTTTTTCTAGCTATTTCCAGAGAAGAGTTTTGCATACCACTTTTTACTGCCTGAGGCACAGGGAATGTGCAGATGTGGGGAGCTGGACACACCGTATGTTACCCAGATCCCTCTTGCTCACCCATGGTTCAAACCCACAGGAACTAGGAGGCAGAATGGCACAGCAGTGAAAGTGTGAGCCTGGAGTCCTAGACTGTAATTTCGTACCCAGCTCTACCCTAATGAGCTGTGTGACCTGAGGCAGGTTACTTGACTTCTCTGAGCCAGTGGAATGATCCCTAATTCATGGGGCCCTGATGAAGATTCAGTGTGATAAAGTTTGTAAAGTGCTTTGAACGTAGTAAGCCCTCCTTCTGTGGCAGAGATGATGGTGCTGATGGTGGTTTTAGAGATGTTGCTGGTGGTTATTCCACCTGTAAAATTCTGCTTCTGCCTCTGCAGCTTGACCCCTCTGTAGGTTGATCTTTTCCTCCGGTCCCCCTAATGGGGCAGGGTTATTCCAAGGGACACAGTGCAAGAAAGAAAGGCTTTTTCTCTTTGCTCAGGGTTTTGTCTTGATCCCAGCTCAACAGCCTCATCTCACATTTTTCATTCTGCTGCAGGAGTGAGAGAGAGAGAGAACCACACTGCTGATGACTCCGAGGGAGGAGCCCTGGACATGTGCTGCAGCGAGAGGCTGCCGGGTGAGTCTTCCCAGCACCAGGTCCCCCAGAGCGGCAAATGGAGGAAGAGAGCTCCGGATGGCACTGGGGCTGGAGGAAAGCCTGGGTGGCTGTGAATTTGCTTTAGAGGAGTGACTCAGCTGGTCTGTAGGTCTTCGTTTCAATGAGGATTTGTTTTTCTAATCCCTGATGTCTTTCTGACCTGTTATCATTTGGAGCTGCTGTAGACTCATCTGGAGGGAAGAAGAGGCAGCTGAGGGTGTGCGGGGAGGGTGGAGAGAAGGGTGAAGAGCTGGGGAGTCCAGGCTTGATCAGGACATGACCACTGGCCGGCGGTGTGCTGGGCAGATTTCGAAAGGTAAGATTAGGAAACACAGCCTGACCATGGCATGAGCCAAGGGTGGGGTGGACGAAGTGGAGAAAATCCCTGACAGCCCTGAGGAGAAGCCTGGCTGTGAATGTCAGATTGTGCTGCTTGAGTCTGGTTGACCACACTTGAACCACGGGCCATTGCTCTCGCCACAGAAACATTACCAAGGCACTCCTGCCCGTGGAGAAGCAGCATGTCCAGTTGTAGACCAAATACCCAAGTCAGGATTAACAGCCTTGGAAGGAATGAAGGAAGGAAGGTGGGGGAAACTTTTTTGTGTTTTTTCCTTTTATAAAAGTTTTTATTGTTTTTTTTTCCCTCCTTATAACAAATATCCATTGTAGAAATATTAGAAAATAAAGACAAGAGAAAAAGAAAAATCACCATAATCCTGTAACACTACACACATTTTCACATCTCCCTTTCCAAACCTTTTTGTTAAGAAATAACCAATTCTGAATTCTAATTTTGAACTCTCAAACCTGTAGCTTGTCAGAAACCTCATGATTGGCAAGGAACCTTAGAGTGTCGAGTCTTCAGTGACCCTCTTTAAGACAGACAGGGAAAACAACTCGGTGTGACTCTAAAGCCATGACTCTTTAAAATAAGTGGTTGTTTTTTCACCCCATGAGCAGTTGCCCCAGCTACGGATGAAGTTCCTCCAGTCTCCCACTGAGCATTGAGCCCTTCAGTATAATTCTCACCTTATCCAGTAGGGGGTGCCATTGCTCAAAACACTTAGGACGGCCTGTTGAGATGGGCTAGGATGGGTGCCACTGCACCAGTGTCGTTGTGGGACCCAAAACAGCTAGCTTGAGGACTAGACTTCTCCAAAGGGATGTAAGAGCTGTCTGCAAACATCTGAAAGGCTGTCTTGTGAAGGGGACGGCATATTCATTCTGTGTGTGTCTTATGAAGAGGGCATAAATCCAATACATAGAAATTTAAAAGAGGCCTGTTGGCCCACGGGATGCAGAACTTTCTTTCTGACTCTAAAAATAGTCCAGTCATTGAACTTGATAATGCAGGAGAAAATGAGTGTTCCATCACTGGAGGTATTCAAGTATTGTCTGGATAGACACTGGAGAGGAAATTTCCACAGTGGGTGAGAGGTCGAGGTGACAGCGCAAGTCCCTTTCAGCTATTAAACAGTTCTGTGATTCAGATATGAGTCATAGAATTCAGAGATGATTCTACAACCAGGGATGGCCCCAGTGGCTAGAAAAAGATCCACAGAAAATAGGACACCGTGTATAGGAATCCAGAGAGTAGCATGGTGTGGAGGAAAGAGCATGGGGTCTGGTCTTGGAGTCTGGCTGTTCTGCACACAGGCTGTGTGTTTATGGACAAGTCATGTAACCCACTGGTCCTGCAGTCCTTTATTTGCAAATGGAAACAGCAACAGTATGAACATTTATCCTCACAAGGAAAATAAATGTAATCACACAAGCATTCATTCAACAAATGCTTATTGAGCATGTACTATGTGTCAGGTGCTATACTAGGTGCTAGGGATATAGTGGTGAGTATGACAGACAAGGTCCCTGCCCTGCTTTGAGCTGCTTCTGGAAAATGGGATGAAGCCACCGCAGAGAGGCTACAGTAATAAGTGTGATTTGTTTAATTCCAACCTTCTCTCCCATTCCTCCCCAAAAGCCAACAACCAGAATAGAATCAAAGAGGAGTATTGGTCATCTCCGCTGGACCTGGCACATTGCCTACCTTGTGCCAGGCACTGTGCTAAATGCTTTCACATGTATGCAAAGGTGCAGTAGCACCGGCAGGTTATCTGAGAATTCAGCTCATTTCTGATACTGTCTCCCAGGAGATAGCATCAGATTCCACAGGTAAAGGGCTCAATCCCACAAGTCTGCCCTCTACTTCAGACGCCAGTTGCAAGCCCAGGTTGTTACCTGCAGTTCTGACCGACTGGCTATATATCAGAGGTTCCCACAACCCTCTCCTCAGGTTCAATTAATGTGCTAGAAAGGCTCACAAAACTCAGAGAAACATTTTAGTCACTAGATTACCAGTTTATTTTAAAAGGCTATTAAAGGATATAGATGACCATCCAGTTGGAAGAGATGCGTAGGGCAAGGCAAGGGGCGCGGAGCCCCCATACCCTCTCCCAGCACCACTCTCCCCACCTCTCCATGCGCTCACCCGGAAGCTCTCCAGGTCCCGTCCTTTGGGATGTTTCTGGAGGCTTTATTACATAAACATCGTGGATTAAATCATTGGCCATTGGCGAATGATTCAACCCCCAGCCCCTCTCCCTGGAGGTCGGGTCTGGGACTGGAGCGTTCCAGTGCTCTAATCACGTGGTTGGTTCTCCTGGCAACCAGCCCCCACCCTTGGGTGGGATCCAAAAGTCACCTTCCCTGAAACATTTTCAGGAACTAAGGACAAGAGACCAAATATGATCCCACTGCTCTAGTAGCTCAGGAAATTCCAAAGACTTTGGGAGCTTTGAATTAGGAACTGTGGCTGAAGACCAAATATATATGAGAGATATATATTTTGGTCATCTGAATGACGAATTATATATTTCTGATAAATCATAATATCACAACATATATCTCATGCAATCCTCTCTGCTACCCTAGGAAGTCGGTATTATTTGCTATCGCCATCTCATAGAAGAAAGGACCAAGGTCCAGGGAAGTTGGAGGGTCTGTCCGGGTTCATCCAGTGTTCAGTAGAGTGAGGAGTCCCTCCAGGCAGTTTCCTTCCAGAGCCCAGGCTCCTGGCCGCTACCCCATTCTGCCTTCCTTGTCGCCATTGAGCCATTATGATCTCCTGGCACCCTGTGGACTGAGGCAGGAAGAACTAAGGTATGTCTGTCCCCAGGGAGGAGTTTGGAGGAGTTGGGCGATGTCACTGTGCCTGTCCCTATCTGTGTCCTTCCTCTGGAAAGCCCGCCTGCCAGGGGCCAGGCAAGTTATATGCCCTTCTAGGCACCCATGACGCCGTCTTCATATGATACTGAAATAACTTTTTGTCTGTTTCCTCCATGGGACCGTGAGCTCTTTGAAGGCAACTACCTCTCTATTCCATCCTCCATGGCAACGTTCATTCACTCATTTCTTCATCCATTTACTCAGTATTCACTGACCACTTCCATGTGTTGGGCACTCTGTAAGCACTGGAGTTTCAACAATGAAGCAACCTGAGAAAATTTCCCACCCTTACAGGGCAGTATTGTGCCCTAGTTAAGAGCAGGCATCCTGGACCCAGGCGTAGCTCCACCATTTACCGTTGGGGTGATCCTGGGCAAGCTACTTAACCTCTCTGCCTTCCATTTACAAAATGGCAAGAATAACATTCACTACCATGTACGGTTGTTGGAGGATTAAATGGAGCTCAGAACAATGCCTGGAATGTGGCAAATGACATAGGCATTTCCTATTAAGGGAAAGACAGGCAATAAATAGGTAAAATATATAGTATAGCAGATGGTGGTAAGTGCTGTGGAGAGAATTAAAGCCAAAAAGGGGGAGGTGGGAAAGGACCGGGACTGGGTGGCCGGGGGCGGGGGGCGGGGGGATGGTTGGCATTGTAAATAGGGTGGTCCTGGAACCTGGTAAGGAGTAGACTTCCACAGTGTTCGTCAGCCAAAACCACCAACCTAAGCTGCACCTTGGACATAAAAGGAGATGGAGGCATACAGGCCCAGAGACCTGGGGCGTTGGGCCTTTAGAATGAGCCCATGGACACTGCAAGCAGTTGCATAATGATGATGTAAAAATACAGCCCTCGAGTAATCTCTCCCCCTCCCAGCTGTCTTCCCCACTGGGCGAGACTAAGAGGCAAG
Source organism: Delphinapterus leucas (assembly GCF_059928025.1). Lineage (NCBI taxonomy): Eukaryota > Metazoa > Chordata > Mammalia > Artiodactyla > Monodontidae > Delphinapterus > Delphinapterus leucas. The sequence continues at coordinate 37,264,973 of NC_143135.1, forward strand.
GCAGAGTGAGGACCAGCCATGCCTGGGTGACTCACTCATTCCCACAGGAGCTGCCAGGCGGGGGGCGACATGGCCAACACTCCCGGGGCCGCGGTCACCCAGACCCTAGCCAGCGTCATCCAGTCCTCCCAGACTGAGATTTCTGGGTGAAAACATCCTCAGGCATCGCCGACACCTGCAGGCAGCCCACAGCTGCCCCCGGGGCAGGCATGCTCACTCGCACGCCCGGAGGCGTTCCACACAGGCGCACACACACTCATGTCTGCTGTCACTTGTCACGGCCTCGTGCTCACGTATGCATGTGCACACACCCACACGCAGTCCCCTGGGCACGTGCAGCTCCCGCACCTATGAGTCTTCTTCCTCTTGCACACCCAGGACCTCTTAACTCCATCACCCTGTCATCTACCCCTTTCCGCTAGAGATGCTTCTTATAGATGGACACGCTTGTTCTCTGTTTCCTCTTTAGGTCTCATTCTTTCCTGCAACGACGCCCCCTTCTCCTGCACATGCAGATAAGCAGGCACATTCCTGCCCTCCCTCACTGCACGCAGTTCCTAGGTACTGTGGTGGGCACCGGTGTATCTCCAGGTCCGTGCACGGGCATACACAGGTTTCTCCTCTTGCGTGCGCACGCGCTTTTTCACGTGCTCACCCTCCTTTGCTCTTGCACTCCCCCTCACTTGCTCACTTCCTCCCTCATTTTCTTGCTCACAGTCACCCAAACACATTTAAACATTCAAACTCACACTCTCTCCCCTTCTGTGTGTAGGTGTTCACATTTGCGAGAAAGCAGGCAACCCTGCTGATGCTGGGACCTCTGCTCCTGCCCGAATAGCACCAGTGCAGGCCTAGCCTGGGACCAGCAGCTTCCTCAGGGATACAGGGCAGGGGAAGGAGGTGAATAAGGCAACAGCAGGTGCTGGTGATGGCATGACGTCACCACGTTGCTCACAGCGTCTCCAGTGGGCAGGTTCATGAGCAGGCCTGCTCCTAATGTTTGCAGGGACCAAGGTCAGACTGCCGTTGGGGCCCCTCGTGGGGCACCACCCCCTGCTCAGTCCTGCACTGGGAGGGCCCTCGTCTGAATGCATGGGGGCACGTCAGTCTGTGCATGCAAGTATGGTTCACACTCCACCCTGCTAGCTGACACTTGGCCACCCCTCAGACCCAAATATACCCCCGGGGAAGACCACGTCCCTGCTCAGAAGCGTGTACGTGCATTCATGAAGGCTTCAGGCCATTCGGGCAGAGAGTTCTGGAGTCCTCGTAACCAGAGCATGGCCTGGAAAGCGGGGCGTGGGCACACGTCCTGGGCCCTGGGGGCCTCTTGCTCCATGGGGAGTGGCATGGCCAGAGGAGAGGGAGCCCAGGGGCCAGATCTAAGGACCACACTGCTTTGGGGAATAAGGTGCTCCCAAAGGCCTCCTACAGCCGGCAGCTGGTTGGAGCCATGGCAGTCCCCGCCACCCTGAGATTTAAGTGTGTTATGATCAGCTGGGTCTATGCAAGGCTGTGAGTAGCCACCGAAGGCCTGAGTAGGTCATTGCCCCTTTGGTAGGAACAGCTGACTTCTCCACACCTTAAGTCCTGGTGCTTTGAAGGCTACCCCCAGCCCAGCCCTAGGCTCCGTACCATCATGGATATCAGATGGACCCTCCTCTGAGGAGGTCAAAGTCTAGGTCTCAGCAAGAGACCGCTGTCCATCCTGGGTGGTCTTTTATATAGTAAAGGCAAGGCCTGTACTGAGGAAATCTTTGTCATCGTAATCATGCAGTGACTACCCCTGGTCATCAGGGAGAGTCAGGCCATAGCTTTCACAGCCGTCCCACCATGACATGGATGAGGTCTTTGCCAGAAGCCAACAAGGGCTGATTGAAAAGGCAGCCTGACACTGTTATTGATTCAGCAAGCGTTTATTGAACATCCACTTTGTGCCCAGTGCTGTACCAGGTACTGATGATACAGTGAATAGCAGGAGAGACCTGGTCCCTGCTCTCAGGAGGACAGGGTACCATGGAAGTGTGCAACAATAACATTACGTTATCTTGGGCGGGTTCGGCTGGGGGGGGGCAGTCAGGGAAGGCTTCCTGGAGGAAGTGGCCTTTAAACTGTGACCTAAAGGATGAGTAGGGTCCTGACTCATGTCTTGAGGAACCAGCTATCAAAGCATCTTAAGGAATAGGTTAACCTCAGAATGGGCCTTATCCCCCACCTGCTAATGCTTGTTCTCACAGAGCCCCCTGATCTGGTGCCTGGTACTGGTTCAGATGGTCTGGGACCAGGTGCAGGAGCCCAGATGGACAAACGTAGAGAAGACAGACTTGGAAACGGTATCATTACTGAGATGTCACTTGTGCCCATCAACGCTCAGCAGCTTAGGTGCTGTTGACTTTTAGTTCTTTAATTGATGGCTCTGTTTTCATTCGGGACTTTTAATGCATTGAGGGGTGTTTATGTGGCCAATGGTACTATGAATTGTCTTTGAGACTTTCGGATAGAAATTAAAGAAAGGCAAGCAACACCATCCTGATGTGCTGAGAACCCTAATTTAGAGAGTAGTCCGTAACGATACCACTGTATTGAGAAGAAATGTACCAACCCAGGTACTCACTGATCAGCGATGGTAGCGGTTAACTGTCCTCAGACACCAGGACAGATATGGAGGCAGGAGCCCATCTAGCTGGGTCTTGGGGTCCTGGAGGGGCAGTCAGACCTGGGTTCCAATCTCAGCTCTGCTGCTGACCAGCAGCTTGATCTCAGGTAAATAGTCTGACCACTTTGAGCTCCAAATTCTTCACTGCAAAATGAGGGTGATAATAAGATCTTCACAGACATTTTGGGAGGTTTAAATAAGCTGATGTGTGTGAAATGCGTATTACACAGTGCTCCATAAATGGTAGCTAATAATGATGGTGATGATTTTGCCAGGATGTGGAGTATAAACAACAACCAAAAAAACCTGTACATGTTCCCAGGCATCAAGGGCCCAGGCATCAAGTCCCAGGCCAGACCTTCAGACGTGGAGTGGATAATATGGGTCTGTGGCTCTTTCATGACTCCCCACCACATGCCACCACAGACACATAGAGGAGTGTTGTTTACTTGTAAAGTCAGGTGGGAGGAGGAGCCAGACTTGCTGGAGAGGCCAATCATCCATTTTCCTGTATAGAAACAGTTCTGACATTCCTGGGAGTTGCCTGGATGTATGATGAAACTACAAAGAGAGTCTGTGCAACTGGAAAAAAGAGGCCATCTGGTTCAGTCCCGTGCCTCCACCCAGGTTGATGCTCAAGCCCTTTCAGACAAATGGGCATCATTGTATAACTAAGATATGCAGTGACACATGCTGTCACCTTTCTCCTTGACTTGGCCCGGGGACTAAATACCCCAACTCCCAGGAACTTCTTTACACCTTAAAAACAAACAAACAAAAACAACAACCTCTTTCCTTCCATTTAAGCTCATTTCTTCTTTTCAAGTCTCAGGATGTGCTCTGTTTATCTATTGCTGCCTAACTGTCTCAAAACTTACTGACTGAAAACAACCACCATTTTATTTGTTTATGATTCAGAGGGTCATGAGGGGCTCAGCTGGGGGGTTCTTCTGTTCCCTGTGGCTTCAACTGAGGTCATTCACTCAGCTGTGTTCACCTGGTGCTGGGCTGGAATAGAAGGTCCAAGAAAGCTTTTCTTACATGTCTGGCACCTTGGTGTGAATACCAGGAAAGGGGGATCACTAGGGCACCCTGGAGGCTGTCTACCATACTGCTTAAGAGTTGCATCCTTGAAATTCAAAAAGGCATATTCTCAGGATATTCCTGTACAGTTGTCCCTCCGTATCTGCAGGGGATTAACTGCAGGATTCCCCACGGATACTAAAATCCACCGATGCTCAAGTCCCATATGTGAAATGGTATACTACAGTTGGCCCTCCATATCCACAGCTGTGGAAGCCGCAGATACAGAGAGCCAACTGTATACAGAATGGTGGGGGGAAAAATCCACCCACAGAGAGAGAAAAAAATACCAGAAAATATACCTAAAGGAAACCAGTGCCTTTCTCAGTGTGGTAGGATCATGGATGACTTGGGGTTCATTTATGCTTTTATGGGTTTTTTTCCCTCATATTTTCCAAAATCATTTTTAAAAGATTGGCCATCTGGGACTTCCCTGGCGATCTGGTGGTTAAGACCCCGCACTTCCACTGCAGGGGTGTGGGTTCGATCCCTGGTCGGGGAGCTAAGATCCTGCATGCTGCGTGGCGTGGCCAAAAAAAAAAAAAAAAAAAAGATTGGCCATCGGGAAATATTTATTAATCCTCGCCAGGCAAGAGTGGTAGCTGGGGATCATGGGGGCCCCCTGGGGTGAGTCACCTCCCTCCAGGTTGGGTTGCTCAGCAGGGCAGGCACAGAGTTGGGTGCTGGCCCAACCCCAGGGATCTTAATGGGGGCTGGTTAATCCTTTGGGGGCATCGGTGGAGACAGTCACCAAGGCATGGAATCCCTCCCCCCACCCCACAGAAAGCCAACGAAATGACTCACGTCATGTCATGTTGGTGAACCAGTTCAGAGAAGGGGAGACTCGGGGGTCCTTGACAGGCAGCTCTGTTTCACTAAGTCCATGAGTCCTTCAGTGGGTGTCCGTTCCCAGGGCAGGAGGAACAAGTTCTCGCTCTGTAATTCTCCCAGTTCCAGGACACAGACGGGATGGAGGGCCCTCTGCTTTCGTTCATTCTTTCCCCATTGGACCTTGGCCCCCCCTCCAACTCAACTGGTTTTGTTTTTACCTGGGGGAGGAGGGGGTAGTGACTGGTGGTAGGTTCAGAGCTGTCAGTCATACTCCTCTGTGGCCTTGCTTTCTTCACGGGTCCCCGCAGTGCCCCTCTCTGGTTTCATTCACTGATTTTTTCTCTTTTGTCTCCCACCGCCAGGTCCCTTCTCCCCACAGTTAGTGTGTTCTAACGTGTTTAAGGTGTATTTTGTGCATTTCTGTGTGCTCTTGCAGAATGAGTGGCAATACGTCGCGTGTATATATTTTTAAAATTTGTGCCTATTGTGTTGTGTTCGGTCTCATTCTTTTCGCTCAGCCGTGTTTCTGAGGTCCTTCCATGGTGCCATATGTCCTCTGATCCTTTGCTTCTAAGGGCTGCAGAGTATTCCCCAGTGTGTCCCTGGACACGGCCTACCAGCTTCCCCAAGTGATGGGAATGTAGGTGCCCCACTCCTCCCACCCCACCGCAGATAGCACAGGAGGGAGCTTCGGCTTACAGCTTATGTGTTTCCTAGGACTAGGTAAGAATTTTTTGGAGCAGAAGCACGCATTTCCAGAGTTTTCTACTTCCCAGATTGGTTCCAACAGAGGATCTGGAACACAGAGAACCAGGAGGAAATGGTGTGGGTGGTAGTTGGGGAGATATGCAGGGGACAGAGCATGCTGGGCCTTTATTGATGGCCATGCCAGGGATTTTGGCCTTTATTCTAAGAACAAGGGGAAGCCATTGAACGAAACTAAAGCAGGGGCTCAGATTTGTTTTTTTAAAAAAGGCAACTGTGGATCTTTAGCCTTAGAAGGGCCCTTAAAGACCCCTAGGCACACTCTGAATTTACAGAAGGCCTCTGAGGCCCATAAAGGCAGTGAGATGCCCAGGGTCACACAGCCCACTCCTCACAGAGCTAGAACTGCTACCCAGGCCTCTTGACACTGCCAGTGTTGTGAGCCTCCCCAGTTACTGAGGGCAACAGCCCCTGGAGGGTTGGAATTTGTCAGCACATCTGTCCTGGGGGGTCTTGGTTGGCTCTTGCTCACCTCCTATCCCCTGGACTTTCCTAGACCTCTGAGAGCATTTACCAGGACCCACGAAGCAACCCCAAACCAGGACCCAGCCTTCTGCTGTCAGGGAGGGAGGCCTCAGACGTTCAGATACCCACAGGCAGCCCGTGTGAAACATCCCATGCTGGCTTAATGAGTGAAAACTGAACCAGAGGGTTAAAGACATGTGTGCCAATCCTGATTCTGCCTCTTACTCTCTGGACCTCAGTTTCCTCATCTGTAAAATGGGAGGGTGGAGCAAGAGGCTCTCCCAATTCTGTCCCTCCCTCCCCACATGTTTGGGCTTAAGTCTCAGGCACTAGGGACCTCTGGTACCCACTGCCCAGGGCCTCTCCGTTGGTTATTTTAGTTCTCACCGTGGGCTGGGGGGAGGGGGTAGCTGCACCCTCAGAGTTTCATTGACCCTTTTCGCCCTTGTACTTCTGGGCCTTCGCTCCAGAGAGGCACAAAGAACTGAGCCTTTGTTTGCAGCAACAAAGCTGTTTGCAATTTCAGATAGAACCATTTTATTATATCCCATCCAAAGAGTACTTGAGTTGCCTTTTGTTTTGAAAGCTTGTTAGCATTTCAGATTTAATTAACTGAGAGAGCAAAGCTGCCCCACTTCCTCCACCCCCGGCCCATGCCCACTCCATCCACTGACCCCAGGTGCCAGTCGGCAGCCTCAAAGCCCTCGCCCACGTGGGGGCAGGGCACCCACTGTCCTCCTGAGGGGCTCAGCTTGCAGATGAAAGGGACCTGGTCCTGTTGCCTGTCCCTCATGCTCCCCCCACTCCCCTCTTCCCTCTCCTCTCTCAATTCTGCTGCTGTTTACTGAGCGTTCACCATGCGCCAGGCACCAGGCTAAGCACTGGGTATTTTTTACCTTATGGCATCCTCAGACCCCAGCCAGCGAGGCTTAGTGGATCTGTTGTCCAGAGGAGAGATTGAGTCACTTCCCCAAGGTCACACAGGTAGTAAATGGCACAGTCGGGCTTCAAAGCTAAGTCTGGGTGACTCCAGAGCTTTGGCTAGGAGCCCCCCCCAAGGAGCTTCCTCCCCAGAAACAAGGCACTCGTAGGGACAGCAAGAGCTGCAGTGCTGACTGGATAGGGCCGGGTCCTAGAGATCGTTCTTGTTACAGATGTACCTCCTTTTATTGCGCTTCGCTTGATTGCGCTTCACAGATACTGCGGTTTTCACAAACTGAAGGTTTGTGGCAACCCTGCGTTGAGCAAGTCTGTCGGCACCATTTTTCCAATAGTGTCTTTTTAAATGCAGGTGTGTACATTGTTCTTTTAGACATAATGCTACTGCATACTTAATAGACTACAGTAGAGTACAGACGGAACTTTTGTATGGACTGGGAAACCGAAAATTTCGTGTGACTTGCTTTATTGCGGCATTTGCTTTATTGCAGCGGCCTGGAACCAAACCAGTAGTGTCTCTGGTGTACCTGGAAATCTGCCTCCCAAGAGCATCCACACACTGGTCCTATTCTCAGCTCTTGACGTGCCCCCTTCCCTAGCACAGCCCCTCAGGTGTCTGCAGACAGGCCCCCCTCCATCCCCACAGCGAGGCAAGAGCAGTAATCCTATAAACAAGTGTCCGTGTCTAAGGGTGGGGTTTCAGACGCAGTGTTGGGCTGTGGAGCCCAGCACCATCTCCCACAGAGATGATGCTGTACTTGTGAACACATGGAGGGTCAGGAGTGTTGGAGATTTCTTCAAGATGCTGTGGTGTGGAGAGCTGATCACCTGAGCTAGTCTCATCTGGTGGGTTGGTTAACGGTATGGGCTCTGGCCGCAGGCTGCCCGGGTTCTAGTCTTAGCTTCTGCCTATTGTTAGCTGACTTGGCCAAGCGACTTAACGCCCGTGTGCCTCAGTTACTTCATCTGTAAAATGGGAGTAAGAGCAGTACCTTCTAGCATTGTTGTGAGGATTAAATGGGTTAATATACGTGAAGCACTTAGTGAGCGCTCAGTACGTGTTAGCCCTCAGTGGTCCTGGCTCTACGTTTGGCTGACTGTTGACCTACAGCAAGCCACTTTCCCTCTCGGCCTCAGTTTCCCCATCTGAGAAACCAGCAGACTAGACCAGATGCCCCTCAAGGCTGGTCTGACTCTGCCCATCAGTGGTTCCAGAAGCCCGGGCAGGACTGAGTGTGATGTTCTGTTGGTCAGCGCCCCCATGGCTACGTGGGCATGGTGGGGAGGTCCCTCCCGGCCACGTTTGGGAAGAGAAGAAAAGCTGAATGGGACAAGAGCTCCCTCCTCATGTAAACAGAAGCAGGCCAGCCTTCCGGTTCCAGTTCCGCGGCTGGCAGCTCCAAGGATGAGTCACCAACAGGAACAGCCATGTTCTCAGGCTCGGGCGGGGCCGGCCCCGGGGCACACCATGGCTGCAGAGTTTAATGGTGGGATTTGGGTGCCAGGTGACGGGAGAGGGATCGTGGTGTTTCCACATGCCCAAGGTAAACCCTCAAGGCCACTTGCCTGCGTGCCTTACCCAGGGCCCCTAGAGCTCTGGCCCAGGATGCAGAGCTCCTGCCTTCCAGTGTTCCTTCCTTTCATAAGATACGGCCTTTGAGGAGCCGGGATCTGGCACAAAAGCTGCACCGCCACCCCCATGCAGCTGGTTAGGGTTCAAGGATCCCCAGACACAGGGACTCCCTCCCTCCCAGGTTCTCATCATCTCCCTGCCTTTGCCGCAGTGACCTCTCCTGAGAAGCAGTTTGGCAAAGCGGAAAGACCACTTGGCGTCAGGAAGGCCTGGGTTTGCATCTCGGGTCTGCACGTACTTGGGCAAGCCACTGAACCTCGCTCAGCCCGATTTCCATGCCTGGAAAATCCCTTTCACCCCATGCAGGAAGCAGGCCCGAGAGGAGCCCAGTGTTCTGTCACTGTCAGCAAGCTGCCTCTGAGTCAGGGCTTCGTGCATGGCAAAGCAGCTACCTTGCTGTGAACTATTGAAAAGCCGGTCCTTGACACAAGCAGCCTCCTCTCACCGGCAAAACGGGGCTGATGACGCCAATGTCTGCCTCACAGAGAAGCAAAAGGAACTGCGTGCGCACAAGCGCTTTGGGAGCTGCACAGGGCCTACCCAAGAGATCTGGCATTCTCATTCCGGAGCAAGATAGTGAGTGGAAGGGTGGGCAGGGTGAGGAGAAGGGCTGGCGTGATCTCTAGGAGCAGGACCTGGAGGACAAAGGACAAAGGAGCCCAGGACCTCTGTTGTCCATGAGGGCGGGCACTGTGTTGTTCACTGCTGTATCCACAGAGCCTAGCCTGGTGCTTGGCAAAGTATTGATATATAATCGGTGCTCAATAAATGTGTCGGACTCACACATGAATGAGCAGAGACTAAAATCAGCCCAGTTCTCTACCTCCCCACTTCTACCACCTGATCACAGACCTCTGCTCCCCGCCCCTGAGATCACGGGTTCTTAACCTGAGGTCCGTGGATCCCCTCCAGAATTACAGGCAGAATATAGTGTGTGTGAGAAGAAGGATCTTCCTGAGTAAAGAAATGTTAGATTTCTGCCCAGAAAAGCTTTTAAATAAACCCTGCTCTGAAAGGTAGGCATCTACCAGGCACTCAGTTGGACTCATCCAGCCTCCAGGGCTGCCAGATACCCTGTGGGTTTAAAATCAAAAAACAGCTTCCACCCTTGTCTCTGAGAGGTGCATACAGGGCCCCGCCAGCCTGCAGTTTTTCTTCTGCCCCCTTAAGGTGCCAGGCTGTTAACCTGCCATCTTTCATATGCAAAAGTGATGTCAGGGGGCCTGTCTTCTGAGTGGCTGCTCTCTGGCTGGGTGGGTCTCACAGAGACTTGCACTCACAATCTCTCCCAGTCCCCCCACATGCCATTTAGGTGGGACAGGTGAAAGTCGGGGTCCTGAACCTGGGAATATTAAGCAGGCCTCATAATATCTGAACTCAGAACAGTGCCCTCTTTTTAAAACTATTTTTCCTCACTACAAATAAATATATGTATATACATATATATTTATCTCTATACGTATGTGCCTATTTACTTATTGGAGGAAATTTAGAATCTATAAACAGGGACTTCTCTGGTGGTGCAGTGGTTAAGAATCCGCCTGCCAGTGCAGGGGACATAGGTTCGATCCCTGGTCCGGGAAGATCCCACATGCCGTGGAGCAGCTAAGCCCGTGCGCCCCAACTACTGCACCTGCGCTCTAGAGCCTGTGAGCCACAACTACTGAGCCTGCGCACCACAACTACTGAAGCCCGTGTGCCTAGAGCCCGTGCTTCTCAACAAGAGAAGCCACTGCAATGAGAAGCCCGTGCATGGCAACAAAGAGTAGCCCCGCTCGCCTCAACTAGATAAAGCCTGTGCACAGCAATGAAGACCTAACACAGCCAAAAATAAAAATAAAGAATATGTAAACAATGAAAAAAATCACTCTACTCTCACCCTCCTCCAAAGAACTATTGTTACTACTACCTGTCTTCTGTTCTTCCCATTTACCGTGTATGATGTTCATTAAACACTTCCTGTGTGCCCGGCGTCCAGTGTGCTGCACGCTTTCCAAGCACCACTTGAGTTAGCCTCTCGTCTTTCATCGGGGATTCTCCACCTTTTTATATACTTTCTTAATTTTTAAGGCCAAGGAGAGCAGACTGTTTTGTAACCTTGCCTTTCTCACTCCACACCATCGAAATTTCTTTCCCCATTATTAAATATTTATCTACAGAGTCATTACTAACGGCAGCATGATGACGTTTTATTGCAGGCAGGTTCCAGGCTTCTCAGACTGGGGTGCATGTACCCCTGAGGGTAAAGCCACAGGATAAATGTAGAACATTTTCCTGAAGCATAAATTTGATTCCAAGCTTTGGGAGGAAAAAAGAAAACATTATTTTAAGATCAAAACAAGCACAGATATGCCATAGAATAGAATAAAGAACACCCATGAATTTTCAAACAAGGCAGCAAAATCCAGGATCATGTGACTTGCTGTTTTTCACCAAAGACCCATGTCCCCTCTGCTCTAAGGATGGGAGAAACATCTAAGAAGCACTGTGTTCTCCCTCTTCTTACAGATAAGGAAACTGAGACCCAGGGGGGAGAAAGGATTGCCCAAAGTCCACAGTGTGTGTTACGAGCCAAGCCAGGTGGCCCCTGAGCTGTACCCCTCCTACCTGTCCGTATTTGCCGTCACACATCGACTGCTTTTTCTGAAGGTGTGGGTGGAGAACTTGCCACTCGGGTAATCAACCCTCTGCTTATCAATAGTGGAAACTCTTGGCTTCCTACGTGATCCATCTCTTAGCAGCGGCTGGATCTGAGATATCTGCTCCTGTGGTTAGTAACTATAGCCTCCCTGGGCAAAGGTAGAGGCCCTTAGGCTCTACCAGCACTTAGATTTTTCACGTAATGCACTGTATTGTAAACACTCATCCACGGGTCTGTTTTACCCAGCTGACTTGAGCCTTTTGAAGGCAGGAGTTACGTGTTGTCATTATTATAATCTGATGTTTCTTGAGCAACTACTAGATGCCAGGTGCCAAGTTGGATGTTTCATCTATAGGATCTACCGTCTTCATCGCAGCTTTTCAAAGAATGTATTATTATCCTTGTTTATCACTTACCCATCATCGTTCACTCATTTAGGAAATATTGATTGTAGACTTACGTGCCAGGACTAGCGCTACATGTTGTGGACAGTCAGGATGAGCAAAACCAATACTGCTCTTGCCCTCATGGAACTTACAGAGACTGGGGGAGATTATATTCAACAAATAATTTTGACAGACTGGAGTGAGTGTACTGTAGCTCAGAGCCCGTCCAAGTGCCTCACTTCAAACCCACCTCAACCACTTATTAGCCTCTCTGCACCTCATCTTTCTCTTCTGTAAAATGAGGATAATAGTAGTGCCAACTTCATGGGGTACCATGAAGAGTGAATAGATTAACATGTGCAGAGCACTCAAAGCGGGGCTGTGTGCTCGCCAGGTGTATTGCTGCTGCTGGTCGTATGAAGGAGGGGTGTGGGTTGCTGGGTGTGTGTGGTAGGGGAGCCCCCACCTTAGGAGGCGGCTGATCGAGTTCTACAAGATGATTAGGAGTCAACTTGGCAAAGTGTTTTGGGGACAGTTGAGGGGAGCAGGATGTTGGGGGAATGTTCCTGGCAAAGGGGACAGGATATGCAAAACATGGGGTGTGGGCTCACCCGAGGAACTGCCAAAGAGTGTGGCTGGACCACAGCAGGTAGGGAGCTATACAGGGTCAGGTCTGGGAAGGAGGAGCCTGGGAGAGAAATACAGGTATCCCCAGGATCACCGCATTGTTGATCCAGGCCATGCGAGATGCTCAGCAAATACTTGTCACGTAACCAAGTGAGCATGCAGACAACTATGTTGGCCTCACGTGGTCTTGGCTGTGGGTGTTCCGTTGTCTCCCAACCAGAAGAGGAGTCCATTGTCCCATATATATACACAGTGATATGTGGACCGTCCCATCCCCACCATCGAGCCGTACACGTCCGTCTTGCTGGTGCCTTTCTTCTTGGCAATAGACTGGACGGTGTGGGTTTAAATGGGGAGCTCCAACCTCTGGGGCTCACTGCGGTGGTGCTGCTGGAATCTCCACACTCCACCAGGGCATCAGATCCAAGCCAGTGCTGTTCAGACTTGTTTAGTGGTGGAACCCTGTGTTGAAATCATCTTAGAGGAAACCCAGTATGTGGAACGGTATTGAACAGCTCCCACGGCTGAGGCCCAGGCCCAGGGACCCAGAGCACTTGGTCATAGCTGGTGCACCTGAGAAAACACCAGGGCTCCTTAAAGCACAGTTAGAAAACCAGAGGACTTCCCTGGCTGTCCAGTGGTTAAGACTTCGCCTTCCAATGCAGGGGCCGCGGGTTCGATCCCTAGTCGGGAAGCAAGATCCCACATGCCTTGTGCCCAAAAAACCAAAACGTAAAACAGAAACAATATTGTAAAAAATTCAATAAAGATTTTTAAAATGGTCCACATCAAAAACAACAACTTTAAAAAAGAAAACCAAGGGAGGACCCCCAACCCCCATTTTCGAGGTGTGGAAATTGAGGTCCAGAAAGGAGGGGGTGACTTTCCCAAGGTCACACAACCAGGGATAGACCCAGAACTGGATCTTAGACGTTTGACATCAGTTCTGCTGCACCGAGATTTTCCTCCACACCATCCTGACCACCCCCATCCCCCCTCAGTGTGGGGTCTTGAGGTGGGGAAGGGGCACGGGGCTGTGACCTTGTCAAGTGTCCAGCATCTCCCCCCCGGCACACATACTGAGTCAGGGCGCAGAGCATGAGAGACGAAAACCCAGAGGGCAGGCATGGGTGGGCTGTTCAGGGTCACAGCCTGGTCATGCCATACCTTTTTTTCCCTCTCTCTTTTAATTGAGTTTGAGGTGGTGGTTTTTCGTTTCCTTAAGGAATGGGAAAAGAATGAAGCTGTGTAAACACCACGATGTTAACTCCCTGAAAAACCTCCTGCCATTTTAACTCTGTTACTGGAGAAATCAAAGAGAAATAATTTGTCCACCCACACTTAGCTCTTTCTGACGAAGGTAGGTGAGTATTGCTTTGCTAATCGAGGGTGACTGCTGGAAGCGGAGCCAGGCTGACTGATCCCGGATTGAGAGGAAGCCACGGCAGCCCCAGAAGGAGCGGTCCGCCGGGGTCGGCAGGGCCCGGATCACCGGCCGTGTGTCTGCCTTCCGCAGGTGTCCCCCAGCCGGTAGGGATGCAGGCGCTGGACCAGGCCGAGGGGCCCACGGCCTTGCAGAGAGAGATGCCACTGCCCCCGCCTCCTTCACCGCCTTCAGAGACAGCTCAGAAGCCACCACCTCGAGACGCCAGGAGCCCCTCCCTCGCTGTCAGGAGCAGCCTGTGCCTGCTGGCTGCCTCCCAGTTCCTGGTAAGGACATCACAGGCCTTGTGGGGCCTGGAGGGAGGGCGGGTTGAGGGACGGCCTCCACTTCCTCCCCGAGATGGCCGCCTGGGGACACAGAAGGATGAGGGGCCTTCGTGGCGTGGCGTCCCTCGTGACTCCAGCCCTCGGGCTGGTGTGAGGAGAAGGCTGGAGTTCTGAGCCACAGCCTTGATGGATAAACCCCTCACACCCTGACCTCAGAAGTAGGAACACAGGCCCACTCCCAACCCCCTGGCCCCGCAGCGGTTCTTCTGAGGACTTCCTGTCTCTGGAGGCATCTCTGGGAGACTCTCCTTGTTATGTGTACCTGGTGGGGTGGGAGGGTCCCCTCTGGGAAGGGCTTTCTCTTGGCTCCCTTGAGTCAGCTCTTCTCCAGGGAGAGGTCCCAGGCCCTTGCCCCAGCTGCGCAGTCTGGGCCTTGGGGGGCCAGGTTGAGGCTGAAGGGGAGCTCTCGAGGGTGGGGAGATGGGAGTATATGGGAGCAAGGAGCCCAGGCTCCGGGCTCAGCGTGCTGCCCCCGGCCGCCCCAGCTCGCCTGCGGGATGCTCTGGCTCAGCGGCTATGGCCCCATCTGGTCGCAAAATGCCACAGACCTCATTTCCTCCGTGCTCACGCTCCTGGAGCAGCTGGGACCCTCGGTGAGTACGCTCCAGGGAGCCCCAGGGTAGGAGGGAATGCTCGGGGACCTCCAGTCCCACCAACCCCTGCCTAGGGCTTCTCTGAGTTCAGGAGATATTTACTGGCCCCTGAAGTGTCTCTCCCTGTCCCCCACCCAGACCGGGTCCAAAGTTTTCAGAGCCTTGATTTTATCCCTGTTGAAACATGAGAACTCTGCCCACCCCCACCCCCCATCACCCTGACCTGTTTGTCTGATGTTCTCCAGGCCTGGCTGGCTGTTGGGACCTGGGACATCCCTAATCTGCTGCTGGTCTCTCTGTCCGTGGTCCTCGTCACCACCTTGGTAAGACTCCTCCTGAACCAGCCTCCGTGCTCCTCTTCCGTGACCCTGAGGCCCGATCCCCACCTTCTCCCATTTGACCTACAGACTAGACCTTCTGGGTAGGGCTGAGGATGGGGTACCCGTCTCCTTCCACCAATACGCCCAGCCTGGGGGGAGAGGTGCCGTCTTTCTCAAAATTGGTTTGCAGCGTTCTTGGCTGGGGAAAGGGGCTGAGGCAGGGAGAAGACTGAAGAAGGAACCCTACCCCCACCCCACGAAGAAGGCTTCAATCCACAAGAACCTGAGGGTTGGAGATGGAGGGGGCTGGGAGGACATGACAGGGGTGGAGCCTCCCATCTAGGTGAGGGATGGTGCAATGCAGACAGCTCCCAGGAGAGTAGGGCTGCTCCAGACACATGGAGGAGCAGGGGGCTCAACTCCATGGGCACCCCCTCACCCAGGGGGGCTGCCAGAATGGTCCTCGGTCCATGATGCCATATGCCCCGAACTAGGTGTGGCACCTCCTGAGAACTCCCGCAGAGCCACCCAGCCCGCTGCCCCCCGAGGACAGGCGCCAGTCGGTGAGCCGTCAGCCCTCTTTCACCTACTCTGAGTGGATGGAGGAGAAGGTCGAGGATGACTTCCTGGACCTGGACCCTGTCCCTGAGACACCTGTGTTTGACTGCGTGATGGACATCAAGCTTGAAGCCGACCCTGCCTCACTGACTGTCAAGGCCATGGGTCTGCAGGAGAGGTGGGTTCAGCGGAGAGGTGGGCTCTGTGGGCCCTGGAGCTCTCAGCTCCCGATCGGAAGGGCAGATGCCTGACTCTGCCTCCCAGTGCCCAGGGAAGAGCTGAGCTCATAAGCCCACCAGTGGAGACACATCCTCTTCAGGTCTGATTCACATAGATCAGGATGCCCCAAGGTGAATGCTAAGAAATGCTGTTACTACACACAAACACATGGGCATACACAAGTGTACATACGTGCACGCTCACACATACACTTGTGGTTTGGATAGGTTTCTTTACTGCAGGACTTGTCAGGACCTTTAACGTGCTTGTAGTCATTGTAGACTGACTAAGGGGAGTGTGTGGCATTCCTCAAAGCCATCTGACCACAGAACCCTACTTTTTTTTTTTTGTTTGAACTCAATTTTATTTTTATTTTTTATTGGAGTATAGTTGCTTTACAATGTTGTGTTGGTTTCTGCTGTACAGTGAAGTGAATCAGCTATATGTATACATCTATCCCCTCCCTCTTGGACCTCCCTCCCACCCCCACCCCCATCCCACCCATCTTGGTCCTCACAGAGCACTGAGCTGAGCTCCCTGTGCTATACAGGTTCCCACTAGCTCTCTTTTATAGTGTCTCTTAGTGTTCCACAGAGCACACGTTGGGAGGCGTCAGCACTCTCTTTTGGGGGCCTGGCTGGGTAAGCCAGGTCACACCAAGGTTGAGTTGCCCACATGACGTCATGGAAAGAGCACTGGACGAGGACTCGGAAAACCTAGCTTTTTGTTTCAGCTCTGCCACCCCCTCACTGTGTGCTTGGGCCATTCTTGTCCCCGCTGTGGTACTCAGATCCCCTTTCCGTGTAACGAGGGCTTTCCCGTTCTGTGCCCTGAACACAGTAGGGTTTGTTGCGTCTGCTCATCCTCGCTGCCGCTGTGCTGCCCCTGGGACCCCATCTTTCCCAGGCCTCTCCTGGATTCTGTGTCCTTGCAGACTGCCAGTCCGGGGCTGGTATATAGAAGGTCGAGCCCTGCTTCTCTGCTCCAGGCAGGCACCCTCTCTGTGAGCTTCCTGGGGCCACAGGGCTGGGAACTACCTCCAGCAGTGGCAGAGGAGAGCGCTCAGGGCCCTTGCATTGAACCTTGGGAACCGGGCTGAGGCCACACTCGGCTACTCCACCACAGGCAGCCTAAGCCTCGGGGCTGAGCCGCACGCTCCCTGTGTCAGGGGTGATGTCACACCCACTCCTCTCTCTGGAGCCCACCTGGTTCCCACCCCCATCTCTCCCTCCCTCATCCTCCTGCTCCAAGGCCCCCAGCTGATGGCCGTCCCTGACCCTGATACTCACCCCTCCTTACCCGGTCCTTCCAGGAGGGGCTCCAACGTCTCCCTGACCCTGGACATGTGCACCCCGGGCTGCAATGAGGAGGGGTTCGGCTATCTCATGTCCCCACGCGAGGAGTCGGCCCGCGAGTACCTGCTCAGCGCCTCCCGTGTCCTCCAGGCCGAAGAGCTTCACGAGAAGGCCCTGGACCCCTTCCTGCTTCAGGCAGAATTCTTCGTGAGTCCCCTTGAGCCGGCTCCCCTGCAGGGGGCAGCCCGTTCTGCACATGTTCATCCCCCCAGCAAGGCTTTGGAGCGGGGTACCCCAAATCAGCATCTGATAGATGAACATCATTTCATTCTCACCTCTCCTACTGTCTTGTTTTCTCTCTGGGCCTCAGTTTCTCATCCGGAAAATGGGAGTAAAAATAACAGGGGTATTGCAAGGATTCAAGAGATGCAGAACGTGTGCAAAGCACCCATGGGGTGATTGGTGTTTGTGGCATTCCCAAGTCTTTATCAT
Source organism: Delphinapterus leucas (assembly GCF_059928025.1). NCBI lineage: Eukaryota > Metazoa > Chordata > Mammalia > Artiodactyla > Monodontidae > Delphinapterus > Delphinapterus leucas. Next base: position 37,282,246 of record NC_143135.1, read on the forward strand.
CCAGGACTGTGCTCTGAAAGCCTGAGAAAGACTTAGAAAGCTTTCTCTTCTTTTTTTCTTCTTTGGCCACGCCGCAAGGCACCAGGTATTGAACCTGGGCCCCAGCAGTGAAAGCACTGACTCCTAACCACTGGACTGCCAGGGAATTCCTGAAAGCCTTCTCTTCTGACTCTCCCGTTTTCCCACCCTCCCGCTGCCCGACATCACCTCACATTGTTCGTCCTCCTTTGAAATCTGTCCAGTTCTGTGATTCAGGCTTAGGGTGGTCCTGATCGCCTCCCCTCTAGACTTAGGCAGCAGCCTCCAGCTGCCTCCTGTTGGACTTTGAGGGGCCCATAAATGACACCCCTGTTTTACCTGCCTGAGCACTCAACCAGTTAGGAGCCAACACATGGAAAATCACAAAACCACCTTTATTTTTGCTGATAAAGGCTAGGTTTAACATGAGGATTAGGTATGTAGCAGTAGGGAACTTCCTAATACCAACCACCAGAGTGAACAAACTTTCCACGCACCCCGGGCGGTGCTGGCACCTCACAGGGGAGCCCTATAATTCTTTCTTGGCAGGAGGGCCGGGAAAGAAGGAGGAAGGAAGGGGCTGGGGCCCAAAAGCCCGGTTCCTTGATCAAACACACTCATTGGGTAACTTGCCCACCTCTGTGGGTAGGAACGGGCAAGAGGCCATGAGCATTTGGGGAGAGTCCCTCTTGGGAGAAGCCAGAGGGATGGAGAACCCGTGTGCCTCCCTCACAGCTCCCCTCGCCCTAGGCCACCCTGCTCCCTACCTGGACCCGATGGCTTTCCCCTCTGAGAAGCCCTTCATCACCCTCTGACCCGTTGCTCCAGATTCTCTAGAATGTGGCACAGCCTGCCTTACCTGAGTTCAACGAGCCCCAGACTTCTTTTCCGGACTTATATCCCCATCCCTGCAGGGACTGTCCACTTCAACCTGGGCCCCGCACCATGCCCCCGCCCCGGTGCCTCCCCTGTCATCATCCCCCACCCTGGAGTCCCCTAGGAAGCCTTCCTCGACCACTCAGCCTCAGCTGCCATTCCCACAGCCACACCTCCCCTTGAGGAAAGGGCTTGCATCCCCTTGTCATCTCCGGTTCAGTAGATCATTGTCAGTTTTGCTCAGAGAGTAAGAAAGAGGGGGTGCCCACACATCCACTCCATGGGCGCTTCTGCACATGCTTTTTATTTTGAGTCTCACAACCACCCTAGAAGGTAAGTATTATGATCCTCATCGTACAAAGCACATACTTAGTGTGTCCACAAACAGTGAACACTGTAAACCATGTGAAGTCAGGTGCTAAAGCGTGTGGACAGAGGGAAGGGGCGTGAAGAGAAGGCAGACACTGAGGAGTCATCCCAGAGAACATAGGTCAGGGGGAAGAGGTGAACCTTAAAGGCTGGGAAGGATTTGGGGTGATGAAGAGGGGTGGGACCGGTGCTCCCCACAAGCTGGGTGCCGTGAGCTCAGACCTGGAGGCTAGCTGGATACTGACAAATTAGCCACAGGAAGAGATGGGCACAACTGGAGGGTGGGTCTCTTCAGAGCAGCTGGTGGTGAAGAAAGGCCAGATCGGAAAAGACCTCACATTCCAGGCAGAGAAGTTCCAGCTTGGAACTCTTGACATAGAGAGTGATTGGGAGGTGCAAACACAACTCTGGGAGGCCCAGAAGGAGGCTCCTTTCCTGCTGGAGAATCAGGGAAGGCTTCTTGGAGGAGGTGGCTTTATGATGGACAGGAGGACATGAGAAGATGAGGATGGGGTGGATGTTGCTACAGAGTCAGCTGCACTATCCAGGGTCCTGAGGTAGAGACACCCAGGGTAGGAACACGGGTCAGTAAAACCACTCAGTGTGGCTGCAGGACAGGGTGCAGAAGAAGGCAGTGATTTGCCAGGTCACTTTTTCTTCTGTTCTTCTTTGAGTGTCTACTATGTGCCAGGCTGGCCCCCAATAAACAATGGTGATAATAACATTTATTATGCACTCAGCGTGTGCCAGGTCTGTTCTAGATACTTTTTATGTGCACTAACTCATTTAATAGTCAGTGTTTGTTGAATGAATGCATGCACTTAAGTCAACCCACCTCTCCTCACACCCCCACGTCCTCCTCCTGCAGGAAATTCCCATGAACTTTGTGGATCCGAAAGAGTATAACATCCCTGGGCTGGTGCGGAAGAACCGGTACAAAACCATCCTTCCCAGTGAGTACTCACTGCCCCAGGGGGTGGGGGCAGGCTCCCCCTCACCTGGGTGCCACTTCACCCTGAGGAAGGCCTTAACCCCAGAGTGGGCCTCCACAGTCACGAGGAGAGGGGACGGAGGGTGCAGGTACCCAGTGAAGGGAAACACCCCCTTTAGAGGGTAGAGGACTCCTTGTTCCTTCACACAGCACTTTCCAGACTCTTGCCCTGTGGAAGCCCAGAGAGAAAGAGGAACAATAACAGCAGCTCCTAGACAGTTCGTGGTGGCTGAAAAGTCTTATCACATCCTTGGTCTCTTCAGAATGGGCAGATTTTAAAGAGAGGACATTAAGGCTCAGAGAGGATAAGTGGCTCATCGACTGTCACACAGCTAAGACATACAGAACTGAGTTTCAAACCAGGCCTGTGACCCCAGAATTGGGCTCTTTTGTCTACCTTGAGTTCAGTTTGGCCAGATTGTGAGTCCTCTAACAGGCAGAGCCACCCCATAAGGGAATGAGCTGCCTGTCCAGTAGTAAGCTCCCCATCAGTCAGGGTATTCAAGCTAGACTGCATGAGCAGTCCCCTGGAAGGTCTGATAAGGATTTTCCCCCTTTGGAGGCAGTTAGACCAGGCGACCTGATATTCCTCTTTTAGCCCCGGAGTGTCATTTTCAGGTAACTTTCATCAAGCCCCTATCTGCCTGTCACCCCTGCCAAGTTCTGGCCCCTGGCCCCAGGGCTAGCTTAGAGGGTGATATATTGAAAGCAAATCCACAAACCTACTCCACTCAGTTTATGGAGTAACGAGGCTTTAAAAAAGCAGTTTTACCATTAGCAACTCCAACAACATGTAAGATGTCGTGACTTATTTTTAACTTTTAAAATATCGACTTGTGGTTGCTATGGTTACACAGTGTCTAGGTAGTTCCGGTTAAACAAAGCACCATTTAAGGCCAGGATGCAATATTCAGGGCTGCTCACCTCTTCCCTCCTCTTGCCGCCCTCCACCCACCCAGCCCAACCTGGAGGGAGGGGTTCGGGTACCCCACAATCTAGGGCTTTGCTGGCCACTCAGAATAGCCACTGGGGGAATATGGGAGCCAGGCCATCACTCCATTTGGTCCCCACTGGATTCCTGAGAAGACTCCAGCCTCCAGCCATGCCCTGAGCCTCCAGGTCCCCGAGCCCAACAGAGACCTTCTCTGTGGCCAACAAGAATTGACCCTGTGCCTTCAGAGACCAGGCTAGGGTGTATGGCAAAGCCCCCTCTCAGATCCGGGACACCCAAAGGTTTGCTTTCTCATTCATTCTACACCATGCCCAGGGCCTGAGAATTCAGACATGAATGAGACACAGACTCTGTGCACAGGGAGCTCGCAGTCTAGTGAGAGAGAGATCCATGGACAGTTCCGGTACAGAGTGACCCAGCAGGCAGCACTGAGGACAAGATACAGGGGAGCTGCACCTATATGAATGAATGAATGAATATCCCTCAAATCTAGCTCCCCCTCTCCAACTTCACTGCCAAATTACTTTTTTGGGGTGAGGGCTTCCATGTTGCCCAGTGATTTTGGGGGGTCGGACTTGCATGTTGCACAATTCCAGAGGTGCCATTTACATGGACTGCATTGACATAGTGCCCCCTGGGGTTGTGCAGGGCAGGGCAGCCCTCTGACCCTGACACTTCTTATGTGGATCATTACAGTAATCTAACTAGTCTCCTGAGCCCCCCGTTCTCTCCTTCTGTCCGTCTTCTACCACTGTCACCAAAATGACACAAAACAGAAAACGAATCATGTCATTCTCCTCTTTAAACACTGTCACTGTTACCCCGTAATCCTTGGGTTGAGGTCCAGCCTTATGAGCATCGTTTATTGGACCCTTTGTCAGCTGGTTCCTCTCCAGCCTCATCTCTCCCCAACTCCCACCTGGCCCTGTACACTTAAATTGGACAGAGCAGTGCTCCCTACTCTGCTTTCCACTGATCCTTCAAACCCAACCCAGGTGCCCCCTCTTCCGTCTGAGCCAAGTCAAGCCCCCTCTGTTCCCTCGTCCCCAGTGCTCACAGGCCATACACTGGTCGACCGCCTGCCCAGCAGTAGGGGACAGGGACCGGGCCTGGATGATCTAGGAGCCCCCATGCTCAGGCACAGTGTCAGGCTCAGAGTCCACGCTCGGTAGGGTCAATAGAACCATCACCATTCTCACGGTGGTTCTTTAATATCAAAGGCCCTGGTGTCTAGCCAGGGGGTCTAGTGCCCACTTCTGAGTCCTAATCTGGGCAGGCACCACGAGGAGGAGGGAGGTGGCCCACACAGTGCTGCCTCTCCTCTCCCCCGCTGGTCACCCCAAGCCTCCTTCCATTTACCCTCGCTCTTCCCCATACCTGACGCCCCTCCACTCCCTCCTCCACAGGAGCTGCCCTGTCCCCACCTCCCCCCGCACCATCACCTGCCCAAACCTCAAGCACTGGGGCCAGGGCATGAAAGGGCCAGAGAGGGGAGGCTTTGTGGGTGTCATGTCCCATTTCATCTACTGGGTTTGGGATCCTTCTTTTTTTTTTTTTTTTAATGTCTTTATTGGAGTATAATTGCTTTACAATGGTGTCTTAGTTTCTGCTGTATAACAAAGTCAATCAGCTATACGTATACATATGTCCCCATATCCCCTCCCTCTTGCGTCTCCCTCGCACCCTCCCTATCCCACCCCTCTAGGTGGTCACGAAGCACCGAGCTGATCTCCCTGTGCTATGCGGCTGCTTCCCACTACCTAGCTATTTTACATTTGGTGGCGTATATATGTCCATGCCGCTCTCTCACTTCGTGGGATCCTTCTTTTAACCTGTTAGCTTATAGTGGAACTGGTAATGATGGCAGTAATAACAGCAGATACGTGCCCTATAGTGTTCACCATATGCTGGGCCGAGTTACAGGTCTGAGGACTCATTAACATCTACTCTTGAACGTTTACAAGATGAGTGAGGTTGTGATGGAAGGAATGTCCCTAGTTTACAGAGGAGGCACAGGGGGACTAAGTAAATGGCCTACACTGACACTGCCAGGACTTGAACCAGCCTTACCGGTCAGTGGTGTAGGCTCCTGACCGCTCCTCACATGGCCTTTGAGAGCCCCGTATGGGGCACACTGGCAGGGCCTTTAGTCCAGCCCTCCCTCCACAGAAGAGACCCTGGGGCCCAGAGAAGGGAGAAGACAGCCAATTGGTGACAAAGCCAGACCAGAGCCCCGGGCCCCGGGCCCCGGGCCCCAGGCCCCAGGCCCCAGGCCCCAGCTTCCTGCCCACCCCACAATCTGCCAGCTCAAGCCCAGCTTCTGCAGGCTCACAGAGCAGACTAGTCAATACAGGGAGGCTGTAGCTGGAACAAAACAAACCCAGGAAGAAGAGCAGGACGTTGTGAGAATCTGCTGCTGTGGGATTTGACATGTGAATAGATGGGGGTAGGGAGGAACCCTTGTGCACGTGTGTGCCATCTCATCTCAGACGTGGAAGACTTTACTCCTTTCATAGTAATATTCTCCCTCAGCGTCCTACCCAAATCTTAGCTATAAAGTGCTTTACAGTTTAACATTGCACTTTCCCATCTGTTTTCTTATTTATCTTCCCGACAATCCTAGGAAGTAGGCATCTTTACCCCCATGTTACAGATCAGAAAACTGAGGCTTAGGCCATGTGCTTTACAAGCTTACACGGCACGTTGGGGACGGTGTATACTCGAACTCAGCCCTGCTGTCCAGGATTCATCCTCTAGGGAATTCCTTACTGATTTAGCTTTCTCCTCCCCAGAACATGAGGCACAGTGAGGACAGGGAAGCTTAAGGGACACATGGCAAGGGGCGGCATGGATCCTACAGAGGGAGAGACCTAAGGCCTCTCTCTGTACTGTCCTCTTCAACCTGGGCCTCACCTGCCTGAGTGGGCCACAGGGATGGGTCAGTGTTTTGCTTCTGGGCAAGGGAAGAAGGAACTTCAAGTTCCAGAAGAAATGTGGGTGCCCTGAAATGGGGCAAAGTGGGCTCTGCACCAGGGGGACTGCATATGTTAAATCCCAGCCTCACCTGTCTCCCTCACCCCAGACCCTCACAGCAGAGTGTGTCTGACCTCACCAGACCCTGACGACCCTCTGAGTTCCTACATCAACGCCAACTACATCCGGGTATGTAGCCCCATCCCGATGGCCTCTCCCTGAAAGGGAGGCCCGAGTCAATGGGATCCATCCTCTAGGCTTGTCCCTAAGCCCAGGTGGCTCCTGCCAGCCCCCCGGAAGAGCCTGAGTGTGGGGACTGGGCCCCAGGAGCACGGCCTCTGACCCTGATGGCCTGGCCTTGGCTGGCCGCAGGGCTATGGTGGGGAAGAGAAGGTGTATATCGCCACTCAGGGACCCATCGTCAGCACAGTTGGCGACTTCTGGCGCATGGTGTGGCAGGAGCACACGCCCATCATTGTCATGATCACCAACATCGAGGAGATGAACGAGGTAGGCACCCCTGTACCTTACCAGGTGTCTGCTGCTTTGTGCCCTGAGCTAAGCGTCTTGTTTCTGTATTAGGCCTTACAGCGGTTTTGTGAGGTTGGTATGTTCACCTCACTGTCTGCCAAGGGGAGGAAACGTGAGGCTCAGCGAAGTCAAGTCAGTTGCTCAGAGCCACACAGAGAGTCAGAGGCAGAGCCTGGAGCTGTGGCCTCTCCACCTCCAGGGCTCAGGATCTTAAACACGATGCTCTGCTGCTGCTCAGCCTGCCAGGGCTGATGCTGGCTACTTCTGTACTCATCACGGCCCATTTAATTGAACTCCCATAAAAGTCCTTCAAAACGGGTATTATGTCCATGTTCCAGATAAGGAAACTCAGGCTCAGAAAAGGGAAGTAACTTACAGGTTATGAAGCTGAGATTTGAACTCTCCAACTGCAAGCCTACTGCCCTGTTACCTCTCTTCCCGCTGGCCTGGGAGGGGTATTGAGGAGAGGATGGCTGGGGTGCTGGGAGTATCACAGCCTTACCTGGGCCCCTGCAGAAGTGCACCGAGTATTGGCCGGAGGAGCAGGTGGTGTGCGACGGCGTGGAGATCACTGTGCGGAAAGTCATCCACACTGAGGACTACCGGCTCCGACTCATTGCTCTCAGGGTGAGGCCTGGGGTTGGACTGGGCTGGGCAGGTGGGGGACTCCACAGCCAACAGGGTCCCAGAGGCCATGATAGCTGAAATTAAGGCGTGTGTCACTCTCAGGATTTACTGATAAGCAGGGACGAGGGAGAGTGTGGTGAATAGACTTGGAGGCCAGAAGAAGGATCAAACCCTCAGTGCATTTCATATCGTTAGGTTCTCTCCATCCACACTGTCATTCATAATGTCTTCCAGCTCTGTTTCAAATGTACCCAGGGCCAGGACTGTCTGGAAAAGGGGGCTTCAGCAGCTTCCAGCACTGTCCTTATAACTGAGCTTTGAGATCCTGCCTAGAAACATCCCTTTACCTGAGCTTCCAGCCTGTAGTATGACACCGTCCACCAGAGGGCAGGCACTCCTTGCTGCATTTGGGCTGCACAGGGAGGTTGTGGTTGCACAGAAAAAGGAAAAAAAAAAAAAAAGAGAGAAGAAGACATACGAAAAATGAACAATTACAGAACAGCCCAAAAGAGTGGGGGGAGGCATCCTCCCACCCTGAGGTTGTGCCTCTTCCAGGCTCAGCATAAGAGGAGATTGTTCCTTTGGAGTCAGGAGAATCAGTGCGTTCTGTTTTAGAGAAATCTTATGACCCATGTTTGGGGAAAGTGGTACCACTGTAATAACCCAAAGTCTGGAAGATGAGCTGGATGCCGGTAAGCTGACACCCTATCCAGAAACAGCCTAGGAGGTCCACTGATGCTGGCAGCCACAGGGTCTGGATAGGATGTCAAGGGCCTGAGACTTGTTCCTCTGAGCTGCCCCCTCCCACTGGAGCAGGTGAAAGAGGGGGTGTCAAGGAGAGCTCAGCCCCTGGAGGCCTGGTGCCAATTAAGCATCTCCAAGATACAGGCTTGCTTGCGGGCGGAAAGGGCCAGGAGGTAGAGGGCAGAGGCCATGGTAGCTGCCACAGCCAGATAACACAGGGGTGCAAGGAACCAGCTTCCTTTTTCCCCCCGAAAGATATGCTGGGGCTGTCTCATCTTCTCAGTGCTGCCGGACTGGTTAGGGAAGAATTGGGACAACTTGGGGCTTGGGGGTATTTACTTCTGTCCATAAACCTTTACAAGCACCTGCTCTGAGCCTGGTTCTGGGTTGGGTACTGGGAACACAGAGCTGTCCAAAGCCTGGACTCTCTCCTCAAGGAGCACCTATAAAATGGTAAGTGACATAGAAATAGGTAAGAGCACAGAAGAAGGACCCTTTGTCAGCTAGGGTGCTTAGGGAGGGCTTCCTGGAAATCGTGGTGCTGAATGGGGTTCTGAAGGATGAGTAAGAGTTGGCTAGGGAGCAAAGAAGTGGAGAGAGCATTCCAGGCAGAGAGAAAGTAAAAGTAAGGGCGTGGAAGATAGAATAGCTCTATGTGTGTATACGTGGAGGAGGTGGGGGAAGCAGAGGTTTGATCTGCAAACCATTTGGAGTGCAAGAGAATCAAGTGCAAGTTCACAGGAGCAGGAGTTGGGCCTGGAGGGTAGATACTGAACCATGTGTCTTATTTGCCTGGCTGAAGACTGGGGACGGTGGGTTTGATTCTAAGAGCGATGACAGCCATCAAAGGGTTCTGAGCAGCAGAGCAGCCTGTGCTGTAGACAGACCGTTTTGACCACTGTGGAGCTGAGGCTGTCAGGGAGGAGATGGGAGGGTCTCACACAGTCGAGAGATGATAAAGACCAAAGTGGAGGCGGTGGTGGTGGAGAGGATAGCACGGAGGGGGGAACGTTTGCTGGGGTTGGAGGTGGGCAGGGAAGTATACTGAGGCAAGAGGAAGGGTCCCAGGGCTCTTGGGGGGTGACTGGGCTGTTAAGGGGTGACCAGGAGACAGGAGTGAATTGGAGACGGGACTTTTCGCCTCTCTTGGATGATCTTGGAGTTGCTGGGGCAGAACCCACGTGAAGACCAGTGCTGACGCTGCTGACCAGCCCCTGCTGCCCACCTGGCTTCGGGTCTCTGTCTGGTGCCGCTGGGTGATGTGGTATAGCTGGCAGAGGCCCGAGGCCGCACTCCCTGTGGCCTCCCTCCTGTGTGTTTCCTCCTTCCCTCCATCTCCATCTCTGGGCTGATCTGTGGGCTCAAAGAGTTCACGTGTATCTGGGGTGGGCCTCTGTGTCCTGGACAGAGTGGCACAGAAGAGCGAGGCCTGAAGCATTACTGGTTCACATCCTGGCCTGACCAGAAGACCCCAGACCGGGCCCCCCCACTCCTGCACCTGGTGCAGGAGGTGGAGGAGGCAGCCCAGCAGGAGGGGCCCCGCTGCGCCCCCATCGTCGTCCACTGCAGGTGGGTGCTCCCAGACACCCACGAGGGCAGGGCAGCTTCCCCCAGCCCTCGGCTGCCCTGCCTCTCACCCACCCACGCCCTCGGCCCTCAGCGCAGGGATTGGGAGGACGGGCTGCTTCATCGCCACTAGCATCTGCTGTCGGCAGCTGCGGCGCCAGGGCGTGGTGGACATCCTGAAGACCACGTGCCAGCTCCGGCAGGACAGGTCAGCCCGTGGGCAGGGTCTGAGCACGTGGCGAGCTAGAGCCCGGGGGCAGCAGAGAGAGACTGACGTGTGCATAGGGTGAGGGTTAGGGGGACACACTCCGTGGCGACTGACCGGCAGACAGGAAATAGGGAGGACAGATGGGTAAAGGAACCGGATCCAGGCAGTTGGTGGCTGGATGAAGAGGGGAGAGAAACAGAGCTGGTGGACAGAGGGGCAGGGGCTGAGTGGCGGGGGACATGTCACCTGTGTCCCTGCTGTCTGTGCCAGAGCTGGGAGGGACAGGAAGGGGCAGGGGGAGTGGCTGGCCAGGGTTGGCTTCTCTAAGCTGCCCAGAGTCCCTGATGTGCCTCAGATGACTGGCACTCTGTGGATCTGGGGGCAGGTCCCTCCATGACCCCGTCCCCACTGTGCGTCTGCCGGGCAGGGGCGGCATGATCCAGACGTGTGAGCAGTACCAGTTCGTGCACCACGTCATGAGCCTCTACGAGAAGCAGCTGTCCCGCCAGTCCCCCGAGTGACCACACTCCTCCCCGAGGTCCTCTGGGTACCACGCAGCCTGAGTCTGGGCCCTCATCCCGGCCACACCCAGAGCCCTGCCTCGGGTCCAGCCTGCCCCCTGTCCCTCCCGCTTCCTTCTGCTCAGTCTGCTCCCCAGCCTGGGCCTGGCCCCTGCCTCCCCCAACAACGTAGCTCTTCCTACTGTACATATTGGGGAGTGGGGGAGGGTGGGGGAGGGGTGTGCCAGGCCAGGCCTGGGGCCCCAGGGCCTGACCCATGCTGCGCGACCTGGGGCCTCAGTTTTTAATGATGGTTCCATTGCTACTTGATCCAAAACATTTCCGTGCCGCGCTCCATGTGTCCTGCTGCAGCGTGTTCTGTCTGTCCATCCATCTCTGCTGTCTGTACCGGACACTGTGTCTCCTCAGCCCGGGAGAAGGGTAACGAGCTCCAGCCCCCAAGTGGCCCCGGCAGAGGTGCCTGCCCCCGGCCCCCAGCCCCACTTCTCCCAACAGGCAGATTGCACTTTGCCCCTAGTTACTGGGACCAGGATAAGGACGGGGGGCCTCAGGACCTGGAGGTCAGGCACAGGGAGCTCCTGAGGGGGTGGCAGAAAGATCTCAGCTGGGGGAGAGGTCTCTGGGTGGTGGTGGTGGGAGGAGTATCGCAGCCAGGGTGGCCTCTGGGTGTCAGATGCCCGCAGGAGGCAGTGAGCAACCCGCAAGGCGTCAGGGAGGAAGGGGACAGATGGGGACAGTGAACCTAGAGGACCTGGGCCACGATGGGAGAGGGGGAGCTCCGAGGGTGGGGTGGGGACTCGGCCCCAGATGTGTGTGAAACATTTTTCGGTGTCACTGTGGGAAATCCCTCCCAGAAGTCTCACCGCGTGTAGCTCTGCGTGTGTCCCATGTCCATGCGTGTGTTGAGAGCCCGTCAGCAGGGCATGCATGACTCTTTGGCAACATGTGTTATCTTGGAGCCACGTGTTTTTATTGCTGACTTTAAGTACTTATTCCACGGCAGACAGAGACATTTGGTGTCTTTTTATAATTTGCTCATGGTCATTGAATAGAGCAATAAATGGAGCATTTTGAGCAAAACTGGGTCTGTGTGATTGCCTCTCCCCTCCACTCCCTGTATCTCCGTCTTTGTATACACACACACACACACACACACACACACACACCCTGGCCCTCAAGATCCGTGGGACCCCCTTGTGGATGCTGGGAGTGTGGCTTGAATCCAGATTTGAAAAGCCAAAGTCCATCGAGCAGGATCCTCACATACCCCCACCGTCTCACCCAGCCAGGAGCCAGGGGCCATGGGGAGCCACAGGGACAGGTGTTGGAGGTTTCCAGAGAAGGAAAAGTGTCTGGCAGGCCACCAGCTTCGACAGATGGGCCAGAGAGGCCAAGGCTGGAGCAGGGAGACCTTCAGCTCACTCAGGCCCCTCCCTGTTGGCCAGCCCACTTATCCCTTGTTAGCCCCGCAGGTCCCAAGAGCAGCTGCAAGCCAGCAATTTCCCCTGTAAGGCCTGGGCTGAGAGGAAGCCCCACCCAAGGAGCCTGGGGAATCTGCCCCTAGGCAAAGACGCTGTGCCTCCTAGACATTCCTGCTCTGTTCTTATCCCAGCCCCCAGGGATGCAGCAAAAGTATTTGTCATGCCCTTGATGACAGGTGTGGGTCAACCCAGGGCAGGAGGGAGTCCAGGGCAGGGCTGCTAACCAGCAGGTCCTTACAAGGTAGCCTTGAGTGGGCTGGTTGAGGGTATATTACAGACAATGAGGAAAGAACAGGGAGTGCTTGGGCAGCTGGGACGGAGGGCCCAGAGTAGGGGGGCCTGCTCTCCAGCCACCCTGCAACAAGAGGGTGGGCTCTCCTACCCTTCTGCCCAGAATAGGGGGGTTGGGCGGTAGAAACGGGAGCGGGGAAAGGAGCTAACAATTCCCCCTCTTCTCCTGGGGTGGCCCTGTGAGGCCACTCGGCCTCTGCAGGCACCACATGTAGAGCACAACATGAACGGTGCCCCCTGGATTTGTGCAAAATGACAGACCTGCCAGACTCTCCCTAACTCAGCCCCTCCTGGTCCCTGGAAAACACAGACCCGTCGCTTTGTTCCCCAAGCCCTGTTGGCCACACACACACACACACACACACTGCCATTCAGCTCAGAAGGTCCCACCCGGCAGCAGTGAGAACAAAAAGCTCTGCACAAGGGAACAGAAAAAGTACCCCGGGACCACCACCCTCAGCCACCTGCCTGCCCCATGCCCCACATTTCCTCCAGCCCTGGCCTCAGTCCCCCCACCCCCCAAAGCAGTGTGCCAGCTCGCTGGGACAGCTGCAGAGCCTGAGTAAGGCATCGCCCCCAGGGGGCCAGATACTTAAGGAACCAGTGACTCCCGGTGGCCCCATTGCTGCGGCAAAGGAAGAAGTAGACTGGTTAGTCTACAGCCCAGGCACCAGCTGCACCTCCAAAGCTGCGGGTGGACACAGCATTCGAGGGTTACAAGGGATTGGTGACACGAAGGTAAGGCTTGCATCTTCCCTCAGGGAAGGGGCAGAATCTGCTAACTTCTGAGCCCAGAGGGGGACAGCAGGAGCTGGGACAGGGGAGTGGTCTCAGAACCCGGAGGGAGAAGCAGGCCAGGCAGAGAGATATCATGGGATGAGGGGGTTAACTTTAGCCCCAAACGTTCTAATTTGGAAGAAGGCTTTGGGGTCCCCTGGAAGGACACTGGACTGGGAGTCAAGAGGCCAGGATTCTAGTCCGGGTGACCTCGGACAGGTTATTTCTCTGACATCAGTTTCTCATAAACAAAATAGAGGTTTAAAAACCACCACTCTGGTTAAATAAAAGATGGTAAGTATACCCATTCGTTGGAATACTGTGTAGCTGTTAACAAGGATGGGGAAACTTTACGAACTGGGATGGAAAGATCTGAAAGATGTAGAAAGTGAAAAGAGGGCTGAATAGGCTACCTTATGTGTTAAAAAAGGGTAGAGACAAAAACATATTCATATTTGCATATTTGCATGAAGGAGCTCCAGAAGGAGCCCAGAGACCACAAGTGGTTACCTGCTGGGGAGGGCTGGGAGACGGAGGGGCTTGGGAGCCGGAGGGAGCCTCTTCACATAGATGTTTATATTGTTTTAATTTTAACTATATGATTGAATTACCAATTCAAAAAAAAAAGTATAAGAAATAAAACTCAATCTCTGTCTTTACCATGTCGCAGACGAAAGCAGAGCTGTAGCAATGCTTTGTCATCTGTCTTAGCATTCCCCCAATGCCAGGGCTCCCCAGGGCCCAGCAAGAAGATCCGCAGTTTCCTTTCAAGGCCTGCTCCAGTGTGGCTTAGTCAGGAAGTTCCTTCTCAGGTCTGACTTCATTCTCTCCTGATAAAACCTCCAGCAGTGCCCCCCTAGTTCCATGTAGCTATCAGTAGTTATCCTCAACTCCCTCTGGGCCTTACTGGGTGTGCTGGGTAAGTCTAAATCCTACCTCCTCTCCCTCCAAGTACTTGGAATAGTTTGGCACTAGTCAGTGGGGGACAGGCCCATTGGTCCTTGTAGCCAACCAGGGAAAGGGAGACACTAAGGGAAGAGAAGAGAGGCCAGAGAGAAGAGCCTTGCTGCCCAACCTCTCCTCACCTTCTCCTGTGCACAGCCGTTTCCTCCTGTGTCCACCTGTCCCATCCGTTCCCCCACACACACACACTTAAGAACATCTCTGAGTCTCCCTCTTGCTCCCTTCCTTGTCCTTCATGGCCTCATCCTCTCCCTGGTCCTCCCAGGTGAGTGCCCACACCTGCTGTCACCATGACGACCATTCACCACAAGGAGATGCTTCAGGAGCACGTGTCCATGGAGTTCTCCAGTTCCACCACCCACATGCAGACCTTCTCCCAGACAACCAAGATAGTGGGAGGCAAGTAGAATGGGATGGCTGGAGGAGGGGGTCAGTAATCAGGTAGGGGCAGCCTTTCTTCCTCCAGTATTTGCGACTGCTGGGCCCCTCGAGAGCACAAGATACCACCAGCAACCCTTCCCAACCTGTGTTTCTAATCTGTGCTTTGATAAAGCTTAGCCAGCCAGTTGCTCACCCACAGATCCAACCTCCAGAAAAAAAGCTTAGGAAAAATCAGTCACATGAATGTGTGTGAGTGATTGATGAACTCTCAATTGCTTAAGATCAGAGCCATAGGCAAATACCATCTCTGATGGTAGAATTTCAGGCATGGAGGAAGTTAGGGAGGTAGCAACCTTATCTACCTATGAATAATAATGCTGGCCCTGCCTCACTTAAGAAAGAGAAGACCTGGAGCTGCCAGTGGAGAGAAGATGAACACATAAACAACTGACTTGAGCTTCCAGGCACTCAGCCCTTGGGGACCAGACTTGGGGGAGGGCAGATCCAAGGGAAAGCTGAGAAATGGTCTCAGAGCAGAACAGACTGTTTTAGTCATGTCTCTAGAGGAAAGTGATTAAAAGATGGCCAGGGACCAGGATATTGAATTCCTGTCCTCCCAGTCATTGCCCCCTCCTTCAGAGTCCTCTGTGCACAGAGGTGAAGACCAGATAAACACTTTACACCAATTCCTCCTGGCCAGTGAGGCAGAGCTAGTGGAACAGCCGGGACTCAAGACCAGAAGTTGCAAACTCAATTGACTATAGTAGCGATTCTCAGCCCTGACTGCGCACCAGAGTCATCTTAGTGTAGGAGTGGGGGGAGAGGGGAGTGAAAAAAAACAGCGATATGTGAGTCAGAGGGTTAAATCTGGTGGTTTTTTGTTTTTTGTTTTTTTAAGATCTCTGGGGATTCTGACGTGCAGCCAGTGTTGAAAACCACTGGCCCATAGTGTCCAGGCAGGGAACATAAATGCAGAAAAAAGACTGAGGTGAACTGGACAGGATGTAGTCCATCTAAAGGGACAGTCACTCTTCACCTCCCTCCCACTGACTGTTCTGTTACCATATGGGAATGTGAGTCCAGTGCTGAGGATCCAGAAATCTGCATTTTTATGTGAAATCTCTCAGTTTTTAGACGTAGGGCTATTTTTTGTTTAAACATTGTAAAGGTCAAATAAAAAAACATGTGTAGACCAGGTGCAGCCTTTAGAACTCTGGTCACTATTTAATGCTACTGGGGGACCAGAACTTCCAGAAGAGAAGCCCAAGAGGCCCATAAAATCCCAAAGACAAGTTTCCGTCTAAGAGAGAAAAAAGTAGAACTCAAGGCTTTGACCCAATAAAGATTGACCAGGGGGTGGATGAGGCGTTGGCTCCCCTAGTGGTTGAAATTTGCCATAACACAATGACCCACCGACTCTTTAAGGTCCTTGTTTCTCGGTCAGTGCTGGTCCTGCCCCCCGCTAACCTAAAATGCTCCACCGTCCCCTCAAGAAAAGGTCAGCCCTCCAATTCCAGGCTAAGCTCCGCCTGTGGCCCATTCTGACCTCTCGCCCGCCGCCACAGAGGAAATCGTGACGAGGAAGTCCTCCAGCACCACAGAGTTCTTCAGCTTGGTGACCCGGAGTTCCAACATCCCTGCTGGCGAGAGCATCCCGGAGTTCGTGGATAAGCCTCAGCCGGTCACCGCGCCCGAGGGTGCGTCCCTCCCCGCGTCTCCCCAGGCCCCTGGGTGCTTCCCTTTCCTCCCCAGTGCCCCAGCCGCCACCACCACCACCATTGTCCTCTCAATACACAATCACTGGCTGGGTCGGGCCAAGGGTCCCTGCCCTGCCCAGGGCTGGGAGCAGGTAGAAGGTGCAGCTTGGAGGCTAAGAGGAAAAAAATAGGTCCTGTGCCCACTGCAGGGGATAAAGCCATGTTCCGAGTCCGGGTGCAGGGGAACCCCAAACCCAACATCTCCTGGAAGAGAGAAAGCGGCACCCCCATCAAGGAGTCCGCCAAGATATTCTACGACAGCATTAACAAGGAGCACGTGCTGAAGGTGCGAGGTCCAGTTACCCATAAGGTCGGAGACGGGGACCCCTGGCATGGGCTGCAGGTCCTGTCGCAAACAAGAGATCCACAATGGAGACCCAAGAACTGGGAGATGGGAAAAGGGGCTGTCATTGCCCTAGAGGAGGGGCAGGATAAGAGAAACCGTGTCAGGAGCTGGGGGGTTGCCAGAGTGAGCAGGGGACCAAAATTAGGGGCGGGGTAAGACAGAGCTAGGACAATGCCAGAACAAGGAGGGGGCAAGACCAAATGCAAGAGAAAGAGAGGTTCCAGAAGGTGAGTGAGCCCAAAAGGAACGTGAAACCAAAGCTATGGGCGTGGCTAGAAGGGGCTAAGACCACGGTGGGCGGAGCCAGGCTGATCTGGAGCGGGACCGGCACGGAGGGAGGGGCTGGTCCTAGAGTGTAGGTGAGGGTGAGGGTTCCTGGGCTCTTCAGGGGAACCTTCCAGAAGAGCAATGCCAAGGGCCGATCATCCTAGGGTCTAGCTGTCTTCTGCATGCAGCCTCTGGCTCCAGACCCTTTGAGGAGAGGGAGGGATGGGTCCCTGGGAGACCTAGACCTGTAATTACTCCTGTTCCTCATCCTGCCCAGATTTCCCACTGTGAAAGGCAAAGAGCCTCCCTTCTCCCCACAGACGCTGGTTGCTTCCTTCTCCTCCCGAAGGCGCATTCTAGGACCCTTAGCCCCTACAGCACACACAAGCTGCCCCAGAGCCCACCCCCCCCAACTGGCCACTCCTTACACAAGGTCATTCATTCGGCAAGCACTTTCCAGGAACCCACTGGTACCTAAGTGCCTTTCTACAGGTGCCAGGGCAACCTTGTTCACCCCCATTTCCTCAGGGGCTCAGGCCAATACCTGGTACAGAGGAGTAAATCCGTGTTAAATAAAGGCGTACTCAGCCCAGCGTCAGAAACTGCAGATAAAGCTGCAAATCAGAGGAAGTCCCTGTCATCCAGGAGCTCACAGCCAAGGCGGAGAATCCAATGCAGAATCAGGCTCCAAACAGACACACGCACACTGACCGCTACCTGGCACCTCCTAATCACAGAGGCTGCTCAATCCTCCACACACACATCCAGCACTCAGCCCCTCCCCCAGCCCCAAAGAAACACCCTCCTTTCCCATCTCACAGAGAGTCCCCCTGTGGTTCCCTCCCCACCTCCCCTGCTAATGGCCTGACTCTGATCCAGCTGGAGCCACTGACCTCGGATGACTCTGACAACTACAAGTGCATTGCAAGCAATGACCATGCAGACGCCATCTACACCGTGTCCTTGCTTGTGACCGAGGGTGAGCCAGCCCCGTTCTCCTGGCCTTTCCTCTTAGAGACCAAACTCCCTCTGTCTGACCCTGTCCCTCTCTCTGTCCTCAGGTGAAGAAAAATTGGATTTCAAAAAAATGTTGAGGAAGAGGTGAGGCTGGGAGGCTCCTCTGCCTAGGGTGTGGTCCCCCCACCCTCCAGGCTAGAGCTTCTGGAAGGCCTTTCAACAGCCCCCTGAGTTAATGGCCCAGCCTCCAAGAATCCATGGAGTAGGGAGGAGCATCTCATGGTTGGGAGAGTCCCCCTCTGTCTTCAGAGAAAGGCACTAAGTCCAAGCTTGGCACCCACTTCCTTCCAGGGGACCCCCTCCTCCCAAGAAGCAGCAGAAGAAGGTGACGGATGAGAAAGAGATGCTGGAGATTTTGTCCCAGGTGCCCAAGAAGGACTTTGAGAAGGTCTGCATGGAGTATGGTTTCACAGACTTCCGGGGGCTGCTCAAGAAGCTCAAAGGGATGAAGAAAGTGGAGGTAGAGGTCAGTGCCCATCAGGGAGCAGGGAGCTGCAGGCCTCTCCCCACCATGCACGTGCATACTCAAGGGCATTCTCTACTGCAAGGGCAGGCAAGGAACTCAGGTCACCCTCCTTCTACCTCTTTTCTCTTCACTGCTCCCTAATGTATTTGCATGGACTTTGGAGTCAGACAGACCTGGGTTCAAAGTCCAGTTCTACTGCCTTATTAACTGAGTGAACTTGGGGGTCTTCATCTGCAAAATCAAAATTATACTTTCCTTTTTCATTTGTTTTTGTGGTGGTGCTCTCATTTAGTCACTCAACAACTCATAACTGTTAAGCATCTACACTGGAATTAGAAGGCCTATGTAATGGGCCCAGGTACATAGTGACTATTCCGCAAATGGTGGTTCCTTTCTCTTCCCTTATCGTACCCGTTTCCCCCTAAATCTTCAAGTTGTTCGTTGTAGGGGGAGGGGGGTGGCGGGGAGCACAGTTATCTAATCAGTCTAGTCATTTCTCCCCAGACCTTCAGGGGGCTTCTCCAGCACTGGAGACACAGTCTGGGCAGATTCCAGATTCCAGATGCCTCTGACACCTGCCTTTTTGTTACCACAATCTCTCAGACCATCCAGATTCTGAAGCCCCTGGAAGACAGAGAGACCAAGGTGGATACCACGGTGGTCTTTGACTGCATAATGGAGCTGAAGGACCCCAATGTCAAAATGACATGGATCAAGGTGGGGAGAGCACCTAGGAAGGGCCCACCCTGGAATATCATTTTTTCTCTGCACCCCTTTCCTTCCAAGACCCTCTCATTACCCATAAGCCCTTTCCTCTCCTCCATCCCATCAAAAGGATGCCATCTGGGATGGTTGAAACTGGATGAGAGCTGGGCTTTATTCTTAGATGTTCCACCAGTTTGCTGTTTGATTTGAGACAGTTACTTCCCTTTCTCTATACCTCAGTCTACCCATCTGAAAAGGCTGGATTAGATAGTCCTGCAGGTCACTGAAGATGGGCCTCTGAGAGAAAGTATCTAGTGAACTCATGCATATTAAGAGTTCGGGCCTCGGGAGAGGCAGAGACCCTGGATCCCACCGAGCCAAATGATGAGGCTAGAGAGATCTTAGGGGCCTCTGAGTGTGTTTGAGGATCTTAGAGAGGTAGATATGGCACCTTCCAGCTCAGGCTGGCTTTGGGGAATGGAGACCTCTAGAAATCTCCTCCTAAACCCCTTCATCAGCTTTTCTACCCATTCCATGAGGCAGGATAATGAGCCACTGAGGATCCAGTACTCCCTGGGCAAGTATGACGTGAAGCAGGTGGGCACCAAGTACATGCTGGTCATTACCAACGTGAACATGAACGATGCAGGCACCTACAGCCTGTCCGTGGACAACAAGAGGATAAGTGCAAAGCTTACAGTGCTGGGTAAGAGTGTGGGCACCAGGCAGCACAAGGAGGACACAGTCAGGGTCAGGGCAGAGGAATATCCAAGGATGGGGTCCATGGGTACATGGGAGGAAGGACCATGGGGCTGTGCACAGATTGCACGGGAATGGGAGTTAATGGCGGAGAGGGACATGGGGTATAAGGGAGAGGACTATGAGATAAAGTGCTGTGGGGCAGTGTAGCATAGTGGTTAAGAGTACAGCTTCTGGAGTTGAACTACTGGAGTTCAAATCCCAGCTTCTGTCACTTATGAGCTGTGTATTTGGGGCAAGTGATTTAACTTCTCTTTGCCTCAGTTTTCCCATCTGTAAAATGGGAAATAATGGTAGAGTCTACCTGAATGCTTTAATATGTGCAAAATGGCTAGAATAGTGCCTGGCGCATATCTAAAATCACATAGAGAAATATTCTTTCTAAAAGTGCTGTTAACATTACTGGGGAGGAGACCATATGAACATCATGGGAGGAGACTCTAGGATTCACAAGCAGAAGGAAAGAAGGATGCTTTCCCCAACTGTGGGCTACAGGACGCCAATGACACCTGAGTCTTTATGCCCCCCCTTCACCATCCTACCCCTCAGGAGGGACCAGGGATACAGCCCAATGAATGCCCCTCCTACTCCTTGCCTCAGATGAGCCTCTGAAGTTCTTGGGAGAGATGAAGCCAATGAAGGTGATGGAGCGCCAGACAGCTGTATTTGAGATCCACCTCTCCAAGAAAGTGCCCAACTTTGTGTGGAAGTTCAATGGAAAGGAGCTGAAGAGGGATGAAAAGTATGAAATCACTGTGTCTGAGGATGGTTTGACCCACACGCTTAAGATTAAGGATGCCAGACTCAGTGACAGTGGCGAGTTCTCTGCCGAGGTGGGGGACCTGGTTCAGAAGGCCCAGCTCACCATTGACCGTGAGTGTTTGGGCCAGAGCTTGAGGGGTGGGCTTCATGCCACGGCAACCTCCATGTGAGCATCTATCCATCCATCCAACCATCCATCCATCCACATATCTGTCCATCTCCTCCTTGCAAGGCCCTTTGATGGCTACTAGAAAGATAGAGAGTTCTCTCTGCTAATTCCTAGTCTAGTGGGAGAAGCAGGTTTGGAAATGGAATTATAGCAAAAGCTCTTAAGCAAGGAGTCAAGACACTCTAGGATCTTACTATCGGCTGGGAGATCATGGGCCAAGAAATTATTAGCCTTTATGGCTCTAATATCATATATTACAGCACATCACTCTTGACTTCTTACATTCTTATATTATACCTAGTTTGGAGAGTTGCACATGATGGTGGGCCATACATGTGAACCACTCTTGACACAAGTGACATGGAACAATCTTTGCTGTGATTGAGGGAGACATGGAGGCTGTGAGAACCCAAAGAAGAGGTACCACCTGGCAATGTCAAAAAGGATATGATGAGATGACGGCAAAGCTTTACCAAGTAAAACAAAAAGGAATTCAGTTTTCAGAGAAGGGGCAAGAGAAGAGGACATTCTCAGGAGAGGGAATAGCATGTGTAAAGGCCCAGACACCAGAGAGACAATGCAATTATGGCTGGAGCTCCAAGGGGACATTAGAGATATTGCCTGCGGTGCCGTGAGGAGGTAAAAGCTGTTGTCCCGTTTTACATATGAGGAAAATGAGACTTAGGGAGTGAATGCACTGCATACAGTCAGCTGGCAAGTAAGAGGCAGAGCTGGGACCCTCCCTGCCGGGTCCCTCTGTGAGTTGGGTACACACTTCATGTCACAAGGCCTCTTAGGCCACAGGGTCACCTAGGACCCTGTGGTTTCTAGGGTCAAAAAGAGGAGCCGGGCAGCATCTAGCTGCAGAGAAGGAGGTTGGGAGCAGGACCAAGTGTTTGTTTGTCTGTCCATAGGCATCCCTATAAAGTTTGTGAGCACCCTCAAGAACGTGCGTGTGAAAGAGAGGAGCTGTGCGTGCCTTGAGTGTGAGCTGACATCCAAGAACGTGACCCTGCGCTGGAAGAAGGACGGACAGCTGCTGGAGCGTAGCTCCAAATACAGCATGAACCATGAGGGCAAGCGAGCGGAGCTGGTCATCGAGGATGCACAGCTCAGCGACAGTGGCGAGTACACTGTGGTGGCCATGCAGGATGGGGACCCCGCAGAATACTGCAGTACTGCTGTAGTCACTGCGGAAGGTATATGCCCACCCTGTCAGTCCCCACTGACCAACCCCCCAGCCCTAACAGTTTCCTACTGTGGACACCCATCAGTCCCCTGACTGACTTCAATCCTCCTCCAGACCATGATCTAATTCTACCTCCCCACTCTGACCACCCCCATCTCCCAAATTCTGACCATCTCTACCTCCTAGATGCTGACCATCCCTCATCTTTTGAACTCTATCCCAAATCCCTTGACTTCATCCATCCTTTACTTGCAGACTCTGACCATCCCCAGCAAACCTGGTCACCCCACACCCCTAGACCCTGACCAGCCCCTACTCACTATCCCTGGCCACTCCCCACTGATTGACCACTCTCAACTCACAATAAACGCTGGGCATCCCACAGACCAGCATAACCAGCTAAATATCCCAACTCCACTAACCACCTGCATCCCACCATCTAGTCCCCTTCTTAACCTGAGCATCCTAAGTCCCCAGTGACCATCCTCCGATGATCAGCCCCCCATTAGCCATCTCCCAGAATTCCCAGTTGCCATTTCCCAATGCCATTGACTTTTCCCCGACTGTCCCCCACCTACCTGCTCTAATGCCCCCACCGACCATCACCCACTTGCCCATTTCCAAACATCTTGCTCATCATAAATGATTTTGATGGACGCCACCAGCTCTTTTCCCGTAAGTCCCTTCCACCCGATACCCTAACCCAACCCCTGCCCCCTTTCTCTCAAGAGCGGCTGGCCACCGTGAAGAGCGGGATGTCCGACGTGCACGCGGCCACCGGGAGCCCGGCTGAGCTGTGCGTAGTGCTGAACGACGAAAAGGTGGATGGTGTGTGGCTGAAGGATGCCGAGGAGGTCCGAGGCAGGGGCCAGGGAAGGGAATGAAGGACGAAGGGGTCGACCGGGCATACACTCGCACTCATGACCGCCCCTCGCCCCGCAGATCACGGACTTGACCGGCGCGCAGATCGTGAAACAGGGTGCGGTACACAAGCTCATCTTCCCCAATATTGGGCCAGAGCACGAGGGCAAGTACACATTCAGGGCCAAGGGTGCAGAGAGCGAAGCCTCGGTATTTATTGCAGGTAAGGTCGCCGCCCACTATGGACAAAGCTAGACCACGCCTGGCCCGCCCACCTACTCCTAGCTCCTCCCCCATCCCCCATGGGCTCCTCCTCCACCCCTCGGCTCCTCCCGCATCCCTGCTCTTCGAGCCTTCCCTGCCGCCCCTCCCTACAGATCCTCCAACCATCGACCCATCGGTACTGGAGGCACTGGCCGCGCACCCGGTGACCGCGAAGGTGGGCCACACCGCGAACATCAAGGTGCCCTTCCGGGCAAAGCCGCTGCCCAAAGTGACGTGGTACAAGGACGGCATGGAGGTGACGGAGGAGGAACGCGTGTCGATGGAGCGTGGCGAAGACCAGGCGCTGCTCACCATTTCAAACTGCGCGCGGGAGGACAGTGGCATCATTATGCTCAAGCTCAAGAATGACCATGGCTCCGCCACAGCCACTCTGCACCTCAGCGTGCTGGGTGAGGCCAAGACCCTGGCCTGGCTGGGCTGGGGGCACCACGCAGGCTGAGGAGAGAGCTGGAGTTCGGGTTGAGAATGGGAATGAAGTGCTGGCTTTGCAGCCAGAAGAAGCCCATTTCCTAACTTCCTAACTAGGTGGCCTTGGGCAAGTCCATTAACTTTCCTGAGCCTCAGCTTCTCATCTGTGACAGGGCGGTTTTTTAAAGTGCCTATTTCAAGTGAACTTAAAGACTATAGTAGAGTGCAGAGCACGTACTTGACCTTCAGATGTTGCTGAAGTATTGTAACTGACTTGGAGATGAGGATGTGGTTGGAAGTAAGGTGGAAATGAGGTAAAAGAGAGGTGGAATTTAGGATGAAAGTGAGGTTCATTGCGAAGAATATTGGAGTTGGAAGTGAAATGGAGTGAGGGGAGGTGAGATAGGGTTGAGGATAGAATGAAATTGGAGAGAAAGATGGAATGGGTGTGGAAATGGTATTTGGGATGGGTCTGAACATAAAGTTAAGGAAAGACATGAGGAGCTGGCCTTAGTGAACTCATATTCAACATGCAACACACATACACACACACACACACACACACACACACACACCAGCATCACCTCCTCCACCTCCATCTCCATCAAGCTGTGGGTTTGGATGGATTGGGTTTCAATTCAGTTCGGCAGTATGACTGAGCACCTCCTCTGTGTTCTCAGTACTGAGGACACAGGGATGAGTTATCCCCTGCAGTCCCTCAACCCAAAAGGGATAAAAACCGGCAGACATGTAATTATAAAATAAACTGTAATAAAAGAAAGTACTGGAGTTCTGGAAGCTGAGAGGAGGGGAGACCTTGTCTGGAAGAGGTAAGTGGGAATTAGCTGAGGCGGGGGTCCCTCAGGTCTCCGGTTCACTCATTCCTAGGCGGACAGGAATCTCGGGGGGGCAGGGATCAAGACATTTGGGCAAGTCTTAGGAAAACAGTGACAGAGGGAAGGACAAGGGATCCACAAAGCTCAGAATCTAGCTATGTCTCAGTCTGGTGGACCTCCAACCAGTGGGATGAAGCCCTTCTGGCCCTTTGCTCCAAAGACACATTCTGATGCTCTCTTCTGTCCTTAGACCGTCCCAAGCCTCCCCAAGGCCGGGTGGAGTTCCTGGAGCTCTCGGGTAATTGTGTGCACATGAAGTGGAAGGCCCCGAAGGACAACGGCGGGCGGCCTATAACACAGTTCATAGTGGAACGGAAGGCAGTCGGCAAGAAGTCCTGGATTAAGATTGGTGAGGTGGACAGCAAAGTCACCAAATTCTCCACCAACAAGGTGGAAGAGGGGAAGGCCTACCAGTTTCGTATCCTGGCCGTCAATTCGGAAGGAGTGAGCGACCCGCTGGAGACAGAGGAAGTGTTTGCAGGAAATCCTATTGGTCAGTGTGATAGCCCCGTGCTCAATGGGGACCTCAGGGGCCACCGTGGGGACCTTCAGCCAGTGAGGAGTGCTGGTTTGTGGGAGATTCCGCAGGGTCATCTCTAGCTGCCCCACGAGACAGATGGCTTCTAGAGTAAGAGCAGAAGATCGTTTTGGACGGGAATTGTCAACTTTTTCCAGTCAGATCACATGCACGACACACTCGCATGTGTACATCCAGAACTGTGCACAATTCCAGGGAGATAACTCCACTTGTTTCTCCATTCCAGAAATCATCCCATATCCAAGGGAGAGTAATGTTACTTTAGGGATAGCCTTGAATCCACTCTAATTTTTTTTCCAAAGAAAACCCTTGACAACATTGGCATTTTAATTATGATCACTAGTTAATTACTTGCTACACTCCTCCCAACTGATCTCCATGTTTCTGTGTGTCAAGACAGTACATTAAAAACTGTGCCACTGGGGATGCCACAGGTTGGAAAATTCAAGTTGGCAGCTCTCTATCTTGGCTACACATTAGAATCACTTGAGGTCTCTTAAAAAATGCTGATTCCTGGTCTCCACCCTAGGCCAGCTGAATTAGAATATCAGGACACAGGACCCAGACACTAGTTTTTGGTGGTGTTTTGGGGTTTTTTTTTTTTACTTCCCACATGACATTAATGTGCAACCAGAGTTAATCATTGGCTTAAGTTTTTTTAAGGAAGGAACCAGAGCTCAGCATGGGGTAGGCAACTGTCTACATGCTCCCCCACCTAACCTCTGCCCTCTCTCTCTCTCCCACAGAGCCCCCTGGTCTTACCTCCCAGCCCCAAGTGACTGACGTGACCAAAGAGGCTGTGACCATCACATGGAACACCCCCACCCAAGATGGGGGAGCCCCAGTGCTCGGCTACATTGTGGAGCGGAGGAAGAAAGGCAGTAACCTGTGGGTGCCAGTCAACAAGGACCCCATCCAGGGTGAGGTCGAGGGACAAAGGCCCAGGAGGGACCAGGGGAGACTTTGTTGGGTGGACCCATGTACCCGTGCTGCTCTGAACATACTCCCTCCTCCAACTCCTTTGTGGGTTTTCATAGCATCTCATGACCCCCTCTTCCACATCTACTCACTCTATGGTCTCCTACCACGTGGACCACCCCTGGCCTCATTACCCCTCAACTTCCCATTTCAGGCACCAAGTACACTGTGGATGGTCTCCTGGAGGACACAGAATATGAATTCCGAGTTGTAGCTGTGAATAAGGCAGGCCCCGGACAGCCTAGTATGCCATCCAGCTCAGTGGTAGCCAAGGACCCTGTCAGTGAGTATGGTGCTGCCAGTTCCCAACACACAGTGGAATTAGCCATTGGAGGTAGAAAGAGGATTTCTTCCCGGGAAAGTCTAACAGGAGGGGATCACACAGTCTCCACTCTCTGGGAGCTGCCAGCCTGATAGAGGGACAAGATTCACACACAAGAGAAAGCCAGCAAATAAAGATTGAGAGTCAGGGACAGCGAAGAGGGGGGTGGAAAAAAGTTTTTATCAAATGTTGAGTATGTCTGGTTAGGTGAGGTAGTAGAAGCATGTTTGAGGATTGAGCAGGGGTGTTGGGTAAGTGGTTGGGTGGGTGCTGAGCTTAGGTGGTGAGATGGGGATATCACGCATGAATGGGTGTGGTGCAGAGGGCTGAGCTAAAGGCTGGAGTTTTGAATACAGAGGGGTTGAGTGTATAGTGTGTATTGAATTTGGAGGGTTTTTACTTCAAGGGTGAAAGTATTGAGACTGAGAGAATTAAATTTAGAGGTTGTTGAAGGTGAAAGCCTGGGTATTGAGCGTTTTAACTGTGAGTGTTGAAGGTAGAGGTGTTGAAAGTTAAGTTTCAGGGGTATTGAGTGCAGGAATTGGGCATGGCGTTGAGTGGAGAAGAATCTGGGGGCTGACTAGTTGTCTGTGTCACGCAGAACCCCCGGGCCTGGTGCAGGGCCTGCATGTGTCGGATTCCTCCAACTCCAGCATCTCCCTGGCCTGGCTGGAGCCTGCCGAGGGAGACCCACCCTCTGGCTACATCCTTGAGATGCGGGCTGAAGACACCAAGGAGTGGTCCAAGTGCACAAAGATCCCCATCTCGGGCACCTGCTACACAGTAGGAGGCCTCACCGAGAGGCAGAAATACTTCTTCCGAATTTGGGCTGTGAACGAGGCTGGGTGTGGGGAGCCTGTGGAGCTGGACGATGGGGTCCGTGCCATGCCACCACCAGGTGAGGGATGCAGACAGGGCTGGAGTGTAGGCCCTAACATCCTAGCTCCACACCTTCCTCTCTGGGACCTCATCCCACAGGAGAAAACTGGGCAATGCTGTGATCAAGAAAGAGTCGTCCAGGCTTGTGCCTGGACAGAGCTAGGGATAACCCCAGGGCCTTCCCTGCCAAAAACAAACAAACAAACAAACATAACAAAAACCAAAAACCCCACTCATTGTGTGCCGAATAGTATCTACTGTGTGCCAAGGGAGGTGTTAGGGATTTAGAAAAAAATAAAACACAGGACCTGCCCTAAAGAGTCTTATATAATAATAGAGGGAGACAGATGAGGAAAAAATAAATAAATGTTTCACAGCACTGCAGGGTTGCTAGATGTCTGTATGGCCTGTAGTGAGAGCATGAAGGAGAAGAGGTTGGGAAAAGCTTTGGAGGGGAGGCTTAAAGCTAAGTCTTCTGGAAAGAGTGTTCCATGCTCCTATCTCTGTCTCCTCCATCTCAGCTGCTCCCAAGTTTGACCTCAGTGCCCGGCTGAAAAGTCGCATGGTGGTTCGCGCTGGGACAGCCCTCTGCATCCATGCCGCCTTCTCTGTGAGTCCTACCCTGGCCCCCAGACGCCCACCACTTAACCAAGTTGGCTGCTACAGCTATCATAGTCTCTGCCTCTGCCTCTGCCCCTCGCCAGACCCCTGGCCTCAGAGCCTGGCAGGAGACTCCTGGACGGTGGGATAGGACCTGCCCCCAAATTCCACCCAGGTGACCCCTGGTGCCATCTCCTGTCACCACCCAGGGCTCACCACCACCCAACGTGATCTGGCTGAAGGATGGCGTGCCCACCGAGGGCAGGGAAGCCATCACCAAGAGCAAAAACCACTCCCAGTTCCTCATCAGTGGCACCAAGCGCTCCGACTCAGGGGTGTACCGCATCTTGCTCCAGAATGAGTTTGGAGAGGCATACCATGACATCCACGTGCGTGTGGCAGGTATGACAACAGGTAGAGGCCTGGGGAGGCATCGCTGCACACACTCCCTAGTGCTGCTTGAGTCCCTACCACTGTAAAGTCATGCCTTAAGGTAGTCAAGGCTTCTTTGGCACCACAGAGCAAGACTTTATCAGCCTTTGCCTTAATGCGGAGGGTTGTCTTCACTTTTTCTCAGTGTCTTGAAGCCCCAGGGGCATTGAACTAGGACCCAGCCCTTGTTTCAGCCTCAGTCATATGTGGAGAGCTTCGGGGCATATGCAGAGTAGAGTCTGTGAGCATAGAGAGAGCAGAGAATGGGTAAGAGGCAGGAGGGACAGATAGAGAGGAATCCATTAAAACTTGGGGTAATTTGCCTATATGTTATTGGAGATACTTTTAAAGTTTGTGATGTGGTCACCGAGAAAGCCTTTTGGGGGAAGCTTCACAGTCCCACAGTGTCATTGCCATACAGCTTCATTAGAATTCTTGAACCACAGCTGAAATGAGCCTTCTATTATTTTTCAGTCCCCCCAGATATTTAGAATTTTAATAATAAAGGTGGTGAGTAAAAACTTTGGAAAGAGCCTTTTCATTATCTTAGGTTGCAGGAAACTTTGTAGGTTTTGAGGTTTAACACATTGTGTATTATTAAATTTACATTAATCACTATGCCAAAGAGTATCTGACACATTCTTTTGCATTGATGCATTTTGTACCTCTCTCCATTAAAATCATAACAGCCCCCCCAAATTGGGTGGCCTCTTAGAGACGGCTGGAAGCTTTATAATAAAGCCCTAAACCCCCAAGAGAAGAACGGGTGAACTTTTATTGAACAGATCCTACATGCCAGGCACTTTACGCAACGTTTCCATGATAGTTATCGTTAGCCTCATTTTGCAAATGAGGAAATGGGTCTCAGAAAAGATAAGTAACTTGCCAAAGTTCACAGGGCTAGTAAATGGCAGAGCTACACTTCATAAATAGTTCTTTCTGACTCCAAGACCCCCAGCTGCCTGAGAGTTAGAAGAAGGTAAGGTGCCCCATCCCATCCTCCTTAGGGCTTGGCAGGCAGCGGGGGTGGGGGCACGATACTTCAGCCCCCCAGGGTGGCTGATGGACCTTCGGACCCTTCCAGATTTTCCGCAGCCACCCACAAACCTGCAGCTGTTCGAGGAGGTCCCCAACACGGTGACTCTGACCTGGAACCACAGCCCCGACGTGCAGGAGGACAGCGAGGCCCACTACGTCATCATGAAGCGGGATGCCAGCACCGCCACCTGGTTCACTGTGGCCGAGCACGTCTTCAGGAACAAGTACACGGTGACCGGGCTGCTCCCCGGCAGGAAGTACTACTTCCGGGTGCTGGCCCGGAACGAAATCGGTGACAGCGACCCGCTGGACTCCAGGGATACCTGGCTCGTCAACAAGGACAAGAGTGAGTCTGGGGACTTGGGGGTTCAGGTAACGTCTGGGATCCCTGATGGTGGGGATGAAATAAGGGTTGCAAGGGGTACCCAAGATTTGAGGTAAAATCTGAGGAGCACTGAGGTGAAAGGGTTAATTAACATCAGGGACCCTGGGGAGAAAAGCAGAGGTCTGGAAGCCTAGGGGAGGAGATTCCTTCGGGGTACACTGAGGGGTGGGACTAACGCGGAGGTGAGGTGGGGAGGTCACCTTGGGGGCGGGGATGACAGTTGGGGGCCGGAGGGTGAGGAGGGCTTGTGGAGCTGAGAGGCTGACTGAGGTCCTGACTGAGGACTCAGGGAGAGTCCAAGGAGCAGGGATGACATCCAGAAACCCTCGAGGGAGGGCATTAAGGGTAAGGATAGCTGCGGGAATCTTGAAATGAGGGCCTAAATTGGAGAAAGCAGAGACCGTGGAGGCTGCGTGGGCGTTGGGGAAAGCTTGGATGGGGAGTTAAAGGCCAGATAACAGCTCGGGTCCGGAGGCTGGCAGCTGGAAAGAAGTCTAGGACGCCCGGGTCTGGAAAAGCGTAAAACTCCGCGGACCTGGTTTAGGTCTTGGAACCCATGGGGGTGGGGGGGTGGCGGAAGGGGAACCTTAGGAACCAATATAAAGTCGGGGCCCCAGAGTTGATAGCGCGTGGGAATCTAACCCAGGTCCTCGGGGTTCCGTGAGCTGGGTCTCCAGGGCGTCTTAGGAGCACTAAGCCGGCGCGCGATGGATGGGGGCCTTGGGGTGCGCTCACTGCCCTTCGTGTCCCACCCGCGCAGTCGAGGACCGGAGCGCCAAGCTGAAGCCGTACCAGCAGAAAGACTGGCGCCACGCGCCGCGCGTCCTGACCCCGCTCAAGCCGCACACCGTGCTGCGTGG
The DNA here is from genome assembly GCF_059928025.1 of Delphinapterus leucas. Taxonomy (NCBI): domain Eukaryota; kingdom Metazoa; phylum Chordata; class Mammalia; order Artiodactyla; family Monodontidae; genus Delphinapterus; species Delphinapterus leucas. The sequence continues at coordinate 37,312,434 of NC_143135.1, forward strand.
CCAGGACTGCACCATGACCTGCGCCTTCCTTGGGAACCCACGGCCCACCGTGACCCTCTACAAGGGCGACGTCAACATCACGGCCAACTCCAAGTTCTGGTACAACTCCACCAGCGGCGTGTGCACCATCGTCATCCCCACCTGCACACTCAAGGACAGCGGAGAGTACAGCGTAGTGGTGGAGAACGAGCTGGGCAAGGACCGCAGCAGCTGCACGCTCGCCGTCTACGGTGAGGGTGCAGCGCCGGCCGGCCCGGGACGGTGAGGGTGCCTGGCTGTGTCCCGCGTGGGGCGGAGGCGCAAAATGGCGGCCTCCTGAGCCGTTGATCAGCTCTTTTCCTATGGCTGGCGCAGGGCTTTATTTAATCTGACATGGGATGGTGTAAACATTCTCCACCTGGCCGTAGTTCGCACCGCTGACCCATCTTCTCGATGTCATGTTGTGAGCCTGGCCCCTGCGGACTTGGGAGTTTGCAATCCCTCAGTAGTCTGTAGTTTGCAACCCTTGGTGGGCCTAGACTTGCATTTGAAAAAGACGCCAGTGATCAGGCCTAAACCAGACTTACCAATCACAATCTCCCTGGCAGGGTTCTCGAAGGAATCTTTATGTTTACGAATTTTGCAAGTGGTTCTGATGCGCAACCAAAATTGAAGACTACTGGTCTGAGATGAGGATAGATGGGAGGCACTGAAGGGAACCTCGTGGAGGGAGGCCCTCCCTCTGCACATACGTGTGCTATGTTTCTGCTCATGGGTGCACATATAGGGGAAATATTCTGTTTCTTCCTACACACTCTACTGTCTTCACAGCTAAACAGCCAGTTGCATGAACTGTCTAAATGCAAAGATGACCTGTTTTGCTCCTCTTTGTTTAAACTCCCTCCTAGCTTTCCCATGATCCTTTAGATAAAAATCACAATCAACAAGCCCCCCCCCCCACCATCTACCTCTCCAGCCTCATTCTCTGCCACTCTCTGAAGTCTCCGTGGCACACTATTGGTGTCCATGGTTTCCATGGTTACAGATGCCTTTTTTTTCCATCCTGTTATAGATGCCTTTCTCTGGGGAAAGGACCTGGTCCTGTTGCTCTGTCTCTCAAGTACTCAGCTAAGTGTCTGGCATTGAGATGACGCCTCCACAGTGGCTGCTGAACTGTGTCACAGAACTAGGCCAGGGAAGGCCCTGTGGGAGTCATCCAGCTCTCATTCCACAGCTAGAGAGATCCCTGACAACTTAATTCTGGTTGTAAGCACATGGGCACAGGGCCCTGGCTCCAACACTCACCAGCCATGTGACCTTGGCAAGCCACTCTGAGCTTGTTTCCCCATGTACTGCTTAGGGCTGTCATGAGGATTAAATGAGATAGTGCACGGAAGTGCCTGGCACAATGCGTGGCAAATACGAAATGCCGAATAACTGGCAGCTCTTGGCCCCACACACCCAGCTGACCTTGGGAGACTGGAGCTGGCAAGGACTGAGGATCCCGGGCAGGGTCCAGCCCCTGGTTCCTGCATAGCGACTGCAAGTCCGGCAATTTGGAGTTTCCCTTACCCCAGCATCATTCATACTAACAAATACTTGCTTTGCTCTTTCAGACAAAGATGACAAGGCAATTCTAGCCTCCGTCACTGAGAGTCTGCAGAAGAAATCAAAGTACCTTATGTGAGCTCCAGCCCAGACCAGGCATCAGGAGGATGCTGTGATGTGGGTGGGGCTTCTTGGCCCATCCTCTGTGTGGTCCCAGCGAGAGAGACCTGGTTCCCTCTGTGGTGCTTGTCAATGTAAACATTCAGTGAAGGCATGGGACAATAAACTGAGTGAGTGCGCCTGTGCCTGTTCCTAACCGTGGTGTGCGGCAGGGACCAAGGAGATAGACGTGGGCGTAGGATGGGGATACATAGAGCCGCGACCCCTGAGAGCTCGGTCCAAACCCACCCACATGGGGAACGACCAGCCCCCTTCTGACTGGGCCTCGCCTTGCCTTCCCCTCCTCCACAGCCACACTGCACCCTGCCCTCCCTCCGGGCATAGAGGGCAAAGTCTGCATCTTTCTCCCCATCCTGCCCTTCCCATTTCTTCACTCCAGGTAGGTGTGTCTTCAGAGTTCAGGGGTTGGAAGGGATCAGGACCTTGCCTCTTTAGTGTCTGGGGTTCCCACTATTTGAGAATTAGAGCATCTGAAAGCTAGAACGGATTGGTCATCCTGCTTGCCGGCTTTCAAACTTATGTTTTGCAGCAGAAAACCCTTCCTTTAAAAAAAAAATTCTTAAGAACCTACTGGACTTGAAACAAGGATAGGGGGTCTTTGAGCCTCCCTCCTCTACTTTATTCTTTTGCTAGCTCCCACTAGCAGGGATCTCTGTAAAAACCCTAGTTTGAAAATCACTGATTCATTCAACACCCATATGGGGCTTGAGTTTCTTTATCACATCCCCACAACTGTACAACCCCTCTACTGATGGCGTATTCACCACCACCCAAGGCTTCCCTTTTTACTTCTGGGTCAGGGCACTGCCCATTAAGATGCAAATGCCCCTGGAGTGGGGTGACACATTATTCTGGCAGGGCTTCACATCTAAAGTATGAACCAGACGATCTAATCTCATTCCTCCCAGCTGTTCAACCGAGCCCAGAGTCCAGGAAGAAAGGAGATGCTTGAAGGGAATCTGGATCATTTTGGAGCAGCTGGCAGGTCTGGGGTGGGGAGGGGAGGAGTTGGGTAGCAGTAGAGGACACTGGGTAACTAGGAGTCACCAAAGGTGCTGGGCACCTGTGCACAGGGGAGTGCATCAAGGTCAAGTTTGGACGGTGGCAAATACTACCCAACCCCCATCCTCTTGATCTACATCCTCACCCACACACGTGACCAGCAAGTGAGACAAGCTCCAACCAGCAGTGTCAACAGAGCCAGGGAGCCAGCCTGGCGCCAAGATGCACCAGCCAGGACTGTGACCCAGGCTGTGAGGACATCCAGGGCCCCTGGCGCCATGCCCCACACCCCCACCTCTGCAAGACAGGCACGTGCCACACAGGCAGACAAGCAGAGCAGCCAATGGCCCTTGGGTATTTTTTATTTTTTTTCACACAAGCAATAGGATGGAGTTGTCCCATCCTTGCTCCCCTTGCATTGAATGTGCCTCGGGTCTTATGACCCTAGAGTGTCACTGGAGCCCCCTCCTCTCACTCCCAGTGCAGAAGGGGCAAGGAGGAAAGACCTGAGAGTGGGTGTGTATGTGGGGGGCGTCCCAGCTCTCTGAGCCAGGCTCAGCAACCCCTCAGCAGCTCCCTGAGGCCCTCTCCCTAAAAGACTTTGACACACAGCAGGTCAGAGACAGCTGGCAGAGTAAAATATAGATAGGCTGGGAGACAGACTACACACAAAACACTCACATACAGACGCACACACAGGCTGGCCCCTTCCTTTGGCGTGGTTCACCCTAGCCCTGGGGATAGGGTCTGAGGGTGGTGGTGTGGGGCCTGAGTTCTGGGACGGCCTTTGAGAGATGGGACCAACTTGAACCCTTGGTACCCCAAACTCCCAGGCCAAAGTAGTCCCCAATCTTGCCTACCTGGATAGATACCCCTTCACCTTCCCACCCAACACTTAGAGATTAAGATTGTTCAAGTAACAAGGATAGATGTGGGAAAGGGAGACTCCACCCCATCCAATCTTCCCAACTAGCGGCCTGTGAAAGGGGCTTCAAGCCCTGGACGTGGGTCATCTCAGCACAGACTCCTCCCCTCCTCCCTCAACTCTGTGCAAATCAGAAAGACTGGAAGTGGGTGAGTTAGACTCTTCCACCTAGTAGAAGTAGGGGAGGTTGAGAGGATGAGCACCATGGCCCTCCAGAGGGGCTCTGACAGTCTGGATGGGGTACAGGTGGGGAGATATCTTCTTCTGGCTCCAGTAAGGAGCATCAAGCTGGCTCTTTTTAGTTCTCAGCATTGTGCTGGACCACTAGCTTTGCTAGAAAGATCCTTTTGCTGCTTATCCCCTCAAACTTGTGCATTTCACAGATGGTACCTGCTGCCCCAGGCTGGTACTTCAGCCATCCTGATCCAGCTCTTGCAGGTTCCCAGGTTCTGGACCCCGGCGCCAGGAGAAGAGAGGGGTGACGAGAACCTGGCCCCTCATCTGGCCTTGCTCAGTCTGTAGTCTTCCACTGGCTCCCGGCTCTCGACAGCTGACAGGGCGATGAGCATCTGGGCGGTGTAGTAGGTGGACATGATGAGGGCCCGCGAGTAGGGCACAGGAAAGCAGAACTTGTTGAGGGCGATGGTCAGGTCTGAGGCAATAAAGAGCAGTGCACCGCTGCCCGCCGCCAGCTCAGTCCAGCGCCAGGCAGTCCCAACCAGCTGTAGCCCTGCCACAGCTCGCCAGCCCATGAAGCTGATAAGGGCCATATAGACCCCCACCAGGTAGGTGAAGGCACCTGTGAGGCATGGGTAGAGGAGGGCATAGCACAGGCCCGACAGTACTGCCATCACCAGACCTGTCCGAAGAGCCAGAGGCCGCATGCCAAAGGCCGAGGCATAGAACATGTGGGTCACAGCAAACATCAGCAGACCTAAAAGTGAGAGGGGATGATGGGATGTTGAAGGCAAGCTCAGGTGAATAATGAGTGACGGGAGGCGGGGGTAGGAGTAGAGTGCTTGGGATAACCCAGGAGCTTTCTTCTCAGAGTAACAGGGGTGGGAAGAAATCCATGAAGGCAAAGATACCCTCCCCGACTCTCCTGTGGCACTCCAGAACTGATCACCATATCACCGGCAGGGTCATCCTCCGACAGGGGCCCCAACAGTCTTTGGCCACAGAACCCCTCAAATTCCCCATATTCTTGTTTTTAAAAAAACCTCCCTTTCCCAAATCCTTGGCCCCCCAGGGTCCTCTAGCCCCCAACCCCAGGATTCCTCCCAGGTAGCTACTGTGATGACTGACCGTGCACAAAGTAGCCCTGGTCCTGCCAGATGAGGAAGGCATCACCTAGAGCAGAGAAGATGAGCCCCACAAAGATGCGGGTGGCACTGGGGTGGGCCAGCAGGAATCCCAGGCCGTGGGCCAGAAGGAAGAGCCAGAGGCAGAAGATGGGCAGGCACTTGACGAGGGCGCTGACCCACGACGGGCTGGACGAGGGCAGCCAGAGCACAAAATACACACAAGTGGCTTTGAAGAAGGGCACTAGCTTGGGTCCCTCACTCTTCACCTGGAGGACATAGGACAAGGGCAGCACTCAGAGCGTGGGAGCTCAGAAGCCCAAAGCGGCGCTCAGAGCCAGCACCCTCAGCCCAGGCATCCACCCCAAAGACAGGCCCACCGCCCAAGCAGAGAGGATTGACACACAGAATCCCAGTTTGGCCTCTGCCCCAAGCAGCCAGCAGAATGTGAACAAGCCCATCATTACCCTGAGGCTTAATTGATTAGGAAGAGAAAGGGCTCCCCTGTCCCTGCTAGTTGCATCCATTCTTGGCCCCCGGGCAGGACCAGAATAGTCACTCACTGCGCAGAAAACAGACTTCGCAATAGTGTCCCGTCCTGCAGTCCAATGCTTCTCCCTTCCTGCCCCCTCCCTCTCCTTCCCCAAAGCCCCTTTGGCCTCTCTCTGCCAGCATCAGCCCCCAGCTGTCTGGAGTAGAGTGGAGTCAGCAGGAAATCACAGAGACGCCACAACTGGCCAACTCGTGATCCTCAGCAGTAGGGCCAGGACACAGGCCCAGCGACACCAGGTGAGCGCCAGGAATGCGTGAGGGTGGGCACCGTCAACCATCTCAGCCCCCACAGGCTCTCTCCCTGGCCAGTCTGCAAACTCAGCCTCCACTCCAGCTGCCCCAGCCTCAAGGTACCATCAAGGGCAAGGAGAGGAGACAGGGATGCTGCCTAGATAAATGGACCCATGAGTTAGGAGCAAGAAAACTGTCCCTGAAATACCAGCAATCTCAGGAATTGGGGGGTTGGAGAGGGTGTCAGTCAGCCTCATTTCCCAGAGAATAACAGCAACTCAAGGCCCATCAGAAAGAGAGGCAGGAAGGGGAGGGAGAGGTTCTCTTCCCAGCTTTTGATCAGAAGCCAGCAGTCAGGCTGGGAGGAGATGAGGAACTGAGAGGGGGAAGTTAGAGCAGCTGACTTGGTCTCAGCCGGATTAGGGGGGAGGGCAGCTAAAGAAAGGTTGTGTCCAAGGCCATGCAGGCACCAGGGGGCTTCTGCAGATATTCTGAATCTGTGATCCCCTGAAGCTCCTTTTCTTGGGCCTCTGGTACCGGGGCTCTGAGGGTGATTCAGAGCAGCTGAGGTTTCCGGTATATTCATGCTCTGCCCAAAGTGACAGGCCTCTGGCTGGGTGAACCGCCTAGCCCAGGGCTCTGGGTACACACTCAGACTCTCAGACCTTCAGTCCCTGGTTACCTGGGACTGAACAGGCTGTGATGAAGGAGCTTGGGAAGAGGCAGATGGTGGGTCCAGGGTCTAAGCCTGCCCTGGCTCTGCCAGGGGTGAGAGCAGTGAGAAGAGATGACTAAGTTCCTTCCTATGGAGATTCCCCCATGCAGGCTGGTCAGGGCAGGGACATGGGCAGAGGAGGGGACGGCTTATCCTCACAGTCCCCAGATCTCCCCAGCCTCCACCTGCCAGCCCTTGGAAGCATCTACTCCACACCCCTCCCCCAGCCCCATGTTTCCTAGAAGGAGAAACAGCAGTAGCAGCTGGCGAGGTGTTGATAGTCACAGAGAACCCAGCACTAGAAGGAGGAGGGGGGCGGGGGAGAGACAAAGGTTCAGGTGAGAAAGTCTGAACAAGGGGTGTCAATAGAGAACGACCTCTTTTCCTCCAGCGCGTTATCAAGGCTGTTTAGACTCAGAGGCGTGCCCTGCACCGCCCCAGACTTCTCTATAAGATGAGGAAAGGGAGGAAACAAATTTGGAACAGGATTTTCAGGAGGTCCCAGTCACCCTCCTGCTCTCCCCCGCCCTCTCCCACGCCTCGCTCTGGTCTGCCCACGCAGAAGCCTGCGGTCCGCTACCGTCCCCTTCCTCTCCCAGGCAGCGATCCAGCCGACCCGCGCCAGACACACAGCGATCAACAAAGTCACGCTTCCGAGTCACGTGCCCACTGTTTTCCTCCCTCCCTCCGACCGGCGGGGGGCGCGCGGAGGAAGGGTGCCGAGGTTTGGGATGCGGCGGACCGTGACAGCGCCGACTCCCGCCTGGGGACGCGGGCCGCCGCGGGATCCCTGCCCTTCCTCAGCCCCCGGCTGCTTGGCCTCCCGCAGCCCAGTCCCCAGGCCGGTGGGCTGTGGCCGCGCCGGACACTGGCTCGCTCGCTCACACACTCACCACCGTGACCGGGGACACCATGGCGGAGGCGGCGGCCGCAGCAGCTGGCACCCGGCTCCAGGCTGCAGCTGGCAGGACGCGCCCGCAGCCAGGTGAGGAGGCGACGACGTAACAAAGCCCCAGTGATGGACAACACCTCCCGCGCGCCGGGCGCTGAGGGTTCTGTCTGCGATCCCCACGACGTCACTGCAGACACGGCCAATGAGCAGGCTGGAGTCGGCTGCGGGGGTGGGGGGCGGGAGGAGTGAGGGTGGCTGGTGCTGCGGACTAGACCCCGCCCACCACCCACCCACACTCCCACACCCTCACAGCCACACACCCGGCCGCTACTGCCCAGGGTAGAGAGGCTTGCCTATCCCTGGTGGCTGGAGGCGGGACCCTGCAGGTCCCGCCCGTCTGGGAATCAGTGCCAAGGCATCCTGGAAAGTAACCGTGACCGCAGGCCCTGGGTGACGACGGAGATTGGCCGAGAGACAAACACATTCTTGCTCTGGTCACACGGCTACACACATTTTTCTCATAACCCGGGGATAAAAGGCAAAGACAGGTTCCCTTCAGCCTTTAAACATGCAGTCCGCACGGACAGTTACAATTAGACCCACAGCCTTCACTGTGTACAAACCCACATTCACATGGACCCACGATGGTCAGCAGACGTACAACTTTCAACATGAAAAGAGACATGTAGCAGCCCATAGACCCATACATATGCACAAACACACACAGGATCACAATTACTCTTAGGCATCAAACAAGTACGTGGACACAAAACGAACAACCACAGATGGACACACATCCTTCAAGGGAAAAAGAGACACATATATAGGCATGCAGCATCCTATAGACCCATGATAAACCCAGTTACTCAATTGCCCTTAGGCACATACTTCTCACAACTCAGAGACAGCTGTAACACACACAAGAACACACCAGGAATGATAGACAGGCAGACCTGAGCATACTTAAGGACCCAAAGGAGTGTGAACTAACGCCACCAAAAATGCAACGTAAGCAGATTAATGTTGGTGTCACACAGACTGAAAGCACACAGGCACATTTGGAACCAAGCATGTTCAGAATCATGGGAATTACATGAGAGAAATGGTAGGCAGTCAAATAGACTGGGACTTCGTCCCAGGTTTGCCACTTCCGTGCTTCCCCTCTCTGGCCTTGATTCCTTCATATATAAGATGAATGGATGTTCTCCAAGGTTCCTCCCAAGCCCAACATGTGTAGGATTGGGAAGGGCAAGGGCTGCTGCTTTCAGGAAATTTAAGTCTAGAGGGGTCTTCCTGGAGATGGAGATTTCAGATACATCTTAAAGGATGGCCCGGTGGTCTTTGATCTGCCATAGGAGGGAAGTAGCTGTGTGTCAGGCTTTGGGAATTGGGGTGGAGTAACCAGCCCTACTTAGTTCTAATTAGCAGCCATAAAGGAATTTTAGCATCATGATGACACTGAGACCCTAGTGCTGGACCCCTCCTTGTGCTGGCTGGGGAGAAGCCCACAGACTGAGATCCCCTGTGAGCCCCTCCCACAATGGGCCTCTTCTTTTTTCTTTTGGACCCTGCCTACTTTCCCTAAAGCCTGTGTTGTCCACCTGACACCCTCTCAGAGGAGGGAGCAGCCCTCTTCTAGTGACAGAATTGAAAAACAGAGATTCAGAGCCAGGAGCAATAAGGGTGAGAGCCAAGGCTTGGGACTGAGGCTCACCCCCAGCCTTCCCTCATCCCCTCCAGGCTCTTCCTACACAGAGTCCCAGTGGCCAAGTTTGAACTATGCGTGTTCTACTGTGGGGAGATTCACCTTACCAGAATGGGAGACTAGAATTGCTGCCCCAAGTGCTTTGTCTCACACACACACACACACACACACACACACTCCTACAAAGTGTGCTGCCTGGAAAGAACACTGGATTAAAAGTTAAAATACTGTACTTAGTACTAGTCCTTCCTCCTCTGTGACTTACTAGCTATATATAACTGCCCACATCACTCCATTTTCGGAGCCTCAGTTTTTTCATCAGTAAAATGGAGGAATTGGGCAAGAAGATATGTGCAAATGTGTCAGTTTTCTAGCCAAACCCTTTAATGTCACCTAAGAGATACTTCTCAGACAGTGGCCAAGTTCAGGCTTAGTTCAGGGAACTAAGATCCCACAGGCCGCGTGGTGCAGCCAAAAGAAAAAAATATACGTAGGTTCTGTCCTCACAGAGTTCAGTTCAGGCAGGCAAGTAAACAGTAATTATGGAGTGTGGCAATTGAAATAATTGAGGCATGAAGATATGTCTCCTGTGACATCAAAAAGATGTCAGAATCATTCAGCATGCCTGGAGGAGCTGAGAAAGCTGGGGCTAAATCTACAAAGATGAGTTCGTCTTCACTGAGTAGACACTAATGAAAATGATGTTCTAGGTGCCAACTAAAAATTGTCACTTGCCTTCTGCCTCTACAAAGTCACTAGCCACTGCAGTCACTGACCTTCAACACACCGTGAAAGGAGTTCAGGGTGGAGATCAGGAATGAGGCCCTCTGTGCTCTGGGAAAAACTGGCAGAACAGGCCTTCAGACAGATATTTTCAGAAGATTTTATGAGCCCAATTTCTTGCATCCCTCATATTTAGAAAAGCACTAAAATCATTAACAGAGACATCTGCTCCTTGTGACTAGCAACAACTTTCTCGTGACTCGCAGAAACCCTCTGCCCAAATGTGTGCTTGATTGCACGTATGTCCCTTCACTAAAATCATATATAATACTGACCACCCCCCGCAATATCTTCGGAGCAGTTCCTCAGAGCTATCTGAGACGCTGTCTCCCAGGCTATATTCCTCATTTTCCCCACATATAACTCAACTCACAACTCTCACGTTGTGCATTTTTTTTCAGTCAGCATAGGACGGAGGGAATTGCGTACGCACATAGAAGCACAACAGACACACTGAATACAGGGAAATGCCTGTAGTACTGGAGTGAGCTGGGGGGTGAAAAAGGTGAACGTGGAGACGTAAGAATGTGCCAGGTCAGAAAGGATCTGAATGTTCTGCTAGGGAGTTGGGACTTAACATAGTAGATGACTGGAAGCCAGTTGCCTTCTGTTCCTTAAAAAAAAAAAAAAGAAATCAGTTTCTCTGATTGTTTTCAGTTCTTACACACCAGACACATGGAGGATACACAGAAATGGTGACCAACCATCGTTCTGGGCTTGCCTTGCTTCCTCTTGTGGGGCTTTTTCTCACCAGTAGCCTGCTCCCTCTGACCGCTGTGATTTTGCCCTGGGATATATTCTGCTCACTTGGTTTGCCCCACTTGGCATCGTAATCCGTTGTTTACCTGATTCCTGACCTGCTGCTGAATCTCAGCTAATTTCTACATGTCTGTCCCAGATCCCCAGAACACTTCTAACCAGCCCTCAGGGCCACCCCACCCCATCCCACCCCTGCCCCACTTGGAGATCTGGGGAGGAAAATCAGACAATGGTGAATAAATACTAAGGAGGGTGTGACAAGTTTAGATGTTCTGATAGCAATGCAGGGGGAGTGAGTTGGTGAGTCATTAGAAGTGAGCTGAATGTGTGTGCCAAGTGGAGGCATTTGGGAGGAGCTGGATACACATCTGGAGCTCAGGACCAAGGTGAAGAGAGGGTATAGATTTGGAAGCCGTAGCCATTCTGAAGGCTATATGGATGCAGTTAACCAGGGAGGTCTTGAGGGAGTAGAGAAGAGGGACCAGACCAAGCCCTGGGGGTCATGACATTTAAGGGTAAAGAAGGAGAACTGGGAAACAGGTAAACAGATATGTCAAGGATATTTCTGACACCTCCAGTCCACTCACAGGGGAAGCGACAGACACACCCAGAGAAGCATATGTTTACACAAATGATCTATGGTATTTGTGATTTGGCTCCCTCCTTCCAGAACAGGTGACAGATGGTGGTTCTGCTTCCTTATTGTAGTAGGTCAGAAGCTTTGAGGGCACAGGACAATGACACATCTTCACTCCTGACTGTGTGCTCCAACAGCTTATGGTCTGCTTTGAGGGTCCATTCTCCCAACCCCAGCCCAGGGCATTCCTGCAGGTCTCTCCTGCTCTCTCTGCTTACAGGAGTCCACTTAGGGGTACCAAATCCCAGTGTAATCCATCTTCTGAAGACATTGGTTCCAGAATGCCTCTGTCCTGCTGGACCCCTCCTGGGCCAGGCAGGTGAGCCCTAGAGTAGCTGATGTAGCCTGGGATGCAGGGTCTGCTCCTGGAGCCTTTAGGAAAAGGACAAAGATTTTAACAAAACTCTCCAGACCCTCCATTAGGGCTAATTTTTTAAAATTAATTTACTTATTTTTGGCTGTGTTGGATCTTCGTTTCTGTGCGAGGGCTTTCTCTAGTTGCGGTGAGCGGGGGCCACTCTTCATCGCGGTGCGCGGGCCTCTCACTGTCGCGGCCTCTGTTGTTGCGGAGCACAGGCTCCAGACGCGCAGGCTCAGTAGTTGTGGCGCACAGGCCTAGTTGCTCTGTGGCATGTGGGATCTTCCCAGACCAGGGCTCGAACCCGTGTCCCCTGCATTGGCAGGCAGATTCTCAACCACTGCGCCACCAGGGAAGCCCCAAGGGCTAAATTTTAATGCTGTCTTGAGATAATTTGTGGGCCAGTGTCCCTAAGGACATTCTGGGCTCTTTGTTTGGCTTCTGCGCTTGGGGCCGACACACATGGGTTCTTACTCCTCTTTCCTTTCCTTTGTTTACTGACAGGGGCATCATTAGACCTTAGACACAAGTGGATTTCTCTAACTGTAATACTGCCAAATCAAGGGTCTCCTAATGGAGTTCAATAACAGGGATGCCTCAGGAGGGATTCATAATTTTGGTGGGGTGTATGGGATTAGATGACCTCCAACACCCAAGATTCTAGACTTCCAAACTCTGTGAAGTCCAGGTGTTTTAGTTAGTCCTTGTATTGGGGTCATCCAAGTTCAGCTGTCTCACCAACAACCTCAGTCTCCCCCCTCCCCACCTCCACCCAGACCCTGAGCTCTCTGGGTTGTGCATTTGGGTGGCTCCTTCCTCAGTGTTGGGAAGTTAGTATGAGGAAGTAGAAACAATAAAAGAGAAGAGTCTGGGGGTTGAGCAGGAGGGTGGTTTTTGAGAAACAAACAAATATAAAAACACCTAGAAGATCCCACTCATCAAGCCCCAGGACCCTGAATGAGTAATTCCCTCCTTAATATCAGCTCCTTAAGGACCAGTCTTAGGATAACAGGCCAGAGCAGATCCTCCTATTTCTTCCTCTCAAAGACCCCATCTTCCCAGACAGATGAACTCCCCTGACCAGATTCTTCCTCTAGTTACCTCACTCAGATATAAGCTTTCATTCATGTAACTGGCATTTATTAACCAATTACAGTAGGCCAGGCTGGATCTGGACCACAGACATGAACAAAACAGACCTTCCCTGTCCTTGTGGAGCTCATGGTCCAGCAGGAGAGGCTGATACAATGACCACAGCCTCAGCTTCCCACCTCCACCCCACCCCTCTGTCCTCAGATCTCCAAGACCAGAAAATTAGGCAGGGACATCGAGGGCTGGCTGGGCCTGCCCGGTCCTGGCTGGACCTTCCAAAAGCTTCCTCCTAACTGGAAGGGAAGTGGAGCAAAGCCAGTGAGGCTGCAGCACCCTGTGCAGGGGTCGGGAGAGTTACTTGTGTTACCTCAGCCCTCTCCAAACACTTTCCTATTCCAGCTCCGCTTCCTGGCTCCCATCCAGAGAAGAGTGGGCTTTGGGAACGCGTTATATACATGTATTACAATAGGAATTTTAAAAAAATTTTTATTGGAGTATAGTTGCTTTACCATGTTGTGTTAGTTCCTACTGTACAGCAAGGTGAATCAGCTATATGTATATATATATATATCTCCTCTTTTTTGGATTTCCTTCCCGTTTAGGTCACCACAAAGCATTGAGTAGGGTTCCCTGTGCTATACAGTAGATTCTCATTAATTATCTATTTTATACATAATATCAACTGTGTATATATGTCAATCCCAATCTCCCAATTCATCCCACCCCCACTTCCCCCTTGGTATCCATGTCTGTGTCTCTATTTCCGCTTTGTATTACAATGAGATTTAAGCTGCAAATTAAAGCAGTTGGAATTGTGACCATACTCCTCTCCCGGCTCCTGCCCTGGCCAGGCTCAGAGGTGGGGGTCAGAGGAGGGGAAGGCAGCAGTCAAGTGGAGATGCTGAGCAGTTCCCCCATCCCTACACACACACACACACCGCTCTGCAACAAGTGTCCTAAATCGCTGTGGTACAGGGAAGTGTTACAAGCCATCTCCACTTGCTGCAGCAAGAGCCAAGGAAACAGGCTCAGGAGATAGAAGGGGGATTGCATTTAAATCAGCAGTAACCACATTTGTGGATTTCCAGAACTAGTCTACTTAAAATATATATATATATGTGTGTATATATATATATATATATATATATATATATATATATTAGACATCAAGCTAGAGTTGCCTATTTTTTTTAACATCTTCACTGGAGTATAACTGCTTTACAATGGTGTGTTAGTTTCTGCTTTATAATAAAGTGAATCAGTTATACATATACATATGTCCCATATCTCTTCCCTCTTGCGTCTCCCTCCCTCCCGAGTTGCCTATTTTTTATTGTGTGAAGTAAATGTTACTGAATACAAGTTTGTGTGCCTGACACACAGTGAGGCCAAGCAAACCAAACCATCGGAGTTTGGAGCAGAGAAATGTTTATTGCAGGACCAAGCAAGGAGAACGGGTGACTTGTGCTCAAAAACCCTGAACTTCCCAGTGGTTTTCAGGCAGAAGCTTTTTGTTTGTTTTTTGTTTTTGCCTGTGCCACGTGGCATGTGGGATCTTAGTTCCCCAACCAGGGATCGTATCAGTGCCTGCTGCATTGGAAGCGCAGAGTCCCAACCACTGGGCCACCAGGGAAGTCCCTCAGGGAGAAGTTTTTATAGGCAAAATTTAGAGTGAGGGCTGTAGGGTGTGTGACTTTCTTCTGATTGGTTGTTGGTGGAGTAACAGGGTGATGCTCCAGGAATCTTGTGCTCAGCCTGAAGTTGCCATCCTCCACCTGGGTGGGGGCCTTAGCTCCCGGAAAAGATATTGTTATGTACATCCCTTGAGGAGGAACCAGGATCCTGTGCTATAGTTTCTTGATTGTTCCTCCTTTGTTTCTGCATTCCCTGTTTCCCTGATTAGTAGCTGTTTGAATCTGCACTTTGGAACCCAGGGAAGGTCTACGAGGTGGACCTGGAAAGGCTTTTGTGCCCAGGAGGACCTCATGTGGTCCGGCTTGGTTTCAGAAACAGCTTTGGAAGCCAGCAGTTCCTGGTTAGAGTCCCAGAACCACCAACTTCTCTTGGGCAAGTGATTGTGAAACTGCACACCTCATACGGGACTTGAACCCACAATCTCTGGCTTAGGAGGGGACTCAAACCCACAATCTCCCAGCTAAAACCACACACCTGGTCTCAGGACTTAATGAAGCTCAGGCTCTTTATGTCTTGGTGCAGAAGGAATTCAGCAAGAAGCAAAGTGAAAGGTAAGAAGTAGATTTATTAATATCCTTTGTAAAGAGGCTGCAGGAAAATGGGGCATGAGAGGATGGTCATGTGCCAGGTCTCAGGCGAGTTCCTGGGACAGACCACCAAGTAAGGGTGTTCCCGGTGAATCTGAGGTTCTTGATGTCTCGTCACAGAAAGAATTCAGTGAGAGACAAAGTGATAGGTAAGAAGTGGATTTATTTAGAGAGGAACACACTCCACAGACAGAGTGTGGGCCATCTCAGAAGGCAAGAGAGCCATAAAATACGGTGTGGTTAGTTTTTATGGGCTGGGTGATTTCAAAGGCTAATGAGTGGGAAGATTATTCCAATTATTTCCGGGAAGGGGTGGGGATTTCCTGGAATTGGGCCACTGCCCACTTTTTGGCCTTTTGTGGTTAGCCTCAGAACTGTCATGGTCTATGGCTGTGTCATTTAGCATGCTGATGTATTACAGTGAGTGTATAATGAGGCTCAAGGTCTACTGGACGTCAAATCTTCTGCCATCTTGGACCCAGTTGGTTCTAACCAGTTTCTGTCATGTCCCATGGCCATGTCATTCTTTTTTTTTTTAAGATTTTTTATTTATTTATTTATTTATTTAATTTATTTTTGGCTGCGTCGGGCCTTAGCTGTGGCACATGGGATCTTCGTTGAGGCATGTGGGATTTTTCACTGCGGCACGCGGGCTCTTCGTTGTGGCGCGCAGGCTTCTCTCTAGTTGTGATGTGTGGGTTTTCTCTTCTCTAGTTGCGGCGCGCAGGTTCCAGCGTGCATGGGCTCTGTAGTTTGTGGCACGCAGGCTCCCTAGTTGAGGCGTGCAAGCTCAGTACTTGTGGCGCTCGGGCTTAGTTGCCCTGCGGCGTGTGGGATCTTATTTCCCTGACCAGGGATCGAACCCGCGTCCCCTGAATTGTAAGGTAGATTCTTTACCACTGGACCACCAGGGAAGTCCTGCCGTGTCATTCTTTTAAAAGTTGTGCACTGTCCCCTTCCCTCCTGTTTCAAGGGTACTTGGCTTTGCATAGGAAAGAATTAAGCCGTAGTAAAATGAAAGCATAGATACACATTCCATAGGCAGAACGTGGTCCATTTCAGAAGGTGAGAGCCGCCCCATAACATGGGGTGGTAAGTTTTTATGGGCTGGATAATTTCATAGGCTAACAAGTGGGAGGATTATTCCGACTATTTGGGGGAAGGGGCAGGGATTTCCAGGAACTGGGCCACTGCCCACTTTTTGGCCTTTTATGGTCAGTCTCGGAACTGTCACGGGCACCTGTGGGTGAGTTATTTAGCATGCTAATGCATTACAATGAGCTTATAATGAGGTCCAAGGTCTACTGGAAGTCAAATCTTCTGCCATCTTGGGCCTACTTGGTTCTAACCAGTTTATGTTGTATCCTCAGTGGCTGTGTCACTCTTTTAATGGTTGTGCCCTGCCTGCTTCCCTCCTGAATCAGCTGGATCTTTCTGAACTTCAATTTCCCTTGAAGTGAGGAAACCAGTAGTCTTCGTAGAGAGTTTTTGTGGGGATTCAACTTACATATAAGGCAACTGATACTTATAAAGTACTCAGTAAATAGTGCTTTCCTTTGAGGAAACTTAAATTCAGAGTGGGCATTTATCTGCCTGGTATGACTTAGGTGCAGCGTTTTCTGAAGATAAGTGGGATTTTGGAGCGCATCGAAATCATTTGGGAAGCTTGCTAAGCATACAGGTGTTAGCCCAGGTCATTCTGTCTCAGTAGCTTTAGAGTGTGGCCCTGGCATTTATTTTAACAAGCTCACCAAGTGATTCATATGCACATTGAAGTTTGAGAACTTCTGTACTAGATAACCCTTCATTCAATAAGTATGAGCTAGATGCCGGGCAGAAACGAAGAAGAAAACAATGTATTTTTTGAAAGGCTAGTGCCTAGCACAGACCTGGCACTGATGAGCACTTATTAAATAGTTATCAAATGAAAGTCTTCAAGGAGGTGCATCCTATTGGGGATATGAGCAAATAAATCAGTTAGTAGCCACAAGAACTTGTAAGGAAAGTGGGCACCAAAGAAAGGGTAGCCAAAGGGTAACTAATGCTGTCTGCAGAGGGAGGTGTCTGAAAAGGCTTCCTAGGGGAAGGGCATCTGACAGCTTGAAGAATAGCCTGGGTTTACCAGCCAGATTAGTGGCTGTGTGCAAAGAGCGTGACTAGGTATGTCTGGAGCATAAGTACCAGGGGGAGTGCTGGGAAATGAAGCAGGAAGAGATGTGTAGTTGGAGACTAGACTGTGATGGATCTGCTCTACTAGGGAGTTTCAACTTTAGGATGTTGGGGAGTCATGCAGGTGATGGGGGTGAACAAACAGATTTTCACTGTAGGAAGCTCCTATTAGCAGCCATCAGCATGGAGTACAGGATGGCACAGTCAATACTGGAGGCAAGGAGAGTGGTTAGGAAGCTGCTGCAGTAGTCTGTGAGAAATCCGGAAAAGATCCAAACTGTAGAAGTGACGTTAGAGTGTAGACAGAGGCTTTTTATGTAGTCCTTTCCCGTATTGGAATTCTGTCATCCCAGTGTGGTCTTTTACAAAGGTTAGGGAGAAAATCTGTCTATGAGGCTATTAAAAAGAACATTCTTTGATTGTGAGAGTAACACATATTCATTACAAAAAATTTGGAAAATATAGAAAAGCATAAATAATAGGAATCACCTATAATGCCACAGTCCAGAGATAATCACAGCTGAGTGTTTTGGTATATTTCCTTCCAATTGTTTTACATGCATATTTCAAATTTTAAAATATAAACTCACCATAATTTATTTAATTTTCCCGTATTGTTGAATATGTACATTTTTTCCCTACTATAAATAATGCTATAATGAACATGCTCCACATAAATCTTTGCCCACATCTTTGATTATTTTCTTAGGAAAGATTTTTAGAAGTAGGATGATTAAACCAAAGGAAATTATTATATTTATGATTCACAAACATCATTCCAGATTAATTGCCAAATTACTCTCCAAAACAGCTTTTGCTTTTGTGATAGCTACGAACCACATTAGTTCATCTGGGAAATAAACTTGTAAATTCTTTACTTAAGCATGATATAAAGATCTGTTTCTATTAACTTCCTAGAAGCTCTACTTCCTGTATTAATAATAACAAATGTTTTCTTGTGTTTGCTATATACCAGACACTGTACTGGGTGCTGTGTGTATATATAAATATATATATATATATATTTTTTTAAAATAATTCAGATGATTTATTTATTTGTTGTTGGGTTTTTTTTTCGGCTGCCCCGCGTGGCTTGCAGGGTCTTAGTTCCCCAACGAGAGATGGAACCCATGCCCGTTGCAGTGGAAGCGTGGAGTCCTAACCACTGGACCGCCAGGGAATTTCCTCCCTATATATTTTTTAATTCTTACAATATCTTTATGATACAGGCACTATTATTGTCTCCATGAGGAACTTGAGGCTCAGAGAGGCTAAGGGACTTGACCTAGGTCACATATGAGGAAACAGAAATGATAAACCCCCCAAAATTCTTTAATCAGCATTGGCCAGAAATTATATCTGAAGCCAGAAGCCACAAGCCTTAGTTCCCCATTTAATGAGGAATCTTGAAAAGAATAAGTTGACTGTTGACACAGGTGCTTGGAGACAAAGTTTTTAGCTGGCCTTACATCTTGGATAGATAATAAAAAGAATAGAGAATATTTACATATCAGTTATAAAATTTATGTTAAATCTGTATTTACTTATAGCCTGTCATTGTAAAGTTGAGCTTCTAAGTTTGTTTACTAAGAGGCAAAGAACTTCCTTGTGATATGACACATTGGTTTTCACGGTTTCCAGGGATTGCTGGCTAACAACCTTGAGACCATAAATATTTTTTATAGGAAATTACTTCTGTTTAAATGCTTTTTGTATGAAATTGGATTGTTTACTCAAGATTGTATACCGGGCTTATCATAAGACACTGTCCTTGTTTGTCAACTTGTGATAATTAACTCCCTATGACTTCCTTGACTTAAGTAAATTTACTAGCAAAGGTGACTGAACTTTGTTGGACAACACCGTGACCACCGCCTTTGATATTTGTTCTTTTAGAGATGTCACCTCGATTTACAGTTATGAGCACAATTAATGAGACTATCTGATTTTTTTTTCCCCTACCAGATTAGAAGTTCCATAAGAGATGAGACCATGCCTGTTTCTGGCCATTATTGAATCACCAGTGTTTAACACAGAGCCTGACACATAGTAGGTGCTCAATACATATTTGGCAAATGAATGAATGTCTGATTAATCATGCCATATAGCCTGTAGGGAGGAGAGCTAGAAATGATGAAGAGGGAGAACAAGAAGGACTGGATATTGTGGCCACAGGAAATAAAAGTCCACTGGTAATGAGGCAGTTAAAGGGCTAACAAGAATGGGGATGATTATACAGTAAAGCAATGGCTCTCAAACTGTATTCCTGCAGAACTTCAGTGGTTCCTTAATGTTCTGTGAGCTGGCCTGAACATGGCTTTGTACCACTTAAAAAAAATAATCCTAGGCTTGTTCTCAATTTTAATTTTCTCAACCTTCAGTTTTAATTTCATGTATTTTTCTTAATTTTTTGATACCTGCTGTCCCTTATCTATATGAAGACCTAGTGTATTGTGGCACGTTATATAACATATAGTCAGCAAAAATTTAATATAAAATGCTTCATAAAGTCCACAAATAAGATGACAGCCTATTTGAAAATACCTGGGGAAAAGGGTTGCAGATGGCAGGATTTATTTTGAGGTAGCAGGGTCTGGGAGACCCCACACTAAAGCTTCAAGGCACCTTAGAACTGTGTTGGGGAGGTTGCCCAGATATAATGTTGTCCCGGTAATGTCTGCACCTGACCAGAGGAGAAAAGCCAGCTCTTTTGGTGACCATCTTGTCCCACCAGCCTGGGCTAAGCTTCTAGTTAATTAAATCCAAAATATTTTCTTCCATCCTTTGACTTTGTAATTTTTTGCATCTAAATTTAGGACTTGGTATTTTTCCTATTATGTTTTATCTCTGTTGATTCTTGTCCATGGCAGCTTTGTGGATCCAGATTCTGGCAGTAAGCTCCATAGGTCCTGTCCATCCTCTCTGCTGTGGACTGAATTGTGCCCCTTCTCAAATATAAAAGCCCTAACCCCCAATATGATGGTATTTGGAGATAGGGCTTTGGGGAGGTAATTAGGGTTAGAGGAGGTCACTGTGGGTGAGGCTCTCTTGATGGGATTAGTGCCCCTGTAAGAAGAGACACCAGAGAGTGTGCCTTCGCCCTCGCCTTCTCCCTGTCTCTCTCTTTCTCCCCACCATTGATATCACAGCTAGAAGACAGCAGTCTGCAAGCCAGGAAGAGACTTCTCACCAGAACCTGACCATGCTGACACCCTAATCTCAGACTTTCAGCCTCTAGAGCTATGAGAAAATAAATGTCTACTGTTTAAGCCCCACAGTCTATGGCATTTTGTTACAGTAGCCTAAGCTGATTAAGACACCCTGTTTACCCCATTATCTCATGACTCCATTATCCTCAACTCTCTCCTTCTTTGCCATCACCAGGTTACATGATTACTCACCTTCCAGATGCCCTTGCATTTGCTCCACAAGCTACCCTAGGTCCCACCTGGCCTCTGTCCCTGCCAACTCCAACAAAATTGAATATGCCCTCTTCTGGGTTCTTCCTCCTCTATTAATCAAAATATGGAAGGCAGAGAGAGCCACTAACATTTAGCAAATCAATTAAAAACATAGGCTCTGAGGCCAGAATGTTAGGGTTCAAGTCCAAATTCTGCCATGTTAACTTCCTGACCTTAGGCAGGTAATTCAACCTACCTGTGCCTCAGTTATCTCATCTATAAAACGAGGTGATTACATGAGTTAATAAATCTGTAGTACTTGGAATGTTATCTAGCACATAGGAAAGACTCAGTAATTGTTACCATTATTACTACTCTGTCCCAGGCACAGTGCTAAGTGTTTCACATGTTGTATCTTACGTAATCTTTATATCAATCCTGTGAAGTAGGGATTACCATCTCCTTCTTCATGTAAGCAGCACCCCTGCCCACTCTATCCCTCTACCCTATTTTGTTGTCTTTATAGCATCTACTACCATTCCCATATGACATTATCTATTAGTTTTCTTGCCTGTTGTCTATCTCCCCAGCACCCCTTCACACCTGCTAAAATGAAAGCTCTTGGAGATAAGGGGCTTTATCTTGTTCACCATGAAATTCTAGTACCTAGTAAGTTCTCAATAAATATTTTTGAATAAATGTATGATTGAATGAATGAATGAATGAAAGTAAGGAGCTCAGGCACAGAGAGGCAAAGTTGCTAGGCCACGGTCACATAGCAAGTAAGTGGCAGAGCCAGGATTTGACATCAGGTCTAGATGGTCCTAAAAATCCATACTGTCTCTGTTGCTCCCCAGAGCAGCAGAGATGAGCGCAGCTGGAGGAAGAAGTGAGGGGGAGAGAGTTAGATAACATTCAGCTCCCTAAGTCAGAGCTTCCCCTGTCTCCTCCCACTGGTCAAGTCACACTTCACAGCTGGTAAAGTCCACATTGACATCCAGGGTGCCTTCAGGACTTATGACCCAGCTCCACCTTGCATCTATGAGAGGAATGTCTGAGATTTCACAGAGAGAAAGCCTCAAGTATAAGGATGGCCCCAGTTCAGGAGTCCAGAGGCCAAGGCTACAATCCCAGTTTAGCAAGTCAACTACCCATTGAAGTAACATGCCAATTTTTTTTGGCCTGCGCCATGAGGCTGGCGGAATCTTTAAAAGCTACACATGCCTCTCTTGGCTAAGATGAGTGACTGTTACTTGTCTTGTTTATCAATGACAGATTTATTATCCCTGTAGTCAGCTATCCCTGAAAATGAGATTTATTGAGATATTCTACCATAGAATTTCTATCACTTTCTCTTTTTATTTATTTAATTAATTATTATTATTATAATTTGTTTTGGCCACACCACACAGCTTGAGGGGTCTTAGTTCCCCAACCAGGAATCAAACCCAAGCCCTCTGCAGTGAAAGCGCAAAGCCCTAACCACTGGACCACCAGGGAATTCCCGAGAACACTCCGCTTAAACTCTCTTAACCTTTCTTCTTCCTTTTCTTCATTTGTGCTGATGACATGGTTTTATTGACCCAAATTAATAAACAAACTCACCAGAAAGGGAACGTACTTTAGTACCAATTAATTGTCAGAAAGGCTGCCTTAGCATTAATTATGCCTAAATTTTAAAATGCTGTATTTGGCAGGAATTCTCCAAAATTTAAGTGAAAAATATATGCTGAATGGCCAAGTAATTTGCTACTCTGGGTACATTTGAAAGCACGTTTTTGGGAAGAGACATAAAATGATTTTTTCTGATAATTACACCAAGGCTCAGTTTTAGTAAAAATTTTTATTCTTTGTTAAAGTAACTGGCTTTGTAATATTTTCACTTAACATTTTAGATATTCTCTTATAACCTTTATATGCAAAATGATGGTATTTCAGCACTTTCCTTGAATTTTAGTTTCTTCCCTTGTAAAAAGGGGACAATAATCCCTACCTCACAAATATGTTAAGAAATTCACATGGAATAATGTGTGTTGAACACTTGGAAGAGAGTGTGATACATAGTAAGCTTTCAACAAATGGTACTTCTATTAGTTTTCTTTTTCTGCATAACACATTAACCCTAAACTTCACACAACAGGCATTTCTTATCTCATGGTTTCCAACGGCCAGGAATGCAGAAGTAGCTTAGCAGAGATGGTCTGACTCAGTCTCTCAAGAGGTTGCATTCAAGTTGTCAGCTGCTGGCCTAGGGCTGCAATTATCTCGGGGCTCAAATGGGGCTGAAGAATCCTCTTCCAACCTCACTCACAAGGTTGTTGACAAGCTTCAGTTCTCAGCTGCACAGAGGCTTCTATTCCTTGCCTCATAGGTCTCTCCAAAGAGCTGTTCACAACGTAGAAGCTTGCTTCTCCAGAGTGACAGATTGAAGAAAGACAGGGAAAGCGGGCCCCCAAGGTGGATGCCGAAAACATTTGTAACCTAATCTCGGAAGTGAAATCGCTTCACTTCTGCCAGATGCTAACCCAAGTACCATGCGGGAAGAAACTACCACGGGTGTGACTATCACAAGGCGGGAAGCAATGGGGCCATCTTGGAGGCTGGCTACTATAGTATTTATTATTATTTCTTCATCTGGTTAAAATTCAATTTCCTGACCCCACCTCTAGAGCTTCCCATGTAGTAGCACTGAAGCAGCCATCAAAAAGGCAGGCAAGTGGGGGCTTCCCTGGTGGCGCAGTGGTTGAGAGTCTGTATGCCGATGCAAGGGACACGGGTTCGTGCCCCGGTCCGGGAAGATCCCACATGCCGTGAAGCAGCTGGGCCCGTGAGCCATGGCTGCTGAGCCTGCGCGTCCGGAGCCTGTGCTCCGCAGCGGGAAAGGCCACAGCAGTGAGGGGCCCGCGTACCGCAAAAAAACCCAAAAAAACGAAGAACTCCAGCTATCTAAATCACAAGTTCCATGTATTAGCAAATAAGGGAAGCAGAAGGATGAGGAAAGGATTTTATGTTTGGTATTTAAAAGATCAAAACAGTCACAGTGGGAAAATTCAGAACTTAGAGACATCCATACCTTTTTTATTTTTTAATTACGTATGTGTTAGGAGGTGGAGTCAGTGTTTTTCGGTGTTTAGGGCCTTGTCTGGAGTACACACTTTGAGACCCACTGTCCTCATTCTAAATTCTCTCTCCTGGACTAAACTTCTTGTTTTTCCTGTTTAGCATCTGCCCCTACTTCTGACCTCTTTGCCTTTCTCTTCTTGCTACTGTTAATATTCTAGGCCTCTCCTATCAGTAGCATCAAAAACCGCAATGACTAACATGACCACAGGCTCTTTCAAACCAAAAAAGTGATGTCTCAGACTGTGTTACTTGAAGTAAAGTACCCAGGTGAGGAGAGGCTTCAGGCCCTGCCCTGTGCTGGTCTTTCTCATCCACAGTTTGTATGAATGTCATCTTATGCTCCGGCTGCCTGAGAAGCGGCCAGTGGTCAGGGTCCCTCCACAGCAGCTCCTTGAGTACAGAGGTTGTGGGCACTTTTCTAGCTCACACCAAGGGAGGCCAGGCATTCTAGGAACCATAGGTTTTTCCATGTGTTCTGGACAGAACTGCCCAGCTTGCTGCTGCCTCGTGACACTCTCCGTTGCCCAGGGACTGGACCCATTTCCCTTTTCCCATCTCATTTTTGGACACATTGCCTTCTACCTCTTAGTCTGACTTCGACATTCTTTGTTTCTTCTAACTTCTACTTTATTTTAAATTGGTAAAGGTAATATCGATATGTGGTTTAAAAAAAATAACAGGTGGGCTTCCCTGGTGGCACAGTGGTTAAGAATCCGCCTGCCGATGCAGGGGACACGGGTTCGAGCCCTGGTCCGGGAAGATCCCACATGCTGCGGAGCAACTAAGCCCATACGCCACAGCTACTGAGCCTGTGCTCTAGAGCCCGCGAGCCACAACTACTGAGCCCGCATGCCACAACTACTGAAGCCCGCATGCCTAGAGCCCATGCTCTGCAACAAGAGAAGCCACTGCAATGAGAAGCCCGTGCACCACAACAAAGAGTGGCCTCCGCTCGACGCAACTAGAGAAAGCCCAGGCACAGCAACGAAGACCCAACGCAGCCAAAAATAAATAATAAATAAATAAATTTATTTTAAAAAAATTAACAGGTAAAACCCATGCAATGGGTAGTAAACTTCCTTCCCATCCCGGACCCCTGCCTCCCTCCATCATGGAACTAGTGTGGATGGTTTCTTGGGTACCCCTTAGAACTGGTTTATGGATTCATAAATACATCTCATTCCCTCTCTGTTACACACAAGTTAACAAATTTGTGTGTAACAGAGAGGGAAGGTCTGCACATTGCGAGACTTGTCTGCACATTGCTTTGTTCACTTGGCAAAATACCCTGGAATTTTTTACTGATCAACATATAGATCTACAGCATTCTTTAAATGGCTGCATAGTATTCCATTATCTGGATATGTTACCATTTATTAATTACGTCCCTTTGCGTGGATGTTTGTTTTTTTTTGGTTTTGGCTAGTACAATGAACATCTTCATATGTTTCCACATATATGTGAAAGCAAATTTGTTTGATAGATCCCTAAAAGTTAAATCACTGGTTAAAGGCTACATGCAATTTAAATTTTTATATTAATCCAAAGGTGATCTGCTAGTCTCCACCCACACAGTATTTCCTCACACTTTCAGAACATTGAGTATTATTAATCCTTTTGATATTTTTATTTTTGCCAATTTGAGAGTTGGAAAATATCTCATTTTAATTCAGGTTTATTCATTTAATTATGAATGGAGCTGAGCTTCTTTTCATGTTTATTAGTAATGAATAAACTGTTCTTTTTCTGTGAGCTGCCTGTTCCTTCCTTTGTGATTTGATTTGAAATTCTAGCCCTGATGGACAGCAGTCCCAAAGCCCATTCCTCGGCCTGCTCTGCAGTCACCATCAGCCCCTCCCCCTGTCCTGCTCAGTCCTCTACTGCCGCCTAGTGGCAGGGGTTGGATTTACCACTGGCCCTCACGGATGCTCTAAGTGCGGGCTCCTGGCTGGGACTAACTCCCTGTGCTGAAATGATGCCCTTGCTTCCTAGGTACCTCTTTAAGCAAATTAAAATGCAAGGCCTCCAGTTAATATGAAGATCAGATAAACAACAAATAACTTTTTAGCTGGTACATACTTGTACTAAAAAATTACTCATGGTTTATCTGAAATCCAAATTTAGGTGTTGTGTAATTTATCTGGCAACCCTATCCCAGGGCTTCACTAAATCCAGGTCCGCAGTCCCACCGTGCCTTACCCTCTTTATTCTCAGCAAGTCCTGTTGTATCACGTTCCACCCCAGCGGTTTTCAAGATGGTGGTTTCAGGTGATATGTGAATTACTGTGGCTCTGGATTTAGAATCCTAGTTCCAGCCCCTTACAAGGTGTGAAAGCTCATGAGAGTAACATCCTCTCTGGCGCCTCTGTTTCTTCATCAGAAGGGTAAAAATAATATTTTCCTCATTGCGCTACTTTGATGATTTATAACATTAAAGCTACCATTTGTTGAGCACTAAACACTTTACATGTGGTCCATTCCTGTTATCATTATTAGAGTAAAAAAGAAATTATAAAGATATTGTTTACGGGACTTCCCTGGTGGTCCAGCGGTTAAGACTTTGCACTCCCAATGCAGGGGGCCCAGATTCGATCCCTGGTCAGGGGACTAGGTCCCACATGCCGCAACTAAGAGCCCCCATGCTGCAACTAAAAAGATCCCATGTGCCGCAACTAAGACCCGGTGCAGCCAAATACATAAAAAATAAAATAAAAAGAAACTTTTTAGACATACAAAAGTTAAATACTAGGGAGGTATCCAGAAGAATTGAGGGTGGTGGCCATTGCGGGGGGGGGCATCCTGGGGAGTATGGAGAGGAGTGGTATAAAATACTATTCTTATTAAAAATAATTTTACTGGGACTTCCCTGGTGGCTCAGTGGTTAAGAATCCACCTGCCAATGCAGAGGACATGGGTTTGAGCCCTGGTATGGGAAGATCCCACATGCCGCAGAGCAACTAAGCCCATGTGCCACAACTACTGAGCCCACGTGCCACAACTACTGAACCCCGCGCGCCTAGAGCCCATGCTCCACAACAAGAGAAGCCACTGCAATGAGAAGCCCACGCACCACAACGAAGAGCAGCCCCCGCTCACCACAATTAGAGAAAGCCTGTGCAAAGCAACAAAGACCCAATGCAGCCAAAATTAATTAATTAATTAATTAGTTTTTTAAAAATAATAATTTTACTATTTAACTTTTAAAACCAAATGTATGGGGCTTCCCTGGTGGCACAGTGGTTAGGAATCCGCCTGCCAATGCAGGGGGCACAGGTTCGAGCCCTGGTCTGGGAAGATCCCACATGCTGTGGAGCAACTAAGCCTGTGTGCCACAACTACTGAGCCTGTGCGCCTCGAGCCTGTGTTCTGCAACAAGAGAAGCCACCACAATGAGAAGACCACGTAAGGCAACGAAGAGTGGCCTCCAGCTTGCCACAACTAGAGAAAGCCCACCCCACGTGCAACAACGAAGACCCAATGCAGCCAAAAATAAATTCATTAAAAAAAAAAAAGAAAACCCAGGGCTTCCCTGGTGGCACAGTGGTTGAGAGTCCGCCTGCTGATGCAGGGGACATGGGTTCGTGCCCCGGTCCAGGAAGATCCCACATGCCGTGGAGCGGCTAGGCCTGTGAGCCATGGCCGCTGGGCCTGCGCGTCTGGAGCCTGTGCTCCGCAACGGGAGAGGCCACAACAGTGAGAGGCCCGCATACCGCAAAAAAACAAAACAAAACAAAACAAAACAAATGCATGCATTCATTACTTGGTTAAAAAAAATTATTTTTGTTGTTTTTTTAAGCAGAGAGGCATAAGGGCTCAGAGCTCTGATTGCATATTTCTATAATTTTTTAGTCTGTTTTTCTCTGTTTTCTTTAGGGTATTAGCTTCCCTTGTAATAGCAAAGTAGCTACAGCCGTTCCAGGCCTCATATCAGCACAGCTAACCATCCAAAGCAGTCTTCTTTCCCTACCGTTATTCTAAAGGTTTGCACCAAGAGAATGTTAGGGCCTGATTGCAGGGCCACATTATGGCTTTTATGGGCCTCAGACACTTTTGCCTTCATGGTTCCCTTCCCCCATTAAAACAGGTTTTTTTTTATTACATTTTATGACTGCAGTGATAGTAAAGATGGATACACAAATATTACGTATTGTATTCTTCTGTTCAGGGGCCATGACAAAATACATGGCCTTTCTTCTATGTAGACATGGAGCGAGAGAACTGTTTGGTGTCTCAACCTCTCCTTATAAGGGCACCAGTCCTATGGGATTAGGGCCCCACTCTTACGACTTCACTTAACCTAATTACAGTTACCTCCTTAAAGGCTCTATCACCAAATACAATCACATTAGAGATCAGGGATGAATTTTGGGGGGACACAATTCAGTCCATACCATTTATAAAGTCATCTTCTTTAACCTAAAAGTTCATTCCTTTTCTTTTGATTTTAGAAGAAATTAAGATGTTTTCATGTGCTCATGAAAAGACTGTGGGCCCTAGGCACTGTACCTACTATTCCACTATACCTGAGGAATACACATTCTTGCCTGATTGATTTAGGCCTTTTAATTTAATCACTTGGAAAACAAGGGCGAGATTATGCTGATTGGGTTGTGGCACTCAGTAGAGCTGAGAGTAGGGTCACACCCAGATGGAATTTCTCTTATACTCTGGGAGAGGGAGTGGACTGGATGCCAGCAAAATAATCAAAATATCCACTGCAAATGTGAACAATTTAAAGAAGAAAAACAAATGATCAATTAGCATATGAAATATGCCGTCTAGTAATTGAGCATAGGAAAACTAAGACAACAATGAAATGTTTTTAAACCACTAAATTGGCAAAAATTTAGGTTTGACAATATCCAGAGCTGATGTATAGAGAAAAGTGTGCTTCAGTATATTATTGATGGGAATCTAAATTGGTACGTACAATTAAATAGTAGGGAAAACAATTAAATAGTAGCTATCAAAATTTTAATTGTGCATACACTTCACCCCAGCAATCCAGTTTCTAGGTACCTAAATATCTAACACAGGGGGCTTCCCTGGTGGCGCAGTGGTTAAGGATCCACCTGCCAATGCAGAGGACATGGGTTCGAGCCGTGGTCCGGGAAGATCCCACATGCTGAGGAGCAACTAAGCCCGGGAGCCACAACTACTGAGCCTGCGTGCCGCGACTACCAAAGCCCACGCACCTAGAGCCCGTGCTCCGCAACAAAAGAAGCCACTGCATTGAGAAGCCCACGCACTGCAACTAGAGAAAGCCTGTGGGTAGCAACGAAGACCCAATGCAGCCAAAAATAAATAAATAAAATTTAACAACAACAAAAACTCGAACACAGGAAAACATGAGGAATATTTGCACATTAAAATACGTACAAGGAGGAAATTCCCTGGCAGTCCAGGGGTTAGGACTCCGAATTTCCACTGCAGGGAGCACAGGTTCAATCCCTGGTCGGGGAACTATGATCCCGCAAGCCGTGCGTCAGGGCCAAAAAAAAAAAGTAAAGCACGTAAAAGGATATTCATTGCAGCATTGTTTGTGATAGTAAAAATTTATAAAAAGCCTTACAGTTCATCAAGAGTAGTGTGGTTAAATAAACTCTGCTAAATACATACTATGGAATATGATGTAGCATCCATAAAAAATAAAGTAGATCAATATGTCCTGTTAAGGAGAAAAACCCAAAATGGCGCCATTCGTTCCCGTGATACTAAATCTAGATTTAATACCTAACCTAATTGTAGTTTCAACCTTCACCAGAAATGAAATCTTAACCATCTCTGGAATTTTCTGGTCAGCACACAGAGGTGATCTGTCATCTGTGCCCTCTTCCTTCCCATCCTCCTCCCCGAAGTAGAGATAGTTTGCATGATAAAGACCTTGCCCGTTTCCCACCCCAAAAGAAGACAGCCTGGCCTTAAAAAATCTTTTATTTTCATTTGCTAATAGCTCCCTTGCCCCACATTTCTTCCTATAAAAATCTTCCAGTGTATACAATGCCCCCTTAGAGCTCCCGTCTATTTACAAGATGGGTTGCTGCCTGATGCATGAATCATTGATTAAAGCTAATTTGATCTTCAAACTTATTCGGATGAATATTGGTTTTTAACAGTACTGACATGAAAAGAGCTCCACAATGTATTTTAAACTGAAAAAAAAATTTACATATACATATATTCACACATAGAATGATCTCATTTCTGTAAACAAACCAAATTATGTTTCCAAATATACCTATTCTCTATTTGTATTAATATAAAATATTATATATTCTATGTATCAATAGAAATCTGTATTGTATCCTATATATGTATATAACCTATATATTGTACCTTACGCATAATGGTGCATATCAAAACACCTCAGAAAAACCCCAGTAGCATGATATGGTACTTTCCTCTGGTAAGGGGGGTGAAATTAAGTGGGGCAGATGGGGGCTTTTATGTTATTTATATGGTTCGAAATGTTTTTACATCAAGCACTGTGTTCAAATACTGTGTAACACATACACACAATGGAATGTTGCTCAGCCATAAAAAGGAATGAAACTGAGCTATTTGTAATGAGGTGGATGGACCCAGAGTCTGTCCTACAGAGTGAAGTAAGTCAGAGAGGGAAAAACAAATACCGTGTGCTAACGCATATATATGGACTCTAAAAAAAACGGTACTGATGAACCTAGGGGCAGGACAGGAATAAAGATGAAGATGTAGAGAATGGACTTGAGGACACGGAGAGGGGGAAGGGTAAGCTGGGACGAAGTGAGAGAGTGGCGTGGACATATATACACTACCAAATGTAAAACAGATAGCTAGTGGGAAGCAGCCGCATAGCCCAGGGAGATCAGCTGGGTGCTTTGTGTCCACCTAGAGGGGTGGGATAGGGAGGGTGGGAGGGAGATGCAAGAGGGAGGGGATATGGGGATATGTGTATATGTATAGCTGATTCACTTTGTTGTACAGCAGAAACTAACACAACACTGTAAAGCAATTATACTCCAATAAAGATGTTAAAAAAAATACTGTGCAATACACACATTTAAAAAATACAAAAAATAACTGTCCTAAGGACACATAGCCCTTCCAAGGCAGAGCTGAGATGACAGCCTAGACCTGCGATTGGCAAAGACAGCTCATTCTATTATTCCCTGCTCACACAACCTTTCTGAGTTTCCTTTCTCCCAGTAGCCCCCACCCTCCCCGCCTCATTCCTGCATGTATCTCACCTTTTCTTCATCACCAAATGTCTTCACCTCCTAAAGTCACCCGTTCTTCCTCCCACTCATTAAGCCCTGGTCACTCTGTTCCCCTCAGGTCACATGGATGAAACTGCTTATTAAAGCCCTGCTGTCAGGTTGGATTTGTATAATTACTGGAGGAACTCTGTGTGCTGAGACAGCTAAACACACAGGCCTGCACTGCTCAGGCCTCTGCCTCTCACGAATGACAATAAAAGCACCACTGCTGTAGCTCAGCACTCTAGAGAATCCATTCCAAATGGCGGTCTCTGATAGAGTATCTCATGTCTATAACATGACTCTCCAGAAAGGGGTCAATAAGGCTTTCCTCTAAGATCATTTGAGCATCAAAGAAACTCATGCGTATGAGCGCACATTATAAAATGGAGAGTGCTACAAAACCATTGGCTATTGTAATCTCTTTTTTAAAGCCTGAAAAAAAAATGGTGTATTTTGAAAAAGCAGTACATGCACAAGGAGAAACATTCAAACAGCACCAAAGAGAATGAGATGGAGAGTAAACCTTCCTCCCTCCCACCTGTGACTGAGTTCTCTCCTCCACAGAAGCAATCATTTTCTAGCTCATTTTCTTGGCAACCATCCCTTCAGAGATAATCTTTGTATATACAAGTGTATGTGTGTATCACATCTATATTCGCTTTTTTTTTTTTTTTTTACCCCGGTAGGGGCACACTTCTATGTCTTGCTCTTTTCACCCAACACTATAGCTCAGAGATCATTCCATATGCATACTTATAGATCTGCCTCATTCTTTCTAAGGGCTGCATAGTTTTCCACTCTAAGGCTGTACCAAAATGTGTTTAATTAGTCTCCTGCTAATGGACATCGAGATTGTTTTTCAAACCATGCTGCAATAAATAACGTCGTTCAATTGTCTTTGCACACATGTGTGAATATTCTGGTAGACCATTTTCCTAGAAGGGATATTTCTGTGTCAGAGTAGTTGCCTTTTAGATTTTTGACTGATAGGGCCAGGATATTGTAGTAGAGCACAGACTGGAGCCACGTGCTGTCCCGTCCTCTTACCAGTTGGATGAACTTGGACAAGTCCCTTAACCTCCTCATCTCTAATGCCACAGTTTCCCCATCTCTAATAGGACCTCCCCCACAGGGTTGCTGTGAAAATTCAATGAGTTAAAATACAAAGGAAACTGCTTAGAAGAGCACCTGGTATGCAATAAACACATAGCATTAGCCTTTATTATTTATTATTTTCTTACTTTGTCACATTGCCTTCAAGAGGTTAAAGTAACATATTCCCACCATAGTGTCTTATTTCCCTGACCCTCACCAACATTGCTCATTTTCAAACTTTTGAACTTGGTCAATCTGATGGGTGAAAAGCATATCTCATTATTATTTTAATTTCCTTTTTTTTTTTTTTTTTTTTTTTGCGGTACGCGGGCCTCTCACTGTTGTGGCCTCTCCCGTTGCAGAGCACAGGCTCAGGACGCACAGGCTCAGGGCGCACAGGCTCAGCGGCCATGGCTCACAGGCCCAGCCACTCCGCGGCATGTGGGATCCTCCCGGACCGGGGCACGAACCCGTGTCCCCTGCATCGGCAGGCGGACTCTCAACCACTGCGCCACCAGGGAAGCCCCTCCTTTTCTTTTTTTAAATTTATTTTTTGGGTATTTAAAAAAAATGAAGTATAGTTAATTTACAATGTTGTGTTAGTTTCAAATGTACAGCAAAATAATTCAGATATATATATTACAGATTTTTTCCATTATAAATTATTACAAGACATTGAATATAGTTCCTTGTGCTATACAGTAGGTCCTTGATGTTTATCTATTTTATACGTAGTAGTGTGTATATGTTAATCCCAAACTCTTAATTTATCTCCCCCACCCCTGCTGGCCCCTTTGTTTTCTATGTCTGTGAGTCTATTTCTGTTTTGTAAATAAGTTCATTAGCATCTTTTTTTAGATTCCCCATATAACTGATATCATATGATTTTAATTTTCATATAAAAACTCAATTGCTGAATTCAGTGACCTTCTGAGTCTTATTCCTACTGAACCTCTTGGGAACATATGACATTTGAAGCCTAGACCTATTAGATTGTCCTCTCCTGAACAAGTCTTCTCCAGGGCCTGCTGGAACACTGCACTCTACTCCTGGGGTTCTCCTCCTGCCTCTCTGACTGGTCTTATTTATTTATTTATTTATATAAATTTATTTATTTATTTTTGGCTGCATTGGGTCTTTGTTGCTGCGTGCGGGCTTTCTCTAGTTGTGGCGAGCGGGGGCTACTCTTCGGTGCGGTGTGAGAGTTTCTTATTGCGGTGGCTTCTCTTGTTGTGGAGCGTGGGCTCTAGGCGTGCGGGCTTCAGTAGTTGTGGCGCACGGGCTTCGTTGCTCCGCGGCATGTGGGATCCTCCTGGACCAGGGCTCAAACCCGTGTCCCCCGCATCGGCAGGCGGATTCTTAACCACTGCGCCACCAGGGAAGCCCCTGACTATTCTTTGTTACTGGTTCCTCTTCCTCCTTCTCTCCTGCCATGGCTCTCAAGACCTTCTCAACGTGGGTTCACCTACTTCTCTGACCTTATTTTCTTCTAAACACATCTACTTGTTCTCTGAACACATATATGTTTTCCTGCTTCTCTGTCTTTGCTCATGTTCTAAGTGGAACTCCATCACTGTTAGGGTTGCCAGATAAAATACAGGACGCTCAGTTAAATTTGAATTTCAGATAAACAACAAATTGTTTTTAATGTTTATCTGAAATTCAGATAAATATCTTATTTGCTAAATCTGGCCACCCTACCCCCAGTACTTTGTACCCCTAATGCAGTTAACACTTTGTCTGACATCATTGTTACTAGTGTTCATACAAGAACTAAATAAAGCCCTGGCCAGGCAAGAGCTGGGTCTTTGTATTGTACATAGGCCTGGGCACACAACAGTTTCTCAGGAAATATTTGCCAAATTCAGTGATACAAATTTTCTTTGGGTACAGGAAAATTGCTCCTTTCCTCTTATTCCTTACCTCACTCCCACATTCAGCAATTGTTCTTGGTGATTTTGAGTAACCATATATTAGTTATCTAATCCAAGCTCTCTTAGATTATCTATAATTTCACGTGTATATGTTTATACCTGTTCATGGATTAATTGAAATATAAAGAGGCAGTCTAGCATGGTGGCCAGTCTCTCCCAGACTTAAGTCTTGGTTCTCTTATTAACCAGTTGTACAATATTAGCCCAGTTATTTCATCTCTTCAAACCTCAGTTTTTCCATCTATAAAATAGGAACAAGTGCCTTACTACAGGCACTTATGATTAAATCAGCTATTATGATATTGAATATTGAGGGCTTTCATTTGGCCAAATATGTGGGGTTTTTTTGGCCATGCCATGCAGCTTGCAGAATCTTAGTTCCCCAACAAGGGATTGAACCCAGGGCCCGGCTCCTAACCACTGGGCCGCCAGGGAATTCCCCAAAAAATGCTTTCTTGTTTTTTTAAATGGTAGACCTTTTCCTTTTTCAAATTGAGGTAAATTGACATAAAATATTATATAAGTTTCAGGTGTACAACATAATGATTAAATATTTGTATATATTGTGAAATGATCACTACTTTAAGTCTAATTGACATCCATCACCATACTTAGTTACAAAAATTTTTTTCTTGTGGTGAGGACTTTTAAAATCTACTCTTTTAGCAACTTTCAACTATGTATCCCAAAGTGTTTATTGCAGCTTTTATGTGCATGAGCAGGGAACTGAGCTGGTGACAGGAATAGTAATGGATAAAATAGGTTTGGTCCCTGTTCTCAGGGACCTTACAATCTAACACTAGAGAGAGCCAGTAATTAGAAAGAAAAAAACACAAATATGTAATTACAGATTGTGATAGGTTCTATGAAGCAAAATGCTGGGGGCTGTAAGAATTTATGAAACGGGTCCTGAGCTAGTTCAGAGAGAGCTTCCTTGATAAATAATACGTGACATTTATTGAATAGTCACCATATGCCAGTGTATTAGCTTGCTAGGGCTGCCATAACAAAGTACCACAACTGGGTGGCATGAACAACAGAAATTTATCTTCTCACAATTTTTTTTTCTTTTTCTTTTTTTTTCTTTTTTGCGGTATGCGGGCCTCTCACTGTTGTGGCCTCTCCGGTTGCAGAGCACAGGCTCCGGCCACGCAGGCTCAGCGGCCATGGCTCACGGGCCCAGCCGCTCCGTGGCATGTGGGATCTTCCCGGGCCGGGGCACAAACCCGTGTCCCCTGCATCTGCAGGCGGACTCTCAACCACTGCGCCACCAGGGAAGACCCCAATTTTCTCACAATTTTTGAAGCTAGAAGTCTGAGATCATGGTGTCAGCAGGGCTGATTTCTTCTGAGGCCTTCCTCCTTGGCTTATAGATGGCCATCTTCTCCCTGTGTCTTCTCTCTGTACCTGTGTCCATATTTCCTCTTCTTATAAAGACAACCATCATATTGGACTAGGGCCCACTCTAATGACCTCATTTTAACTTAGTTATCTCTTTAAAGACCCTATCTACAGGGAATTCCCTGGTGGTCCAGTGGTTAGGACTCTCGCTTCCATTGCAGGGGTCACAGGTTCCATCTCTGGTTATGGAACTAAGATCCCGCAAGCCATGTGGTGCGGCTAAAGAAAAAAAGATTAAAAAAAAAAAAAGACCCTATCTACAAATATGGTCATACTCTGGGATCCTGGGTGTTTGGATGGAAGAAATGTTCTCATATTGAGGTGGGGGGAAGTCATCCTGGCTTATGCATGATTTAACTTTAAATTTTATGCTAACTAGAATAGCCTGTTTTGTGGTGTATTAACATACACTGTCACCTGCTCTAACCATCAAAGACAAGGGTGCCTTGTCCAGAAGTAAAGAATGTCTCTTTTGAAGACAGAGATAAATACCTCCCTTCCTGGAGCATCAATGCTACACTCCTTTGATGATAAGACTCATCGCAGGCGCCAAGGCCAGGCTGATTTGCTGTGTACGTGCTCATCTATCTTCTTTGAAATTTTGAAGGAATGTACCCTGTAATGTTTGATGTTCTTTGCTCTGACAAGATACAAAGCTGTGCTAAAAACCATGCTTCTTTGGAACAGTGCCTCAGAGCTATCTGAGAGACTGTCTCCTTGGCTATAGTCCTCAGTTTGGCTCAAATAAAACTCTTTTCTAGTCCCATTACAGATTTTTTATTGCTTATTTCTGTCAACAATATGAATTTGAGGGCACAACTCATCCCATAACAGCCAGATAGTAATCTATAGCACTTACATGCATTATTTTACAGCAATCCTATCATTGCTACTTTACTATTATAGATTAAACTGAGGTACAGAGAGAGGTTACGCACTGGCCTAAGGTCATACAATACCTAGGAGTCATGAAACCTGGGGCTTGAACCCTGATAACAATCACCACAAGCTTATGGAGTGCTGAACAACAAGTTGGAGCTGGTCCTGCAAAGGCTAGAGGGCACATACCAGGCAGATGGGATTATATGTAAAGGGCCTGGAGTAGAAGAGAGCTTGGCAATTCTGACAGAATGAAAGGGTCAAGTTGATGACCTTAAAGAAGAGGGCCAGAACCTAGGGGCCGGATGGCAATAAAGACGCAGACCTACTAGAGAATGGACTTGAGGACACGGGGAGGGGGAAGGGTAAGCTGGGACGAAGTGAGAGAGTGGCATGGACATACATACACTACCAAAAGTAAGATAGCTAGTGGGAAGCAGCCACATAGCACAGGGAGATCAGCTGGGTGTTTTGTGACCACCTAGAGGGGTGGGATAGGGAGGGTGGGAGGGAGACACAAGAGGGAGGGGATATGGGAACATATGTATATGTATAACTGATTCACTTTGTTATAAAGCAGAAACTAACACATTGTAAAGCAATTATACTCCAATAAAGATGTTAAAAAAAAAAAAGAAGCCAGGGTAACTCATAGCAGTCCTTTCAGGCCACGATAGGATTAAGATTTTGGTCTTCATCCTAAGAACAATGGGAAGCCACTGACTCTACCTGCTGAACAGAGAACCACTTGAAGGAACTTTTAAAATCTTAGTTTTAATTTTTAATAGATGAGGAACCTGACATCTGTTAGTTTTTTCAATATATTACACCCAAGATTCCATATAACTTACAATCCTGTGAGGGGGAAATATTTGTAGAGTTGGCCTCCAGCAAGTGTGAACTACTTAAAATAGATGGGTATGTATTTGAAAGGAACTATGGCATAAGTTACAGTATGCTATGCTGGGCTCCACAGAGGGCGTAAAATCATTGAGAACTACAGTTCTGCCATTGGACAAAGGCTTAATTTTGGTCTGTTGTTTGGGCAGCCTTAAATGGAGAAAGGTAGTTAAGGCCACACCTCAGCGTTAAACTTCTGTTGAAAAAGGAAGACAGAGAGGCTTTGCCTAATATTTTTAAACAGCTTTATTGAGATAAGTTACATACTGCAAAATTCACCTGTTTTAAGTGCACGATGATGTGCCATCAGCACATCCAGTTTTGGAGCATTTCCATCACACCAGAAAGATCCCTACTGTTTGCCGTCGACCCGGGCCTATTCTTACCCACAGCCCCAGGCCTGCCTAATTAGTGTATTTTACTGAGTAAAAATTACCCCAGATAACCTTAAGAGGAACTCTCGACTGGACTCCCAACGAATATGAATACGTACATATAAATATATGTACGTTTTGATCAGTGGGCCTAGTATATCCAGGCGGGGGGTGTATGTGAGAAATTCCTCCATTTACCCACTGAGCAAAACACACAGTTCGCTGCCCTACATGGGGCTTATTATCTGAATGAGGCAAAAGCTGTAAGCGGCCGCCTCTATACACGGCACGCGTGCATGTGTGTAGGAGGTGAGCACACACGCCCTGTGCCAAGACGCTTTGAGTAATGTGTACCCAAGACAGACGACCAGTCGGGGCGGTTTGCGCTTGCGCAGCTTGGCGAGTGCCTACAAACGGGTAACTGAAAGCCCCTGCTCGAGACCTGTCGGTTCTGCTGTTGGGACGCCGCCGTCTCAAACCTGAGCGTCCACCCGTGACGCCCAGCGAACCCAGGCCTGGTAGGTAACCCCTCACCACCTCGGCCCCCCCCCCTACCGAGAGCTCACAATGAGCATCATAATTGTCAGGCCTCACGCCAAGGCCCTCAGGGTAGCGATTCTCTCCCTTGGCCACACCCCCCAGTTTACTAGGCCGAATCTCATTGGTCGGTGAAGGGCTTAGTCCCGCCCCCTCGAGCCGACGCCAACAGACACGTACTACGTTTCTACGTGTCTCGAGCCTGAAAGCGGAAGTTACGCCAAAGAATCGCGAGGGAAGCGGCGGACCTGGAAGGGTACTGGCCGCTGGAGGAAAGGGGGTGGGCAGACGGCTTTGGAAGGCTCCGGAAGTGGTTGTGCAAAGGGGGGGTGGGAGAGGGGCTGGTCAGGCAGTTCATTCGGATGTTGCTGGTCGCCTCGCTAAGGCGCAGTTTCACTCTTTTCCGAGAGGCTGGCCCAGCCCTCCGCCTCGGCTAGAATGGACTTCAGGGAAATTCTCCTGATAGCTTCCAAAGCACAAGGTGTCAACAACGTGCCGGTAAGTACCAGCCGGGGCGCGACTGTAGGAGATCCTGGACTTCCAGTTCCGAATGTGTGGCCCATGGAACTTCCAGGAATCCGTCTGTCGGCTCCGGGAGAGGAAAGACCTGGACGCCGTTTTTGTTTGTTGGTTGGTTGGTTGGTGGTTTTGTTTTTTTCTCTTGGACATGTACTTCTGAGTACTGGGGGTGAAGACGGGCTTGAGATGCGAGGCGGGAGCCTTCTGACGAGCGGCTTGTTTAGGCGTTAACACCCTGCAACTTTGCGCTGGTGAGTAGAGCCATGCCTGGCATATAGTGGAATCTAGCGCTAGTAGTTTCTAGCTTCGGCGTAAACTTCAACCCAGAGGTTGGGGAGTTCAGGAATTTTAGGGACTTGGCCTGATACCTTTTGAGGCGATTTCCCGCCGATCTTTGTGTCAAACGTTTTGTGATTTCCCAAAAAAGTTCTTTGCCTTGTGGCCCCACCCACTCAACCAACCAGGTGATTGAATTATCACCTCCCAAGGGGGGAGTTGAGTGGATTCCACGAAATCCTTGGCCAACAGAATGAGTGAAATAGTTTCAGCTTCCATTTATTTGTGGTCTTCCAGATTTGTCTTTGTTTCAAATCTAGGTCCCATTTACTCACTAAGGTTTGCTAATTCGCCAATATTCGCAGAGCGGTGTAAGACTTTAAATGAGGTAGTGAGTGACAGTGCCTGCTTTGCGGGGGTGTAGCTGTTTTGCATAAGCTAATCATTTCTGTATCATCAGATGGTACCACAGCCCAGCTGTAAACCGATAGATTGCATTGTGTTACCTGCAGTTTGAGCGATGAGGTGTAGAGCTCAAATGGCTCTCTTTTAAAGTCAATTCAACTGGACCTTATTGAGCTCTCACTATGCATTTCTTAGATTTTTGTATATTTGCAATATTTTTTTCCCTCCCCTGCGCTTTTCTTGTCTTTTGAGGCTGGCTCATTCTTTTTACTCTTTTGAAGATATTGATCTAAAAATAGTAAAATAACTGGTAAATAAAACTGATATTCATCAGCTTATTATATATATTCACATCCCATCCCAAATACTCCGAATGATCTTGAAGTTATGAAACCTTGAATGACAGAATTACTTTCTGCATCTATAAATTTCCTAGACAAGTCGATATTGGATCTAGTAACATTCATATTTGCATAAATTAGGTCCATATCTCATTGTACATCTTACTCAATTTCAGTGGAGGTCAGAGATAGATGATACTAGCCCTGATGCCGAAGACTATTCTGTGGAAGAATCAGAACCAAGTTACTCGTTTCTTATTCTAAAAACCAATGGTTGCTGAGAGAAAAGTACATATTTCTAGAGCAGAAGTTTTCAAACTATGTCTATATTTCAGAATATATATATTATCGATTTATCTATGATTGGAATAACAAAGATTGAAAGCAAAAAGGAAAATGGGTAAATTGGCGGTCATTTAAAATTTAATAGATGAACATAGGCATGTACTTCATGAAAGCATGCTTTTCCCTCCCACCCACCCCAAAAGCTAGTAAGCCTGGAAGTTTGATTTAGTTATCAGCATTATAACTCTTATCTTTTTACTTCAGATGAAAGTAAGTCACAGAAGAAGCTAGTGAGGAATAGAGCAAGATTGTATTTAATTTAATCCATTATCTTGTTTTTACTCGATTCATCTAATTATTTTAAGTTATTGAATATTTGCTTTATCAGCTCAAAGTAAAGCCTTTTAGAGCACACTATCACTTGTGAAATCTAACACATATTGTACAGTGTAAGACTGTTACAAAGCAAGTATCCTTATAAACCACCATCCAAGTCAAGAAAAACATTTCTGCAAGTGCATGGACACACACACACACACACACACACACACACACCACACACACACACACACACACACACACACACACACACACACCCTGCTTGACAAAAACTTTATTGATTGAATTATGGTCTGAGAACCACAGAGGCTTTGCAGTAATTGCAGATAACTCCATCCCTCTCTAGTGCTTGGTTCATATTTCTCTTTTAGCCATCTCTTCCCCCACCTTCCATTTGGATCCTATCGGAGCTGACTTTCGATTTCAGTCATCAAGTTCCTGTGTCACACCTTTGCTACAGAAAAGAAGTACACTAGCATTGATTGGACTAAAATCCAAGGGAGGCTAAAAGCTGAAACACCTGTACAGCCATTTGGAACTCTTTGCAGGGCTTTTATTTTTAAGATGTGTCTACTGTATCTGACTTGAAAAGCAATGAACAGTTCCCATTGAGACAGCTTTCTTTTACATTGTTTCTTTTTAAGAGAAATAGTTACCTTTATAATGTTTTAGTTAAAATAAAAGAAGGATTGCATCATGCCTAGAAATATTAAGCATGCTATCATTTCGCAGTGGAAAACTGAATACAAAAAAAACAGCTGATCAAGGTGATGTAACCAGTCACTGTTATTAGCTCTGTTTATTTTAAAGGAGGAAAGATATTTTTGGTAACCTTGCCCTTAATATTTTTCTCCCTGGGTTGCTCTAACAAAAACAAAGTGGTTGTCTTGTTTAGTAGAATAGAAGAGCTTAGAATCTGGATTCTTACAGGTTACAAGTAACTATAATTGATGGCTTGTAGTGCATGAGGCAAGTTAAATGGTCTTTCTCACAATCAGTCTGAAAATCATCCCAGACAAGATACTGTAGCTCTGGTGTGACCCTCAGATCAAAAAGTAAGGGGAAGCCTTCATATAAGGATATAAGGATTTGGGGAGCTATAGACCCTTGAGGGTAAGAATATAGGTACTTTATAGTAGTAACATTTCCTTTTTTTTAAATTGAAGTATAGTTGACTTACAATATTGCATTAGTTTCAGGTGACAATATAGTCATTTGATATTTTTATAGATTATACTCCATATAAAATTATTATAAAATACAAGCTATATTCCTTGTGCTGGTTATATTTCCTTTTTTATTTTTAAAAAGCTTAAAAATTTTTAAAAATTATTATTGGAGTATAGTTGATTTACAATGTTGTGTTAGTTTCTGGTGAACAGTAAAGTGAAGCAGTTATACATGTATCCACTCTTTTATAGATTCTTTTCCCATATAGGTCATTACAGAGTATTGAACAGTTCCCTGTGCTATACACAGTCGTTATTATCTATTTTATTAGATAATAAAAGGTCCTTATTATCTTTTATATATAGTAGTGCGTATATGTCAACCCCAATCTTCTGATTTATCCCTCCCCGCCCTTTCCTCCGGTAACCATAAGTTTGTTTTCTACATCTGTGACTCTATTTCTGTTTTGTAAATAAGTTCATTTGTACCATTTTTTTTAGAGTCCACGTATAAGCGATATCATATGATATTTGTCTTTCTCTGTCTGACTTCACTCAGTATGACAGTCTCTAGGTCCATCCATGTCACTGCAAATAGCATTGTTTTGTTCTTTTTTATGGCTGAGTAATATGCCACTGTATATATGTATCACATTTTTATCCACTCCTATGTCAGTGGACATTTAGGTTGCTTCCATGTCTTGGCTATTGTAAATAGTGCTGCAGTGAACATAGGGGTGCATGTATCTTTTCGAATTATGGTTTTCTCCAGATATATGCCCAGGAGTGGGATTACTGGATCATATGGTCGTTCTATATTTAGTTTTTTAAGGAACCTTCATGCTGTCCTCCATAATGGTTGTATCAATTTACATTCCCATCAACAGTGAAGGAGGGTTCCATTTTCTCCACACCCTCTCTAGCATTTATTGTTTGTAGATTTTTTGATGACCATTCTGTAGTTTTGATTTGCATTTCTCTAATAATTAGTGATGTTGAGCCTCTTTTCGTGTGCTTTTTGTCCATCTATACTTCCTTTTAAAGAATAGTATAGGCCAACAAAAAAGTTTCTGCAGGCAGTCACTTTGTAGCCCTTGATGATAGTTGATTATAACTGGATTATTTCCCACTCTTAGATCTGAAGATGACTTTTGTAGTGCCTGGGGCAGCTTTAGATTTCTAGCCTGGAGCAGTACTTCTGAACTGGTGTTTTAGGGAAGGGGTCTTTTAGAAACTACTGCCCCACAGAGATTCTTTCTCTTCCCCATCACTACCTAGACAATCTCTTTATGAATAATAAGGATGGGAGTGACAACAATTAACATTTATAGTGCTTCCTTTGTGCCAGGCACTGTTCTAGGCACTTTTTGTATATTAATTTAATCATCATAATAACTATATATGGAAGCTTGTTTTACAGATCAGGAAACTGAAGTCCAGGGAGATGAAGAAACGTTCCCAGAGTCACGCAGCTAATAAGTGACAGGGTTAGTCATGGCAGAGCAGAGAATGTAGTCCAGGCAAACTGGCTTCAGAGATCTTGCTCTTAATCACCACCCTGTGTTGAATGAGGAGAGTCTTTTGGAAATGGGGTGGTGAGGAAGGTTGTCTTCTATAAAGCCTGAATCCATCTAGCTCCCTACCCCCAACTCCAGCCTAATATAGCCTTGGGCAGTAACCCTATTGTTTTTTTGATGACACTTCTCAGTGTACAGTAAACTCTGATGGGAGAGAAATTTAAAGACCAAACTAACAGCATATGGAAACTGGAGGATAGATATATACAGCCTGTTTGGGAGAGTGCCAGCATAGTTAACAGAAATAGAGTCTGAGGTTGAGGGAAGGTTCAGCGGTGGACCTGTTTGGGGTAATGGCACGATCTAAGAGGCAGGTAGAAATTAGGGAATGGCATTTAAGAATGAGGTTCGAGCTAGAGATGAAGATGTTGGGATTCGGTTAGAAGTGAAGCATGTTGTAGTGGGAACACTTTTGCCCCTGAGTCAGGAGACCTAGATTCTAATTCAGACACTGCTACAAATTGTGTGAGTGATAGACAGTAGATACACAGTTGTCTTTTGGGGGCCATTTCTAACGTGAGGTTGGACTAGAGGCTCTGAGGTATCTATTTGCTACTATTAATACATCTTATATAATCTGGTATATTTTTTAAACACAATAATAGTAAAATTTACATTTGACCCCATAGCAGTCTCGAATAGCATGCTTTTTGGTGGTTTTATTTTCACCCTCTTAGCTACCCAGCTAAGCAAGCCTAATGCAAATCAGTGGTTTTCCAGGCCTGCATTCATTCCCTGAGTATGATGTTTTGAGAGGATTGTAGAAGTTGTGTAGTCATCATTAAAGTTAAGGATAAATTCTTTTTTTTTTTTTGGCTGCATTGGGTCTTCGTTGCTGCGCGCAGGCTTTCTCTAGTTGCAGCGGGTGGGGGCTACTCTTCATTGTGGTGTGCGGGGCTTCTCATTGCGGTGGCTTCTCTTGTTGTGAAGCACAGGCTGTAGACGCACGGGCTTCAGTAGTTGTGGCTCGTGGGCTCAGTAGTTGTGACTCGTGGGCTCTAGGGCGCAGGCTCAGTAGTTGTCATGCATGGACTTAGTTGCTCCATGGCATGTGGGATGTTCCTGGACCAGGGCTTGAACCCATGTCCCCTGCATTGGCAGGCAGATTCTTTTCTTTTTTTTGCGTTACGCAGGCCTCTCACTGCTGTGGCCTCTCCCTTTGTGGAGCACAGGCTCCGGATGCGCAGGCTCAGCGGCCATGGCTCACAGGCCTAGCCACTCCGGGGCATGTGGGATCTTCCTGGACCGGGGCACGAACCCGCGTCCCCTGCGTCGGCAGGCGGACTCTCAACCACTGCGCCAACAGGGAAGTCCTGGATATATTCTTTGAATATTTCTAACTCCTATTTGTAACCAATGATAAACCTCTAATTTATATAAAACCATCAGGAAATTTATATTTTCTACAATTACAACAATATATTATCTCCTGAGTAAAGAACAGCTTTCAAGAAGGAATTGACTATTGATTCTAATATAACATATTTGGTGAACATATATTTCCAGACTGAAAGCTCCTTATTTTCTTAATCTGACCATGACAGTATAGTTTCAATGCAAGGAACACATGTGTTTAAAAGTGACTTAATATTTTCTAGGTCACTTGGCTTCAGAATTACAAATATTGGCAAAATCTCTGATACTGTATTTCTATGGCATGAGCTTCACTGTGGTGGATCATTCACTGGGGCCCAGCAGAATGACTGAGTCGGCTTGCAGTATAATAAAATGGATACACTTAGGATAAAAGAAACTCTTGTCCAGCTGCTTTTCATGAAGCTCAAACAATGAAGCAGCCTG
Organism: Delphinapterus leucas; assembly: GCF_059928025.1. Lineage (NCBI taxonomy): Eukaryota > Metazoa > Chordata > Mammalia > Artiodactyla > Monodontidae > Delphinapterus > Delphinapterus leucas. The sequence continues at coordinate 37,357,140 of NC_143135.1, forward strand.
GTGCCTTGAGTCAGATGCAGAATTGGTGGATGCATCTTGATGTGTTGCTGCTAGAGCTAAATGTGACCATCTGATGTGGGAGAAAGTGCAGACAGTTCTCCTGCCTTATTAAATGGAATATAATGTAATCCCAGCCTGAAGCTTTCTTTTCAACACATGGTTCTCTGCTGGGCACCTCTGTGGGGGAAGGAGACTGTCTAATAAAATATTCTGTTACAGCAAATCTTCTAATACCAGGGTCTGACTGCAACCCCTTTTTCAAAAGTCTAGCCAGCTCAATGTTAGGAACGTCTATAGTGATAGACCCAAGAGAAAGGAAAATACACGTTCACAGAAAAACTTGTACACAGATGTTCACAGCAGCATTATTCATAATAGCCAAAAAGTGGAAACAATCTAAATATCCATTAACTGATGATTAGATATCCATACAATGAAAAATTATTCATCCATAAAAGCAATGAAGTACTGACTATGTTACAACATGAACCTTGAAAACATTATGCTAAGTGAAAGTAGTAAGATAGGAAAGACCACTGTAGCAGTCAGGCTTCTCCAGAAAAACAGAACCAGTAGGATATGTCTTAGGGAATTGGCTCATGTGGTTGTGGGGGCTGGCAAGTCTGGAATGTGTTGGGCAGGGTGGCGCTCAGGCTGGAGCTACTGCTGTCGGAAGTGGGGTGGTGAGGAAGGTTGTCTGTAAAGCTCGAATCCATCTAGCTGCCTACTCCGGCTCTCCAACTCCAGCCTAATAAAGCCTTGGGTAGTAACCCTGTTGGTGTTTTGATGACACTTGTAAGTGTTCAGTAAAGTCTGATGAGAGAGTTTCACATAGAAATTCTGGAGCAGATGAAGAAAAAAAAGTTTTTTTAATTGAAAAATCTTACCTACTTTGTATAATCAATTATCTACATAATCATTTACCTACGGCTTCTAAATTTTACCTTATTTTATGATGCATCTCAGTCACTATGTAATGGTACACTAGGTGCATGATTTCATTTATATGAAATGTCCAGAACTGGCAAATCCATAGAAACAGAAAGTAGATTAGTGGCTGCCAGGGGCATAGGTGAAGGGGGAATGGGGAATGATTGCTGAAGGGTAAGGGATTTCTTTTTCGGAAGGTGAAAATGTTCTGGAATCAGATAGTGGTGATGGTTGTACAACTCTATGAATATAGTCATACATATTAAATGGGTGGATTTTATCGTATGTGAATTAAATCTCATTAAAAATGTTAAAAAAGAAGATCATTATTATCTCTGGAGACCCAACCCTTTTTTTTCTGCCCAGATTTCTAGGTTTTGATCTAAACTTTGCCTAAGAGAATATTTTAATACTCTCCTGGTATCTGCTTTTGAGTGCATCAAGCTACAGAGGATGTAAGAAACTATTAATTATGACTCAGCCCGTGTCAGTAAATAAGATTAAGCCTCATCAGGTAGGACCTTGTCCTACTTAAATTGTTTCCCAGCAGGCCCGCAAAGTAAGATGTCGTATAGATTTATTGAATTCTTCTCCATCATACGGACAGGACAAGGACAGCAAAATTGTTGGGTTAAATGTGAGGCCAGCTTAATAAGTATCCTTAAGGGATACATAGCAGTGTTTAAAAACAAAAGCTGAATTTGAAATTGGCATGTGAATTGATGAAAATAGGTGTATACTTTGAAAAAAGCTCAAAGTAGTCTTTGGGATTCTTTCCTGAGTGAATCCGAGTTCCTGAACCCCCTCCCTTGTTTCTTTATTGTGTCCTGCCTTTCTTGTGCTTATGTTTCCCAGTCGGTGTTTCCCAAAGTGCAGTACACGTAGCTTTGGCTGTACCATGATTTTAGGTGATACACAAATACGTTTTATTCTCATAGTTGCATTTTTTTAAGTTATATATTTTGATAGGATTTGGAAAAATATAACTAGCCTTTCAAGCCTGTCATTTTATGGGTATTATTGCTTGAGGTAAAGCTGTAGTAATAAGTCATGGTGTTTGATCTACATGTTTTCTTAAAATTAGTAAATAATAATACAAGTGCTATACTATAAAAGGGCAAAAATCATGAAGGTGATATGCGAATGATTGAAGCTTAGTAAACAAGGCATTAAACTGCCCCATTGACACTGTGGTTTTCTCATTCAGTGCTTGTATTCAGTCAAGAGTAGCTTTTCTGCTAGTCATATCCCATTACCTACCTCTTTAAGTCCCAGGTTAGGAAGAAAGATGTCTACCCTGAAATTAGGAAGTGCTCACTTGCTGCTGTCATACCTAGGTAACAAACCAGTCCTATTTTAAATAATTAACACTAATGTGTATATTGGCATTTTGGGGTAGGGGGAGCCCTGTGTAAGCTTTGATTTGGCAGGTGGATCTCTGGGCTATGTAGTTGGCAGGGACAGAAAAATCTTGAGCCTTGGCAACACAAATCCACCCTTCCTCTTCTCACATATCTTCTTGATGGGATGGGGTAGAGTGAGTGTGTGCCTCTGCTTATGAGTCTATGTGTCTTATGCAACTTGAATCATCTTCATGGTAGCACTTCTGTTAAGAAAATGTGAGTTTCCTGTGGATAAGGCCTATGTTTGAGGTTCTTGTAAACCATGATAAATTTTATATATCTAGTTAGGTAAGCAATATTCTTTTTCTCCTGTCTTCCTTTCCCTTTCCTTTCTCCTTTACGTATTGGGTCGCAATCCACTATGGAAAGGATTGCAACTAAATTTGCAAAGATATGGACTTCTTAAAGGATTTTATTATGACAGCCAAGGGGACTGGGAAAGGAATCTGGATGTTCTCTTTTGGAATTTCTCTCTATGTGGGATGTGTCAGGTCTCAAGCATTGCTATCACGTAGGATTTTCAGGTTGGATTAGGGCCTGCTTTCTTGGCCAGCTGCTTTGTTGGTAGACTAACTTAGCTGGAACTTCCAGCCTGTTTCAGGATGCCTTCTATTTGGCAGCTGTGTAGTAAGCATGAGTCCTTTGGCTTTCCTCCAGGAATTTCATACACATTTTGGGAGTCACTTTTTGGTTCCTGTAGCTCAATTTGTTCTCATAGGTTAGTGTTTTTTAACTAGCACAGCAACAGGTTGAGTGGATTAGAATGTCATCTGCCTAAGACGAAAGAAGGAGGGCATTAAAAAATTCTTATTTCCTAGCCCATAAATTTAATTTGGAATGGTCCTAGAGATTAATCATCCTGGTCTGAGTTATTAGCTCTGTTTATCATACTTCTCTAATGATAAAATAAAAGGAAATATCTTTCCTTTTATAGTTTAAATTAACATTATTCTAGTTTTAGTCATTTCCCAATGCAGTTAGATAAAAATCAAAGCCCAGAGAAATACCATCTGTTCCAGGATAACGTTAGTGCTTTTTGGGTGACGTGGAAACCTGTCTAAAAGGGTTTGTGTGGCAAATTAATATTTTTTAACGAACACAGAGCTGCACTTAAAGGTTACGGAGACTTGGGCCCTTCTTGCTGCTTAAATTTCTTTGAAATGCTTTTTGGCTATGGCTGGCCACCAGCTTTGCCCATGGTCAAAGTAGAATCTCATTATTTCATGTTGAAAGCAAAGTAACCTATGAAGCAGCTATGAAAATCATCTGGAGTAGGGTACTCAGGAGGAAAACAGTTGTGATAGTAGTTTTTTCTGTTTGGAAAGTTCTGAAGAAGGCTAAGCTTTTAAATCAGAATTCTAAAGCACTCAATCTGTTTCAGTGGTGATTTTTTTTCAGTTCCCCCAGTCCAGGTATCTTTTTGGGAAAATAGCCTGAAAATAGTGTTTCTCTCAATTGTTCATTTATGTATTATCGAGGATGTTTAAAGAAACTCTGCACCTAAAAATAGTCATGTATAATCATATTCAGCCTGAAATTTTATAGCTAAGTTTTCATGTGGGTTATGTGATCTCTTAATTATTCAGAATAGATTTTTCAGTCAACATTTAAACCTCTCTATTGCTTCAAAGTTAATTGTGTATAACTTTTCCTGTTTTTATTTTTAGAAAAGATACAGTTTGGCAGTGGGGCCTCCCAAAAAAGACCCGAAAGTTAAGGGTGTCCAGTCGGCAGCTGTCCAGGCTTTTCTCAGAAGAAAAGAAGAAGAGCTCAGGAAAAAAGGTATGAATCTATAGCCTTATTCTCAATTTTAAAGTCTTCTGTCTTCACAACTAGCTTGTACGTAACCAGTGGATGTTTGTAATATCATAACAGGCTGATGGATTTGTTGTGTATGTGTCTGAGTCAGCTGTATTTATAGCATTACGTATATTCTTATGTTGATCATTTGTGTGGATGTTATCTTTTATTTCCTCTTAAATTAAAAGCTTTTTGGGTATAGTGACCATATCTTCTAATTGGCCATATTAGCTCTCCAGTAAGAAGTAAGAACTCCATTCTTTGACCTTGGTTCTTTTCCTGTTTGTTTGTTTGTTTGTTTGTTTTTTGGCTGTACCATATGACTTGCGGGATCTTAGCTTCCTGACCAGGGATTGAACCCGGGACCACGGCAGTGAAAGCACTGAGTCCTAACCATTGGACAACCAGGGAACTCCCCCTTGACCTTGGTTCTGAATCTGCTTCTACCTACTTTGTATTTTAATTTTAAAAAATATGTTATTAAGAGTGCTATCTAGCGACTTCCCTGGTCGCGCGGTGGTTGGGAGTCCGCCTGCCAATGCAGGGGACCCGGGTTCCAGCCCTGCTCCAGGAGGGTCCCACATGTCGTGGAGTGGCTAAGCCCGTGTGCCACAAGTGCTGAGGCCCGCGCGCTTGGAGCCCGTGCTCTGCAACAAGAGAAGCCGCCGCAATGAGAAGCCTGTGCACAGCAGCGAAGAATGGCCCCCACTCGCCACAACTGGAGAGGGCCCATGCACAGCAACGAAGACCCAACGCAGCCAAAAAGATTAAAAAAATAAACAAATAAGAGTGCTACCTAAAAGGTTAAAATAGGGACACTTTTGTAAAACGAGTAAACTCAAGCAGTAGGTTTACTTTATGCAAATGACAAGGAAACTAATTCAGTAAGTTTAAGTATCCACTGATTCCTAATTAATAACAACTGTTAAGTGGGTACGAATATTCTCTTAACTTGGTATACTTATTTGATATGAACTGTTTTCTATATTTAAAGCTAAAAGCCAAGACTCTCCCTTGCTTAGTCATATAGAAAAACCCATATGTGACCCACTCATTATGTAAAGATGACTCAAATTGATACTTGTTTAATGACTTCCTCATTTGATTCTTAGATGTCTTCGAACTTCTTCAAACTGTAACTTGAATGTTGCTTGGTTTTGGCCACCTACTGATTTCAGATAAACATACTGTTATCGAGACCCTGAAATAATATGTTGTTTTGCCTCTTTTAGCTTTGGAAGAGAAAAGGAGAAAAGAAGAACTAGTGAAAAAGCGAATTGAGCTAAAACATGACAAGAAAGCAAGAGCTATGGCCAAGAGGACAAAGGATAATTTCCATGGTTACAATGGGATTCCTGTTGAGGAGAAGTCAAAGAAGAGGCAGGCGATGCAAACCCACACTAGCCAGGGAACAGACCAAGAGTTTGAGATGGAGGAAGAGGATGAATTCTTAGAATACAATCAAGCAGAGTCAGAGCAAGAGTATGAGGAAGAGCAAGAACCTCCCAAAGTTGAGAGCAAGCCAAAGGTCCCCCTTAAAAGTGCCCCACCACTCATGAACTTCAATGATCTACTCAGGCTGGCCGAGAAAAAGCAGTACGAACCGGTGGAGATAAAGGTAGTGAAGAAGACAGAAGAGCGGCCTATGACTGCAGAAGAACTTAGGGAGCGAGAATTCCTTGAACAAAAGCGGAGGAAAAGGAAAGCTGAGACAGATGCAAGATTACCACCAACCAGAAAAGTACCCTCTCAGAAAGAAAGTGTGGGCACAAAACTTAGCAAAGATTCCGGAGACACGCATCCTTCTTCCAAGGGTACTCCCCTTCCTTATGCTGAGAAGAAATCCAGACCCAGCGCATCTAATGAGAAACACTTGCGTCTATCTTCATCCAAATCCATGCCAGGAGAAAGGACCAAAGTAGTATCTGGCAATTGCGCCCAACCCTTGCCTTGTGAGCGCCGTGACAGACCTGTTTTCAATGGGGCTGGAAAGCCCCACTCCAGCACCTGTTCACCAAGTATCCCAAAGACTTCTGCTAAAGGGACTCCAAAATCCGCTACTGAGCACAAAGCCAAAAAATCTCCTCATCCTAGCCGTTCCAGGCCTGGACCCATGGTCACCCCACACAATAAGGCCAAGAGTCCAGGTGTCAGGCAGCCAGGCAGCAGCTCCAGCTCGGCCCCTGGGAGGCCTAGCACAGGGACTGCTCAGTCCACAGTTAGTTCTGGCCCCGTGCCCAGGCGCCAGAATGGCAGCTCCAACTCAGGACCCGAGCGATCAGTCAGTGGGACCAGGAAGCCAACCAGTGACTTAAATCCCCCAGGACGGACAGTCAGTGGTACAAGTGGCCTTGGTCGACCTGCAGGCAGTTCAGGTTGCCCTGGGCGACCTACCAGTGGCTCCGGTGGTTCTGGGCGGCCTGTGGGCAGCTCTGGTGGCCTTGGGCGGCCTATGGGCAGCTCTGGTGGCCCTGGGCGGCCTGTGGGCAGCTCTGGTGGCCCTGGGCGGCCTGTGGGCAGCTCTGGTGGCCCTGGGCGGTCTGTGGGCAGCTCTGGTGGCCCTGGGCGGCCTGTGGGCAGCTCTGGTGGCCCTGGGCGGCCTGTGAGCGGTCCACATGACATTCGACGACCAGTGAGTGGCTCAGGGGCCCCTAGGCGGTCAGTCAATGGCCCTGGCCAATCAGTAGTTCCAGCTGGACGAATTGTCAGCAGTTCAGGCCCTGGTAGACCAGTGAGCAGCTTTGGACCTGGGCGAACAGTTAGTACCTCAGGTCCCTCTCTGAAGCCCAAATGCACTGTTGTCTCAGAAACGATTTCTTCCAAGAATATAATCAGCCGATCCAGCAATGGACAGATGAATGGAATGAAGCCTGCCTTATCTGGCTGCAGATCTGCCCAAGGTAAAATTTCCCCTCACCCTGAAAGTATTTATTTGTCACTAGGAAATTGGAAAGAATATTTTGTTTTATATAACCAAAGACCCTCTGAACTCTTCTATGTGCTTTCAAATGTATTCTTGTGTTGATAGAATCCTGATGTTTTGTCTGTCCTATGCCAGAGAGTTCCTTTAGTAACCATGGCTTGGAAAAGTCTCTAGAAAGAGACTTATCTAGGGCCTTCTGTGTTTACTCCTGTAATGTCTCCAAGTGCAGTAAACTTAGCTACGGGGTTTGTAAGACAGGGTGAGTGTATATGCCTTTTGTGGTTCAATGAATGAGTTCATCTTTACCTCTTCATGAAGACTGTGGACACCTGTCTTCAAGGACTGGCGTGTATTTGTAAGCTTGAAGCCTTTTGTTGCATTATTTGTCCATTAAATATTTGTTAAGCACCCACTATGTGCCAGGAACTATTTTAGGTGGCCTTGTGTTTCTGCTCCTTACAGTGGCCCTAGCTACCAGTCCTGTAGGATTCTGCTGTCCCAAGGTATGGGATCATTGGTGGTACCTACTAACTGCTAGGTCAGAGTTTCTACATAGTATTAAGGATTTGTTGAAGCACTTGTTAGGCACCATGGAGAATATAAAAAGAAACAAAAGATGAGATTCCATAGTTTAAACTACCTAATTCAGTCAAAACATTGGTTCTTAACCAAAGACAGCTTTGGTCCCCAGTGAACATTTGGCAATGTCTGGAGACATTTTTGATTTACACAACTGGGGATGGGATGCTACTGGCATCTAGTAGATGGAGGCCAGGCTGATATTCTACACTGCACAGGACAGCTTCCCGACAACCAAGAAATATCTGGCCCAAAGTGTCAGAGTGCTAAAGTTAAAGAAACTCCGAGCTAAGGAGACAAGCCACGCATATTAAAAACAACTGTAGAACAACAAAGGGAGTGTCTGTAATCAAGGACTAGAAAGCAGTTGTTCCCAGATACTGGTCTATTGATCAGTGCCTGTCTTTTGCAGAATTTTTAATCAGTCTTTTGACAAAATGACAAAAATCAGGATGATGCAGTGAGTTTTTCCTTAAAGTCAGACTTGCTCAGTTTGAACAATTATCCATATCTGAGAATCTGTCATACTTCATTGGACTTTTTAAAACTTCAATGGAATTATGGTGATAATAGATGGTAGATTGTTACCTTTGGCATCTTTTCTTGGCATGAGTAAAATTAGTGATCCTTTAGTGATTTGTAATTTTTTTAAAAGAAATTGTACTAGTCTTTTAAATCCAAACGAGTAGGAACTACTAAGCTAGAAAATGTAACAGTTCTAGTAAGCCCTGGGATAGACAGGAATTCTATTCCTTGTGGGTACCATGAAGCAACAGGGATGATGTAGTAATGAGTTCATGCTGGGGGCCAGTTGGTGGCTCTGGTTGGTTGGTTGGTTGGTTGGTTGATGGCTGCGTTGGGTCTTCGTTGCTGTGTGCGGGCTTTCTCTAGTTGTGCTGAGCAGGGACTCCTCTTAGTTGCAGCGTGCGGGCTTCTCATTGCGGTGGCTTCTCTTGTTGCGGAGCACAGGCTCTAGGTGCGCGGGCTTCAGTAGCTGTGGCTTGCAGGCTCTAGAGCACAGGTTCAGCAGTTGTGGCGCACTGCTTAGTTGCTCCGTGGCATGTGGGATCTTCCCAGACCAGGGCTTGAACCCGTGTCCCCTGCATTGGCAGGCGGATTCTTAACCACTGCGCCACCAGGGAAGACCCTGGCTCTGGTTTTTGAGGCTACCATCTTAATGAGTTCTTAAAATCTCAGCTTACATAGGACTTTGTTGGGACTACTAAGTTTTAATGGTCTTATAAATAATGGCTTTTCTATTCTTAGGTCCTCAAAGGCTTCCCTTCCCGGGTAGTTACAAAAGGCAGCGAGAATATGAAGAGGAGGGAGATGATGATGAATATGACTCTGAAATGGAAGATTTTATTGAAGATGAAGGAGAACCTCAGGAAGAAATATCCAAGCACATTCGAGAAATCTTTGGCTATGACCGAAAAAAGTAAGGCTAAAGAAGATTTAGATATATATACTTTTTATTTTGAATAATCCCATGCTATGGGGAAAAAAAGTAAACATTAATAGTAGAGGCATTGAATACAATTCTTAATTAGGAATCCTTGCATGATTGTTTAGATTTACTTTGTTGGCACTTAATATTTAAGAATTAATGCAGAATTATTTGTGTAGTTATTTGTATGAGGGCCAAAAAATATCCCTTTTTAACTGTTCTCCTTATAAGATATATATTTAATGAGAGTGAAGCAGCTTGGTGTAGTAGAAATGGATTGGCTTTGAAATCAGAAAGCCATCCACAGAGCTATGTTGAAAGCCAGTTTGATCTGACACCTGCTTTTCTTTGATGTAAAAAACTTTGCTACTCAAAAGTGTGGTCCCTGAACAGCAAGCAGTGTGGGACCAACAACATTGACGTCACCCGGGAACTTGTTAGAAATGCAGGCTTTCAGGCCCCACCTTAGATCTGAATCCAGATCAGCTTTATAAGGTTCCCAAGTGATTCACATGCACATTAAAGTTAGAGAAGCACTGATATAGAGCAAAGCTCGGGGTTTGAATGGAAGTTCCACAGCTTACTAGCTGGGTAAACTTGAGTAAGTTATTTTTTAAATGACATTTGGGAGGATTAAATGAGGTAGTATACAATTGACCTGTGAACAATATAGGGGTTAGGTAAAATCCATAAGTAACTTATAGTCAGCCCTCCGTATATATGGTTCCTCTGTGTACCAGTTCCTCCCTATCTGTGGTACCACATGTGTAGATTCAACCAGTCATGGATTGTGTAGCACTGTAGTATGAAAAAAAATTCTCATGTAAGAGGACCCATGCAGTTCAAACCCATGTTGTTCAAGGGCCAACTGTATAAGTAAATCTGTCAGCACTTGCCCTCTCCTTTGAAGTCATGGATATTAGAAATTAGAAGGCAATAGTAAGAAAAGGTCTTTAAAAAAAATTTAGCGGAAGAAAGAACTGGATTAAAAATCAGATCTAAAAACCTAATCTTAGTAGTGTCGTAAGCTAGCTATATGCTTTTGGTCAAGCTGTTATCTGCCTCAATCTCTGTTCTGAATCCATGAAACTCAAATGAGATTAATATATATATAATAATTTTCATATATATTGTGCTTTCATGATTTTAATATAAACTGTCATGTAAATAGAGGTGAGTGAGTTGAGCAAATGTTGTTGGATTGGTACTTTGATCAAAATTAGATTCAGGAATAGTTGCCTTCTGGAAATATTAAGGGGTCATTTAATTTATCTTTACTTTAGAATCTCCCCTTTACCCAACCTCTGCCCACCTCACTGTCTGCCAAACAAGGAGGAATAATCCTAAATGTATGTTTGATTTAGTTATAACGATGTTGGTTTTAAAAACAGGAGGATGTAGTTCCTTTAGAAAATTGGGTTTTTCTTTTTTTTTAACAACTTTGATTTTCTCTTATCAGATACAAAGATGAAAGCGATTATGCCTTACGTTACATGGAGAGTAGTTGGAAAGAGCAGCAGAAGGAAGAAGCAAAGAGGTAAGCACAGATGTAACACGTTTGTGCAGAAATGTCCTAAAAATTCTTTTCTGTTCCCTCCTTCAGTTGCATCATTGGGAGCAGGGGCTTTGGGCCATGCTGTTTGAATTCCAATCCTACTTACTTGCTGTGGGGCTTTAGACAAATTCCTTAGCCTTTTAAATCTGTTTTCCCATTTATAAAATGAGAATATACTGTTTTCATTCATTGAGGTTTTGTGAGGATTAAGATAATGTGTACAAGTTGCCCAGTGCAGTGACTCACCCATGTAGGCACACAATAAATGCTAGAGGCCTCCCCTGATCCCATTGTAGCATGTTATTTTTCTTTCCCCATCCTTAATTCCCTTTCCACATCAGATACATCTCAGCCTTGCTAACCTGTACCACCGCTGGCCTCAAGGACCTGTTGAGGAATATGAAATTCCCTATGTCTGATTCCTGTTTGGCCACCTGATATCAAATAAATGATCATTTCTTGGGTAGGGGTAACAAATGATTACTTTGTTTATAATGTTAACTTGGTGAAATAATTCACCTCATTCTCAACTCAGAATATTAAACCTCTTTCTCCCTCTTGCCGTCCCTCCTCTAACTAGATAAAATATCAAACTAAAGTGTTGGGAAGGGAAAAGAAAAGAATGTTATTTATTGAATAAATGTTTCTTGTTCTTTATTTTTTAAAGCTGATGAGATAGTTTATATTTATTACTGTAATGGGAATATTAAGGTGTTGAGGTTATATGTAAGGTCTTTTTTCCACTATAACTTGAGGCAGTGGCAGTGGCTCCTGGTAAAAAGTATTCCTGCTTAGTCTGTTTTCAGTGGTAAAGGCTTGAGGCATTTTGAGTGCATCAGCACATTCCATGTAAGCTCCCAGTTGAAATTTCATTTTTGCTTTTTTAAAGAGAGCAGTAATTTCATGTATATTGATAAATACCCCCTTTTTTTCCCTGACAGTTTAAGACTAGGTATGCAAGAAGATTTAGACGAAATGAGACGTGAAGAAGAAGAAATGAGACGTCGAAAGGCCAAGAAGCTGAAGAAGCGTTAGCTGCTGCTTTTATTTATTTTTGTGAAATTCTGAAAACAGTCTGCTGCAAGGAAGTCCTGCCTTCAGACTGAAGAAGCCCCTTATTTTAGAATTCTACTTGGGTACTCAAGGAGAAGGAATGCATACTGTCATCTATCTGCAGGCTGTCGTTAGAGCATAAAGTATTTTCAGATACTTTCCAGGGTGAAATCTGTAATGCAGATGACATAACACCCAGTGAGTGCTCTTATGAAGCTAACTGTTCACAGGTGCCACCCTTGATCCTGATGAGCTATGCACTCTCACGTGGGGCCGCTCACAAGTCAGCCAATCTTACGTTATTCCTTTGCTGCTCCAAAAGGAAAAAAAAAAAGGATTGCTCCTTTACTTCCGTAATTCTGCTGATGTGTGAGTACGGCACTGCCTGGCTCCCAATCAAATTTATTTTGTCTTGATGAGGAAACTGGCCCTTCCATTAATGCTGCCAGCAATAAAGTGACCTGTCCTAACCTATATGTTTGGATTGAGAACTTGAAAATGTAGAGTAGCTGTTATAATTATATGGATGTCATTTCTGTGACTTTGCAGTAAAAAGTAGAATAAATTGTATTCTGCATTATTCATGGATTGGATGCTGAGCATTCTTATTCACTAATTTAGGTGATCAGGCAATTAACAAAAATTTTTCCAAGTTAAAATACAAGTTATGCCATTTTATATAAGAATATTCTTTTCCACGGTTTACTTTCAGATTTATTGTTACGTTGGCTTTAGTGTAAAATAGACAAGGTCACTGTGCTGTTTGATTTTTATCTAAAAATTTCATTTTTATATTGAAGAAAAAATACTTATTTTATTCAAACATTAGATTTGGACGAGTAATAATAGTTTAAAAAATAAGGAAGTGACATGTGAGGCTCCCCTCCTCCCCGTTCCGCTCCCCCATTATAGAGATATTTTGGAATCCAAGGTGCCCTGGACCTTTGCATGTTAATGACTTTGTATTTTTATCTTAAATTCTTTAGTGATTAACGGTAAAAAACCAAAAACTAAATTTATGTGTATCAAGACCACCACCTTCTCTCTTTGCCCATATTGCACTTTTATTTCAAACTATGCACTGTGAAGAGATTTTTTTCCCAGGTGGAAAGGATGTTCCCTGTTACTGGTATTTACTAGGCTGTGGAACTTCTTCATTCTCACCTTTCTTCAAGTCATATCTATAGACTTGTTATATCTCTTAAGCCTCAAGTCCAAGCACTTCCAATCGGGCTGACCTAGGTTCTGGCTGGAGAGAAGCCAAGTCTCAAGTAAAGTCAGCAACAGAAAATGAGGTATGATGATGCCAGAGAGCGTTTGTCCTTGACTCTGAGGGTTGGGGACAGTGGGACATAAGCTTGTAGAACAATTCTGTAATAAACATTGTGGCTATCTTAAGCCATTGAGTGGTGGGGATTAGGAAGTAGGTGAGGTTATCCTACAAGAATCCTTACTCTTCAACAGGTCTAAAAGTTGTTTTTGTATATTCTTTGTTATCCGTAAAGCTTTCTTTATTCTCAACTTTGGGTGTTACAGATTATCACTATTAGCCTTCCTTAATGGGATGACCCATCCTTAATGGGAATACTAGTCCTTTTAAGACTTTTGACTCATCTTGAATTGAGTTTCAAACTTTAAAAACGCAAGAACTTAATTTTGAAGTTGAATCCTATGAAAGGTGTCTTCATCACTAGGAATAACACCCTTCTAATGATCGCATAGAACTGTTAAACACTGGTGGCAGAAAAGCCTATTGACTGCCTCTCACCAATCTCAAATACCTTCAGTGAAACTGATTCAAGGGTAGTGTGATATTCCATGTAATAAAACAGGTTTGGAACATTATTTCCTTTGCTGTCACTTATGTGATTTTTCTTTTCCCCTTCAAAAGTCTGGTTTGCTTGAATATATTTTTTTCACTATTCAGACTCGTTGAAATCTGTAGTTGGAATCAAGTGCTTGTCACAGCTGAAAGATTTCTGGTGGCTTAAAGCTTACTAGCACTTTACTCAATGATATTGTGCAGTTATTTGTACAGAAAGGCACCATTGTGCTAGCTAAAAGTTCCAGAACTTGGTAGAAAAAGTCAGGTTGTGTCCTTATGTGTCATCACTTCTGGGTGCATTTCTCCTTCTATAATACAGATGTTGATTTCAGTTTTCTTCAGCATCAGCATTATAAAAGGGCACTCCTGTAGCTCATTAAAAAAAAAAAAGGTTCTGAATCTTTTAATCTTAGCCTTGTTTCCAAATCCTGTCTTCCATTTTGTTCTGCATCTCCTGACCACTCTTACAAAAAGCTCACAAACCTTTGAAGAAACTGGAATAGGCTGTTATTTTATCAAGTTTACAAATTAAGTGCTTGATTTTTAATGTGTCCTCTACTGTTTTGATTTTCAGATTTTATTAATATTTGAAGATGTGCCTTTTATTGGATAATGTTAAGTCACGAATGTAGTAATGTTATTTCAGTATTGTAATAATGTTACATGATCATGGATGCGGCATCCTCAAATATGTGAAGGGAAAGTAGTTTTCATAAAACTCATATAGCTCTGATTGCACAGTCCCACTTGCTTTAGGTATTGCTATGTCAAAGCAGGGGGGACTTTCTTTAAAGGCTACTTTCAGAACTTGTCTTTGTATTTTCTCTAAACTAAATGCAATTATGTCCATTTGGAGGCCAGGGTACCACATGTCACAGGCAGCCTTACATGTGTGCCGTGAGAAGGTTCAAAGACTGTTAACAAGAAAGTCTATGGGAACTCGAAATTTCATTTTTTAATGTAATCCCCAAGATCTTTTCCAAGAAATACTGTTTTGTATTTTATAACTTAAAAGCAGCTGTTAGTACATTTCTGAGATATAGCAGGAGACCAAAACATGTTTGGAAAGAGAATAAATATATGAAGAGAGACTGGTTGTATTATTTTCAATGTGCTGAATATATTAGACTACTATTTATTTTGTGAATGGATGTGATGAAATAAATATTCAGGTGTTTAGTGTATGATTAAGAGTGGAATATAGATGTCTTTGGAGTTATTAAATCCATGTCTTTTACATAATGGACAAATCAAGTTTAAAGAAACATTTACATAGCATAGCTTGTTTTCTGGTGCTGTTGACCTGCAAGAGAATCTACTTTTGCATATACAGATAAAAGTTTTGCAATTTATGTATAAAAGATATTGTAGGCATTAAAAATATTTTATTGATATTTTCACTGGTTTGCATTTATTTACTAAAACTCATATTCCTTATTTCATCACCCTGAACATTATTCCAGCTAGAAACCCCAGTAGACTCATCGGACTTCAGAGATAGGGTTTACCTCCTTACACACACCTCTGTTCCTTCTCCCTTACACATTCCCGTCTGCTCAGCCCCTGCCACTGACACCTCTCCCCTCTTGCACCACCAGCTTAGAGAACTATTCTGGTATCAGACACCCAAGTTAGGAGAACTGTTTGGAGGTGTAGTCGGGGAACAAGGGAAGAAGAAGAACTGGGTATATAGTTCCTCTTTTCAAGAAATTGAGTGGTTCTAATCCCCTATAATACAAAGAGCCTGAGAGAGCTGGGAAGATGAGTCCTTAGGAATATATGAGGCAAGTGGGCACAGCCATGCAGCCAGAGAATGTAGGCACTTAACTCAATGGAATGTGTTGAGTCTAGGTCATACAGGTATCATAAAAGATGCTAGTATCCTAGATTTATAAATTGTAACTTTTTGCTTATGAATTTTGAATTCACTTTTTCTATTAAAAAAAGTAATCCATACAGTGCATAGAGGCACTTAAAAATACTTCAGCAAACAAATGCCAAATAGCCATCAACAATATGCTGTGTAACCAAAGATCTACTTTGTTGGTAAGTGTGTACTTCTGAACAATGAAACCATTGGTCATCCCAAAGCAACCACAGAATGGGAGCAGTTCCATATAATTTATTTTAAAAGTATTTGCTCCTGTTAGGTTTTCTTTCTTGCTTTTAGGGTCAGAAAGCTCAAACCACTTTTAGAGGGCTTATTGGGGATATCCTAGGGCTCAGACACCCAGATTAATTGCATGGGTCTTATACTTAGGTTCTCATTCTTGGTCTCATGAACTCAAGCTGCATCATACTGAGGACTGGGCGGTTAGCTTTTGTTTCTACACATGCTGCCTGGATCAGCAGCAGTCACTGCTAGAAGAAAAGGCAACTTCTTGTTTATTCAGGTGAGGAAGACTTTTGAACCAAGAGGTAGTCAAGATCTTGGATAACCCAGCCTCTCTTGCGTGGCTCCTTTCCTTGGCATGTAAAAGCATACCAAAGAGAAGACCTGGACCTTAATTTTGACTCTGCTACCGAGAACTGTGTGGGTTGGTAAGGTACTTATGCCTCTCGACTTCATTTTTGCCATTTTGTAAAATGAGGCTGAGGTTACTATAAGGATTAAAATACTGTATAGTTTAGTATCTAGCACCCAATATGAAAATGCCCTTTCCCCACATGGTGTAAGCTTTGGGCTTAATGATAGCTGTGAAAAGGCCACAGAGAAATACCCCCAGAGAACAGGCTTAAAGTTGCTGCAATCTCTAACCCTTTCTGTAACATTTACATTTTTCACCCCTGCCTGGACCCAGGACCTTGGACCCAGGAGAAAGGTATTATGTGGGAAATAGGTCTAAAGAGCTCTAGAGGATTTCTATGTTCAAGGGTACAGAATAGGGGACAAATTGAAGTAGGTATCTTAGTCTTAATGCCACTCTTACAGACTATGAAGCAGAGGGCACCAAATCACTCCCATCCACCCAACTACCTCCCAACCCTCCATCTCCCTGTTTTGAGCTAACAGAATACCAAGTCTTCATCTTTAAAAGTGTGGTAACTTGTTACATAAAATGTGACAAAATGGTATGCAATTACTTTATGTGAAACCAACAGGAACAGTACAGCTGGTCAGGAAAGCTTCAGAGCTGCATTACTTCACCAGGATCATCTTTGCTTATTTCCACCGGAGTCTGGGGGGGAAAAAAGTATGTCAGGTGGGTCTTGCCTAGTGCTTGCTAGGGTGTGGGGCTGAGATAGCTGCCCTCAAGGGCAGGCAGGGGTAGCTGTGTCCAATTCTGTCTCACCTAATGCCTCCAATCCCAGTTGCCACAGGGGCTTAGCAGTGTGGGAGCTGACAAGAGGCAAAGAAAAGATGAACATCCAAGGTCTTAAGAGGAGGAGAGAGGAAAGAGACATCTGCCACCAGAACCGTTTTACAGACCAGTGTTTACCTGATGAGGGACAGTTAAGCGTGGGTTGCTGGTGTGGGCTAAGTGGTATAGAAGGCTGAACATATAAAGTGTCCCATGAGCATGAGACTAGGTCAGCACTGTCAGACAGCTTTGAGGCTGGGCCTGAAATATCTTTATACCTCCAGTTTTTTTGAAAGACACTGAAGAACTTAAAGAAAGTAAAGACTCTTAGGAAAAGATGTATAAAAGATCACATGAAAGAGGGAAATCTCTCAACTCGAAGTAGATAGTGAATAAGAATAGAAGTAGGTATGCTACAGTAACTTTTTTAATAAAGAAGAGAGTATTTGTTTCTAAAGTTGGATTTTGATGCTTAGTTCATTTATCCCGGGGAATACATTTCAAAGTGGGAAGAGAGAACACAGTTGAAGGCACATTTACCCCTCCTGGGGGATACTTATATCCCTTCCACATTGTTCCTGCAATGAGAAGCATCCATAAGACAACGATCATTGTGGGGCTTCTTGCTTAGCTGGTGGTGTGTGCAGGGGGAAACAGGCGGTTCTGAAAGGTGTGGTGTTCTATTCCCTGAGTCCTGGAAACTGGGCTGTCTTCATTCAAGACCAGATGATGGATGGTCCAGCATGATAGCTCCTGGCTGAGGAGCTTCGTGGTCTAGTCTGACCTGAAGTGGCTCGCCATGGCTATTTGGTGGTCAGAGCTCAGACACCAATTGTGACATCAGCTCCTGTGACCTTGGGGATCAGAGTGAGTAGCTATGGGACAGTTGGCCAGGATGCCAGATGTGTAGAGGCTGAAGAGCCCTTAGCAGGAGGGCCCCATTCTTTAGTGACTCTGTGTGGTTAGGATCTAGCTGATATCTTTTTTTTTTTTTTTTTAGCTGATATCTTTATTAACTCATCACCTGCCAAAATTTTGACTACTTGCTTTATGCAATCAGATGCAAAAAAAAAAAAAAAAACACTGCTGTGAACAAAGCCAAATAAAACACACCCTGGATTAACTGGGAGGAGTGACTGGGTATGTACGCTATAAGCAATTACTTAAATACTATTGTTAGGCTATTCAAAGAAGAAAAATCTTGCACTTTGCAAAATGGCACAGTTAAACCCTCATCGTGCAGGGGAAGCCTCCTATCAACTTCCCTGAGAAGGGAAGAGAAGGAAGATGGGCTATTATGCCCATTTCATAGCTGGAGAAACCGAGGCACAGAATAGTTTCAGTGGTTTGGTCAGGATCACACTGTGGCAGTGGCTCAAGCTGAACAAGTGCCCAGTGCCTCCATCTGCATCCTCCCCGCCCCCCCCACAGGTCTGACTGTTGGGCCAATACTCTCATAGAAATTCTGGGGCAGATTGAGAAAACAGACAAACAAAAGAACCACCATCATGCCTTGCTCCTAGTATGGGCCTAGGACTTGATAGATACCCATGCCTTCTGGAGGAGCCTCCCAGAAAACCTGCTCCTGTAACTGGCATATTACTAAGACTCTTAGAGTTAAGTTTAACAATGGGAACATCTTTGAAAAAACTGGTCTGAATGGCACGGGGTGGGATTTGAGAAACCCAGGAAATGGTTTGCTAAAAGGCCACGGCTACTAATGTTTCCTATCGGCAGGCTGGTCTAGTGGAATGAGTGAGAGAGGTATTAAGTCCTGAGATCTATGCTTGCACCCCAGGGGTCTGTGTGGCCCTAGGTAAGTATAGTCACCAGTAACTCTTTGTTGACTGGTTCATTATTTTGCCTAGTTGTTAAGTTAGCATTTACTAAATGCTAATTGTCAAGCTTTGCAATAAATGCTTTACATGAATTCCCAAATGTAATCCTCACAAAAACAGAAAGGTACTGGAACATCTCCATTATACAGAGGAAGAAACTTGAGGTTCAGAGAGATTGAACTTTCTCAAGGTCACATGGCTAGGAAGTTGCAAGGTTAGGACCTGAACTCAAATTTACACTAACTCCAGTTTCAGCGTCTGCCAAAGAGGGCATTAAAAACGCTGGTCTAATTTATTACAGAGTTTGCATGGAGAAAATAAGTTAATAGGTGGAACAGCCTTTGAAAAGAATACCCAGGAGGTATGGTTATTGACAAATCTTCGAACCAGGGCTTGCTGTCCTCAGCACTACCCCCCAGATTCTTTCCCCTTCCGCAGCCTATTTTATTTTCCAGAGGAATGTAAGCTTTCCATTGAGATTGCAGGGTGCCACCGAGTTCTCTTGAAAGGGAAGGATCCAGCCCAACAGACCTTCACGCCCACTCACAGCTGCTGATCTTCATCCAAAATCCGGCTCCTCAGGTGTGTCTTGCTCTCCTGAACAGCCTACCTCTCTTTCCACTTCAGAGTTGGAGGCTGAGGAAGAAAGAAACTCAAAGGCAGAGCTGGCCCAACTCATTGGCTCTGTATGTGACTGGAAGGGCTGCTGAAAAGGTCCCACCAATGTCCACATTCCCTTTCCTCCCAGCAACCACTGATCCACTTGGCCTGAAATCCAGAAGTCAGGCACTGTCTCCACCAGACCCCTTATAAATTCCATAGTGCTTTGAAATAAGTGATGTTAAGTACCCAAGTGGAGGGGGAAAGGCTTAAAGATGTCCCAATGGGATGGGAAGTAGCCTGGGAAACTAACTTTGTTCCCACCACATCCTGACCTCTTATTAGTGGTGAGACCCCAACTATCTTTACTGTTTGGTCAGAAACGCCAGCTGGGAGGGTTAGCCAGAGCCAGGACTGACTACGAGGGATTAACAGGCAAGGTCACTCCTTACCACAGACTCTGGAAATGTGCCCATGTAACATGCAAATCCAACAAAAAGCATCCAGCCAAGCACGATCATGATAATAAGTAAAACAATTTCTAAGACACGATTGCACAGCAAAAGACTATTCACCAAGATCTTGACAAAGGAGTATGCTCATGAAACCCTCAGTTGGTAGAGGTCTCGCATGTCAGTTCCAGTCCTTAGCTCCAAAGGATCTGCAACTCCCTAGTAGAGAAGCTGGAGTCTAGTAGGGCATTGTGACATCACTGATTATATGGCCCAGGCCACAACAGGTCAGAGAGACTGCCCCCAGACCAGCAGTTGAGCAGCAAACTAAGCTCTTTGAATGCATTATCTCACAACAACAATATGAGGTAGGTACTATTATTTGTCCCATTTTACTAATGAGAAAACTGAGGTTTACAGAGCCTGAGTGACCTGCACTAGGTCACACAGGTGATGCTCCAGATCAGGGCCCAGTTGCCTGTTAGGAAGTTGGGCTCTTTAGACTAGAGACAGGGATTGGGAAAGGTGTGTTCCTAGGTCTGTGACAGCCGTGAATGAAACAAAACTGAATTCTAGAGAAATGAGAACTCTTTATTTCTGTCCTTGCAATCCCTCCCCTCCCATCTCAAGGGCTGTCTCACCACCATTTTATACCATTCTTCAATTCCTTTGGTTAGCTCCTGTCCACTGGTTCTCTTTTCTTTTCTTTTTATTATTTTTAAATAAATTTATTTATTTATTATTATTATATTTTTGGCTGCATTGGGTCTTCATTGCTGCTCTCGGGCTTTCTCTAGTTGCAGTGAGCAGGGGCTACTCTTTGTTGTGGTGCGCAAGCTTCTCATTGCAGTGGCTTCTCTTGTTGCGGAGCACGGGTTCTAGGCACACGGACTTCAGTAGTTGTGGCTCGTGGGCTCTAGAGCGCAGGCTCAGTAGCTGTGGCACATGGGCTTAGTTCCTCCGCGGCATGTGGGATCTTCCCGGACCAGAACTTGAACCTGTGTCCCCTGCACTGGCAGGTGGATTCTTAACCACTGAGCCATCAGGGAAGTCCTGGTTCTCTTTTCTTGGCCTTCAAGAAGCCATAAGTATCCTTGTCCTTTACTCACAAAAACCTCCAACTGTTGCTGTTGGCTCCCTTCTTAACTGTCCTGTTTCTTAACTGCCTTTTACGACCAAACTTCCTAAACAAGCGGTCCATACCCAAAGCCTTTCTTTCCAGTCCACGCTTTTCTTCCATGCATCACATCCTGACTTCTGCCCCCACCTCACTACTTAAGATGCTCTCTCGGAGGTTACCAAAGATCTCCTTTTTGTCACGTTTAATGACCTTATCTTGATCCCTTTGACCTCCCTGCATTGGTACAGTGGACCTCTCCCTCCACCAAAGTTCCTCCTACATACACATCTCCCTATTATTTTCATATTCCCTTTATTTTCATGATAAATCATTGTAAAACATGAAACTATCCAAAGATGTATAAAGAAAAATGTAATACTCTCCCCCTCTTTCTCAGCCACATGATGTAACCAGTGTTACCAGCTTAGTGTGTGTTCTTCTGCCCAAGACTTCTCTACAAGCTTGCAAATATCACTACACATATAGAGGGATACAGAGGGGTTTTTTCAGTTTTGTTTTATTTAAGGTGATCACACTACATATGCTACTATGTAACTTGCTTTTCTCCTATAACAATACATCATGGACATCCTCCTGGGCCAATTGATTAAAAATCTAAATACATTCCTTTTTTGTTTCTAATAATAAGCTTTATTGAGGTATAAATCACATATGATAAAGCACACTCATTTTTAGTGTACAGTTGATATGTTTTTTAAAATGTGTTAATCTTGTAACTACCACCACAATCAGGACAGAAAAAATTGTGATCATCTCAAAAAGCTCCCCGTGCGCCTCTGCAGTCAGTCCCTTCCCCCTAAATCCCTTGGTCCCTGGCAACGAGGGATCTGCTTTTGCATTTTCTAGAACTTCATATAAATGGAATCATAACCTTCTTCCACTGGCTTCTTTCACTTAGCATTAATGCTTTTGAGATTCACTCATGTTGTACAAGAGTTAGTTCTTTTTTATGGGATATTATTCCATTGTATGGATGTATCGGTTTACAAATTTACCTGTCAAAGAACATTAGGGTTGTTTCTAGTTTGGGGCTATTTTGAATAGAGATTTTGTTTTTTGCATAGAGATGTTATAAATATTTGTGTACAGCTTTTTAAGGGAATATAAGTTTTAATTTTTTAGGGTAAATCCCAGGAGGAGGATTGCTGGATCATATGAAAAGTGTCTGTTTACAAAAGACCCCGAATAGCCAAAGCAATATTGAGAAAGAAAAACGGAGCTGGAGGAATCAGGCTCCCTGACTTCAGATTATACTACAAATCTACAGTAATCAAGACAGTATGGTACTGGAACAAAAAAAGAAATATAGATCAGTGGAACAGGATAGAAAGCCCAGAGATAAACCCACACACGTATGGTCACCTTATCTTTGATAAAGGAGGCAAGAATATACAATGGAGAAAAGACAGCCTATTCAATAAGTGGTGCTGGGAAAACTGGACAGCTACATGTAAAAGAATGAAATTAGAACACTTCCTACACCATACACAAAAATAAACTCAAAATGGATTAAAGACCTAAATGTAAGGCCAGACACTATCAAACTCTTAGAGGAAAACACAGGCAGAACACTCTATGATGTACATCGCAGCAAGATCCTTTCTGACCCACCTCCTAGAGAAATGGGAATAAAAACAAAAATAAACAAATGGGACCTAATGAAACTTCAAAGCTTTTGCACAGCAAAGGAAACCATAAACAAGACCAAAAGACAACCCTCAGAATGGGAGAAAATATTTGCAAACGAAGCAACTGACAAAGGATTAATCTCCAAAGTTTACAAGCAGCTCATGCAGCTCAATATCAAAAAAAAAAA
This sequence comes from Delphinapterus leucas, assembly GCF_059928025.1. Lineage (NCBI taxonomy): Eukaryota > Metazoa > Chordata > Mammalia > Artiodactyla > Monodontidae > Delphinapterus > Delphinapterus leucas. Next base: position 37,379,804 of record NC_143135.1, read on the forward strand.
ACAACCCAATCCAAAAATGGGCAGAAGACCGAAATAGACATTTCTCCAAAGAAGATATACAGACTGCCAACAAACACATGAAAGGATGCTCAACATCACTGACCATTAGAGAAATGCAAATCAAAACTGCAATGAGATATCACCTCACACCAGTCAGAATGGCCATCATCAAAAATCTACAAAGAATAAATGCTGGAGAGGGTGTGGAAAAAGGGAACCCTCTTGCACTGTTGGTGGGAATGTAAATTGATACAGCCACTATGGAGAACAGTATGGAGGTTCCTTAAAAAACTAAAAATAGAACTACCATATGACCCAGCAATCCCACTACTGGGCATATACCTTGAGAAAACCATAATTCAAAAAGAGTCATGTACCACAATGCTCACTGCAGCTCTATTTACAATAGCCAGGACATGGAAGCAACCTAAGTGTCCATCGACAGATGAATGGATAAAGAAGATGTGGCACACATATACAATGGAATATTACTCAGCCATAAAAAGAAACGAAATTGAGCTATTTGTATTGAGGTGGATGGACCTAGAGTCTGTAATACAGAGTGAAGTAAGTCAGAAAGAGAAAAACAAGTACTGTATGCTAATGCATATATATGGAATCTAAAAGAAAAAAAAAACGGTTCTGATGAACCTAGGGAAAGGACAGGAATAAAGACATAGAGAATGGACTTGAGGACACAGGGAGGGGGAAGGGTAAGCTGGGACGAAGTGAGAGAGTAGCACTGACATGTATACACTACAAAACGTAAAACAGATAGCTAGTGGGAAGCAGCTGCATTGCACAGGGAGATCAGCTTGGTGCTTTGTGACCACCTATGGGGTGGGATAGAGAGGATGGGAGGGAGACCCAAGAGGGGGGGGATATGGGGATGTATGTATAACAAAGTGAATCAGCAGAAACTAACACAACATTGTAAAGCAATTATACTCCAATAAAGATGTTAAAAAAAATAAGAAAGAAAAGTGCCTGTTTAAAAATTTCTCTATCACTAATTTTCAGCAATTTTATTTTCAGGTTGCTTTGTGTAACTTTCTGCATGTTTCTTCTACCAGGGGTTTGGTGAACTTCTTGAATCTATGGGCTTATGGTTTTCATCAAATTGGAAAAACATTTGGCTACTGTTCCTTCAAACACTTTTTCTGTCCCCGCCTTTCCCCTTCTGTGACCTCTACTACTTGTGTATTAGACCAATAACCAGTGTGATTCTGTCCCACAGCTTGCTGGTACTCTATTCATTTTTCTTCTCTTTGTGTTTCATTTTGGATAGTTTCCATTGCTGTCTTTTTCAAGTTCACTCATCTTTCCCCCTAATCTTCGAAACTTCTGTTAATCCCATACAGTGTATTTTTAATTTGATTTTGTATTTTTCATCTCTAGAAGTTCAACTTATTTTTTTTTTAATTCTACCTTTCATTTTTCTCCACATGGTGTTCATGTTTTCCTTTACATCCTTGAGTATATTTATGAGATTGATAATAAGCATTTTAAGGAAGCTGTCTGCAAATCTATCATCTCTATCATTTCTGGGGCTGTTTCAATGGTTGATTTTTCTCTTTGTTGTGGGTGATATTTTCCTGTTTCTTTGAATGCCTGGTAACTTTTGGTTGGATGTTCAACATGGTGAATTTTACAGTGTTGAGGGCTGGATTTTGTTGTATTCTTTTTTTTAAAATAATTAATTAATTAATTTATGGCAGCGTTGGGTCTCTGTTGCTGCACACAGGCTTTCTCTAGTTGTGGCAAGTGGGGGCAACTCTTTGTAGCAGTGCATGGGATTCTCATTGTGGTGGTTCCTCTTGTTGCAGAGCACAGGCTCTAGGCACACGGGCTTCAGTAGTTGTGGCACGCAGGCTCAGTAGCTGTGGCTGTGGGCTCCAGAGTGCAGGCTCAGTAGTTGTGGCACACAGGCTTAGTTGCTCCGCGGCATGTGGGATCTTCCAGGACCAGGGCTCAAACCCATGTCCCCTGCATTGGCAGGTGGATTCTTAACCACTGCACCGCCAGGGAAGCCCTGTTGTATTCTTTTTGATAGTGTTGGGTTTTCTTCTGGGATGCAATTAAGTTACCTGCAATCAGTTTGAGTGTTCTGAGGCAAGTTTTAAGCTTTGTTATGGTGGGCCAGGAGCAGCCTTTACTCTAGAGATAATCATCCCCACTACTGAGCTATGACCCTTTTAAGCGCTCTCTCTGATGCCAATGGTATTAGGTCTTTCCGATCTGTGGAATTTCCCACAACTCCCAGCCCTTCTGGGAGCTCCAAGAAATGTTTGGCCTACTGTTTCTGGGTGGTTCTTTTCCGGGCCTCATGGAATTTTACCCCATGTGTGCACAGACAGAACTCAGCTAAAGACTCACAAGGGTCCCTGTGGAGATGTCCAGAGTTTTTTCTCTGCGGAATTGCCTCTTTTCAGTACTACATGCTGCAAATTCCTGGCACTTTGGCCTCCTTGGTACGCCACTATCTTTCTTTTCAATTCAGCTTCGTTTGGGTAACCCTCTCTGTGCTGCAGTCTGAAAACTGCCTCTGGGCAGTAGGCAGGGGCTTTTAAAGCTCATTTCTTTTGTTTCCTTTCTTTCAAAGTTCACAGTCTGGTGCTGGCCCTTGTGCAAGATCTGAAAATAATTATTTCATATATTTTATGCAATTTTCTATTTGTTTATGGAGAGAAGACACTCCTGTAGCAGTTGATTCTTCACAGACAGAAGCAGAAGTCTAACTTATTTTTTTAAATTCCTGTATAATATTCCACGTGTATTTCTTCTTTCTCTCTCTCTCCCTTTTTTTGGCCTAGCCGCATGGCTTGTGGGATCTTAGTTCCCCGACCAGGGATTGAACCCAGACCCCAGCAGTGAAGGCGCCGAGTCCTAACCACTGGACCATCAGGGAATTCCCTCATCTTTCTCCTAATAATGGTTATATCAGTCAAGATCTAGTCAGGAGATAGAAACTACACAGTAATTTGAACAGAGAATATTCGATAAAAAGAATTATTACCTAGGAACAGGAGATTAATGGAAGAGGTAGAAAGCTCTACATGTCACAGGAATAGCATATATAGGGAGCAGCCACCACCACTAGAACTGAGGCAAAGCATCCAAGGAAGGAATAAACTTGAAAGAGTCTCTGCCCTTCCAGGGATGAGATCCAAAACTTGGACAAGTGGTGGTCATGGTAGGGATATCCAATGAGCTGCTTTAGGCCGAACCTGGTACGTAGGGCACCACCCTCTGAGATGCTGGTGGAATCTGCTGGGAAGTCTCCATGGGGGGTGTCTGTCAAGCTTACTGATCATTGCTGAGAATCTACCCTCTGGGGATACGCCAGTAGAATGTACTGGGAAGCCACCTTGTTGGGGGTGGCAGAACTCATTGAGTAGCAGGAGTGCCACTGAAACTCAATGGAAAGCACCCTACACAGGGGCCACTGAAATTCGACAGAGGTGAGCACTACTGGATATCCCGACTCATGCCACTGGCAGCCACACAGTAGGACCAAGAACAAAAGCACACTGGAAGGAGGAAGTCTCTTCCTCCTTGCAGTATCACCCCCAGGCCCTCTATTGACAAAACTTAATATTGTGCCCACTAGCAAGGGAGAAATGCTTAAAAGGTCCATCTCCACAATAGCAGAGCAAGCAATAAATGGTGTATTTGGAACTGAAAGGTAATAAATTAGTAACAGGCACAATGTGCATTTAGATTTTTTTCCCAACTTTTTATCACCATAAACAATGCTGTGATTGTCATAAACAAAATTTCTTGGACACATTTCTCTTGCACGTTGCCAATTTTTTACTTAACCAGAGAAGCAGCAAAATGACCAAAAAAAAAGCACGCCAGTTCAGACAGAGCATGAAAATTGAGGGGCGATATAAAATCCTTAGAAAAAAGAACTAGTTTAAGAAAAGAAAGATTGCAGTTTCATTTCACAAGGTCAAAGGACATTTGTGGAAGGATGGCCTGAGATGCAGCATATGCTGTCAATGAATAACAATATAAGCTCCACACATCTAAAGAGTAAATGATACTGTCTTGTTTTTTTGGTTTGTATTTTTTTTTTGGCCGCGCTGCACATAGCCTGTGGGACCTTAGTTTTCCGATCAGGGATTGAACCTGGGCCATGGCGGTGAAAGCACTGAGTCCCAACCACTGGACCGCCAGGGAATTCCCAATACTGTCTTCTGATGAACAAAATTTCTAAATTTTCATGAGGTCCAATCTGTCTATTTTTTTCTTTTGTTGCCTACGTCTTTGGTGTCATATCCAAGAAATCACTGCCAAATCCAATGTCATAACGCTTTTGTCCTACATTTTTTTCTAAGAGTTTTATTGTTTTAGGGCTTACATTTAGGTCTTTGATCCATTTTGAGTTAATATTTGTATATGGTATTAGATAAGGATCTAACTTCATTTTTGCATATGGATATTCAGTTTTCCCAACACCATTTGCTGAGAAGACTGTCCTTTTCCCACTGAATGGTCTTGGCACTTTTGTCAAAAATAATTGACCATATATGTGAGGGTCTGTTTCTGGACTCTCTACTCCACTGGTGACATACTTAGAGTAGTCAAAATCACAAAGGCAGAAAGCAGAATGGTGCTTGCCAGGGGCTGGAGGGAGGGAAGAATGGGAAGTTATTGTTTAAAGGGTACAGAGTTTGTTTTACAAGATGAAAAGAATTATGGGGACAGATGGTAGTGATGGCTGTAAAACATTACGAATGTAATTAATACCACTGAACTGTATCCTTAAAAATGGTTAAGATGGTAAATTGTACATTATGTGTATTTTACAATTAAAACTTTTTTTAAAGAAGTAAATGATAAGGATACATTTGTCTGATATTCAGAATACCAAGGTTTTATCCCTAAACAATGTGTCTGATAGGACTCATAACTATGAAAGCAAAGAGTGTAAACAGAGATCAGAAGCAGAGGACCAAGAAAAACCATTCTTGTGTTTTTTCTCAAACTATAAACAAAGGAGCAGAATATACACTTTTCCCATTTCTTAGCCTGGGGACTTTTTTTCTCTTTTAATATAATTAACATCTTTGTATAATGCATACATCCTGGGTACTTTTATTTCTCTAAGACAAATTCCCAAAAGTGGGGTTAAAACTGGTATGTATATTTAATTTTGTAAACTTTTCTCCCCAGAACATTGTCAGTAATACGTCTGTTATTCAACAGGATATCAGAAACAAGGAAATAGGAAATACTTCACTAAACCTCAGTTTGCTCAACAGTAAAAGTGAGATAATAATTGATAATAATTCCATCTAGGGTTTTGTGAAGATTAACTGCAATGAAGCGCATAAAACTCTTAGCAATGTACCTTCCACATGGGAATTGATAGCTACACACATGCATGTGTGTGCACGCACGCACACGCGTGCACACACACACACACACACACAGGCGTAGAGTGTTCCTAGTGCCTATAATTCATCCATAGTTATTAAACCAGAAGAGAATTGGTGGTTTGGATGGAAGGCCTCTTCCATAAAAGGTTCTTTCATAAAAGATGGAAGAACCTTGTTCAGGCCTTACTTCTAACTTGATAGCTTTTCCTTGATTAATGGATTTCTGATAGGATCTGTTAAATCTTAGAATCTCTGGAAGTTTCAAAGTTTCTGAGGTGTGTTAGATCTGGCTGAGGTGCTCTTAACAAGCCTCTTATCCTTCAACCATCTCACCTCCTACCTTGTCTCCCGGCTTCCACTCTCCACTCCCCACCCCCCACCCCAAGTCTCTTCACAACTTATCTGTCAGACTTATTCTTTTTCAACTCAGTCAGATCGTGTCACTCCTCTGTTCAAAACCCTCCAGTGGCTTCCTCTCTCTCAGAGCAAAAGCCTAAGAAAGAAAAAAGCAGCCCCTGACATCTGGGAACCGGACTGACCTAGCTAGGTCTCAGTGTTGCTACAAGCTGACCTGGCCCTCACAGCTAGGCTCCTGTTGTCTCCTGTTGGATATAAACCATCTCAGAACACTGACATCAGACAGGGTCACTCAGACCATGATAAAATGAGACCAAACAAGGCCTCGTCATAATTTCTTCTAAGCAGAGACAAAAACAAGGTCACTGTGCAACCCAGGAAATACCCAAACATCCTCTTCTCTCTGCTAATGCGACTACTGGTTCTCTACCAATTATAGCCTTAACCTTGCTCTAGTTTACCCATCTGAGAGATAATATATATTGAGATACCCAATCATAGAATTGTCCCTGCCTTCTGACGGCACCCAATCCAAAGTAAAGCTTTGATTCCTTAAGCCCTCTCCCAAATCACGCAGAGCCCAAATCCTATAATAGGTTCTCTCCACACTCTTACTCAGCTGTCCCAGTGGTTCTCCACAGTATCTGCTCCCTCACGGGAAGGGGTAATCAACCCAAGTTGTTTAAGTATGGGTGTGTTCCTGATGGTCTCTGGTGGGAGGGCATTGACAAGCCAGAGTCCCAGTTGTCCGCAAAGTTCTTATAGTGGTTAGAATCACCCAGGCTTGTTAAAACAGATTGCTTGACCTCATCCCCAGAGTTTCTGATTCTGTTAAGTCTGGGGTGAGGCCTTAGAAACTGTATTTCTAACAAGTTCCAGGTTATGCTGAGGCTGCAGGTCTGGGGACCACACAGGAAGAATCACTGTCCTAAACCATCTGTGGCTCCCCCTTATTTCTCTGATGTAGCCTACTTCTGCTTCCTCACGTCTTCTTTGGACTCCAGCCACACTGGCCTCCCCCGCGGTTTTGACTCTCCCCAAGCACACGTCTGTCTTAGAGCTCTGGTTGCCCTCTAATATGGAATGCTTACTTTCTCACCTCTCAAGGAGACCTACCCTCACTTCCTTAACCTGCCTTTTAAAAATTATTCCCCACAACACTTAATCAGTTCTTACATACGGTCTAATTTACTTACTATTTTTATTGTTTTGCTCTCCTCCTACTAATAAAAGAATGACAGCCTTAGGACTGCTGATACTTTTGTCTATTTTGTTTACTGCAGTATCCTCAGACCTAGAAAAATATTGCAGGGGAGCAAAATTTGTCACCCTAAAATGTGTCTCTTTGGCAGGAGGGTTAACTTAGGATGCCCATTTTTAAGGCCCCAAAGACTTCCCCCTAACTGCCTAAAAGGATTTAGAGAGAAGGCCCGTTCCCCTAATTTAGGTGTCACCAGAGATATCTGCAAAGAATATGGGCTAGATGTGGTGGCGGGAACTCGGTAGAGCCTAGAAATCAGAGTCTCCTAGTCTCTGCAAGGGCCGGCAAACATTTGTTTACCAAGTATTTACTTTCTCCATGTGAACTGCCTTTCTCCCCTTTGAAGTCTCAAACCACAACCCCCAACATCCTCTTTTGCCATAGCTGAAGATGGTATTTAAGGTGAGGGCTTCGGCCATTAACACGAGTCACTCAGTTCTCCTGGGTCTCTCCCAGGTATACATGCTATTAACTTTTGTTTGATTTTCTCCTATTATTCTGTCTGGTGTCAGTTTACTTCTTAGACAGCCAGAGGAAGCTAGAAGAATAGAGGAAAATTTCTTCCTCCCCGACAATATCTAGCAAGTAGCCAATGCTCAACAAAAGTTTGTTGAATAAATAAGTGCTCCTTCCAGTCTTTCGCTTTCTTCTCCCAATAGAATCACAGCATTCCTACCTTTGGCTCTTCCTATAAATACAATCACCTTCCTGCCCACCCAACCTCTTGACAGTTACAATAGCCAGCTCCCAGGACTTTTTAGGCCCACTGGCTCAAACCAGGGATGCAAAGCAGGTAAGTAACTCATTCAAGGAAACCAAACAAGGCCCGCAAATTGCATCTCTTCGTCTTATTTCTCCAGATGACCTTAACCACCAATCTACCTTTTTTGTCTTCAAACTCTGTTGCCTGACTTTTTCCTCTCTCTGCCACCAACGCTGTTATGCTCTGCCCCGCCCCGCCAAAGGCACACCACCCTCACTCGGCTGTCTTATTTCCCAGTTCTGACAATTCTCCTCCTGCGTCCGTTTTCCTATCTAGCCCCCCCGAAATTTCTCTTTTGAAGCTCCATTACCTCTTCCTTCCTAAATCCAACCACAATTTGGGGTCTTTCTTGATCTTTCTCGATACTCTACTGAATTTATCACATCCTTCTCGAAGCTCTCCCAGAACAGCGCCAATATCTTCTACCTCCTTTACAGCTTCTCCTCGGGTCCTTCCTATTCCAGTCTTCACCGATGTCCCCAAGTTTCCCTCCAGCAAGCTGGGTCGTGGTTTCCTTGGCGCTCACGCGTTTCTGAACGCGCTCACGGTTCGCGGAGGAGCGGTGGTGAGACTCGGGGCGGAGCCTCGCTGAGCCTAGGGCGTTGGACACCGGTGGACTTTCGAGACTGGGAAGGGGCGGGGCCTTGGACCGCTCGGGAAGTTTAGTCCTCGGCAGCCTCCGTCCAGGACAGTGCGGAAGGAGATTCCGGGGCTGGGGTCTCAGAACGCGACTCACGGTCCTGGCTGGAGATGGAGTTCAACAGTGAGGGTGTGAGGCGACTGCTTGGCAAGGTGCGGCCAGCCCGCCGGGCAGGGTCTGGGGCGCCGGGGCTTGGGGGCGTTTCCACCCCTGGCCGGGCCACCTCCTTGGGGCGTTTCCCCGGCTTGTCAAGGGGCTTGGAGCGGGGGGTGGGCTGGCCTGAAGCCGGCTGCGGGGAGTGGCCGCAGGGAGGGCGCGGACCTCTCCTTCCCGAGGCCGGGGCTCTGGCTTCGCCTGCAAATCCGAGATCCCCCAACCTCCACCCGCTGTGAGACCTTCTCACGCCACCAGCTTCTCTTGGTCTCAGCTTCCAGCCCTCGCCAGTCCCTTTAACCATGCCTTTCTCTCTGTAGAAATGGCCTGCCCTCACCCCACCCCCTTTTTTTATGACTCGCGTTGCTAATCCTTTGTAGGACTCAACTCAGATGTCACTCCCTAGAAACAGAATCACTACCTCCTTTACTTGCTTTCAGAAATATCGATTATCACATCGTGGAGTAATTATTTACATACAAACCTTACTCGGGCGGTGAACTCTGATGGCAGAGAGAGTGCTGTAGTATTCCCATCACCTAACCTGACACGACGGAGTGCTGAGTAACTGTGCAGTGAATGAAAGACCTGTGTAGACTTAAGAATGAAGACAGGGTTGGAAGGCCCGGAAGAGATCCTCGTAATGTTGAAGGGTTGAGGTGGAGGGCTGACCCGGAAGTCTGACCTGCGTTTCTCGGGCATGACTAACGCCAGTTTCTATGTTACACCAGGCTCTTAGTTCAGGCTCTCTCATTCCCCACCAGTGTACAGTCTGAGGCAACCACCTTTTTCACCAGTTTCTTAGTTATATGATCCATAATGCTTCTTAAAACTTCCCTATGCGGAAACGGTACGTTTATGCCGTTTTTTTGTTTTGTTTAAAATTTTATTGAAGCATGAGACATGATACATTCAGAATAAAACAGTAGCAAAATGTAATGGCAGCAGTTAAATATGAATCATATACATGCACATACTTTTCTGGTTCTTTTGATTACATTTTCCTTTCAAGATAAACTGCTCTCTCTTTAGTTGGGTTTGCCTGTGTCTTTCTTTGTTGGGGCAGTTTGTACACCCCTTTGAGGTTTTGAAGCCTTATGATTGAAATTGTTTATATACTTGATTTGAATGATTTTATCTACCGTGACAGGTGTGTAGGTCTTGTAGGAAGAGAAGTATCATCGTCCTTAGGATTACACCCTTCCTGTCTCCTCTTCAGAGAACATGAAATTAAAAGAACCACTCTATCAAGTTTTTCAGTGACGGAACCATGGTGTATTGTCCAGGGGGAAGAATTGCTAAAGCTGAGAATAGAAAAAGAACTTCATAATTTTGGTGGAACTGGAATGCAGGAAAAAGACAAAAGAGAGACAATAATTTTCTCAAGGGTGGGACCAGTATAGTTGAGGAAGGTTTTTGTTTTTGTTTTTTATCATCAGTGCATAGCATGGAGTCTGGCACTTAGGTGCTTAATAAATGTCTGTTGGATGTGTACATTAAGGAGACCATTTAGAAACACGTTAGTCCAGCAGATATTTCCAAAGTTCCTTAACCCTCAAGGTAGGCAAATAATATAATAACTTAATACTTAGAAATAATTTTACTGCTGAAAAATTTGTGAAGTGAACAATACATTAAAATCAAGCAACTGTAAGGAGAACATGAAAAATCTATTGAAAACAAATGAAACCTAATAAGTATTCCAACCTAGATAAATATTCCAGCTTCGTGGATGTGAAGATGTCAGCTCTCTCCAGATTGATCTATAGAGCCAATGCAATTCCAATCAAAATTCTAACAGGGTATTTGGGGAACTTTTCAGACTGATTCTAAAATCATTTGGAAGGGCAGAAGGCCAGGAATAATCTTGACATTTTTACAGAGGAAGAATAGGTGTGGGACTTGCTCTACCAAATGTCAAGACTAGTAATGGAGGCTTAGTGTGATGTTGGTGTAGGACCGACAAATTAACCAGTGGAACAGACTAGAGGGCTTAGAACCATGTTCACACGTGTTTGGAAATGTGATATAAAACAGAAGAGGCATTGCAAATAACTACAGAAAGGAGAATGCAGAGACAAATGATTATCTATACAGGAGAAAATGAAATTGGACCCTTACCTCTGACCAAACATAAAAATTCCCCGTGGACTGAAGATTCAAGTGTAAAAGACGAGCTTTAAAACGTATAGAGATAAATGTAGGAAAGAATCTTCATGGACTCAGAGTGTGCAAACATTTTTTAAACAAGACGTAAAATACTCAAAGAAGAGTGATAAATTTGATTGCATTCAAATTAAGAACTTTTATGTATAAAAAGACACCACGAAGAGAGTGAAGAGGCAAAATACAAACTTGGAGAATAATATTGTAATGCATAATTGACAAAGTATTGGTATCCAGAATATATAAATTAGCCTACAAATCAATATTAAAACCAATAGAAAATTGGACAAAAGACACGAATAATCATTTTTTAAAAAACAAAAGAAGAATCAGGGAAATGAATGTTTGCTCAACCCATTAGTAACCATGGAAAAGCAAATTGAGAGCATGGTAAAACACCATTTTCTCTCACTAGATTGTCATAAATTAAGATCATTTCAAAGGGTTTGGAGGATGTGGATGAATGGGAATTTTAAACTCTGTGGTAGTTACCATAGAGAATTCATAATATATGAAGCAAGAGACATTCACAGAATTACTCATCATTAAAAAGTAGAAACAACCCAAATGTTCATTGACAGAAGGAAGGATAATTTGTTCCGTACTCATTCACACAATGGAAAACACTATGCAGCAGTGAAAATGAATGGACTACAACATGCAACAATACAAGTGAATCTTAGAAACATTATATTCAGTGAAAAAAATTGGAGGTTATATGCAAGATTATATTTTGATTAAAACAAGAAACAACAAAAAACAGTGTGGTGTTTAGGGACGCACACAAATGCGATAAAAACTATGGAGGGCAAAAGCAAAGGAGTGTGACCACACAATTTAAGGTAGGCAGTTGAATGGTTAAGAGAAGGAGCACCCGGACAGGTGTAATGGAATTGGAAAGGTCTGTGCTGTCCAGTATGGTAGCCACTAGCCACATGTGGCTCTTTGAATTCATCAAAATTAGATAAAATTAAAAATGAGTTTCTTGGTCACACCAGCCACATATTAAGTGTCAGTAGCCACTTGTGGCTACTGTATTGGACAGAACACATAATGATCTTTTCCATCATGGCAGAAAGTTTTGTTGGACAGCACTGTTCTAGATCAAACATGGGTGAGTTGGTGCCTGAGTGTTTATTCTTCAAAATGTATATATATGTACATATATGTTTATATGTATATATACTCTTTTTTTTTTTTTTTTTTTGCGGTACGTGGGCCTCCCACTGCTGTGGCCTCTCCCGTTGCGGAGCACAGGCTCCGGACGCGCAGGCTCAGCAGCCATGGCTCACGGGCCCAGCCGCTCCGCGGCATGTGGGATCTTCCCGGACCAGGGCACGAACCCATGTCCCCTGCATCGGCGTGTGGACTCTCAACCACTGCGCCACCAGGGAAGCCCTGTATGTATATTCTTTAGTTGTATTAAATATTAAGTTTAGAAAACTTCTCTGGTTCCCTAATTCCTATTTCCCACTCCCCTGACGAAGTTACCTTGGACAGGTAACTTAACCTCGATTTGCTCAGTTATGAAATAATAGGATTGGATTTGATCTGTAAGATTCCTTAATGTTTAATTTTTTTTTAATAAAATGATGCCACAAAGTATTCCTCAGGGTGTCCAACATTTGAGCAGTGTCATACAGGAGTACTCTTGATGTTCGTAAGTATCAGTCTGCTAAATAAACATACTGTAGCATAGTGGATGAAGTTAAAATTTCAGTAACTTCTCCATTTTTCAACTGATTTTTATGATAGTATAATTGCTTTAGTTTTAGGATCTCATGGGCCAGTTTTCCTCTTTAGTTCCCTGCCTGCACCCTTTAAGCAAATGGCATTGTCTGAGGCATATTCCTTGGAGAATGTTATACAAGCTTCTCTTAGGTGGTATAGGAACAGTAATGGAATATATGTCTTAATATTACACTAAGAAGATATTCTGTTTCATATATAGTTAAAATGATGTGCTTTTTATTTTTCTAGGACAGGTAACATAGGTCTTTTTCGTCAGAAAGGCAAATCACATATTCGACTAGTAGTGATGTTTGGATTTTCAAGCCCTAACAAAGAGTGCTTTTGACAAACTTTTATGTCAGTTTTGCAGTTAGATCAGTTCTGGTATATAGCCCTATGCAGCCATTAATCATTACATTCTCAGAGGATGTTAAGGATGTAGAAAACAGCTTATAACATCAAATAGAAGACAAAACAAAAATTATTTGGTTCATAATAAATATATATTCCAGGTGACAACAATGCAGCCTTTTGTACATTTGTGTCGTGTCTGGAGTTGGGATGGTTTCATTCACTTTTGTTTTCACTGAATCTGGGACTCATTTTTACCCTGCTGTAGTTAATACTGATCGATTCTTAGTTTTAGTGATCTTAGTGATCGATGCTCAGTCCTTTGGATCATAATTGCTTTCTAGATCCACTCTACTCATATAAATCTGCCTCTTTGCTAACTCCCATCCAATTAGCCTGCATTTATTGAAGCCATACCCTGTGCTAAATGCTATGGGGAAATAAAAATGAGTAAGAGATGTTTCTAGTCCTCAAGTTGTTAATTATACACTTTTTCTTCTGCCAAATTCTTTCCCATCTTAAAATGACCTTCCTCCTTCCCTCTAATTTTCTGTACCGTTCTAGGCTCTAATGTGAATTGTAGACAGCTCTTTTCAGAGGCCTTTCTGTAACCTAGGTATGCTTTGTCGATTCATCGTTTCCTGTCGGTACTTACTATTGTATACATATTTTGTTTAATATCTCACTTTTACATATGTTAATCATGAGATCTTCATACATACCTGCTGAAGTTGGCAGGCAGTAGAGCTATATCTCTTTTGCCCATGAAAAACTTAAGACTCAGAGAGAGGAAATAGGATCTCTTAGCAGTTATTTTATTTTCTCCCAGTCTCCTCCAACCCTAGGCACCCACTAAGCTACTTTCTGTTTCTATGGATTTGCCTATTTTGGGTACTTTATATACGAGTCATACAATATGTGGCTTTTTGTGTCTGTTTTCTTTAATTTAGTGTAATGTTTTTAAGGTTTATCCATGTATGTATCAGTTCTTCATTTTTATGGCTGAATATTCCATTTTATGGATATGTCACACTTTATTCATCAGTTGATGGACATTTGGATTGTTTTCACTTCTTGATTGTTATGAATAATGCTGCTATGAACAATTGTGCACAAGTTTTTGTGTGGACATGTTTTCATTTTTCTTGGGTATATACCTCAGAGTGGAATTGTTGGGTCATATGGTAACTCTGTGTTTAATCTTTTGAAGAACTGCCAAACTCTTCCAAAGCAGCTGCACCGTTTTACCACCAGCAGTGGTGTATGTATATGAGGGTTCTGATTTCTCCACATCCTTTCCCACATTTGTTACTGTCTTTTTGATTATAGTATGAATCCTCCGACTTCTTTTTTTTTTTTTTAATTTGTTTTTGGCTGCATTGTGTCTTCGTTGCTGCACTCGGGCTTCCTCTAGTTGCGGCAAGCGGGGGCTACTCTTTGTTGTGGTGCGCGGGCTTCTCATTGCGGTGGCTTCTCTTGTTTCGGAGCACGGACTCTAGGCGCACTGGCTTCAGTGGTTGTAGCACATGGGCTCAGTAGTTGTGGCTCGTGGGCTCTAGAGCGCAGGCTCAGTAGTTGTGGTGCACGGGCTTAGTTGCTCCGTGGCATGTGGGATCTTCCCCTACTAGGGCTCAAACCCGTATCCCCTGCATTGGCGGGCGGATTCTTAACCACCACGCCACCAGAGAAGCTCTTTTTAATTCTTTTTAAAGATTGTTTTGGCTGCATTCCTTGAATTTCCATATGAATTTAAGGTCCATTCGTAAATTTTTGCAAATGAGCAAAAAAAGTCAGCTGGGATTTTGATATGGATTGGCGATTGTTGAATCTGTTGGGGAACATTGCCATCTTAACAATATCAAGTCTTCTGATCTATCGACAAGGGATATCTTTCTATTCATTTAGATCTATTTTAATTTCTTTCAACAATGTTTTGTAGTTTTTAGAGTCTAAGTTTTGCATCTTGTTAAATTTATTCCTAAGTATTTTATTCTTTTTGATGCTATTGTAAACATAATTGTTTTCTTAATTTCATTTTCAGAATGGTAATAGACCCAACATACTTTTTTTTTTTTTTTTTCTTCATTTAATGCCTAGCACAAGTCCGGGAGGTGGGTATAATTTCTCTTTGCGAATGAGAAAATAAGTTCAAAGAAGTTAAATGATTTTGCCCACAGGGCAACCAAGGTAGTATTTCTGAGACTACATCTGGATGAATGAGGAGGCAGGTCACTCAACCTGACTGCAAACCTTTGCATGCTTTCTGTTTTCCCTTTGAAACCCAGCTGCGGTACCAGGTAGGGAAATTCAGGGTGTCTCAAGTGAATGAGATATTCAGGCACGAGAGGTGGATCTTACAGTGATGACAGGGGTGCTACATCCTGCCCTACTTCTTAAGCCTTCAGGAAGTATTTGGAGGCATTTGATATAGTGATTAAAGGCCCAGGCACTAGGTTTGAGCTCTGGCTTCACTACTTAACTTGCTATCTACCACAGCAAGTTATTTTGATTCTCTAGCTTTCATTTTCATCTTCTATAAAGTCAAGCAGTTATAAGCCCTGCCTACTTCATAGGGTCATTATTAAAAGGATGAAGTCAAATACTATTCATGTTTGTAAAACTCAGAGCCCAGGGCCTAGCACATAGTAAGTGTTCAGTTAAATGTTAATTTGTAATTGTTCTGTTGCTTATAATTTTATTCTTATTCTGTGTTCATTTTTCTCTCTTCAGTACAAGTTCAGGGATCTAACTATGGAAGAACTGAAGAATGTAAATACGTTTTTCCCACATTTCAGATATTCCATGGATACCTATGGTAAGAATTGTATCCTCTAGTTTTTGCTACATTGTTTAAACTATTAATTATTTGTTCCTAGAGATCTACAAACTTACTATAATTTCTCATTTCTTTTATCCCCTGATTTTGAGCTACACTTTATGACCTGTGGTTTTTGAGGAAATTTAATAAAATTTATATGGTATTAGTTTTCTATTGCTGCTGTAACAAATGAACACAAATTTAGTGGCTTAAAACAACACGGGGACTTCCCTGGTGGTCCAGTGGTTAAGACTTCGCCTTCCAATACAGGGGGTGCAGGTTCAATCCCTGGTCAGGGAGTTAAGATCCCACATGCCTCGAGGCCAAAAAACCAAAACATAAAGCAGAAGCAATATTGTAACAAATTCAGTAAAGACTTTAAAAATGGTCTACATCAAAAAAAAATCTTAAAAAAAAAAAAGCAACACAAATTTACTATCTTACAGTTATTTGTCTAGAAGCCCAACACAGGTCTCTGTAGGTTAAGTGTTGGCAGGTCTTAGTTCCTTTTTGGAGGCTCTGGGAGATCATATATTCTCTTGCTTTTTTAAGTTTCTAAATGTCACCCATATTCTTTGGCTCAAGGTCACCTTCCTTCATCTTTAAAGCTAGCAATGTTACATCTCTCTGACCATCCTTCTGTAGTCACATCTCCAGAGAAAAGGTTCTCTGCTTTTAAGAACCAAATGTGATTAGCATAGGCCCACTCTAATCATACAGGATAATTTCCCCATGTCAGGGTCCTTAACTTAATTGTATCTAAAAAGCTTCTTTGCCAAGTAAGGTAACATATGCACAGGTTCCAAGGATTAGGATATTGGACATCCATGGAGGCCATTATTCTGCCTACCACATATATGGTTGATAATAAATTAATAACAAAGTTTTAGTTATCTTCTTCACTTAATATAGAGGGTCTGGTTACCTGAGAAAGATTTTACTTTACTATCTTTCAAAATTTCTGACCACAACCCACACTTGGAAATGTGTTTTATATCATGACCCCATATACACACAACTAAAGTATTATGTACACCTTGGTGTTTTCTCTTCTATTCCATTCCATACCGTTTAAAAAAAAAAATGCTGATTGAGACTCACTAAATTGATTTCAGGACCCACGAATTAGTCAAAACACACAGTTTTGAAAAACTTCTTTATTCTACATGGGTATGTTTTGTATTTGAATTAGCTTGGGTTACAAAAATATGTCTAATTCAGAATTATATATTAGAAAATTTGAGGCATTATTGAAGTATTTCTTAGGAATAGCTAATTTTATGTGTGGAAGAAATGATTAGATTCTGGCTTACCTGTGTCTGGCCTCTCTTGATTAGCACCCAGGTATTTGGTGCTGCATAAATGCCTGGGATGGGGGATTTAACAGCTACTATTTATTGAACACCAGATATACTTCCAAATGTTTTATCTATATTATTTTACATATTCTTGTACAACCAAAGCTGTGAGGTGAGTATTATCATCTTCATTTTTCAGAGAAAGAAACTGAGGCTCAGAGAGTTTAAATAACTTGCTTAAGATTGCACAGCTAGTTAGGCATGGAGTTGGGGCTTGTACTCATGTCCATCTTGTCCTCTGCTTGAATAATACTTGTTCTTTTACAATCTATAAGTAATCTTATAGATTTAAGCCTTTGTTATACCAGTTAATTCTCATTTCCCCCATCTAGAGGAAGTAGGCTGTGGTGCCATTAAACCCTCAAGCTATAGGATTAATATTGTCAAGGTACATTTTATTATTGAAGACAATGTTAGTCAGGTATTATAATCATTTTTCTTTTGGCTTTTTGAATAATTTGGACAATGACTATTTACACCTGTAGTTTCTCTACCGCATTTTCAGGTTCTTCTGTGTCCCTGAGAAACAATCCCTGTTCCACTCCTCTGTCCATTTTAGTTTTGCCTTAGAGTGATCCCTTCACCCATTGTTACCTTTCACTCATATAGTTCAAGGTAAATATTTGTACTTATGTACACTCTTGGCCTTGAGTTTTCTGTCAGCCTGGCTTTTCCTCTTCTCCCTTTCTGATAGGTCATCAAATCTATTTAGGCTTTTTTCTTCCCCTGCATAAATAGTATAGTAAGCTACTGAAGTCCTTAAAGGACCACATTCCAAGGCAGTTTGACAGTTTGAAACCAGATGTCGTGTTTTCGGTATTCAGTTCAGAAATTAGGGCATTGATTCTCCATCAGTGTGTCCCAGATGGGTAAGTTGAAATTTCAGGGATGTGAAGATTGAGAAAAGGTTGAGAATAATGGAGTTAGAGAAAGCAAAGATAATTATTAATCCTTCTAAAAGGTCACTTTCAAAAGTAAAACTAACTTCTTTTTTCTGATTATAAAAGTTATAATCTGATATCTGAAAGTGCTTATAACTGATGTTACATGCGGCAGTTATTTGATAATGTCCCCACATTTTATAATCCTTTACTTCTTATTAAGGGTTTTCACATCATCTCATTTAATCATTGTGACAACTTTATGATGCAGTCTTTATAGATCTTATATCTTTATTTTATAGATGATGAAACTGAAGTTCAAAGAGGTTAAAGTAACCAAAAGTCACATGCCTCTGTCGACGGAAATAATAAACAGTCTATAATAGGAATAGAAAAGAGTTTTATTTGAGCCAGTCTGAGCACTATAGCCTCAGATAGTTCTGAAGAGCTTTCCGAAGAAGCATGGTTTTCAGCACAGTTTTATATCTGTCAGAACAAAGAACATCAAACATCACAGGGGTGCATTCCTTCAAGGTTTCAAAAAAAGACAAATGAGCACGCACACAATGAGTCAGCATGGCCTTGGCACCTGTGAAGGGAGCTTTATCATTGAAGGAGTGCTAGCGTTGATGTTTTAGGGAAGGGAGGCATTTATCTCTGTCTTCAAAACAGACATTCTTTACTTCTGGACAATGCACCCTTTTCTTTAATGATTAAAGCAGATGTACAATGTATGTTTAATGGGCCACAAAACTGGCTATTCTAGTTAGCATAAAGCTTAAGTTAAATAATGTATAAGCTAGGATGACTTCTGCATATCTCAATATGTGAAAATTTCTTCCATCACCTCTAAGTAGGAAAAGTCGGCCAAAAACTTGGGATTTCAGCATCTTAAGTCCTGTGTTCTTTCAACTACCTGCTCTGCTTTCTAAGAGAACATCATTTAGTTCTTTGCCCTTGTCAACATATTTACTGATTCCTAGATGATGGTATTTAGAAGTTATGTGTGTTTCTGTATGTGTGTATGTACATGCACACGCTTTAATACAGTTCTTCCTACTTCTGATTGTGCATTCTGGGGCTTTTTTTTTCTTCCAGTTTTCAAAGATAGTTCCCAGAAAAACCTGCTGAACTTCACCGGCACTATTCCTGTGATGTATCAGGGTAAGTGTGGAAGTTGAGAAAATGTGGGAATTTTCTAAAAGAGCAGTTTAATTAAAACTTATATTTGTTTAGTTCCATAACATTCTCAAAGTGGTTTTGTTTTTTTTTTAAAAGAACATTTTTACGAGCTGGTCAATTTTTTATTTATTTATTTATTTAAATATTTATTTATTTATTTATTTATTTATTTTGTGGTACCTGGGCCTCCCACCGCCGCGGCCCCTCCCACCGCGGAGCACAGGCTCTGGACGCGCACGCCTAGTGGCCACGACTCACAGACCCAGCCGCCCCGCAGCATGCGGGACCCTCCTGGACCGGGGCACAAACCAGCGTCCCCTGCATTGGCAGGCGGACCCCCAACCACTGCGCCACCAGGGAAGCCCTTAAATATTTATTTTTTTGGCCGTGCTATGTGGCTTGCGGGATCTTAGTTCCCCCAACCGGGGATCAAACCCGGGCCCCCAGCAGTGGCAGCTCAGAGTTCTAACCACTGGGTTGCCAGGGAATTCCCCTCAAAGTGTTTTAACATGTATATGATCTATACTGAACCTTACTGGATATAGCAGAATGCTGTCCCAGTGAAGGAAGGCTTAGGTTAATACCAACAAATTCAGTTCAGTTCAACGAATATTTATTTATTGAATGTCAGCTATCTGCCCACTACTCTGCTAGGTGTTGAGGTACAGAGGCGAGCAAGACAGCCATAGGCCTGCGCTTGTGGAGAGTTAGCTCTGCTTTCCATAGCAAACTGCAGGGATCCTACCTTTTTCTCCCATTACCCGAATGTTTTGTTCCCCTCCCTTTCCCTCTATATGATGTAGCATTATCCCCATTCTACTGGCGAAACTGAGTCCTGGTCACGTGGTTTACCTGAGTCCACACAGCTGGCATCAGACTGGAACTTAAAACCCAATAGGAAACTTTTAAAACACAGGTGCCATTAAAGCTCAAAAAAAGCAACATATTTTCAGATCACCTGACAGGTTAAAATAGCTAAGTGTTTGCCCAAAAATAAAAAAAAAATCACTAACTTCCCTATAATTAATTCTGTTCGTCTAGACCTACTTCCTTCAACGTTTAACAGGACTAACCTGTCAGATGGGTGTCATACGAGCTTGCTTATCTAGTATGATTTGAAGAACACCAGAGGAGCATTGGTTCCAATTATTTCTCTGAAGTGGTGCTTGAAATTCCACCATTAAAATCCATTCCCCTTTTAAAATGCAAATAATCTCAGGAGGAATAACATCCAAAATCACTAATATACAGTGCTGTGCTTATAGAAAATGCTCGGTAAATATTTGTTGAATGATTGAGTTAGTTTCTTTGATTACTGACTGAAGGGCTTAGGAAGAGATGAACTCACTGGGTATTTGAAAGAGGAGGTGCACTGAAAAAGGGCTGAGGAAGATCTGGAAACCAAATGGGGAGAGAGCAGTGCAGTTTGCTGTCTCTTACAAAGGATTCATCGCTGTATTATAGGAGCACATTGCCCAACAGACACCAAGAAGATGTATTTTGGGGGACTTTTTTCAAAGTAAGTGCTTCATTATGGTAGTGGCTAGACTGTTACAAACCCTCCTTTATTGCTTCCCCCTGCCCCCATGATGACTTACTGCCAGAGGTTCACTCATGTTTTATTCTTCCTCTGTGTATGTCCAATCATAACATCTCCTTTGCCACAGAGAATGCTTAGAAATCCAGTTTGGTTTTTATGAATAGGAATGTGGTTGGAGATGAAAGTAGGTAGCAGTGGGCTCTGAAAAAATTGCAGTGAGGTAGGCAGAGCAGGTATAGAGTCGATTTTTATTTTCTTTCCTTGCTTCTCCCCTCCCAAGCTCTCAGACTGTTTTCTGGCTGCCTAGAGAATTTTACTGAGACCTGTTTCCCATTACTTGTATTCTGTGTTTATTATGGTTAGATGTTAGAGAGAGAGAGAAAGAATTCTTACCACCCCAATGACTGATTGATTGACTGATTCCATAGTTCTTACCAACCCCAGTGATTTCAAGGGTAGTTGCATATTGACAGAGGAACTTACAAATTTAAATGAATCATTGCTTAGTAGCCCTCAGTTTCTAGGACAATGTGGGGAGGTTACAGGAGGGCAGAAAAGTTATCTTAAGATGCCACTCATTGGCACTCTGCATCTTCCTAGAGCGGTGGAGTCAGGTCATTGATTCTTACGCTGGTAGTAATTCCAAGGTAGTAATGGTACCTGCAATATCTTTTGTTTTTTTTTTTTTTGGTAGTACACTCTTTTTCCCCTTTGCTTTTGACTGGAATTATAGCAACTCCTTGTGATGCACACTAGTTATTTCCTGCTGATCAGAAGGTCAGAATGTATTATCTTTCTCATCTGTAAAATGGGCCAATGATAGAGCCTAACTCTACAATTCTGAGGATTAAATGCATTACTCTAAGTAAAGCTCTTAGCATAGTTCCTGGCACATAGTAAGTGCCTAATAAACGTTGGCCATTATTATTTGCATGCTTTTGTTACTTTTATCTGGTTACTAGTTTTGTTAGTATAATAATAGTACATGCTCATGTTAAAAAAATTTTAATAATTGAAAAGAGATGAGGTTAAGCTTATATCTAACCTCCCACCCAGTCCTGTTCCCGAGGTGAATCTTCTGTTGATATTTCCTTATATATACCTGCAGAAATTTTCTGGATTATTTCTTATCCCTCCAAGATTGTGTGAAGGTTGTGATGACACTTTTCCTTCACCCACCCATTGTTTAGAGATGTGTATCATCTTAGTAAGATGATACCCATCTGAACTTTATTTACAACTAACTTAAATTATGTCCTTATGATATAATTACTTTAAATCTGAGGACTCTACCAGGAGTCCTGACTCTTTGCTAATGAATTACTGAAATTAAGTGGGCAGGGTAGGAGGCAGGGCATTTGCTGACAGAAAAGAATGAGAAAGAAGGAAGAAGGGCACAGAGAATACCAGTAGTGAAATCTTACAAGTTATAGACATGGGAATCAGGCATGCGCTTTGCCAGGAGTGTGATATTAAAATGGATGAATGCTGCTGGGGAGAGGCATTGATGGAGGCAGCAGATTCTTGATCAACCAGGAAGATACCTTCAATAGACATTCCTTTCCTTTTCTTTAATGTGTAGTGATTAACATTAGAAAATGGCTCCATCGAGATTGGGACTACCACTCCAAAACAAAAAAAAATTGCATGGCCTAGGACTTCCCTGGAGGTCCAGTGGTTAGGACTCTGCACTGTCAATGCAGGGGACATGTGTTCAATCCCTGGTCAGGGAACTAAGATCCCACATGCTGCACAGCGTGGAAAAAAAAAAATTGCATGGTCCAAACAGTGGTTTATAAATGTTTGATTGTGACCCACAATAAGAAATACTTTCGTATACATAGTTATATATGTATATAACTAAAATTAAATATTATTGTTTGCAGCCTACTAAATTAATTTCATGACCTATTTATTGTGACCAACATTTGAAAAACACTGGTCTAGAGTATATAACATTAGACAGAGTGACTTCTGGAGGAATGTGATGATGTGTCTCAATACCTGTTGGTCACTCTGTGGTGCTGTGATCACATGACTTTATAATCATAGAGTACCAAGAGCTATGCCTGTATCCATACTGTAAGTACTTAGATACTATGTATGGTGATGGATGTTAACTACACTTATTGTGGTGATTATTTTGCAATATATACAAATATTGAATCATTACGTTGTATACATGAAACTAATACAGTGTTATATATCAATTATACCCAAATAAAAAGTTTTTTTAATACTTAGATAAAATTAGAAGAGGAATATGGTTCTGAGAACTGCTGATATAAAATAGTAGAAATAGTACTAGGACATTTCTATTATGTAGTGACTTTCAGTTCTCTAGAATTACATGGGAAGCTTTTCAAAAATGTTGTCCAGACCCTGTCCCACTGAATCAGAAACTTTTGGGGAGAGGCCTGGATATTGGTATGTTTCAGAGTTCCTTAAGCATTTCTAATATGCAGACAGAGCTGAGTATCATTGTGCTTAGGGCAGGAGGAAGCAAGATGAAAAAAGTAGAGGATTTCCTTAGTAAGAAAAAGATTGCAGTGGAGAAGAAAACTTTTTATTTATACCTTGCTTATTTCCAAAGTGGGTTTGAGGTACATTGTAAAAATTGCCAACCCGTCATGGTACTTACCATGTCATGTATTGTTCTAAGCATTTTATGTACCTTAACTAATTTTATCCTCACAACAGCCTGTGAGGTAGGAGCTTTTATTATTCTCATTTCGTAGAGGAAGCAGTTGAGGCACAGAGAAGTTAATAAGTAACTTGCCTAAAATCATATAGCTAGTGATGTGTGCAACTAGGATTTGAACCTAGGCATTTGTGCTCCTGAGCAGCCATGTTTTTAAATATATTGAAAGACATATGCATTAAGACTGTGAAAGCAGGAATAAATATCAGGAGATACAATAGAACGGTTAAGATAATTGATCAAATTTCTAGTTTAAGATTAGTTTTTGCACTTATATTAGGTTTAGCTTTGGGCTTCCTGTAAACCAGAACAGTCAGAGATTTTGGCTCTCAGTAGGCATGACATACATGGTTACATAGTATGTGGTACAGGGTTACATAGTACATGGTACATGGTTACATGGTACATGTACATGGAAGAGCTTTCATTTGGGTTCCTATCTCAGTACACTAAAATTTAAGCGCCACTGGACAAGGTGGCTGTTAAGGTTATTTTCAGCTCTAGGTTGTATGTATCTAACCCAGCTTGTATGTTACACTATCTGCAGTTAATGAGCAACTTGAGGGCCAGTATCAAGTGCATCTTTCAGTTGTTCATTCATTCATTAAAAAATATGTATTTATTTATTTATTTGGCTGCACTGGGTCTTAGTTGCAGCACGTGGGATCTTTAGTTGTGGCATGCGGGATCTTTGGTTGCAGCATGTGAACTCTTAGTTGAGGCATGTGGGATCTAGTTCCCTGACCAGGGATCGAACCTGGGCCCCCTGCATTGGGAGTGTGGAGTTTTAGCCACTGGACCAACAGGGAAGTCCCCATTCATTCATTCTTATTTATATAAGAAATTTTTATTGAGTATCCAGTATGTTAGGCACTATACTTGTTGTAGGGGACATGGAAATGAATAATACATAATCATCTCTAGACGTTTCTAGTGTAAACAGAGAAACAGACTTGTAGGCAAATAAATTGGGTGGAGCAAAGAAGGTTACCTAAAGAAGATGTATCCCATACTCCTAGCACAGTAGGTCCTATAAATATTTATTGAATTGAATTGAATAAGCTGGCCATTGTCTTGATTATATTTCCTTAAACGTTATACTGGTGCTTTAATGGGAGCATATTTCCAATGTGAATGTGGATGAAAATAGGAAAATAGGCCTCAGTTTACATAAATCCTTTATCTATAAACTTGACTAGACTTGTGTTTTAAAATGCCACCTAGCTATACCATAAATATAATGTGTGTGGTTCATTATTGTTTGAAGATGTGTTTATTTTGTCTCAAATAGGTAATACATATAACATACCAATTCGTTTGTGGATTTTGGATTCTCACCCTTTTGCTCCCCCCATTTGCTTCTTAAAGCCAACTGCAAATATGGGAATCTCAGTTGGAAAACATGTGGATGCTCAAGGCAGAATATACTTGCCGTATCTCCAAAACTGGAGCCATGTAAGATCAATTTGGATTTTCTTTTAAAAGTTTTTATTTTTCTGAATATTTATCTTTGATCCTAATGGTACAAATAAGTTAGTGAATTTTCTTTCAATGATAATTCTTCTTATGGTCTTTAAAAATAATTTGAAATTGAGCTCCCCAGGGTCACCCAAGACCCAGAACCCTGCATGAAGCTGCTCTCTCCAGGTCTGGGAGGCAACCATTGTTTGCTCCCTGTCTTTTTATAGTTGTTTGCCATTTGATAAAGCAAATGAAGAGCTACTAGCAAAATATTGGGCATTATTTCCTAGTTCTTCCCCAGTAAAGATTCTTATGTAATATGTGTATTTATTTGTAGTTCTGCCTGTTTTTAACCTTTATGTAAATTGAATCATACTGTATATAATCTTCTGTTACATGCTGTGTTTTAACTGAGCATTAAGTTTTAAAAATTCACCCACAGCGATGCATGAAACTGTAACTTATGTGTTTTACAAGCCCTCACAGGGACTTCCCTGGTGGTCCAGTGATTAAGACTCTGCGCTTCCACTGCAGGGGGCACAGGTTCGGGGAACTAATCCCACTAATTTGGCACGGCCAAATAAATAAACATAAAAGTAAAAAAATAAATAAATAAAAATAAATGGCCCAGACTTAAAAAACAGAAACAAAACAGAACAAAAATACAAGCCCTCACATTATGCAATTTTGTATTCTGCATATTTCATCTATCATTATATTGAGCATTTTTCCATATTAAACAATATTTTCAAAACACATGGTTTTTAATGGTTGCCTGATGTAGATTGCTCTGTTAGAAATTTAATAATGAGCATCCTTAAATATATATGTAAATATAAATGTATATATCTTATAAATCTTTAATAATTTCCTAATGATAAATCTCTAGGAATGGAATTATTGGATCAAAGTTTTAAAATGTTTTGAAGGCTATTCTTATATATTCCCAAATTTGCCTCCAAGAGGTAGACAAAATGTTGTAATTCTACCATCAATAGAAATCAGTATGGGGGGTACCTGTTTTACAGCACCTTTGCTCTAAAGGGTGCTATAAAAGAAGGTACTATCATTAAAACAAAACAAACCTTTGCTTATCTCTATGGTTCATTTACTTAGAAGGATGTAGAATCTGCTCTCATCTTTGTAAGTAACTACAACTTTTATGAAAGGATAATTTATAATATATTTGTATATACCCAGAAAGTTGTAGGACAGGAGGACAGGGATCTGTCAGAGAGGAGTGAGGTTGAAGTAAAGGATGGCATTAGGATTATCACTTCTTATTTTATATACATATTGTAAAAGGATATGCAATTGTGGATGCATTTCATATTGTTTTATGGTTTTCTATTTTTTTCATATAAATAAAACTTTTATAAAGAAGAAAAAAAGAAATAGAAAAAGAAAAACTGCATACCAAATTGTCAGTAGTGGAGTTTAGGTGGGGAAACATTAATCTTTTACTTTATGAACCTGTACATTATTTGCATTACTTGGTGATTTAAATAAGATTACCAGTTAAATGTGACGAATAGGGCATGATGAAAATTCGTTAGTTGGAAGGACAAAAATGATGTCTTAACCTTAATGTTTAGTTCTTTGGTTATTTGAGAAATTGAAATCTTATCATACATTTATTTATCATGTACGTTTCTTCTTTTTTGAATTGTCTGTTTATCTCTTTCATCCATTTTTACAACTTTAAAAAAGAATACTATCCTTTAACAGTATTTTGACATCTGTGCCCTATTGTGGGAATTTATCTTTCCCGTTTCCTCTTTCTGGTTTTCTTTGGCATCTCTTTTCATAGTTTTGTTTGTTTAATAAATACTCAGAGATAGTCCTATAATCTAGTCAAGGTTGTGCTTGATTTCAGATCAGACAGTATTGATTTCATTTTACTATTCTGAACCTCTTTATTTATTATAAGCTAAAACTAGTCTTAAGAAGATATTATATTATTTAAATGGCCCTATTTAGAAGAACCACATTTGGGGGAGGGGGAGGGATTAATTAGGAGTTTGGGATTAACAGATACACACTACTATATATAAAATAGATAATATGGCACAGGGAACTATATTCAATATATTGTAATAACCTATAATGGAAAAGAATCTGAAAAAGAATATATATATATATATATATATATATAACTGAATCACTTTGCTGTACACCTGAAACTATAACACAACATTGTAAATCAACTATACTTCAATTTAAAACAGTATGATGTTATGATTTTTAAAAGTACTACGTAAACTTTAAGTTCCACATGCAGTTGGAATTACATAGTATAACTATACAGAGTTTGGAGCTAGAAGGAATCTAGAGGTCATCTAGGCCAAGGATTGCAGACATTTTCCCCAAGAGAGTCAGTGTGCTGCATTAGGCCTACAGAATTTTGTTTGAACAGCACAGTGGTTTTGTTTTGCTTTGTTTTGTTCTTAATATGGATTTGAATGACTATACATGTACTATTTCCAAATTACCACAGTGACCATCTCCCCAAATTTTCTTACACTTGACAACTTCACACATTACGTTATCTGCTTAGTCTTTAAAGGTATATGAGTTTTTTAATTCTAATAAAAAATTTATTAGAGTGGGCTTCCCTGGTGGCGCAGTGGTTGAGAGTCCGCCTGCCGATGCAGGGGACACGGGTTTGTGCCCCGGTCCGGGAAGATCCCACATGCCGCGGAGCGGCTGGGCCCGTGAGCCATGGCCGCTGAGCCTGCGCGTCCGGAGCCTGTGCTCCGCAACGGGAGAGGCCACAACAGTGAGAGGCCCGCGTACCACAAAAAAAAAAAAAATTTATTAGAGTGAAACCTAGACTCTGAGAAATTAAGCAATTTTTAGAATGAGCAAGCCACTGAATATTCCTAATAATAATAAAAAACGTATTTTACACTCACAACATATAATTTGCATACATTAGCTCATTTGTTTCTCATATTATTGGGATTTATTATTTTTTTTTTTTTTTGCGGTACGCGGGCCTCTCACTGTTGTGGCCTCTCCCGTTGCGGAGCACAGGCTCCGGACGCGCAGGCTCAGCGGCCATGGCTCACGGGCCCAGCCGCTCCGCGGCATGTGGGATCCTCCCGGACCGGGGCACGAACCCGTGTCCCCTGCATCGGCAGGCGGACTCTCAACCACTGCGCCACCAGGGAAGCCCTATTATTGGGATTTATTATTCACATTGTATTGCTAGTAATACTGACGCTCAGAGAGGTTAAGTGCATTTCACTAAGGTTGCTTAACCAGTTAAATTAAAATGAACGGTACTGGATTAGATAAATATCAGTATTAATTTTATGATTTGATAGTGGTTATATAGGAGAATGTTTTGTTCTTTCTTTTAGGAAATATATGCTAAAGTATTTAGGGGTGAAGGGGTATCATATCTTCAGTTTACTCTCGGTTCAGAAAATAGAGGAAAAGAGACTAAGCAAGCAAATCTGATAAAATGTTAACATTCGAGTAATCTGGGTGAAGAGTATATGGACATTCTTTGTACTATTTTTTTGCTACTTTTCTGTAAGTCTGCAATTATTTCAAAATAAAAAGTTAAAAAAAGGCAGATAGACAAGACCATTCCCAAATATAGGTACTCTGCTAGTAAGCACATTTATGCTGTTTTCCCACTTTTTGGAGATGTGGGTTTAGCATTTCTCCCTTTATTTTTCAGCTAAAAAATTAATTCTTTTCGATTAAATGTATTAAAACAGTTAAAAGTATCATATAATTTGTATGGTAGTTTTCGAAAAATGAGAGCATGACGTAATACTTTCTTTTGGCTAACTCTGTAACAAGGTAGTATTCCTTAGCAAAATTTTTGCATAACTTTTCCCTTTGTGTGTGTTCTGTAGCCTAAATCTGTCATTGTTGGATTAATTAAAGAAATGATTGCCAAGTTTCAAGAAGAACTTCCCCTGTATTCTCTGCCATCATCTGATGAGGCACAGCAGGTAGACTTGCTAGCCTATATTGCAAAAATCACTGAAGGTTTGTATTTTTGTTTAATCATAAGAGTTATGAGTTTACAATTTCTCATTAATATCCTTTACTCTCTGCTACTTGATTTCTCTAAATAAATACATGCTTGTATATGTACATATCTGTGTTGAATCAAAAATTCCTATATGTTTATCGTAAGGTAAGTATTACCATACAGTTCCAATGAATATGGTTTCTTAAAATGTAGAAGATTACTTTTATCCTGACAGCTAAAATAATTTGTTATTTTCAAAACCACTTGATATATATTAATGATCCCAAGCCTTTGTCATTATATGTTTGTGTGGCTTTTTGCCTCATTCAGTATACTGGACCAGAGAATCTATGATTCTCATTGTTTCTCATTGAGGATAAAGCAAAATACCCATGCTTGCAAAATTTCATGTTAAACATTTTTTTGCATTGTAGACTAGAGCAGTAAGAATCACAATGTTTTTCAGAATTATGGAAATCCTATTTTTTTAAGAGTCTTATATAATATTTTTTCAATGTTTAGAAAGATATTTTCTTTTTAAAATGATAACCTCTATTTAGTAGAATATTTATTATGAGATTCCTGTCTTTCTTGCATTTCATTTGTTCAACAATATTTTTGAATGTCTATTATGGAGTGCCTAGTACCATGTTTTCTGTCCAAGTTATTGAACTTTGGTGTATTTTTTTTAAGATGCTAAAAAGATTTTTGATATTTTTAAATTCTTATGATAGTTCACTTTACTTTTTAGGTGCCTCAGATATAAATTCAAAGAACTGGGCAAATCATGAGAATAAAACAGTCAATAAAATTACTGTGGTTGGCGGTGGAGAACTGGGAATTGCCTGCACATTAGCAATTTCAGCAAAGGTATGTAAGCATAGTGGTTATAAATACATCTGTCATATTGCTACACTTTTAGGCAGTTTCTATTTAACACACAAGAAGTAATGGCTTCATTTTGTCATGTGGGAAAACTTCATTTTGCCTTAAAATATATTTAGTAAGCTGACAAAAAAAATATGTGAAAGCTCTCATCAGTAATGTTGCTTCTTAATTAGTAGTTAGTTGTGGAATAGGCTTTGAAAACATGATTTGAACAATGGGCTTATCATCCTAATCCAAGGGAAACCTCAAGTTGACATTCATCTGACTTAGTCACAAGTTCGTTTGTGTTTTCTGAGTCCTGCTGCTTTAATTAAACTCTTATTTAATATAATACTTAATTTAGCTGTTTCTAAAATTAACATTTTTAAAAAACAATTGCCTTTTCTTGTGTAATTACTCCACTTTCTTTTAGGATCATAGTTCCTAATTTGATATTTTACAGTAGTTTGAGATTTGCCTATTTTTCCATCCGTCCTTTTTACTAGATCTTTTCTATATAAATTATTTTCAGAAAGGCTTAAGTCCCCCTTCAGAGAGGTTGAAAGACCCTCCAGGGCCCAGTATCATGGTAACAGCATGTCTGTGTCATTTGAGCCATGTAGACCAGAATAGACTAGCTCAGGGGTCCCCAGCCGCCGGGCCGAGGACCACTACCGGTCTGTGGCCTGTTAGGAACCAGGCAAGAAGTGAGCGGTGGGCGAGCGAGTAAAACTTCATCTGCTGCTCCCCATCGCCTGAACCATAACCGCCTGAGCCATCCATCCAACCACCCCTCCACCGCCCCCCCCGCCCCCGGTCTGAGGAGAAATTGTCTTCCACGGAACCTGTCCCTGGTGCCAAAAAGGTTGGGGACTGCTGGACTAGCTCTTCCTCCATGTATTTATTTGATAGCCGGTATTTGGTTTTCTTTTCTATTAAAGTTTGATTGATTGCCATCTAAATTCTTCCCTTTCCATTTAAGATTCACGTATATCTTGGAGGTAGGTTCTACTTCAGCAAATAGTTAAATTGTATCCAGGGAGCTAGAAGATTTTAAAAGCTAACTGTTCAGAACCATATATGCTAACTTTTGCCATATTATATTTTCATTTCCTCCACACTCCATCTGAATGCACTCTTCCTTCTTAAGTGTAATTTGAAATGTTTGTAGATCTTTTGTTAGTAAATAGAATGCTTCTATAAACATTGCCTTACAAGTTGTTTATTTTCTTGTCTGAATTTTCTGTTAGGGGTACATAATCTCAGAAATAGTACTAGTGAGTCAGAGGGCATGAATGGTTTTTATGGTACTTATTACATATTGCTAGATTGCTCTTCAGAAGGGCAGAACTTTACACTGCGAATAACAGTGTAATTTACGCTGCTAATAACAATGCACACATCAACCTGATTTTTGTCATTGCTAACAGTACTAAGTTTTATCAATTTTATTTGTTTTTGGTAAGTGTAGGAAGACCCCTTAAAGTCATATTTCTTTAACTGTTAGAAGTCGCACTATCAGTATTTCTTTGTTTGTGAACTGTCTAGTTGGAAAGTTTTTTTCCGTTTTTCCCTTTAAATGTTAATATTTTGATACAAGGTACAATATTCGAATAGTGCAACAATATTTAACTAGTGCAGTAGTAGTCATAATAATGGCAGTAGTTGAAGTGGTGGTAGCAGCAGTAACTAACCCTTACTGAATGCTTACTAGATCCAGGCACTTGTCTAAACACTTGTTTCATTTTTTTTTTTAATTGATTGATTTTTTTTGGCTGCATTGGGTCTTCGTTGGGTCTTTGTTGCTGCGAGCGGACTCTTCTCTAGTTGCAGTGAGCGGGGGCTACTCTTCATTGCAGTGCATGGGCTTCTCATTGCAGTGGCTTCTCTTGTTGCAGAGCATGGGCTCTAGGTGCATGGGCTTCAGTAGTTGTGGCACATGGGCTCAGTAGTTGTGGCTCGCAGGCTCTAGAGCTCAGGCTCAGTAGTTGTGGCTCACAGGCTTAGTTGCTCCGCAGCATGTGGGATCTTCCTGGACCAGGGCTCGAGTTCCCTGCATTGGCAGGCGGATTCTTAACCACTGCGCCACCAGGGAAGTCCCACTTGATTAATTTTTACGACAACCTTGTGGCTTAGGTACTATCGTTACTGTCATTTTACAAATGAAGAAACCAGGGCATAGGGAGGTTACCCAACTTGCCCAAAGTCACAGTATTAATAAAAGGAGCCAGGGTTTGAGGTTGGGCAATCTATTTACAGAGCCTGTATCCTAGATCCTTATTACCCAACGTGTGGCATTGGCATCATCTGAGATTTTATTGGAAATACATAATCTCAGGCCCTACTCCAGATCAAAGGAAGTAAATCTGCATTTTTACAAAATTCCTGGTAACCCATGTGCTTCACTGATCTATTAAATGGCGATCCCTTAAAGCTTGAGAAGCTCTGCTCTAAACCACTATGTAACACTGCCTTGTTGTGGTTATTGATGGACATTTAGTTTGTTTCTAGTCTTTTGAATATCCTTATACATATTGTATCATTTTACACATGTACTAATAAACTTGTAGGATGATTTCTACAAATGAGGTTGATGGATTAAGGGAGTTGTGTTTTTATTTTTTTTTTATAAGGATTTTTTTTTTGATTCGGACCTTTTTTTTCCTTTTTGTCTGTATTGGAATTTGTTACAACATTGCTTCTGTTTTTATGTTTTGGTTTTTTGGCCATGAGGCATGTGGGATCTTAGCTCCCCAACCAGGGGTCGAACCTGCACCCCCTGCACTGGAAGGCACAGTCTTGACCACTGGACCACCAGGGAAGTCCCTGTGTTTTTAAACTTTGACAGAAATTGTCAAATTATCCCTCATATCAATTGTGCTAGTTCATTCTCATTCCCACAGTGTTTGAGAATACCTGTTTTCTCACACTACTGTTAAACTTTGGGATCTTTGCATGTCTGATAAATGAAAAATGGTAACTCATAGTTTTCTTTGCATTTCTCTTATGAGTGTGGTTAATGTTGATAAAATTAATAGGTACCATTTAGAGAGGACTGCTCTTTGCCAGCCCTGTGTCACATAATTAATCTTCATAACTCCAAGAAATAAGACCAAGTTCAGTGACTTGCTCAGTCTTGCAAAGTTAATAAGTAGCATGGCTGGATTGCTTCCTGTACACTTTCTGCCTCATAGTCTGGTAGATCCCTGGGTAGTCTTGCTCCTGCACCTTAAGATAGGAGAGATGCTCATATCCCTGGCTGCTTTGGAAAAAGGACTTCCACAAAGATAAATCGACTCTTAGGAGTTTCCATCCTGTTGTTTATGGTCAGCCCACCATGGCACCTAGAAAGCTGTCTACAGGCATGTGAAGTATTTTCCATGAGATCTCTGGGGAGAGAACTGCATAATAATTGGGTTTTATTTTAGCTTTATGACTATTATCTTTTTTTCTTTTTAAGAGAAACTTGGCATTAATGTTGACATTGATGCTAAAATAGACCAAAAAATAGACCCAAAAAAATCACTCTAAGTTCTTTCAGAATGGAAATTATGACAAAACGAAAACATAAATGGAAGAACAATAGCAAACATATTGAGTGCACCATGTCATCTTTATTACTCATTATCCCATCAAAAGAAACCTGCACTCTGTGACTTCTGAGTTAAGCCCTGTTAGAGCCCAGTTTTTAGTTAAGCCTAAAGGATCACATTATTCAAGTGCATAGTATTTTCTTGCTTTCATGTCCCTTTTATTGCTATTGTGCTACTTCCTTCATAAGAGAGCACATAGGCCTATGTATTCGTTCTCCCTTAGCTCTCACTTCTGAATGAATTTAAACTGAGTAACTGGCCATGTGCAGTGTAATGCTATTCTTTTTCTTATTGTACTGTACAGGGCATTGCAGACAGACTGGTCCTCTTAGACCTCTCAGAAGGGACTAAAGGAGTGATAATGGACCTTGACATATTCAACCTGCCTAATGTGGAGATCAGCAAAGGTCTGGTTATTCTGCTTAAAAGATTTGTGCCTTGTTTGCCCTTATATTTGAGTCCTAGAATTTTTTTGTAGACTTTATTTTTTAGAGCAGTTTTAGGTTCAGAGTATTATTGAGCAGAAGGTACAGAGATTTCCTGTATACCCCCTGCCCCCACACATGCACAGCCTCTGCATTGTCAGTATCCCCTACCTAAGTGGTATAATTGATAAACCTCCCTGGACGCATCATTATCATCCAAAGTCCATCGTTTACATTAGGGTTCACTCTTGTCTTTGTATATTCTATAGGTGTGGACAAATCAAACATGTATCCACCATTATGGTATCAAACAGTTGTTTCACTGCCCTAAAAATTCTCTGTGCTCTGCCTAGAGTCCTAGAATTTTATTGCTGAAAGCATCTTAAAGATCACCTAGTCCAAGTCCCTCATTTTACATATTGGGAAACTGAGGTTCATATAAATTAAGGGACTTACCTAAAGTCATACAGATTGCAACTAATTAGGTTAATAAGAGTCAGATAAGCAAATAACATTCAAATTGGTTGGAAGGATTTATTTTCAGTCTCTGAATTATACCTTAGTATAAATTGTTTTCTCTGATTGCTTCCTTTTTCATAATATATTGGTTAAGAACACTGATTTTAGAGTTAGACATGGGGGTTTGCATACTAGCTCTGCCATTTGTCAGATTATATAATCTCTCAAAGTTCAGTTTTATCATCTGTAAAGTGGGAATTAATACATACCTCTTGGTATATAGCAAAGTGCTAAACCAAGATTAAAAAAAAAATTCATTCACATTACTTTCACTAAAAATATATTGTTAAAATGAATTTTAATAAGAACGAAAGAGGGGTTTGTATCATTAATAAATAAAATTTAGAATGTTAAAAAAGTAATTTTTAAAATCTTTTTAATTCAAAAGATTTGCATATATTTAACAATGTACATAATATATTAGTACAGACGTATATATGTAGGTAAATACCAGATTTGGGGATGTGGGAATAAAGTTATTTTATTACCAGGGATGCATGATCAAAAAAAATTGGAAAGCCATTGAACTAGAGAATGTTTAGTCTCCAAAAACCAGGTTATAGCTAGAGTCAGGTTGTAATATGCTATAGTTGCTTAGCTTTCCTTTGCCTTTCCTTACTCAGGTCTCGTGTATTCTTTTTTTTTTTTTTTAATAAATTTATTTATTTTATTTATTGGCTGTGTTGCGTCTTCATTGCTGCGCGCGGGCTTTCTCTAGTTGCAGGGAGTGGGGGCTACTCTTCGTTGTGGTGTGTTGTGGGCTTCTCATTGCAGTGGCTTCTCTTGTTGCAGAGCATGGGCTCTAGGCATGCTGGCTTCAGTAGTTGTGGCACGTGGGCTCAGTAGTTGTGGCTCACGGGCTCTAGAGCACAGGCTCAGTAGTTGTGGTGCACGGGCTTAGCTGCTCCACGGCATGTGGGATATTCCTGGACCAGGGCTCAAACCTGTGTCCCCTGCATTGGCAGGTGGATTCTTAACCATTGCGCCACCGGGGAATGTTAACCATATTTTTTAACCATATTCTTAACCATATTTTCCAAATAAAATATGGTTATTTTCTTAACCATATTTTCCAAATAAATTATCGAGACATGGTTTCACAAGGCTGAATGTACTAAGAACCGCAGTGGATCAAAAAATTGAAATTATACCTATAGGTTATAAAAATTGGGTGTAATAGTTCTAGCAAGCCTCTGGATCCCTGTAGGATACAATGGATTTATTTTCCTTCTCTGGAAAGAGTACAATAGTTCCTTTAATGGCCCTTTTGTAGGCCTTGTACAGAGGATCCTTTGGGGAGCTGGATAGTCTCTTGTGCCTCTCATTTCCAGGTACTGAAGTTCTTAAGGGACCTCTTCACTCTTCCAAATCACTCCAGGAGACTGTTTAGTACATGGACCCTAGAGGTTGTGAGGCCATTTAGGACCTGAGGAAATTGTTTCTTCCTATGTGTCTCATTAACCATCAATAACTATTGTTTCAGATAATTGAAAGAATAGAATCCTTGGAGTAGATATATAGGATGTGGTACTTGCCACCAAGTAAGGAGTTTTGAATGAATGAGCACTATATTGGGGCAACTTTCATGTTCCCCTTGTTAATTTTGATTGCATATTCCTGATAATTACTATTACATGAGGTAATTTAAAATATAATATTAGCTAACATCTCAAATATGTTCTATGATATGGAGAAGTGTGTTAATAATTTTGGGAAAGTAAGCTCATTTGGAAATTTTAGTAATGCCCCATCATGACAGGCATTGATGATCATCCTAGAGTTGTACTTTTCTCCATTTGGAATTTTTAAATAGCTACTAACATACTTCGGGGAGGGCTGTGCATAGGTATATATGAGCCTGCAAACATGCATACTATACATACATAAACAAACAGTGTGTGCATAGACTAAATCTGGAGAAATACTGAGGAACTGTTAAGAGTAGTTGCTTCAGGAGTCAGATTGGGGAAACTGGTTCTGCACTTGTTTTTTGCACTTAATATTTTTATCCCTTTTTTTATTGTGTTAAAATACATATAGCATAAATTTACCATTAGTGACATTCAGTATGTTCACAATGTTGTGCAACTGTCACGAATATCTAGTTCCAGAACATTTTCCTCACCCCAAACGGAAACCCTCTACACATGAAGCAATCACTCCCCATTTTCCCTTTTCCCCAGGCCCTGGCAACCACTGATCTACTCTGGATTTGCTTCTTCTGGATGTTTCATATACATGGAATTACACAATATGTGGCCTTTTGTGTCTGGCTTCTTTCACTTAGTATAATGTTTGCAAGGTTCATCTATATTGTAGCATTTATCACTCCTTTTTATGGTTGAATAATATTCTGTGGTCTGGATATGCCACATTTTATTTATCCACTTATCAGTTGATGTACATTTGGGTTGCATCTTTTTGTTATTGTCAGTAGTGCTGCTGTGAACATTTTTGTACAAGTTTTTGTTTGAACACCTCTTTTCAATTCTTTTTGGTATGTACCCAGAAATGGAATTGCTAGGATATATCGCAATTCTGTGTTTAAGTTATTGATTAATTTATAGTATCATTTTGAAGATCATTATTAATAGCACATAGAGGTCTAAATAGCTCTATATCTTTGAACAGCTTTATAATAATATTCCATCATATGGATGTCTGTCTCCTATTGGTAGACATTTAGTTTTTTTGTGTTTTTCTGTGATTACAAATAATGCTGCAGAGAACATTGTAATGTAATAAAAATCTTTGTGTATTTCTCTACCTAGTAGGATAAAGTAGAATTACTGGGTCAAAGGTGTTTTTAAAATGTATATTATTAAGCTGTACTAATTTATACTCTCACCAGCAGTATATGAGGGTTCCTGTTTCCTTTCTGCTGATTACTTTTATTTTATATTAAACATAGCTAATAGAATAATTATCCTATGATTATTTTGATCATGTCATTTCCTGGCTGAAGACACTACTATGTTGGTCCCTTATCCTTAATAATAATAATAGATGCCATTTTTTTCAGGGAATCCAATAATACAAGCTAGATAGTTTACATATATTCCATTACTTCTCTTACTTTATTTTATAGATGGCTGAGAGAGATTGTGGCTTTGGTCACACAGTTAGTAAGCAGGAGTTTCAAACATGTTTGTTACCAATTTCTTATGATTCACTCCAGAAATAGTCTCTGCATATACAAGCATAGATATTTGGGTGTATGAGTATGTGTATGTATGTGCCTCAAGAAAAAAGTGTTCAATAGTTGCAAATTAAAAAATAAGTTGTTGTTGGGAGTTCCCTGGCGGTCCAGTAGTTAGGGCTCCAGGCTTCCACTGCAGGGAGCATGGGTTGGATCCCTGGTCAGGGAACTAGGATCTCACATGCTGCGTGGCATGGCCAAAAACAAACAAAAAGAGCTGTTTTTGACATATGGAGCAAAGTAAAATTTTCTCAATAGCCAGTGGTTTCTTAAAACATGGGTTATGGATTGATCCCTTGTGTGAGAATCACCTGAGGTGCTTTTTAAACTTACAGAAGCCTGTGTCCACCCCAGGCCTATGGAGAGATTAAAAGGCTTTAGAGTAGGAAGGCTTTCTTGCACTTCTGAAATCATATTAGACAGCTACTACTCTGTTTACTTATAAGTCAAACTTGAGGGTGAGGGCATTTCATCATTCAAAGTACAGGAAGCTAAAGAAGGAAAAGAAAGGAAATGTGATCCTGGCAAGATAGGTTGGGGCCAAACTGTAGGGTCATAAATTCAACTGTTCACTGGTATTTAATACAGTAGTATGGACAAGCTACCTAATCCTTCCAGATATCCATTTCCTCAACTTTATGAGGGTATAGGACTAAGTTCCTAAATATAGCATAGTGTTGAACAGCACTCTGAAGCCAGTCTGCCTGGGCTTGAATTCTGGCTCTGCTACTTACTAGCTCTATGACTTTGAGCAGGTTACTTAACTTCTCTGTGCCTCAGATTCCTCATCTGTAAAATGGGAATGATATCGCCCCACAGTGTGTTGTGGATTACATTAAATGAGTAAATACAGGTCAAGGTCTTAGAACAGTACCTGGCACATAGAAGTGGCATGGAAGTATTAACTGTATCCCTTTCAATTCTAATGTCTTTCAATGCTGAGATTTTGACTCATTACCAGGTATCTATTCTGAACACTAGAACATAGGCATTATTTACTTAAGAGGACTCATGAAGAATCATAATTAAGATGCAGGACTTCAGTTTTTGGCTCTACCCCCACAGCTGTGTCAGATTATGAATTAAAATTGGATAATGCCTTTCCCAGTGGACGCCTTACACAAGGGTTTCATTCTGCAACTTGTTTAGGAAAATGGCCTTATAGGCTTAATTAAGACTATAAACCCTGGAATCTACTCATTGTCTTGCTGAGATGCTAATAATCATTTACACATGTTGACTGAACTGATATCACCCTAGTTACTTTATTATTTTTCTGTTGTTTCTGATACTTATAATTCTGGCCACTGTTTTGGCATGTACTTCTGTAAAACACACTGTGTAATAGAGAGTAATGTAGTTGTAAAATAGCATAAGTATGCTTGAGGATCAGAGACGTGAATTCTGGAGAACAGCTTTTCCTAAGTCATAACAGTTGCTTACACGTAAGCCCCATTAGAAGAACCTAAAACCAAGACACTGGGCTTCAATGTAAGGAAAAGTCAGTAAAAAAATGAGCCAAGATGTTTTATCTTGATTTAAAGATTTTCAAATAATTTTTTTCCTCTTTGGAGTAGAATCCTTAATAAATAAAACAGATACAAACAACACTATGCTGTGCCTGCCAGCTTTCTTTCTGCTTATTCCCATTCCTACATGGCCTCTTAGTCACTTTCAAGGAGGTCTAGGACTCCTAAACTCCCAGTTTAAAAATCAGTGATGAGAACAAACGTATGGATACCAAGGGGGAGGGGGGGGTGGGATGAGTTGGGAGATTGGGATTGACATATATACACTATTGATACTATGTATGAAATAGATAACTAATAAGAACCTACTGTATAGCACAGGGAACTCTGCTCAATGCTTTATGGTGACCTAAATAGGAAGGAAATCCAAAAAAGAGGGGATATAAGTATATGTATAGCTGATTCACTTTGTTGTACCGTAGAAACTAACACAACATGTAAAGCAGCTATACTCCAATAAAAATTTTAAAAAAAGATGCGGTATATATAAAAAATGGAATATTACTCAGCCATAAAAAGAATGAAATAATGCCATTTGCAGCAACATGGATGGACCTAGAGCTTAAAAAAAAAAATCAGTGATGTAATTGATTATAGGTGCATTCTGCCTATAGCATATTATTTATTTTTTCTAAGAAAATTGTGAATTACATAGAAACCTAATTCCCTGTTTGTGGAATCTGGATTCTGTAATTTATTTTATCTTTTTTGCTCTTTCCTCCCCTGGGATACACTCTTGCTTTTAATCCTCTTTCTGGAGGCAAACCTCAGCACTTTGTATCCTTCCTATGGACACAGGATTGATCTAGAGGCAATTGTGCTAAAAGCTGTCTAATTGTAGAAAAGAAGAACCTGATTATCATGAACAAGAACTTGGTTAAAACCTTTATCTTGAGCTCAGACTGTTTCTTTTTATTCATTAGATTTGTCTGCCTCTACTCATTCCAAGGTGGTGATCTTCACAGTCAACTCTCTGGGTAGTTCTCAGTCCTACCTCGACGTGGTACAGAGAAATGTGGATATGTTCAGAGCCTTTGTTGCAGCTCTGGGACATTATAGTCCACATGGCATCCTGCTCGTTGCATCTCAACCAGGTACAAGACTTTATTTTAAATAAATTTGGTGGTCCAGTGTATCAGTAGAATTGCCACTTCTGATAAAATTCATAAAACAAGGATATAAAGGGACAGCCAGAGCATTCAGTTAAATTGCTCTTATGATGAACAATGCAGTATTTTCCATATCCTGTCAACCAGTTACTTCTTCTGACTGTCATTAACTACAAGGTTACAACTTACAATTTTTTATATAATATTACTATTAATATGTTCCAGGTCGTTAGCCATGCCTTTCTCAGTGAGAAAATGGTTAAACACCCAAGAGAAAGATGCAGTAGCTTATAGGAAGGATCCTTTGTTAACTCTGAAGTGTCATAAAATGTTAGTGAGCACACCAGAGTGCATTTTTAACATTTTGTATTTTAAATTGTTTCTCAAATTATTTGAGAAATTTTTTTCAAAGAATTAGGTGGTACTGGACTCAAATTGGTGAACAGATTTTTTTTAATGTTCCCAATATAGGAGTATGATATGAATTTCACTTGTTCTCCTATAGCAGTTGATTGAGGGATGTTGGTTTAATTCCTGACATCCTTTTGTCACATAAGAAAAAAATAGTTGTATTTTTGTTGATAATGCTGTATAGCATGGTGGTGGTATATGAATCAGTATTTTAATTTAAAGATAGAAATTCAGCTTAAGCTAGATATAAAAGAGAACTTGATCAATGAAAAAAATTTTCTGATTTTCTGTACCCAGTTTTCATCTTTCTCGCTTAACTGCTCTAGGAAATTATCTGTTTTCCTCTCTTAAAAATTTATATTTAACAGCAAAGTTATGTAAGATCATGCTGAAACCTGGTTAGTTGTTTTTAATTATTAATTAAAATTAAAATATATTAAATTATATTATGTATATAATAAATATATATTATATATACTAAATTAAATATTTAATTTAATATTATATATTAAATTATATAATTATATTATATATAATTATATTATATTAAATTATATTATATTAAATTATATTAAATATATAATAAATTTTAAGCTATGTTATGCTTCATAGTGCATTTAGGACCTAAGAAGAGTATATACAAGTTTTAATATACTTATTAAAATAATAAATATTTTGTTTAGGAACTAGAAGTACATTTTTAAAAATATTTATATTTTCACCTTGTATGTAATATTTAGTGGAAATCATGACCTATGTGACGTGGAAACTGAGTGCATTTCCTGCAAATCGAGTGATTGGAATTGGATGCAATCTGGATTCACAGAGATTACAATATATTATTACAAATGTTTTGAAGGCACAGACTTCAGGAAGAGAAGTATGGGTTATTGGTGAGCAGGGAGAAGACAAAGGTAAGAAATACATGTTTATTAGTTATGTATATTGATAACCTACATCACCAGAGGCCATGATATGCACAGTTCTGGGGACTCCAGAATTGTGGCGCTTAATTGGCTTTCTTTCCACATTTGAGTGCCTTTTGTGTGACAGGCCCTGTATTGTGAATATACTTTGCAAACATGTCATTCTGATTGTATTTACTTTTCTGTAAGTAAAAGGCAAGACCCCCTTAGGTTATATATTTTTATTTATCTTTTTATATTTTGTATTTGAATTTCAGCATCCAGGATCAATTTAAAAGTTTAATTTTCTGGAGAGCAACATTTACATAAACACTAAAGCATATACAGAACTCTTTCCTTTACTCTCCCATCCTACAATCTTGCTTACCTTTCCCTAAGTTCAGACTTTCTCCCTAGGTACATACCTCCTGTCTGTTTCTCACCTTTTTTAAACAGAATTTTCATTCTTTATTTATCCTTATGGCCTTTTTTTTTTTTACCAGCTACTTGCTCTCTGCTCTGTCCCTACCACAGAAAGCATTCATAAAATACAGTCCCCCTGGGCTTCCCTGGTGGCACAGTGGTTGAGAGTCCGCCTGCTGATGCAGGGGACACGGGTTCGTGCCCCGGTCCGGGAAGATCCTACATGCTGCGGAGCGACTAGGCCCGTGAGCCATGGCCGCTGAGCCTGCGCTTCCGGAGCCTGTGCTCCGCAACGGGAGATGCCACAGCAGTGAGAGGCCCGCGTACTGCAATAAAAAAAAAAAAAAAAAATACAGTCCCCTGGATTTGAAAGCCCCTTTTCCTATCCCAAATGAATGCTTTCCCTATTTGATTCAAGAATCTCTTTTTTCTTTATTTTTCCCTCATGCTATAAAGTCAGGTTGGTTAGGTGATAAAAGTGCTTTATCCTAAGTCTGTTCATTTTTATTCATTTAAACAAGTATATGAGTGTCTACTCTTACTACTATATAAGATGTTAGTGTGATACAAAAGAGGCACAGAGCACAGTCTCTTCCTTCATCATACTTAAAAATTATTTTAGAGCAACAAGAAAAATATTTACAAGATGTTTTGGCTAGCAATGAAAGTATCGGATACTATTTGATTAAGTGCCAAAATGAATATATTTTAGATTTACAGTGCTTAGACACTTATGAGTGAGCATTTAACATGGGTTGAAATGACTGGAGAAAATTCTGTGTAGGCCATCATTGAACTGTACTTTGGAAGAATGAATAGGATTTGAATAAATAGCAAAGAATGGGACAGACATTCCAGGAATGGGAAAACAGGCAAAGGCACACACTTAAGTACGGCATGGTCATGGGATAAAAATATCTAGACTGGTTGTTGCAGAGTTTCAACCAGATAAACTTGGTTGCTGTCACATTTTGGAGATCCTTGAATACCTGATAAAGAGTTGGAAAGTGATTCTCAGGCAGAGGGGAACTATTAAAGGTATTTGAGCATGCGGGTAATATGCTAAAAAGGTAATTTGGGGAAAATTAATCATTGCTTCCTCATTTAAAGTATATTACTATTACTCTATTCAGCCTGTAGGTGCTGTAGGGTAGAGCACAATGTAGAAAAGAACTTCTCTGCCTGTGAGGAAGTGATTTAACTGAAGAACTGGAGGAAGATTTTAAATCTATATAAATCTGCACTGGCCACCTAGAAAGTTCAGTGCTAGAAAGAGTCAGGCTATAGAATAAACCTTGACAAAACCTGACAGTGTGATTCAAGCAGAAATAGCTTTTCAGGCTCAGAATGCTTCCTGACACTAAACACTAATCAGTAGAACCAGGAGAGGGGAGCAAATAAGAACTTGGAGCAGATGTATTAGAGTAACAAATGTCTAGGGATTCAAACAAGCTCAAGACCCCCAAGTTTACTCACTACTACCATTTGAATTCTGGTCCATGTTGATCTCCTGCTTGCCTGATTATTGCACATCTCCCAGTTAATGTGCTCTTTTCCCTCTAGTCTACCCTGTAAATGATGCCAAATTTTTTTTTAATCTTTTTAATTTTTCATAGTTTATTCCTTATATTGATAGGTTAAGAAAGTAAAATTTTCCTAAGTACTGATTCATAGATAATGTTTATAAGCAGCACACAAAACATTCAGTTTCACAAACAGTAATATCCAATGATCCCCTTAAATGCAATTTTAAATCCTTACTTTAAGCCAAGTGCAAGAATAATACAATAAGCTAAATATACACAAAACCTGTATATGCCGAACTACAAAAGTGGTTTCTATAGCCACACGTGGTCTTAGTCAAGTACACATTTCCACAATGAACAAGTACTAACAAATATGTTAATAAAACACTACCCCAAATGCTTATCCTACCATCAGCTTTTTCAGCAATGCCATTCCTGCTACTGAAAACACTTATATTTAGAAGCTTTAATTTGACCTGAGGAAATGAGTTCTCTTAAAACCTGACAAACAGTATAAGCCCCAAAGATTTGTTTTTTTTGCGGTACGCAGGCCTCTCACTGCTGTGGCCTCTCCCGTCGCGGCAGGCCCAGCGGCCATGGCCCACAGGGCCAGCCGCTCCGCGGCACGCGGGATCCTCCCGGACCGGGGCACGAACCCGCGTCCCCCGCATCGGCAGGCGGACCCCCAACCACTGCGCCACCAGGGAAGCCCAGCCCCAAAGGTTTTAAATCACATAGGTCTTCCAACACAGAAGCATTCATAGGAAACTTTTAGTTTCTCAAAAAATAAAAAATTAAAATAAAAAAAATCACTTGTTATCTAAAGAAAAGAGTATTAAAACAAATTATCTTAAGACAAACACTCTTAAAAAAGGCTGTATTTTCTATCATTTTCTCCTTAAAAGAAACACAAACCAGTTCACTATCTTTTAATAACTTAGACTACTGTAATCTAAAAACTTTAGAAACATGAAACACATGTCTTAGCTATCAAAGGTACCATTTAGATTTCACATATTAAACAGCCACAGTACAGCCTACAGTGGCACAAAATCAGAAGGAACTGAATGGTTTGCAAGGTACTTTGACTTACATGTGGTCATTAAAATCCAGTAAGTAATTCAAAGTATAGTAATATATCGGCAGGCAATTAAAGGCTCAAATATCACTCTAAAATTGAAGACATGAATAAAGACTGAAAACGTTGTGGTTCTCTATCTTTCATTCACATGGCTAGATATCAGAACCTTACTGTGGAAAATATAGTTATTAAATATGGTTTCCCCAGAAAATAATGAAGCTTCAGAAAGTACAAAAGGTGTCAAGATCCATAGTTTGCTTCATCAAATGCTTTTCTAGCTCGTTTCAATTCTTCATTCATAGTAAGCAAGTCTTTAACCCTAGCAAACTTTCTTGGGTCCTTTCGAATCAAGAAGACGATATCTTCAACTTGTACCCGACCTTGTCTTCCAATTGACATTGCCTTGTGAG
The DNA here is from genome assembly GCF_059928025.1 of Delphinapterus leucas. Classification (NCBI taxonomy): domain Eukaryota; kingdom Metazoa; phylum Chordata; class Mammalia; order Artiodactyla; family Monodontidae; genus Delphinapterus; species Delphinapterus leucas. The sequence continues at coordinate 37,424,545 of NC_143135.1, forward strand.
TCATTTCAGTGATGAACTCTATGACAAGGTCTTCAAGAATATCTACTGACTCAGTATAAGGATTCTGGTCATCCCCAAACCCATACCTCATACACCGTACTGGTGGCGCAGTGGTTGGGATGCCGATGCAGGGGACACGGGCCCGTTCCCCGGTCCGGGAAGACTCCACATGCCGCGGAGCAGCTGGGCCTGCGAGCCACGGCTGCTGAGCCCGCGCGTCTGGAGCCTGCGCTCCACAACGGGAGAGGCCACAACAGTGAGAGGCATTCTTTAGAAAAGTCTCTTTCTTTTACCCTGTCCACCTTCTGCACCTCCTCCAGTTTCTTCATTTTCTTCCTCAAACGTGGGGTCTTCTTCTTCATCTGCCATCCCAGCAGCCAGCCACCTCCAGGGCGCCAAATGATGCCAAATTAATAATGATATTAGCTAAAACTTACAGTATTTGCAGTATGTTGCACATATTAATTCAATGTTCCTAAGTCACGTTCCTCTTTTCAAAAACTTTCACAGGCTTCCTCTGACCAAATTATTAAATTCTTTTGCTTGCCATTCAAGGAGTCCCAAAATGCAGTCTTAATCTTCCTCCCCAATTACAATTATGGAGAGAGTCATGATATTAGAGAGCTGGAAGCGACCCAAGGGATCGTCAATTACAGTTTGTTGTAGGGAGCCAGCAGTGGATGCAGGGATGGTAAGAGTGACCTCCGCAGGAGGCTGTAGCTTTTCAGGTCAAAGCGGGGCTAAAACCCAGGTCTTGTGCATCTCGGCCCCATCCCACAGCTTTGCTTCAGCCACAGGGACCTTTGCCCATTGCATTTACCTTTCCCGTAATCCCTTCTCTTTCTCTCTCAGCATATTCAAATCTCATTCTTCAAGATATAGGTCAAGTCTCCCTTACCTTACCCTTTGAAGCTTTTCCTGATCACATCATTGCACAGTGATTCCTTCATTCCTCTGAGCTAAAAGCTCTTGCTAGCTATGTGGTAATTAACCATATGTTGTCTCAATATATTTATTCTTTTGTTAAACTGCTGTTTATTCTGATCCAATTTGAATTTTGTGTGTGTACCTTCTCCTTATTGAAAGAGTAAATTATTAAGCTGTTCTTTTAGTTGAAAAAGTCGTACTTTCATATTGTAAAAGGATTAAATAGTACAAAAAAATATGTAGTGAAAATAAGTCTCCCTTCTATGCCAGACACCCAGTCCCTCTCTCTAGAAGCCATGCAACCTTGCAGAAATGTTCTGTGTATGGACAAGCACATGTATGAAATATACATAATACATCATTCTCCGTCTTGCCCTTTTACTTATTGATATGACTTGGAAATGATTGCATAATAACATATATAGATCTTGCTCATTCTTTTAAACTACTGGATGTACCAAAATTTATTTAACCAGTCCCCCTAATAAGTTATAATTTTTGAATGAATAAGAACATTTCACAATATGGTTATATTAATATCTCAAATTGTAAAGAGAAAATAAAGGATGGTGTGACTTGATAAATAAACCTAAGGTACTGTGCTGACTGCTGTTGGAGCTACATAAATGAATAAGAACCTGACCCTGTCTTTAGGCAGCTTGGAGTCTAATATAGGAAACGACTATAATAAAAGGCAGTGTTGACTTGCAATAAGAGAGGTCCAAGGGAAGTAAGACAAAAGCGCAAGGAAGGGAGCTCTCAAGTAGGAACTAGAAATGGAGAGATGTAGGTGCATGTGAATTGAGATCACTTAAATATAACATTATGTAATATTTGACACATATAAAAGAATATGTATAGCATATATGTATGTTTTAAAGCATCATAGTAGAACAGACATTCATGAATCCATACTCAATTAAGAACAATACAAATACCATTGAAGCTACCTATGTACTCCCCAACCCATCTCCCTATCTCCCTTCTAGGTACTGCTATCAGATCACTTTTTATCCTGTCTTCTACTTTGTTTCAGAGACAGTTCTATCCACCGATAATTACCTTGGTCTTGAAGCCAGAAATGGATTAGAGGCTCCCTCTGCTGGTTTCATGTATGGACACCAGTTGGTTGTATCTTTGCATAGGTGACACCACAGTAATAGCAAAATTAGAATTATTTTTTATTGAGTATTAAATGCTTTGCATATCTCATTTAAAATTTAAAAACACTCCATGAAGGAGGTGGTAGTTTTCCAAATCAATATGTGAGGAAGCTTAAGATTCAATGAGGTTAACAATTTGTCCAAGGTTTACACATTTAGTAAGGGCAGAACTGCAATTTGAACCCTGGTCTGACTCCAAAGCTGTACTTTTTCTTGCTGTGACTTAATTAGATAATTTATCTTAAGCATTTAGTACAGTGCCTGGCACAGAGTAAACATTCAGTAAATGGCAGCTGTTACTACAATGATCAAGACAGCGAGATGGTGATGAATAGAAAATTGGCAAAGGGACATGGAAAACTACACTTTGAAATAATGCAGTATTAGGGTTTAGAAACAGAGTTATAAGAATAGCAGATATGTAAGTGAAATTATTTAAGTATTTCAGAGACAAATGACAGTTACAGCCTGGAGGAGGAATTACACGACATATAAGACCCTTTAGGATTTGTTTTGTGCTTCCTTCCTCAGCCTCATCTTCTGACAAGCATTTTATGCTAGTCAGATGATCAACTTGCAGCTTCCCGAAGGGTTCATGCACTCTCATGCCGCCTTGCCTTTGCACCTGATGCTTCCTTTCCCTGAACATTCATTAATTTGGCTAAGTCCTGCTTACCCTTCAAGACTGGGCTTGAGGGCTTCCCTGGTGGCACAGTGGTTAAGAATCTGCCTGCCAGTGCAGGGGACACAGGTTCGAGCCCTGGTCCGGGAAGATCCCACATGCCGCGGAGCAGCTAAGTCCATGCACCACCACTGCTGTGCCTGCACTCTAGAGCCCATGAGCCACAGCTACTGAGCCCGCGTGCCCCAGCTACTGAAGCCCCCGTGCCTAGAGCCCGTGCTCTGCAACAAGGAAAGACACCGCAATGAGAAGCCGGTGCACTGCAACAAAGAGTAGCCCCTGCTCGCCGCAACTAGAGAAAGCCTGCGCATAACAACGGTGCAGCCAAAAATAAACAAATAAAAATAAATAAATAAATTTATTAAAAAGACTGGGCTTGAGTGCCACCTCTCCCAGGAAGCCTTCCCTAATTCTCCAGGTTAAGTAAGTTTATGCCTCTATTATAACCACTATCACACTGTGTTATAATTGCATATTTACTTGTCTCTTCACCCCAACAGACTGTAAACTCCTTGAGCTTGGGACAGCCTCAGTAAATATGTTTTGAAATTAATGAATGATCCTGATACCATCTTGTTGTATCCAAAGGTCATTCATACAATGCCCCACCAAATTAGTCAGTAGAACATGTGCTTTGGAGCTGCTATTTTTAGCTGTGATATTGAAATCATATGTAAACTGCAGATAACTCCTTCAAATGGTGTTTTAGAAACCCAAGGGCTGGACCTCAAAACAGAGTGTTAGATCATCTGCTTTGGGCATCAATCTTACCTAAAGGATAGGTGTTATATGTAATGGAAAAGAGAGATCACATGGTCATTTTTTATTAAAATTTTTGGGGTCAGGGGATTACTGATTTTAAGGAGTAGAACCAGAAAGATTAGGATTGATTAGATGCATTATTTGAAAGGGATTCTTAAACTAGGATAAATATACACTTAGGAAGTGTGAAGGGTTGGGCAGTAAATGAACAAAAAAATGAAATCAGTCCATCTAAACTTAACTGAAAATCCTAATGACTGTGTCAGAAGCAAATCTGAACATAGTGAAGCTTTCTCCCTCTCTCCAAACATTGTTTTCTTATGGCTCTTATAAGTCCAAACTCAGAGGAAAGATAAAACGTGATTATGTGTGTAATATATAATGGCAGTAATACTCATAATTAAATTCCAGACTTCTTTGTGTCTTTTGTCTTTTCTTATACCTACCTTGCCCTTTTTATTTATCTTTCCAAGGTCTGTGAATGCTATGTTTCATTTAGCAGACATTTCTCTTCAATTTTCTCTGTATTGTGAATATACTAATAATGTGCCAAAATTTTGTTTTAGAAAATAATTCATGTATAGCCCTTCCATTCAAGTGAAACATTTTTAAAACCCCTTAATTTGTCCACATGTATTTATATTTTTCATGTAACAATTTTTGGTTTTGCTTCTTTTTTAACTTAACATAAAAACTTCTAAAACTTTTCGATGTTTTTCAACTTAACTGTTGCAACTATGTTTTCCTCTTTGTTTAATATAATTATGGATTGTGGACTTCCCTGGTGGCACAGTGGTTAAGAATCTGGGGCTTCCCTGGTGGCGCAGTGGTTGAGAATCTGCCTGCCAATGCAAGGGACACGGGTTCGAGCCCTGGTCTGGGAAGATCCCACATGCCGCGGAGCATCTAGGCCCATGAGCCACAACTACTGAGCCTGCGCGTCTGGAGCCTGTGCTCTGCAACAAGAGAGGCCACGATAGTGAGAGGCCCGCGCACCGCGATGAAGAGTGGCGCCCGCTTGCCGCAACTAGAGAAAGCCTTCGCACAGAAACAAAGACCCAATACAGCCAAAAATAAATAAAGGGAGGGAGGGAGGGAGGGAGGGAGGGAGGGAGGGAGGGAGGGAGGGAGGGAGGAAGGAAGGAAGGAAGGAAGGAAGGAAGGAAGGAAGGAAGGAAGGAAGGATCGATCTGCCTGCGAATCCCTGGTCTGAGAAGATCCCGCATGCCACGGAGCAACTAAGCCCATGCGCCACAACTACTGAGCCTGCGCTCTAGAGCCCTTGAGCCACAAGTACTGAGCCCACGTGCCACAACTACTAAAGCCCGTGTGCTCTAGGGCCTGTGCTCCGCAACAAGAGAAGCCACTGCTAGAAGATGCCCGAGCACTGCAACAAAGAGTAGCCCCCACTCACCGCAACTAGAGAAAGCCCGTGTGCAGCAACCAAGACCCAACACAGCAAAAAAAAAAGAGAAAACAATTAAAAATATAAAATAAATAAAAATACCTTAAAAAATTATGGATTGTGTGCAAGGTCAGCTCATACTATCTCCTGTGCATTCCTTTTTAAAATAAATTTATTTATTATTTTTATTATTTATTAATAAAATTATTTTATTATTTTATTATTTTTTATAAATAAATAATTATTTTTCGTTGCAGTCTTCGTTGCTGCGTGCAGGCTTTCTCTAGTTGCGGCGAGTGGGGGCTACTCTTCATTGAGGTGCGCGGGCTTCTCATTGCAGTGGCTTCTCTTGTTGTGGAGCACAGGCTCTAGGCACACAGGCTTCAGTAGTTGTGGCTTGTGAGCTTCAGTAGTTGTGGCTTGCAGGCTCTAGAGCGCAGGCTTAGTAGTTGTGGCGCACGGGCTTAGTTGCTCTGTGGCATGTGGGATATTCCTGGGCCAGGGCACGAACCTGTGTCCCCTGCATTGGCAGGCGGATTCTTAACCACTGTGACACCAGGGAAGCCTATCCTGTGCATTCTTTACTGTGGTAAAGAATCTGTGTTAGAGGACACACAAAAAAAAACACATGACCCCTGCCCCCTGGAAGCTTATAATCAGTTTGAGGAGGGGAAGCTGTCCTTTGTTGCTGACACATCACTAACTGGCCTAATCTTGAATGCAGTTTAGAAGACTTGTGGGAATTCCCTGGCGGTCCAGTGGTTAGGACTTGGCACTTTCACTGTCGTGCCTGGGTTCAATCCCTGGCCAGAGCTAAGATCTTGCAAGCCGCGTGGCGTGTATGTATGTATGTATGGTTCCCAGTGGAGCAAATGCCAAGTGCTTGCAGCACATGGGAGCCTATTACGCATTGCCTGCTGAGAAAAGAAAGCTTTCTACTTGGACAGTAAAATGGCCCAGTGTTGTTGAGAGAGAACAGGTAAGGGGCTGCAAGTAGACTTTGGGGATCATGTTTTGGGGGAACTACAGCTCAAAGTCTTTCTCACCCCAGGCAATCAGTACAGCACATTTAGTGCCACCAGTGGAAAAATGTAACTCTAGCTAGAAGGGGGGAAAACGTTTCCTTAAAGTTTAGGGCTTCCCTGGTGGCGCAGTGGTTAAGAGTCCGCCTGCCGATGCAGGGGACACGGGTTCGTGCCCCAGTCCGGGAAGATCCCACATGCCGCGGAGCGGCTGGGCCCGTGAGCCATGGCCGCTGAGCCTGCGCGTCCGGAGCCTGCGCGTCCGGAGCCTGTGCTCCGCAACGGGAGGGGCCACAGCAGTGAGAGGCCCGCGCACCGCAAAAAAAAAACAAAAAAAATTTAATAGAGGTACCCTTAACTGCAGATGATCATTTTATCACATCTTAACCCTAAGAGAGTTATTGATGAAATATAATCAGTTTTTCATTTAATTTTTAGTGCCCACATGGGGTGGCCAAGAGGATGCAACAAGGCATAACTCTCAGGTGCAGCTGTCCAACAGGTAATAGTGTAGTTTTGCATTTATCCAACTAAAATCCATATACTTCATAGCTAATGTAACAGCTGTTTGCACAGCATGTACTTACTGGGCTTCTGCAAACAAAACTTACTAGTATGGACAAAACCAAAGTACATGAGAACAATGTTTTCTATTCTTTGATTTCTTATCTCAAAGTAGATCTAAGAGTGCTTTGCAAGCTTAATATTTAGATATACAGTTGACTCTTTAGAGGGTAGAATAGCTTCCTTATTTGTAGGCAGTGATTTACTGCTCCTATATTTAGGATGTAGGATCCTATATCTGAGGGTATTGGATATTTTCTTACATGTAGAAGAGAATTTGTCCATACCACTTAAAAATCAATACGTATTTATTAATTACACATAAATACATTTGGAAATTAGTCTAATATGAATGGATAACCCACATTATAAATTCAGGCAAAAACAAAGTATAATGCACAGATCCTCGTATCTTTTGTGTTTATTCAGAGGCCTTCCTGGGGTCTGGCCCGATAGGGTGGACTCTACATACTGCATATTTTCATGCCATTTGTTGTTTTACTGTCACATAATAACATCCTTTCCTGAATTCCGAGTGGCGATTTTTAGCTTTTTAAACCTGCAGTTTATGGATTTTAGAATATAACAACTAGAAAGAATATTCTCTTATCGAGAAGAGTAGTATGTTGTATAATCCATTCTAACCTGCTTCTCTATATAATCCTGCATTTATAGCTTTTAAAAGGAAAGAATTCAAACATGTTTGTTTAATTTGTATCACTTTTAATTAGTTACAAAATGAATGTATGCTCTCATAAAACTTTATCTTTATTTATTTTTTTATTGAAATATAGTTGATTTACAATGTTGTGTTAGTTTCTGGTATACAGCAGAGATAAAACTTTAAATACTCCAGATACCTATATAGGAGAAAGTGAAAAGCAGGGGTAATTCCATTCTCCAGAAACAACCACTGTTAACAGTTTAGTGTCCACGTGTCCAAACATTTTTTCCCATGCTTCTGCAAACATTATCATTATTATTTATTATTATTTTAATAATTATAAATGTATGCTATTTATATTATCTTGCAACTTGCTTTGTTTCCTTAATAATAAATCTTGGATATTTTTCCATTATTGTACATATAAATCTACTTTATATTCTTCTCAAGAGTTATATGGCACTAGGGGACTTCCCTGGTGGCGCAGTGGTTAAGAATCCGCCTACCAATGCAGGGGGCACGGGTTCGATCCCTAGTCCGGGAAGATCCCACATGCTGCAGAGCAACTAAGCCCGTGTGTCGCAACTACTGAGCCTGCGCTCTAGAGCCTGTGAGTCACAACTACTGAAAGCCCGCGTGCGGCAACGAAGACCCAACACAGCCAAAAATAAATAAATTAACTAATTAAAAAAATAAAAGCTATATGGCACTACATTTGGTAGTGATTTATTTAACAAGTCCTCTTTTCATGAATTGTTTCCAAAATTTTTTGTGTCTCAAACAAGACAAACATACTTATATGTATGTCTTTGCACACTTGAGCATATTGCTATAGGATAAATTCCTAGAAGAGGAATTTCTAGATCAAGTGTTGCCAGATCTTCCTCTTAAAAGTTGAATAATTTTGCACTCTCAGCAGCAGTTATGGGAATGCCTGTTTCTCTGTAGCTTCTGGGAAAGTAGTTATCAGTCTTTTTAATCTTTGCCAATTTTGATGGGCAAAACTGATGTATTTATTGTTTTAACTCATATTTAGTTAAATATTAGTGGTGCTGAGCATCTTTTTATATTATTAGGCCATTTGTATTGACTCTCTGTGAACTGCCTGACATTTTAAGAAAAGCTTCATTACTAGACTGTAGGTTTTCCTAACAATTGCTGTATAACTCTCACTTCTGTGTCATAAAAATATCTAATTAATACCTTAAACAGAAGCTAAAACTAAGTGTACATATTTTGTGCATTTTCTAAAATCATGATTTGTGTGTTTTATTTTTGTTTTTTATAACCTAGAGCCATGGAACTATTAAGGGTAAAAGGTCAAAGATCCTGGTCTGTTGGACTGTCAGTAGCCGACCTGGTTGACAGTATTGTGAATGATAAAAAGAAAGTGCATTCTGTATCAATTTTAGCAAAGGTAATTGCTATTCTCATTCTCTCATCATATTTTAAAATATTTATATTATTAATATAAAGCCATAAAAAGTGCTGTTCACACTGGAACCCAGGTATCTTCAGTATCACCAGCTTTTAGAGTAACACGTGGGAGAAGACAGTTTGGTCTAAGCTCTGTCCTGCTTGGCTATGGGAAGTCTGGGCTTCTACCAGGTTGCCCTTCACCCCCATTAATTTTTGGAATCTCCAAGAAGCATTTATAAATTCCACAAACTTCTTCTGGTTGTCATTTATCTCCTCAGCCAGCCAGGTCACCCCAGACCGACGTGCCAGCTGGTCTTAGCCAATCATCAGTCTGCTTCTCCAGTTCAGTTTGTCCTTTACTGCTTTATTCCAAGTATAGAGTCCCTAAAGCACAGCTAAGATGAGGCACAAATGCTTAACCAAATGTTCATGAAAACTTAGGAATACCAGAAGGGAAATAAAACATGGAAGGAAAGACTGAAAACAGATTACCAAATTTGACTGCACTCAGAGTCCATGCTAAACCCCTCCCCTGGGAATTCACTCTGACATTTTTCTTAACCCCCAGCCTGTTACTCATATTGCAGGGGGCTAGCTTACCTCCCCATAAAGTGGGTGTCTTTGACCAAGTTCCATTTCACAAAAACTTTGTGAAACAGTGACTCGAATTTAGAAAATAAATGAACAATTTTTTTTAAGTTCAACTTGTATCACTTTGTACTTCTAGGACCAGAAAAGCAAGGAAATATCCATATTTATGGTATTATCTTTTTTGCAGTGATTCGGCTCTAATATCCCAATTTTTTTCATTTCAGGGATATTATGATATAAATAGTGAAGTGTTTTTAAGTTTGCCTTGCATCCTTGGAACCAGTGGAGTGTCTGAAGTCATCAGGACCACAGTGAAAGAAGATACAGTGACTGAGAAACTCCAAAGCAGTGCATCATCAATACACAGTCTCCAGCAACAGTTAAAACTTTGGTTCTAAAGTTCAGAATTACTTGAAAGGAAAGTCGTTTAATTTTACCAACATATATATAGGGCTGAGAACTTCTGTGTCTTATTATTTATCCTTACAAACTGCTTGGTTAAGGTAGATGGTTTCTTGGTTGGCTTTGTAATATGAATCCTTAGGTAGTTAGATAAGAAGGAAAAAAATCTAATTTTCTTTGTTGTTCTTGAGATATCTATACTGTTCTTTAAACCTACAGCAGAGATAAACGTTCATCTGCAATATGCATCGTTTTAAAATTATGTATCCTCAATTAGCACCTTTAGCACTTTGGGAGTACTTTGAAAATGATACATTTTTAAAGGAAAATTACTCTTTGACTGTTATAATAACCATGATAAGCCGAAAGCCCAGTATGGATTTACAAAATCTGTGCCAGCTATACACTCAAAGGATCCACAATTTAAGCTATTAATGTTTCTTCTTTAAAAACAGTGGGTAGTAATGATAATAAAGCATTTTGTTTTCCCTCTTCAAATTGATTAGCTACCAAAAAAATGGAAAAGAATTTTACACGTACTTTAAAATAGTAAAAAGGAAAATGAAAATTTTTAATATATGAAGAAAAAGTGTACTTTAATTTCCAGTGGGACTGTCCTTTCTGGAATTTTCTATAACCTCTTCCTAGGCTATATAAGATCTCCGACATCTCAAGAACGCACTGTGACATTAGTAGAACCATAGAGAATGTGTATTTTTAGTGGAAGTAGGTAATGAATGAAAGCCAAGCAGTTTAAAGCTAAAATATGAGGCTTTCATAAAAGCCATTGGTCTTAATGGGGAGAGGTTGGGTGGGCTGATTGTCTGAGCAAATCCTTTAACTACTCCTGAAGAAATGATTTACTTTGGTGATGGGTCAATAATGACAATATCTTCATATGTGAAAGATAGCATATCATTACGAATGTGGCGCACAGCTAAGAGCAACAACTAACATCAACACTTCTAGTATTTCTGGCAATGTGATGAGTACTTTATTGTTTTTTTCCTCAGGATTATTTATTAATCCTCACAGTAACCCACTGAGGAAGGGACTATTATCATCATTTTATAGAGGAGGAAATTGAGGTTTAGTGCCCAAGATCTCATGACTAAGGGACACTTACATACAACCTCTACTTTTTCTAAGTACGAGAAGAGGGAAAAAGCATAAAAGCGGAAATAGTTACCACAAGACCCTAAAGCTGGGGTTCTATACTCTTATATTCTCATGTAGGGGCTTTTTTTTTCAATATAGGTTTTAGAAAGACTGATTCTCTGACTTCCCAGACTTGCCCTCAGCAAATAGCTGGGGGGAATGGGGGAGGTACGCACTGAAGTAGGCGTTTAGTTATTTAGTCATTCAGTTAAATAAGTGGGAGCCTGCTATACACCAGGTGCCATACTGGGCACTGCAGATACAGTGGTGAGCAAACCTGGACTAGGTACAAGCCCTCATGGTGCTTATAATCTAGTATGGAAACATAGTAATCAAGTCTCACAAATAAATGTCCAATGCAAGTGTAATAAGTGCTGTGAAGAAGTCCCAGGTGCTTTGAAAGCATATTATAGGTAACCCAAACCTGGTCAATGAGATAGGAGCCAGATGGATTATACGGGCAGACATACCTTAGGTAGAGAGGAAACAGTCAAACTAATGCTGATTTAGAATAATAATGGATGCTTATAATGATGAGCTTAAATCATAAAGAAAAGGTGAAATTATATTCAGTGTTCCATGTTTAAGTAGAAAAGTATTTAATATGCTTGGAAAGATTCACACCATAATGAACTAGTGTAAAAACATTGGCCATTTGAAGAGAAGAGCATTAGTTCTGTGTAATTTCACTGCATGGGTAGGTTATTTTGCTGTTAACTCTAATAGTATATCCTCACTGTCCTTTTGTATGAAATAAGAAATTAAAACTAAAAGGACCATTTCTTGTGTTTTTAAAGTCGCCTTTTCTAATATCAGATACCTAATTGTGCTCTTGAACAATAACCTAATAACTGTATAACTGTATAACAATAACTGTATAAATAGATGAATTACTAAGAATTCACTACATTAATTATAAAAGGAACATGTCACTACAACAATACTTATTGTGTCTACTGTTATTCCGGGTACTGTGTTAGAATCTGAGAAGTGAAAAGATGAGTAATAATAGCCCTTGCCCTACAGAAGCCCACAATATAGAAGTAATTCTATCAGATATTTCCTTGAGTGTTGAGTATTATAAATCATGTAGTAAGTTCCATATATAAGTCAAGAAGCAGTACCACCACCACCTCACTGTGATTTGGTGATAATTTGACATTCATGATGCTTCTATTAACTTTCACTTTTTTTCATCTTTCCAAAATCATGCAGTGTCTCTTGTTATGGTTTTTAATGGGGCTTGGATTAAAATGCTTCTTTGATATTGTAACAGATAAATATTTTATTTTCCAATTTACATTGTAGTTATTCTTAAATATCAAGAATAATGAATAAAATAAACTTTGACTTTAAAATTACTGGGAGATTCCTAATTTATTGGGTGGAAGGAAATATATTCAGATTGAGGAGAAAGATTCTTTCCTATAATTCATACAGTCCCCAGGGTATTTAGTTACTTCATTTTAAGTGGCTTAAGTGCAAAATGAAGAGAATGGATTTTGTTAATTGTTTTCAAAATTTTAAAAATTATTTTTAACAAGAACACCTTTTGAACAATATATTACCTACACTCTTCCAATTGATAAAAGTAGAATTGCTGTAACTGAAGGTGCTCCTGGGTAAGCTGTGGCTTTAAGAATAGTTTGAAAAGCACATTACTTTTAAGTGACAAAGAAGAGGTGTAGGGAAGGATAGACTGCCCTATAGTTTGGTTTGACTGGAGCTGTGTGCTTAACTAATGTATAGTGTCCAAAGAAAGATACCTATTAAAATAGACTTTATTTTGTGTGTGTTGGCAACAATGTATAATGATGCTTCCACATGTTGTCAATTAGACCCTCTTTGTGTATGTGACCTTCACTTAGAGGCCAATTTAGAAGAGAATTAATACCACAGCCTGTTCCCCAGTAGCACTATGCTAATATCATCCAAATAATCATACTTCACACCGTCAAAACCAAGCTTTACAGTACCTCGAATGGCACTGTACTTACAAAACTGGTGGTGCTGTGCAATAATAATGACTAATATAAATGACCATGAGGAACTTCTATGGGTATAGAAATTCAATTAAGATAGAGTACCTACTCTTGCACTGTATAATAAGACAGTGAGGATCTGAAGATGAGTCTGCCCTCAAAGACTTGGACTTTGTTAGTGGACAGGCTAGTACACACACGGAATCCAAGGTAGAAGGTAGGATGTCTGGGCACCAAGGAGAAATGGGGGCTTGGATTAAAATGCTTAATCCAAGCATTTGGATTAGGGGAATGATTTCCTGTAGAAGAAATTACTGCCTGGCTTCCTGTGAAACGAGGGCTCTGCACTTTGCCCTCGGGAATGTAGTATGATGAACTTTTCACCTTAAAAATGAAAAACAGCCTGATAATCAGAGACGCTGGGCATCGCCTTTTGCAAGCCTTGCATCCTAGAGTTGGAAAAAACTGAAGCCCGAACTAGGAGTGCATTTGCCTGCTATTATCAGAAGGGCAAGTCAGTGGCAGAACTGTTTTTCTGACTCCAGTCCAGTGCCTTCCCACTTGATGTTTGTCGTTTAAGCTCACTGGCAAGATCTTCGTACTTCTTCCCCTCCCTGCACCTGCGCTTAGTCTAAGGGCAACTGTCAATGACCTGCCAATCTTATCCCGGCTCAGAGTTTCCACCCTCGGAACAAAAGTGCACTCTTGGAAAGATTCACACCATAATGAACTAGTGTAAAAACACTGGCCATTTGAAGAGAAGAGCGCAAAATTGCATAAGATTGCTCGGCCTGCCAAGCTCTAGCCACACCCACCCTTGGTCACCGACCTCGGAAGTGACGTAAGGGAACCGGAAGCTTTGGCGTGGTGGCCTACTTCCTGTTGGTAGAGGTGGGGGGGGTGGGGGGCTGGCTCCGCGGTGTGCGACTGTGTGGGGCAGCCTGGGGCAGCCCCGGAGCGGCTGACCCTCTGCCTGTGGGGACGGGAGTCGCGAGGCGGCCGGCATGGCGGGGTCGGAGAGCCAGCTCAAGAAAATGGTGTCCAAGGTGAGGCCGCGGCGCGCTCGCCTTTCGGCGCGCACCCACCGCTCCCTTCCACGCCGCCCGGGCCTTTCCGACCAGCCCAGCGAGCCCCCCCGGGCGAGCCCGAAGCCCCGGGCAGTGCCCGGCCGCCTCCGCCGCCCCAGCCCCGGGATGCCTGTCGCCCGGTGCCGGAATCCTGGGCCGGGGCCGGCTCGGGGCGGCGACGGTCAACAAAGGCGCGGAGCCGAGGCTGCCTGCCACCTGCCGCCCGTCCTCCTCCTCTTCAGGGAGAGAGTTTGGAGCAGTCTTTGCGGCAGTGTAGTTTTCGTCTTAGTTTTTATCAACACAAAGAGAGGGTTGTACTTAAAACTCGGTCGTGGGCACTCCTCCACTTGTGTCCCAGTGTAGGGTTCGTGCGTCTTCGCCCTTCCCTCCCGGCCCCCGGAGATTGTGTCCTTTTCAGTTTGTATTCTTCACGCAGCTCAATAGCCGACCCGCGGGAGATCATAACTTTTGGTTGAATTGGCTCAGTTATAAGTAAAAACGTCCTTGAGAAGCCAGAATACCGGTACGTCACTACATCGGGTGAAATAAATAGAATTCCATTACCATTTCAGGGACTTTGATTTGCTAAGAGTGACTACCTTTAATTGTATGCTACTTATAACGCGGAATTATTTGGTTTGAAATTTTTAATCTTCACCGTTCAAGGCCGGTGTATTTTTTTCATTTTTATAAAAGCAGGTAGGCATTTTGTATTTAAAGCCGTGAGTTATTTTGACAACTACTTAAAATGTGGCATCTGATACCAGAGTGAACTGGGTGTTTTTTTTGGTTTTTGGTTTTTTTTCAGTTTATCAAAGCTAATTGGAATCAGATGTATGTGAAATGGTTGAGTGTAGAATCTTCTCCAGTTAAACGATTAGCTTTAGATACTTTTGTCAAAACAAGAATGGTAGGAAGCAAAGAAGTTTAAACAGTTTTCAATAGTATTAAAATACACTATTATGTATGAACTTATTCCTTTGAAAAATATACTTTTTCCCCCAGTAAAATCATCCCCATAGTCTTTGATTGAAGAGCAAATAATCTCTAAAGAGAGAGTGATGGTTTTTTAAATAAAGCTTCTCTTGATTATTCTAATCATATCTTCTAGGCTTCTGATTTTCTTTCTTTTTAAAAAAAATTGAGGTATAGTTGATTTGATTTTCTTTCGATAAAGTAATTATCCTTAATTGTAGAGGAAGTTTTAGGGAGCCCTAGAAGATTGTGGCAGAGGTCTGTGTTGTAACATTTATATATTGCTTTTTTTTTTTAAAGTACATTGTTTTATATACTATGTAACTGAAGAGTATCTGTTCCGTACCATACTATGTAACTGAAGAGTATCTGTTCCGTACCATTTTTTTTTATCTTTAAAGTTGATAACATTGCCCTTAAGGTTTATTCCTTAATTTATATGTATGAAGGTATTTACATACAAGGACAGGAATATTCAAATATTGGTTTTGAATTTTTAAAACCATAATTAGTTTTCCTAAACTTTGTGTAGAGGAACCTGCCTTCAAAGACAGAGGCAGGACATCTTTAGAAGATATTTTATACTTCCACCTGTCTTTTCCCTCCACCCTCTTCATATCCTAAGAACAAAAAAGGACATAGGGAAGAGGTGGGAGAGGGCATTCTGTCTTTTGGTTCTTGGCTCGGTTTCTGAAAAACTGAGTCTCTTACAAGTGGTGATGTCAGTTCTGAGTATCAGCATGTTTTCTCTCCAGCCTGTGAAGAGATAGATAGGTAGGAATAGTAAGTAGGGTAATAGAAGCAATTTGTGGAATTTCTTCCTCCTGGTGGAGAGCTGGCTTCAGGTGTTATCCTTTCAGTTGGGTGTGGTCCAGTGTAGGCATTGGTAGCCAGGACTTGGACACATTGCTAGGGAGATGGTCCTTTACTCTTTATCTGATTCTGGGACTTCCATCACCCAACATGTTACTTTGGGCCACCTGCTTTTACTTATGTCTTTTTTGAGGTATAACGGACATAGAACAGTATATTATCTTTTGATATATTACTACAGGTATTTTTTTCCTTTGAGCATTTATTTTAGCTCCCAACTTAAATACAGCTTTTAGTTTAACAATCTCTCTGTCATTGTTTTTGCAGTTTAGAGAGGTATATTTATACTATTGGTCCATCTTGCTTTACACAAATAACTTATATTTTTCATACAGACAACTACCTGTATTCTTACATGCTACATCTACAGCATTCCTAGAGGTGGAGTCACTACTAACTAGGTAGGAGAGAGCTGGCACATTAAAGATTGTAATGCACTTCACACTGTTTTAGATTCTAGGGATACAACAGTGAACAGACAGTGTGGAATTTAAATTCTATTAGAAGGCAACAAACAACTCAGTAAGTACATTACGTAGCATGTTAGAAGGTGTTAAGTACTTTGGAGAAAAGTAAAGCAGGAAAGGGTAATAGAGTGCTCAAACGTGAGAATAGGATAGGTTGCAGTTTTATAGAGTAGTAAAGGAAGGCCTTCCTGAGGTCTATTTGAGCAAGACCTGAAAGAGGTGAGGAAGCAAACTGGAACAATCTGGAGTAAGAACATTCCAGGAAGAAGGAAAAACAAGCACAAGGGCCCTGAGACAGAAGCTTGTCATGCATGATAGAGGAACAGCAAAGGGAGCTAAGGGGGCTGGACTGGAGTGAGCAAGGGGAAACAGTGCTGAATAAAGGGGTGGTAGATTTTGGAGGGTCTTGCAGGCCACTGTAAGCACTTTGGCTTTTACTTGGAGTATGGTGGGAAGCGCCTGATCTGTTACTTGTACTTGGAGTATGGTGGGAAGCCCCTGATCTGTTAACAGTATAGCTCTAGCTGCTGTGCTGAGACTAGACTGTAGGAGGTTCAGTCGAGTGGAAGCAGAGACAACTCTAAGGAGGCAGTTGTAGTAACCTAAGTGTAGCCATGAAGGTAGTGAGGAGTGATCAGGTTCTGGATATTTTTGAAGGTAGAGCTAACAGGGTTTTCCGACAGACTCACTGTGGATGTGTAGGAAAGAGAAGCATCCAGGATAATGTCAAAGCTTTTGTCCTGAGCAACTAGAAGGATACAGACATGGAAGACTGTAAGAGGCATAGATTTTGGGGGGAAGATAAGGAGTTCAATTTTGATCATGTTAAATTTGACATTCATTAGATATCCAAGTGGAGATATCAAATTGGTAATTGGATATACGTGTCTGGAGTTCAGGAAAGAGGTTCAGACTGGACTTTTTAAATTTGGGAGTTATCAGTGTATGAATGTTATTTTAAGCCATGCATGGAGATCACCAAAGGAGTGAGTTGAGATAAAGAAGAGGACCAAGGACTGAGCCCTGGGGCTCAATATTATTAAGATAAGAGGTTAGGAGAAGAGAAAGAACCAGCAAAGACCCTGAGAAGGGGTAGACACAGAGAGGAGAAAAAGAAGCAGTGGTGTCCTGCAAATCAAGTGAAGAACATGTGTTAAGAGGAAGGAATTGACTTGGTCAAATGCTGCTGTGATAGGTTAAGTAAGATGAAGACTGAGGATTGGCCATTGCATATGGCCATGTGTGGCAGTTACTGGTGACGTTAATGAGCAATTTCAGTGAAAGTGGAAAACCCTGATTGGAGTGGGTTTGAAGAGGATGGGTCTAGTCTTTGAGCATCAGTGGTTAACATCACGGAGAGATATCTAGATGTCATATGCTACTTGATGGAAAAACACCATCATCTGTGAAATGATCTTGCCAGAGAGAGGGGAAGACAGTGGAGGAAAAAAAAGTAAAATTTAGAAAAAAATCATGAAAAAGATCATAACTTCCAGACCCAACTACTAATTCACAAGAAATACAAAGGAAATAGGAACATATATATTAAACTACACCAAGGGGACACAGTTAGCAAAATCCAAACTGTGGGAGCTTCTATAGGACAAATGAACCGATTTCTTCAACAAGTAAGTTTGAAGGGGTTAAAATAGAAATGGGCCCACTGATGAGTAGTTAAAATGGGTTATATCCGTATAATGGAATATTATTCAGCAACATGAATGTACCTTGAAAACCTGCTAAGTGAAAGAAGGTAGTCATAAATGACCACAGACTATATAATTCCATTTATATGAAATGTCCAGAATAGGCAAATTGATAGAAACAAAGTAGATTAGCAGTTGTCTAGGGTGAAATGGGATGTCGCTGGTGGAGTGAGTGGGTGATTGCTACAGGGTGTGCATTTCTTTTGGGGGTGATGAAGATGTTCTAAAATTGATAGTGGTGGCAGTTGTACAACTCTGAATGTACTAACAGCCACTGAGCCTTACGTAAGTCACTTTAAATGTGTGAATTATATGGTATGTGAATTATATCTCAGTAAAGCTATTATCAAAAAAGAGGGGTGGGAGAGAATCTGTAGATTAAAAGAGGCCTAAAGGACATTTTCACATTGAAATATGTGGTCTTTATTTGGATCTCCATTCAAACTAAAAAAAAAAAATGACATGAGACTGCATATTTTATGATATAAGGAAATAGTGATTATTTTAGTGTGATAATAGTATTGTGGGCTTTTTTTTAAAGTTCTTATCTTTTAAAGATACGTACTAAAATATTTATGGGTAATAGGATATGATGTTACCATTTGCTTCAGAATAATACAGGAGGAGGGAAAGGTGAATGAGATTATAGATTAAATAAGATTGGCTATGAGTTGATTGTTGAAGCTGGGTGTAGTGCTGAAGCAGGGGATTTATTATACTGTTCTACTTTTGGATACCTTTGAAATGTTCCATAATAAAAAGCTTTTAAGAGGAGAGAGTAGGAAGAGAGCAATTATGGACAGCAAAAGTAGGAAGCTCCTTGCAGGAGTTTTTGCTGTAAAGGGGAACTGAGAGAAGTTTGGTTGTAGGTGGAGGGGGAAGGGAGGTAAGGAATGTTTTTGTGTGAATAAGACAGGAGAAAGAAAAATATGTGTGTGGTAATAGTACTGATCCCATAGCATGGAAAAATTGGTGCTTCAGGACAAAAGAGGTCAAGAACTGCTGAAGAGATGCCTTTGAGTAGACCTGGATTTATTTCCTAATTTTTCTTGTATTTTCTCCCTTATTGTCTATCACTGTCTTTTGTGCTGGTCTCTGAGATTTCTTTGACTTTATATTCTAATCCTTCTATTAGATGTTTTATTTCTACTCTCACTTTTTTTTATGTCCAGGAGTCCTTTCTTTTCTGAGTGTTCTTGTTTTATGGATACAATATCATTTCTTCTTTCTTTGAAATTTTTAATGCTAATTCTTTTTGAAGTTTTCTTCTGCTCCTTGCATTATTTTTATTCTTCGTTCCTTCTTTCCGTTTCCGTCTGTGACATGTTTCTTGGAGTCTTTCTTTTTGGAATAGCTGACTGTTCCTTTTTAAGACAGAAGCACTAAAAGCTGATTGAAAGCTTTGTGCATGAATGGAGCTTGTCAGCTTCAGTGTGTTGTGAACAGATGGGGATCCCCATCTCCTGATTTCCTAATCTGCTAAGAGTGTGTAAGCAAGGTTCCTAGTTTTCCTGGACTGGAGTGGTACAAGGCAGGGGTATGAGAATACAATACAGCACATGGTAAATTGCAAAATAGTATTGACGATGAATGCTGGAGAGGGAGAGATCGTTTTGGGCTAAAGGGAAGTCTGGAAAAGGATTCATTGAGAAGGAAAGTGATGTAAACTAGGTCTTTGAGAATGATTAAGATTTGATTTGGCGGAGGGCCTTTTAAGTTGGAAAAATAGCTAAAATGGAGGTAAAAGTTTGAATAGGTGGCAGGAGAAAAAGCTACTGAGGTTCTTTCAGTCTTTATTTAATTAATGTTAATGATCACTCAGAACCATTATACTTTTAAGAAGAGTGCTATTAATAAGATTTTAAGAAAATTAACCTAGCAGTAAAATATGTGCATTGGTTTTAAACTAAATTCATTTGTAATTTTCCTTTTCAGTACAAATACAGAGACCTAACTGTACGTGAAACTGTCAGTGTTATTACTTTATACAAAGATCTCAAACCTGTATTGGATTCATATGGTGAGTTTATATAATAAAAATATCAAGTACTATACTTTGAGTTTACTCTTTTTGTTAATAATTGTAGGTTTCCCATTTTCCCTTTAAGTTTGTTGGTTTTTTCATTGTAGGACTAACCTTCACCTAAAAAAAGTTGTGAGAGATAGGAAATTACAAGATCTAATAATAACATCTTACATTTGTTTAGTTATTTTAAGTTTTAATATACTACTCTAACATAGAACTAATGCAAATTTAGAACTAGAGGTGATGTTAAAAATAGTTTAGTCCATCATTTCCCAAAATAGTATACATAGTTGTGAAGAATGTTGCTTTGGGGGCATGGGTAGAGGGGATTCTGAGGTTAAGTTTGAGCACTTATAGATTAAACAAAATTAAATGGGTTTCTTTGCAACAAGATTTCTCAGAGCCTTTAATATGCTAATGTGTCATTATGCCTCACCAAGGGGGGAGAGAAGATAATACATTGTTCAGTATATTCTAAAGTTAATTAACTAGTGAACCTTTTTTCTCTCTAGAGCATCTCTTTATATTCTTAGGAACACATTTTGTAAAACTATATTCTGGACTATCCTTTTCATTTTATAGATGAAGAAAACACTTAAAAGCTATTGTCCTTAATTCTGTAGAGTAGGTAGGTGACAATTTGTGTCCACCTTCTATTGAGATGAAATAAAGTTGTGATTTAAGTAAGAAATGACAATATTCAGAGGGTTTTATTTGGTTTGTTTTTTTTTAAACAGTCTTTTTGGCCCCACCAATCCTAACATAATCTCTCCAACCCCGTCTCCTGGTAAACACCAAATGTGCCAGGGCCAAGGCATGCTGCCTCCTGCCCATTGTGAGGCCCTTGGCAATGAGGGCAAAGAGCTGAATTTTGTAGCTGAGACTCTCACTCTAAACCCCACTCGTCTCCAGGGCTTTGTAAACAGGAGCCTGGTGAGAGGCAGCAGAGGGGGAATCAATCCTGAATATCCTGAACAACAAAGTCATGAACTGGAAGTCCTCTCCCAAACTAGGGCATAATTCTCCTTCCTTTCCACATACTGTACTATGGTATTTAGATCTGCAAAAAAACTCATATTACCAAAATTAGAGTTAATTTAAAAATGGCTTCAACGGGGGAATAAAGTGACAAAGGCTAGAATTTTATGGTAAGTGTATAGTTTTTACTGAATACTAAAAGAATAAATGTTGATCAAAACTGACAAAGAGGGGGCTTCCCTGGTGGCGCAGTGGTTGAGAGTCTGCCTGCCGATGCAGGGGACATGGGTTCGTGCCCCGGTCCGGGAGGATCCCACATGCCACGGAGCGGCTGGGCCCGTGAGCCATGGCCGCTGAGCCTGCGCGTCTGGAGCCTGTGCTCCGCAACGGGAGAGGCCACAGCAGTGAAAGGCCCGCGTACCACAAAAAACCCCCAAAAAACAACAACAACAAAATAAACTGACAAAGATTCCAACATCATTGAACAAATATATACAGCCACACAGGCTGGACCAAGTCTAAACCATTGTCATCAACATGCTTTTAGAGTAAATATAACCCTAAAATTAAATACGGTGGTCTTTTAAAAATACAAAATCAGAATAAATTACAGCACAGTTTATAATTGTCAATAGTAGGTAAAAGAACTGAGGTCAACAGTACAGTTCTGTGTTCTTGTACTGCACATTACAGCCTTTCCTCTATGTAATAGTGTTAATTCCAAATCATTATTACAGATAATAGCAGTCCATGTAACACAAAGTATGTGCCCTAGTTATTCAGCCAATTACAGGTAGGAAAACTTGTGCGATGTGAGAAATATTTGTATTAAAAGAAGATGTCCGTATTTGACTGTGAAAACTTTTTTCCTTTTTCATACTGTGGGATACTACATTGGGATTGAGAATGACAGTGAGTGGGAATAAACATCTGAAAATATTAGGTTAATATTTAATATGGTGTCAGTTAATAGTGGTTTTTAAGTAATTTTATAATCATGTTGGTTGGGGATCCAGAGCTCATATTTATTGGGACTGTAGCATTAACATTTATTTTTCCAAGTAATCCATAGCATCTTTACTCATTCAAAGCTGATCCCATTAAGTGAATCAACAAAGGATACTTATTTATTGGACAAAATGTATGAACATTAACAAGTTAGTCCTTTCAAGGGTAATAATGTGTTTTAACTATTGTTTCTGAAACATAAGAATAACTTATGTGGGAGCATCTGTGAGAATGCTTGTTGATTAACTCATTATTCTTACCTTTCAGTTTTTAATGATGGCAGTTCCAGGGAACTAATGAACCTCACTGGAACGATTCCTGTGCCTTATAGAGGTAAATGTCTTATGTGATTCATGTTTCCAGCATAGATGCATTTTAATTCACATTTAGTTGCCAAAGAATTGTAGGTAATTAAGCTTGCTTTTTTGTGACTTTCATGATAATATAGAAACTTCACCTCCTATTCTAATTGAACTTCATTTGGCAGCAGCACCTCACATTTTCAGCTTTTTTCCCCTACTTCCTTACCAAGATATATCAACAAATAAGTGCCTCAGTGCACTGTAAGAGTTTGTTTGATAGAATCAGAGAATCTTAGAACTAGAAAGGGATCTTAGCTGCCTCCTAGTTCAGCTCCCACCCTACTCAAACTTACCTGACAATGGGAAGCTGTATAGTATAGTGACTAAGATAGAGGCTTTACAGTCAGGGCAGAGTAGGGTTTTAGTTCTCCCTCTGTAATCTATTAGTTTTGTGACAATGGGCATCTGTAACATTTGGATAATAGTACCTAACTCAAAGAAGAATTCATTTGTAATAATGTATGTAAAGGACTTAGCACAGAGGCTGGTATATCAAAAGTAGCTATTATTTATGGTTGTAATGCTGATGATGGATAATTACATCTCTGTTAGTCAGCCACCCTCTGCTGGAAGACTTACAATGATAATGGAGCATTCAGCTTCACGAGCAACTGTGGACAGCTCTGTTAGTTATTCCTTGTGACTAGCTAAGACCTGTGTCTCAGTAACCTACCCATTGATTTTATATAGTACCTGCTATGCGTGGGGGAAAAGGGCTAGGGATACAAAGGTGAATAAAGGATGTACCTTCCCTGGAAGAACATACACAAATAGGGGAAACAGGGAATAAATAGATATTTACGCTATTCTATACCCGTTATAGAATAATGAAATATAAAGGTGCTGTGAGATTATAGAGGAGAACAAGAACACGTGGGAAGGTCATCAAAGAAATGACGTTCAATTTGGTGTTAAAGGATGAGTGAACCATTCATAACAGAATGGACATCCCAGGCAGAGGGAAAAAACACTTGAGCATCAGCATTTTATAGAGCAAATACGAGTAAACTTCAGGATTATTGACTTTGCCTTTACCCCAGGAAGTAAGCTCTGGTGAGGGAAAAAGGTATGTGGGGGAGAGAAGGAGGCAGAAGACTATTGTAGACATAATTAAAGACATTTCTTATTTTTTTCTTCTGGTTTTATTGAGATGTAATTGACATATAGCACTATATAAGTTTGATATACAGCGTAATGATTGACTTCATACATCAAGAAATGATTACCTCAGTAAGTTTAGTGAACATCTGTCATATAGATACAAAATTAGAGAAACAAAAAAATATTTTTCCTTTGTGATGAAATTCTTAAGTTTTCATCAAGTTGCGATGTTTACTCTCTTAACAACTTTCATATGTAACATACAGCAGTGTTCATAACATTTATCATGTTGTACATTACATTCCCAGTACTTACTTTTTTTTTTTTTTTTTTGGCTGCGTTGGGTCTTCGTTGCTGCTCGCGGGCTTTCTCTAGTTGCGGCGAGCAGGGGCTACTCTTCGTTGCGGTGCATGGGCTTCTCATTGCAGTGGTTTCTCTTGTAGCGGAGCACAGGCTCTAGGCACACAGGCTTCAGTAGTTGTGGCACCTGGGCTCAGTAGTTGTGGCACATGGGCTTAGTTGCTCCATGGCATGTGGGATCTTCCCGGACCAGGGTACAAACCTGTGTCCCCTGCATTGGCAGGCAGATTCTTAATCACTGCACCACCAGGGAAGTGCCCTTGCTTTTTTATAACTGGAAGTTTGTACCTTATGTCTACTGTCCTATAATTCTCCCTTCCCCCAGCCCTCACCTCTGATAACCACAAATTTGATCTCTTTTTCTGTTTGTTTGTTTATCTGTGTGTGTTTGAAGTATAATTGACCTATAACACTGTGTTAGTTTCTGTTATACAACATAGTGATTTGATATTTCTGTACCTTTCAAAATGATCAACATGATAAGTCTAGTTACCATCTGTCACCATACAAAACATTACATAATTATTGACAGTATTTCCCACACTGTACATATCATAATGTGATTCATTTATTTTACAGATGGAAGTTTGTATCTCTTAATCTTCCTCACCTGTTTCTCTTCTCCCACCTTCTTCCCCTCTGGCAACCACCTCTTCTTTGTATCTATGAGCCTGTTTCTGTTTAGTTTTGTTTGTTCATTTGTTTTGTTTTTTAGATTCCACATATAAGTGAAATCATACAGTATTTGTCTTTCTCTGTCTGACTTATTTCACTTAGCATAATACCCTCTAGGTCTATCCATGTTGTCACAAACGGCAAGATTTCATTCTTTTTTATGGCTCAGTAATATTCCATTATGTATATGTATACCACATCTTCTTTATCCATTCATTTATCCGTGGGTACTTAGGTTGCTTCCATATCTTGGCTATTGTAAATAATGTTGCAGTGAACATAGGAGTGCATATATCTTTTCAAATTAGTGTTTTCATTTTTTTCAGATAAATAACCAGAAGTAGAATTGCTGGATCATATGGTAGTTCTATTTTTAATTTTTAAGTAATCTCCATACTGTTTTCCATAGTGGCTGCACCAATTTATATTCCCAACAGCAGTGCACAAGGGTTCTCTTTCTCATACACAAACACACACACACACACATACACATGCATACATACATGTAAATTTTATTTAAACTAAACCTTTGTTCCTTCACCATTTTTTTGTACGGCACAGTTCCTAAGCCTAAGTAATTCTAGAGAATCCATCATTTTCATAAAGCAAAGAATTCTAGATGGTGGAAATAAAGTTATGTTTTATGTATTAGGATATATTTTATTGGAGTCTTTTTTTTTTCATTCTAGAAGTACTTTTGGGTGAAAAATAAATCCGAAGTCCCGTAACTGTCTGATTTCTTTAAGTGAATTTTATATGTATATACTTTTATGAAGTAAAACTGTTTCTGAGTGGGGGAAATGTATGTGAATTATGTTAGGTGATTCAAATGGTTGCTTGGGACACTGGGCTTTAACCTTAGGAAGAAAAGTCTTTGGTTTATGTTCAATATATTAACTATCAGATCCTTTGAAACACTGTTCATTTTGACTATATATAGTCAAATTTCTCAACTGAGAGAGATTCTATTACATAAAGCAAAAGAAGGGGGATGACATCATTGATTGTGAAACTACCACTGAAAATGCCATATTCATTGGTCAAGCTGTGGCCACCAGTCAGCATCTGTTTGACACTTGGATTAGGTCTTACAGTGTGACTTTTGGCAAGGGAATTTCAAGTCTAGCATATCACTTTCCAAAAGGACACCGTTATCTGTGGTCTTCCTTCTATATCCTTTACCAGTGAACTTTATTAACTGAAGTGACAAGAGTCAAATAACAAAGAATGGCTTGAACCAAAAGATAATTTGTGAATAACGTTTTTATGGCAGTAAGTACACTTACTACACTGGCAGAGTAGTGATTAATTAGCTCCTTAATCCTGCTCATGTATTTTACAAACTGAAAATTTGAGAAACTGATGTTAAACAGAACTTTGAAACATAAAATATTTGTTGTGTTTTTTTAAAAAAGTGTTGCTTAGTTGTAGCTCTTTGTTGCTTACCTACTAAGCCATTATTGAAAAATAATAAAAGTAGAGTAACTGAAGTTTCTCTTTTTCTCTCAGGTACTACATATAATATTCCAATATGCCTGTGGCTGCTGGACACATACCCATATAATCCCCCTATCTGTTTTGTTAAGCCTACTAGTTCAATGACTATTAAAACAGGAAAGCATGTGGATGCTAACGGGAAGATATATCTTCCTTATCTACATGAATGGAAACACGTAAGTATTAACAGAGTG
Source organism: Delphinapterus leucas (assembly GCF_059928025.1). Taxonomy (NCBI): domain Eukaryota; kingdom Metazoa; phylum Chordata; class Mammalia; order Artiodactyla; family Monodontidae; genus Delphinapterus; species Delphinapterus leucas. The sequence continues at coordinate 37,450,575 of NC_143135.1, forward strand.
TTCTGAGAATTCGTTGTATTTTATATATTTTGTTCACTAGCATTTACTTTCTGTTAACTCTCAAGGAGGATTAAAGGAGAATAAATTCACGTAAGATCACTAATCACTGAGCTGGGTAATTCAAAAAAGCTCTTTAAAAGAAATATATCTGGACTTCCCTGGTAGTGCAGTGGTTAAGAGTCCTCCTGCCAATGCAGGGGACACGGATTCAAGCCCTGGTCCGGGAAGATCCCACATGCCGTGGACCAACTAAGCCCACATGCCACAACTACTGAGCCTGCACTCTAGAGCCCGTGAGCCACAACTACTGAGCCCACATGCCACAACTACTGAAGCCCGTGGTCTTAGAGCCCCTGCTCCGCAACAAGAGAAGCCACTGCAATGAGAAGCCCATGCACCGCAACGAAGAGTAGCTCCTGCTTGCCACAACTAGAGAAAGCCCCCGTGCCACAGCAAAGACCCAGTGCAGCCAAAAATAAATAATAAATTTACAAGAATAAATAAATAAATAAATGAAACATATTTCTATAGAGCTTGGTAGTTTATAGAATACACATAGTCACTATTTTATTTGCTTGAGTTGAACCTTTAAGAATAGATAGAATTCACATATGGGAAATGCATTTAAAAAATATTGGGGGGCTTTCCCTGGTGGCGCAGTGGTTAAGAATCCACCTGCCAATGCGGGGGACATGGGTTCGAGCCCTGGTCCGGGAAGGTCCCACATGCTGCGGAGCAGCTAAGCCCGTGCGCCACAACTACTGAGCCTGCACTCTAGACCCCGTGAGCCACAACTGCTGAGTCCGTGAGCCACAACTACTGAAGCCTGTGTGCCTAGAGCCCCTGCTCCACAGCAAGAGAAGCCAGTGCAATGAGAAGTCCACGCACTGCAACAAAGAGTAGCCCCCACTTGCTGCAACTAGAAAAAGCCTGCGCGCAGCAAAAAAGACCCAACGCAGCCATAAATAGATAGATAGATAAATAAATTTATTTATTTAAAAAAATATGTATATTGGGTTGGCCAAAATGTTCAGTTGTTTTTTTCCGTAAGATGACTTTAGTAGCACTTAGTTGTCTTTAACTTCATTTGAAACAATTTTGTTAAATTGTATGTGATAGCTGTCCTATCAGTGTGCATTTAAAAAAAGACATCGGGCTTCCCTGGTGGTGCAGTGGTTGAGAGTCTGCCTGCCGATGCAGGGGACATGGGTTCGTGCCCCGGTCCGGGAAGATCCCACATGCCGCGGAGCGGCTAGGCCCGTGAGCCATGGCCGCTGAGCCTGTGCATCCGGAGCCTGTGCCCCGCAACGGGAGAGGCCACAACAGTAAGAGGCCCGCGTACTGCAAAAAAAAAAAAAAAAAGACATCAAAATTGGTGAATTTTTGTGTAGCCATTCATTTTAATATTGAAGATGGAAGAAAAACAACATTTTTGGCATATTATGCTTTCTTATTTCATGAAAGGTAAAAATGCAACTGAAACGCACAAAAAGATTTGTGCAGTGTACGGAGAAGGTGCTGTGATGATCAGATGTGTCAGAAGTGGTTTGCGAAGTTTCATGCTATAGATTTCTCGCTGGATGATGCTGCATGTCGGGTAGACCAGTTGAAGTTGATAGCAATCAAATCAAGACGTTAATTGAGAACAGTCAACATTATATGACACGGGAGATAGCTAACATACTCAAAATATCCAAATCAAGCACTGAAAATCATTTGCACCAGCTTGGTTATGTGAATCGCTTTGATGTTTGGGTTCCACATAAGTTAAGCAAAAAAACCCTTCCTGACCATATTTCCGCATGCGATTCTCTACTTAAACGTAATGAAAACGTTCCGTTTTTAAAATAAATTGTGATAGGAGGTGAAAAGTGGATACTGTACAATAATGTGGAACGGAAGAGATCGTAGGCAAGCAAAATGAACCACCACCAACCACACCAAAGGCCGGTCTTCATCCAAAGACGGTGATGTTGTGTATATGGTGGGATTGGAAGGGAGTCCTCTATTATGAGCTCCTTCTGGAAAACCAAACGATTCATTCCAACAAGTACTGCTCCCAGTTAGACCAACTGAAAGCAGCACTCAACAAAAAGCGTCCAGAATTAGTCAACAGGAAACTCATAATCTTCCATCAGGATAACGCAAGATGGCGTGTTTTTTGAAGACCAGGCAAAAACTGTTACAGCTTGGCTGGGAAGTTCTGATTCATCCTCCATATTTACCAGACATTGCACCTTCAGATTTCCATTGATTTCAGTCTTTACAAAATTCTCTTAATGGAAAAAATTTCAATTCCCTGGAAGACTGTAAAAGGCATCTGGAACAGTTCTTTGCTCAAAAAGATAAAACGTTTTGGGAAGATGGAATTATGAAGTTGCCTGAAAAATGGCAGAAGGTAGTGGAACAAAAGGATGACAACGTTGTTCAATAAAGTTCTTGGTGACAATGAAAAATGTGCCTTTTATTTTTACTTAAAAACAGAAGACACTTTTTGGCCAACCCAATAGTATACTGGTGGCATATATTTGTGAAACTGTTCAAATCTCATTACTCAAAGTGTTCCTATCAAGAAGTAATACTAGTAAGAAACTTCTGTTTCTGCCTCTGATGGTATAGCTCTGGCAGTTTCTATCCAAAAAAATGCTAGGAAAGTCAAAGTACAAACAACATCTGAGGAAGGCTTTGGAGAACTGTTCAGGCAATTAGGACTTGAAGGGCCAAGATCCTTGCTGCAAAGAGATGAGTCAACATTCTGCCAGTTTTCCCTAAGAGTATTTACTGATTCTTGGTACAGAGTGAGAGGCTGAGAATCTGGGCAGAGGGCATTAGCTAGAGGCAAAGAAGACTGCACAGTTTCTAACAGTCTCACAGGGCTGAAAAGACAACAGTTGCTGTTCTGTCTGCCAGGCAGCCAGTATCTTAGGAGCCAAGATTTGGGAGAAAAGGAAGCTACAAAGAAGTGAGCCAGATAATTTGAGTTTCCCCCTCAAGGGATATGCTGAATTCCTACATTTCAAAGACAAGATGCTAAAAAGCTAAGCAGAAAGCCTCTGAAATTCATAGCCAAGTTCTCAGCAGTCTTAGGTTGAGGAGGCAGTATGAGTTTGGAACCACTCACAAGGAGGAGGGGTATGAGTAAACATCCTAGGCTCTCAGTTGGCACCACTAGAGGAATACACCCCATGAGTGGGAACTCAGGCAGAATGAGCCCTATAAAACTCCACCCTTGAATCAGTTCAGTGCCTGATTATATTAAGGTGATTCTCACGGTATCTGCCAGCCATAGGATAGAGTGAACTGTTGCTGGAAGGAGATAATATATAGAGCCTGTCTAATTTTTCACGAAGTGTCCGGTGTACAATTTAAAATTATCAAGTACATCAAGAGATAGGACAAAGAGGGAAAAAAGAGTAGAAACAGGATACCACCCCCCAGGTAACCCAGTTATCAGACACAGACTTGAAAATGATTGTGATTAGTATGTTCAATATGGAGAATTAATTATAATATAATTATATTTAAAATGAACCAAATAGAAACCTTACAACAGAAAAATAGAATAATAGAAATTAAAAACCCAATAGAGGGACTTCCCTGGTGGCTCAGTGGTTAAGAATCCGCCTGCCAATGCAGGGGACACAGGTTCGTGCCCTGGTCTGGGAAGATCCAACATGCCATGGAGCAGCTAAGCCCGTGTGCCACAACTACTGAGCCTGCGCTCTAGAGCCTGCGAGCCACAACTACTGAGCCCATGTGCTGCAACTACTGAAGCCCACACACCTAGAACCCATGCTCCGCAACAAGAGAAGCCACTGCAATGAAAAGCCCATGCACCGCAACGAAGAGTAGCCCCCGCTCTCCGCGACTAGAGAAACCCGCACGCAGCAACGAAGACCCAACGCAGCCAAAATAAATAAATAAATTTAAAAAACCACAAAAACTCAATAGATGGGTTTAATAGCAGATTAGACTTAGCAGAATAGAGAATTAATGAACTGGTTTACGAATACTTTATATTTTTAATGCTGTTGACGTAGGAATAAACCTTACAAAAGATGTACAAATCCATTATGGAGGAAATTCCAAATTTTATTGAAAGATACTAGAGAAGACTTAAGTCAAAAAAAGAGAACCTTGTTCATGGATTGGAAGACTCAGTATTATAAATATGTTGGTTCTCTACAAATTGATCTATTTCTTTTTTTTTTTTTTTTAAGACGTTGGGGGTAGGAGTTTATTTATTTATTTTTGCTGTGTTGGGTCTTCATTTCTGTGTGAGGGCTTTCTCTAGTTGTGGCAAGCGGGGGCCACTCTTCATCGCGGTGTGTGGGCCTCTCACTATCGCGGCCTCTCTTGTCGCGGAGCACAGGCTCCAGATGCGCAGGCTCAGTAGTTGTGGCTCACGGGCCTAGTTGCTCTGCGGCATGTGGGATCCTCCCAGACCAGGGCTTGAATCCGTGTCCCCTGCGTTAGCAGGCTGATTCTCAACCACTGTACCACCAGGGAAGCCCTGATCTATTTCTTAACAGAAGTGTTTGTTTCTTTGCATATTTGTTAATTTTGTTAACTTGATAAGCTGAATCCAAAGTTTATATGGAAATGCAAATATTAATAATAGCCAAGAAGAGTAAGCTGGAAGGGACTTGCCTTAGAGGTATCAAAATGCATTTTAAAAAACTAGTAATTAAGATGGTATGGAATTGTCAGAGAAATATTCCAGTGGGTAGATGGAACATAATAAATAACCCAGAAAAAAGATCCACTGTACAGACATACCTTGGAGATATTGTGGACTCAATTCCAGACTACTGCAGTAAAGCAAAATGTGATAAAATGAGTCACACAAATTGCATGGTTTCCCAATGCATGTAAAAGTTATGTTTACACTATACTGTAGTCTATTAAATGCGCAATAGTGTTATGTCTAAAAAAACAGTATTCATACCTTAATTAAAAATACTTTATTGTATCCTATAATAAAGCATAATAGAATATGAAAAAGAATATATATATATGTATAACTGAATCACTTTGCTGTACAGAAGAAATTAACATTGAAAATCAACTATACTTCAAGAAAATAAATTTTAAAAAATACTTTATTGTTAAAAAATGTTAACCATGGGGCTTCCCTGGTGGCGCAGTGGTTGGGAGTCCGCCTGCCAATGCAGGGGACGCGGGTTTGTGCCCCGGTCCGGGAGGATCTCACGTGCCGCGGAGTGGCTGGGCCCGTGAGCCATGGCTGCTGAGCCTGGGTGTCCGGAGCCTGTGCTCCGCAACGGGAAGGGCCACAACAGTGAGAGGCCCGCGTACCACAAAAAAAAAAAAAAAAAATGTTAGCCATCACGTGACAACGCAGGATTGCCACAGACCTTCAATTTGTAAAAACTGCAGAATCTGCAAAGGACAATAAAGCTAAGCACAGTAAGAAAAGGTATGCCTATACATAAACACTTGATGTATAACAGTGGTGTTATAGTAGGTAAGTGGGGATAGGATTAACTTCAGCTATGGAGTTGGGACAGTGAGATTCCTATTTGTATAATATACAAAAATCAATTTCAGGTAGATTGTGAAAGGCAAAAAAATAAGACTTTTAAAACATAATATAGGAGACTGCCTTTCATGATCTTGTAATAGGTGAGGGTTTTTTTAACAAGATGGAAAACTTTTACTATAAAGGAAAAGACTACTAAATTTTACCTTGAGCTTATGCAGATTAAGAACTTCTGTTCATGAAAGACGCATTAAAAACTGAAAAGACTAACCACAAACTGAAAGAATATACTTGTAGTACTTAACACCCACAGGGTAACGTCCAGAACATAAAAATAATTTTTGGGAATCATTAAAAGAAAGAAGCCCAATAGAAAAATAGATGAAACTCTTGAACAAGTACTTCACAAAAGAGAAATCCTAATGGCCAGTAAACATATGGAAAGATGTTTAATCCTGCTAGTAGTGAGGGAAATATAAATTAAGACCATAACGAGGTACCGTTACATGTGCATTAAATTTGCACTACCAGTTGACAACGCTAAGGCTTAGGATGTGGAGCAAAGGGAACTCTTAGACACTGCTGATGGGAGCAAAATTGACGCACTACTCTGGAAATTAGTTTGGTATTACCTAGTAAAGTTGTAAGGGCCCATGCCCTATGTCCTAGCAATTCCACTCCTTGGTATGTACACTAGAGCAGGATTTCTCAACCTCAGTGCTACTGGCATTGTGGGTCGGATAATTCTTTATTGTGGGAGAGCTGTTCTGTTCATTATAGGATGTAGGATCCCTGGCCTTTATCCACAAGATGCCAGTAGCATGACAGTTGTGACAACTGAAAATGTCTCTAGACATTTCTAAATATCCACTGGGAGACAAAAATAGCACCCCCAGTTGATAACTACTGCACAAGAGTAACCCTTTTGGGCTTCCCTGGTGGCGCAGTGGTTGGGAATCCACCTGCCAATGCAGGGGACACGGGTTTGAGCCCTGGTCCAGGAAGATCCCACATGCCATGGAGCAACTAAGCCCATGTGCCACAGCTGCTGAGTCTGTGTTCGAGAGCCCGTGAGCCACAACTACTGAAGCCCGCATGCCTAGAGCCTGTGCTCCGCAACAAGAGAAGCCACCACAATGAGAAGCCTGCACACTGCAACGAAGAGTAGCCCCCGCTCGCTGCAACTAGAGAAAGGCCGCGTGCAGCAGTGAAGACCCAATGCAACCAAAAAAAACGAGTAACGCTTGCACATACATACTAGGAAACAGAACGAGAATGTTCATGGCAGCATGAATAACCAAAGACTGGATACAACCCATATGACTGTTAACAACAGGAGAGTGAATAAAGTTGTGTATTCATTCAGTGGAACACCATACAGCAATTAAAATGAATTTATAACTATACTCTTTAATGGGAATGTATCTTACATTGTTGAAATAAGTCTCAGTAGAATCCACAGTTTGATTTAATTCATATGAAGTTCAGAAACAGAAAAAATTAAACATACTGTTTAGAAAATTGTTTATAAGGTAGTAGTTTAAAGAAAAGAATGATTATCTGCTAAGTCAGAGAAGTGGGTAACTCTAGAATAGATAGAGGGGGATGCAGTCAGGAACTTGTAAGCTGCTGGCAATCTTCTATTTCTTAAGTTGGATGATAGCTACACATATTTTCTTTATTGTTACTCTTTAAAGTTACATACGTTTTATACATTTCTGTATGTAATATTCCACAAATCTAACAAAAAAGACATAAGGGTAGCTAACTTTGGTATGGTATTCAAGGTTATATCGTGGAAGATCCTGATTTTTAGCTGAGGACTTCATCCTTGAATAGGCAGCTGGGAGTCATTTTAGATTTCTGAACAAAAGTAAGGCATTAAATTCAATGATTGTTAGGTATAATGTCTGAAGTCTACTAGATAAATACATTAATTAGCTTTCTGACTGAAAATCACTAGCTGCTCTAAAACATAAAACCCCAAATACTAGAGACTTAACGCTGGAAATTTCTTGCTCACATAATAGTCCACTGGGAGTCTGCCTCACTGGCAGGCAGCTTTCCCTCACTTGAGCTTCAGGGACCAGGTGCTTTCCAGTTTGTTGTGCCACCATCTCCCGGGGCTTCAGAGTCCCCCGCATCAAGGAAGACAAGCAAAGAGATTGGTGGCCCTCCTTCTTGTGCACCTTGGCTTAAAAGTTAAATCTCTTCTGCTTATGGTCCATTGGTAAAAACTAGTTGCAAAAAGGACTGGAAGATGTAGTTTCCGCCTAAGCAACTGATTCTCAGCAACAACTCTGTATAATGGGAGGGGAGCGTGAACTTTTATAGAAAATTCTCTCAATCATAATCAGTAAGTAAAACTAGAACCTGCACAGAAGGCTATTGCAGTAATCTAGCGTGGCACAGAGCATGAACTAGGGCTGCTCTCATTTGTCTTGATCTTACTAATTCAATTGCTTATTAATCCTAATCCTGAACATGTATCATATACTGCTTAGAATGTAAAATCTGACCTTTTTATTGCTTGCTGGAAAAGCAAACAAAAAGGGATAGAGAAGAAAGCAATTTTGCTCTTCAGGTTTTCAGGGTTTTCAATAGGAAAAAAGTTTTATAAAGATATTATATGTTTCAGTTGACCCTTAGGTGTTTGAGCTAAAATAAACTAACATTCTTGCTACGTTTTTTGTATCCTGTATCATTCTGAATTAGTCATTTGTCATTCTGAAATATTCATGACCTGTTGCTTTATAATAGGCCTGGAAATAGGTGTTAACGATTAATTTTCCTTCCTTCAAAGACTTTAATGTGAAAGGAATGGTATGGTAAAGAATTAAAATAAAATTTGTCTTGACAAAACTATGGTTATAAGACTGTATAAATGGAGTACTGATTCATACTACAAACATGGGTTAACCTTTGAAAATATTATGCTAGGTGAAAAAAGCCAGACACGAATTGTATGATTCCATTTACATGAAATGTCCAGAATAGGCAAATGCAATGACAAAATAGATTTGTGGTTGCCAGGAGCTGAGGGGAGGGGGAAATTGGAAGTGATCACTAATAGGGATAGATTTCTTTTGAGGATGATAGCAATATTCTGGAATTAGACAGTGGTGATAGAGAAAAACCACTGAACTATACACTTTTTTTTTTTTTTAATTCTTGGCTGCATTGGGTCTTTGTTGCTGCACGCGGGCTTTCTCTAGCTGTGGCGAGTGGGGGCTACTCTTTGTGGTGCACGGGCTTCTCATCATGGTGGCTTCTCTTGTTGCAGCACATGGGCTCTAGGGTGCGTGGGCTTCCACAGTTGTGGCGCTTGGGCTCAGCAGTTGTGGCGCGTGGGCTCAGCAGTTGTGGCACGTGGGCTCAGCAGTTGTGGCTCTCAGGCTCTAGAGTGCAGGCTCAGTAGTTGTGGCGCATGGGCTTAGTTGCTCTGTCGCATGTGGGATCTTCCCGGACCAGGGATCGAACCCATGTCCCCTGCATTGGCAGGCAGATTCTTAACCACTGTACCACCAGGGAAGTCCTGAACTATACACCTTTAGATGGTAAATTTTATGGTACGTGAATTATCTCAATTTTTAAAGTGCATGATTTTAAAATCATTTTATGATTTAGTTAGGGAGTTTTGTTGGACTAAATAATTAACAAGAGATTAAATTGTGTGATTCTCAATAGCAACCCCACACACACACCAGCCATAATCTCCAGCCTACACTCCTTGGTGCTACACAGATACTGTACGTGTTTACTCCCTGTCTCAGCGTGTGTCAGTTTACAGACAAACATAAGAAGGGTATTGGAATAGTGAGAATCAGCAAGTTTTCATAAGAAGCTTTCTGAAATGTTATCTATTGTCACTGTCCATGCGTTGGGACAGAATGGAACAAAATTGGTGCTTTGGAAAGTTGAAAGCTGCTAGTAGGCTCTTCTGTCAGGGGAAGGGAAGTTATGAAGATGATTAACTGATCAAGATAATTGAGTAATCCTTCAGAACTTGATGAACTAATGAATGAAGTGTGTGAGGTGAGATATACACAGAATATAACGGGTGAAAACAACCATCAGATAAGTCAGTTTGAACAACCTTGCCTAGCATAGTTTGTCTTAAATTAGTGATCAATAGGTACTTGAGAAAAAAGTTTAGCAGCCTTTATGGGGTACAGGCACTCTCTTTGTAACTATGGTATTGGAAGGAAAGATCCTTTAATAATTTATATCTTTTGTACAACCATCTAGCGATTTCTAAAATGGAGTCTACTTATAATTTCAGAGTTCGTAATACTATCTTTAATAAAAATTAATCTAGGAACATGTGTTTCCAAGGTAACATTGTTATCTTTTAAAGGCCTTAAATAATATTTGTGACTACTGCTTACATCCATCCCTGAGTTTATACTGTACCAGCATCCTTAATTTGTCCACTGGAAATATAATAAATTTTGGTTAGCTGTATGAAGTCAAATGAAGAACAGTACCATCTGAATTTTGCAGTATACTGCTTTGGCTAGTGCTGTTTTTATATACATGAAGTAGCAGCCTTGCTACACATAAATAATAAGTAGAAATCACCTAGCTGTATTAAATTAATTAAATGGAATTTTCATGTTTGGGGTCCTACAAAGGAAATTGTCGAGCTAAGTTGAAAACAGATAAGAGATGGCCAGACTTTTTCTTACTGCCAAAAAGTAAATCTGTAAATGACTTAAATTTGTTTTCCATTTTTAGCCACAGTCAGACTTGTTGGGGCTTATTCAAGTTATGATTGTGGTGTTTGGAGAAGAACCTCCAGTCTTTTCTCGTGCTACTATTTCAGCATCCTATCCACCATACCAGGCAACAGGGCCACCAAACAGTAAGTAGAACTGAGATTTGATTTTTAAACTCATATAAACGAAAGAAAACAAAATCTTGTAAAAATATTTTTTTTGATGACTTCAATTTGCTTTTTAGCTTATCAAGTTAGTCGATTTTTTGGAGGTATTCTGAGGCCCCACATCTGCATGTACAGATTCTCAACAAAGACTGGCATTTGGGCTTTCGTTTGTGGGTAGAAATCTAACTATGGGTGTGCTGGATTCCAAAATGGAGGAGAAAGAATGCTGGAATAGAGCTGGAATTTTTTTTTAAATTATGCATGCCATGGAATAGCTTTATTTGATCCGTTTGGAAGTAGATACAACTTGAAAGGCAATCTGACCTCCTTTTGTTTGCAACTCCAGGATCAGTGCTATAGATAAGAATCAATTATAAAGTAAACTATATCATTCACATTCAGCTATTCTGGGTGTACACAATGGACATCTAGCTCTCAGCTTTCTTCTCTTGAGTACAACCAATTCATGATTTTACTTTGAGTGGGGAGGGTGGGGGCATGGAGTCAATATCAGTTCTCCCCTAACTGGTGTACATTATCTCTGTTATTTCTGGGTTTTTCAAAAATAATTCTTACTGGTACTTTAAAATCACCCTGGATAATTGAGAGTTGGTTGTACTTACTTGTTTTGACTTTACTAAACCTGTTCATTGTGTTTTGAGCTGTGATTTTTTTAAAACAAATTTTGTTTAAGATAATTAACCAGACTTAATTTATCTTATAAGTTAGATTATGTGAGCTTTCATTTTCCTCCCACTGAAAATTATCATCTTCCTTTTTAATCCATTCTGCCTTGAGGAGCATCTTGACTAACAAGCTGAATGGGAATCTAACAGAACTTTCTGAATCCATTTCCTTTTCCTTCTCTGCTTTCCCAGAATAAGCTTGGCTGTAGCATTTTGTTGCTCTTTTAATAAAGATTCTAGGGATTCTTTTGGATCAGAAATTTGTTTTCATCTTAATAAATTCTGTTGACTTTAATATCCAAGGTTAGATTATCTTGCCCATCTAATGTTGAAATGCAAAATATTTCCTAGATCATCGTTCATATTTATTTGCTCAAATAACATAGCCAGTGACCACTTAAGATAAAGGTAACCTTTTCAGAATGTTAGTCCCCTAAGCAACATTTTTTTCCTAAATTTCTTCTAGTTTTATGTTAACATTGGAAGTGCAGCATTCAAGAAAGAGACCTCACTAAAGAGATCACTATTACACTTCCATTTTTCATTCACTCACTGTAAATCACATTAAACAATATAGAGCTAATATAAGTAAATTACTAAAAGAGACAACTTATTGTCTGTCCATTACAGTTTTAATACTTTTTATACATTTAAATGATATTCATTATTGTTATGTATGACTGCAAAGAAATGAAAGTCTGAATTCCGTCCTACACCCACACATCAAGGAACAGCCCAGAAATTTGGATCCATACTTAAATACGATCTTCTAGTTAAGAAATTATATACTTCTATTATCATCATCATCATCATCATTACTGTAAACATTTTTTTTTTTTAAAGAAGATGTTGGGGGTAGGAGTTTATTAATTTATTTATTTTGCCGTGTTGGGTCTTTGTTTCTGTGCGAGGGCTTTCTCTAGTTGTGGCAAGCGGGGGCCACTCTTCATCGCAGTGCACGGGCCTGTCACTATAGCGGCGTCTCTTGTGGCGGAGCACAGGCTCCAGACGCGCAGGCTCAGTAGTTGTGGCTCACGGGCCTAGTTGCTCCGTGGCATGTGGGATCCTCCCAGACCAGGCTCGAACCCGTGTCCCCTACGTTAGCAGGCAGTTCTCAACCACTGCGCCACCAGGGAAGCCCTACTGTAAACATTTTTGATCTCTGGTTTTAGGAAGACTTTTGAGCTAGCTATAAGTCACACTAAAAAAGTGTTGTGCTCAAACCTCATTTTTTGACAACTAACAGTAATAATCTATTCAGTGGTGACTATGAGACACAGCTAAGTACTTCATATTAGTTCTTATTTAATCCTTATAATAACCCCATATATTATGCTTATTTGTATTCCATTTTATTCTGGCTCTGAAATTACTTCACCTCATTATCTGTTTCCTTACCAGTCTTGGACTCAACTTTTGTTGTTTCCCAAAATCAAAATTTGGAGATTTTGGTCAAATTACTAGCTTTTCAGAACCTTAGAAAGGAAAATTGCCTATAATTATGAGGAAATTGCTTATAACTGTGAAGTCGTAGTTTATATGTGTTTAAGAGAAACTAGAATGGGGAGAGAAACTAGTAATTGACTATATATGTTGCTGACACCTAATAGGGGCCTCATCTTTTGATGTTCATAAAGATCGACTGTGTTTTGGCCCAGGAAGAAGAAATGTTTTATGAGATCTAGCAATTATGACATTTTGGGAGGTATCTTTCCCTTTATGAAATAGCACTGAACATCATCCTTAGCTTAATTATACTTAAGAAAAAATTTACTTATGACATTTATAGATTCATCCTAACAAGAAGACTATGAACACTGATACTTGGGGGTGTAAGCTCAGCAACTCTGATAAAGACATTTAAGGCCCTTAGTCAGAGCCCAGCATACTTCTCCCATCCACTTGCATTATGTGCTCTAAAAGTTTATTTCTTAAGTGTTCCACTTCTCTCTTTAAGCCTTTGTGTACCATTCATCTACTAGATCACTCTTGTTTACCCCCACCTCCTACATTTAATTAGCTACCTCCTGTATGATCCCATATATATCACTCTGTACTTCCCCTGTCATGACACTTATCACTCTGTATTTTTATTCTTTTCGTGTTTATCTCCTTCACTAGACTATAAGCAACTTGAGGCCAGGAATTCTTTCTTTCTTTCTTTCTTTTTTTTTAATCCAGTGCCTTTCACAGAAAGGCATTAAAATATTTATTGATTGGATTAAGGGCTAATTATATTCAGTGAGAAAAATTTCACTGAGGTTAATTTGATTCTCAGACAAGTTGTTTCCAGTTAAGGCCAAGATTAACTTCTTCTCTTTTTCTTCCTCTATGTTGGTTAGCCTCTTGGCATCACTGACTAGTTCTTTGTCGTTAGTGTTCTCTTTAAAATATATATAAAGCATTCTTTATGCTTGCTAGATTTGAACCTTTTTCCACCTAGTATTTCCAAGCTTTTGTTTGTTTTAACCAGTCTGGCTGAATATAAGTTTTGTTTAGGACTTCTTGTAGTAATTTGAAGTCGTTTAAAGTCCTCAGGCAAGCCAACAAAACCAGCTGTGCTAATCGGTCAACATAATCTTGCAAGAAATATCAAAAGATATCTTAGATATAATAAAGAGATCACTTTCTAAGAAGCTGACCTTGGACCAGAGGAGGGCACATTTACCTTCCTCTAAATTCCAAACTGAATTGGCTCCTGTCTCAGGTTATAGACGCGTTGAGAGCTTGAAGAGCTGACCAGGTTGACCTGTTCGCCAGTTAATCCTTGTTGGAATTGTCACGTTTAATGCTTTTAGAGTTATGTGGTTTGAAGATATTTATTAGTTGCAGTGAAGAACTAATATGGCTGGAGTGCTTTGTTTTTGGTGCTGAGATTTGAATTCTTTAACTGTATGAAATTTTGCTGTGGTTTGATGGTGATGTGTGTCTTATTTGATACCCTATATATCCAGGACTATGCATACTATTTTAAAATATTAAAAATTATTTTTAGCTTCCTACATGCCAGGCATGCCAAGTGGAATTTCTGCATACCCATCCGGATACCCTCCCAATCCCAGGTAATGAAAAATTATCTTTTGAATAATTGTATTAGAAATTCTATTAGATCTAGAATAAAAATAATGGGTGCTAACTAGGGCATTAAAATGAAAATGGTTGCAGTTTAATGGAAGGTAAAACTCAGTTTATTGCTGAAATTTTATGGTATATATATAGTTCAAGAGGAGTTTTTTCCATTTAGAGAAATGCAGCTCCATTCTATTTAGAGAGAGGAAAGGGGTGGGGAAATGACAATAATCTTGATTAGTTTTGTACCTTGAAATCCTTGTTTCTCTCCTTTTAAGAACTCTTTATATCCAGTGTAAATGGCTGAAAGATTAATGGAATACTAATTATGATGACCTCAGCCATGGAGAAAAATATTTTAATATCCTTTTTAAAAAACTGACCTTTTCTGTAAACTACAGGGAGTGAATTAATGGTGCATATCATGGGGTCAGTCTCATCCCCATATTTATTCAGTTCATAGACTACACGTACTACCAACCTTTATTATCCATATGTTAATAACATAACAGGTAAGTTAAATTAATAGTGAAATCAGTCTATGAATAATACATACTAGAAAATCGATAAGAAATAATTATTAATCCATGTTTTAAATGTGCACCTGTTCCAGGGGTAATCTAGGAGTACTTTCCAAAGGTGGTCTTGGGGCTAACTTAGAATGCAAGACTGGCATATACTTGGTGCCTAGATGAAATTTTCCAGCTACTCGAAATTAACAAAAAAATTTTAACCCTGCTAACTCTTCTTAGCTCCATAGAACCTCACAGATAAATGCAGCTAGAATTCCGGAACACCTGCCATAAATAAATATATGTATATACATATATAATATGCAGGATCTTATAAGTTAAATTTAGCAAACATTTATTTGGGGGCCTTTCTTAATTTCAAGAACTAGCTTTATAAGGTAGTAAGTATTCTGTCACATTTATCTGGGTAAGCAGACTAGATGAACATCTGTCAGAGACAAGAGAGAAAGATTCCTATGATTGTTATATATAAACAAGTTGTAAGTTTTAGATTTCTTGAGGCCTTTAATTTTCTGATTAAGTTCTAGAAATGGAATTCTATCTGAAGCCTTGAAATTACAAGCCGTTATAATGAACAGTTGCTAGTAAGAAGGAACTTTGGGCATATAGGGAATGGTTATTAGAAGCACAATAAGGAAATGGACTTCTGAACAATGAAGCCACTTCAGAGAAACTTGTAGATAAAAATGAAGGCTGAAAATATTGACAGAAATGTAAATCTTACTCATCTTACATAACCTTAAAAGTGTCTTTTGTGGGCTTCCCTGGTGGTGCAGTTGTTGAGAGTCCGCCTGCTGATGCAGGGGACACGGGTTCGTGCCCCGGTCGGGGAAGATCCCACATGCTGCAGAGCGGCTAGGCCCGTGAGCCATGGCCGCTGAGCCTGCGTGTCCGGAGCCTGTGCTCCGCAACGGGAGAGGCCACAACAGAGAGAGGCCTGTGTACCGCGAAAAAAAAAAAAAGTGTCTTTTGTGAGGTTATTTGTAAGAAGTTCCTTTTTTAAAAAAATTTATTTTATTCTTTTTTTTTTTTTTTTTTTTTGCTGTGTTGGGTCTTTGTTGCTGCGTGCGGGCTTTCTCCAGTTGAGGCGAGCAGGGGCTACTCTTCATTTTGGTGCGCGGGCTTCTCACTGCGGTGGCTTCTCTTGTTGCGGAGCTTGGGCTCTAGGCACGTGGGCTTCAGTAGTTGTGGCACGTGGGCTCAGTAGTTGTGGCACGCAGGCTGTAGAGCGCAGGCTCAGTAGTTGTGGCGCACAGGCTTAGTTGCTCCGCAGCATGTGGGATCTTCCCGGACCAGGGCTCGAACCCATGTCCCCTGCATTGGCAGGCGGATTCTTAACCACTGTGCCACCAGGGAAGCCCAGAAGTTCCTTTTTGAGGTAGCTATTTTTCAAAGATTTGATGCGGTGTTTTTGGGGTTTTTTTTTTGAAATGTAACTTTTAATCTCATGACAGGCTAATGAGTTGTTAAGGGTAACTGTACTCACATTACTGTCTGTATCCTTCTGCATATGCAAGGTCTTGGCAGAAGAGCCTCAGAACCTCTTTCTCTTCTTGCTTTATCCTAAAGGAGAATTGGTAAATCAGTGATTCAAGAATCTTTATTTTACAACAGTGAATATGAGAATATTTATTCTTGCTATGGAAAGTTGGACTAGATGATCTCTAAGGTCTCTTTAAAATTTTAAGATCTTTTGAAAGTTTTATTTAGCACCTTGCAGCATGTATACAAGGAAACTAAAAAATATGTCAAGGATAGTTGTTCCAGTTTTGGTATATGTACTAGCAAGCATGTATTATTAGAAAACAGTTTCTGATATCAGAAAAGACAGAAAATGTTAAGTGCTGTGATAAACAGCTTTAAAGGAGAGGTCACATCTGTTTGGAGGTGGGAGCTTAGAGATAGCTTCATAAATGAAGGAACTGGTTTAAAAGAAAAGTAAGTATTTAGAGGTGGAGGGAGCAGCAAACAGCAATAACATTTTATATCAGAGGAAACTTACCGGTTATTAAGTTCAGCCCACTCAATTTTATGTAATCATAGGTGTGAAAGCCAAAAAAAATCCCAGGAAAGAATAAGGAAACACTCTAATATGGCTAGAGAATTTAGGGTTATGAGTAGGAGGACTGAGGAGTTTTTTTTTTTTTAATTTATTATTTTTGGCTGTGTTGGGTCTTCATTTCTGCACGTGGGCTTTCTCTAGTTGCAGAGAGCGGGGTCTCCTCTTCTTTGTGGTGCGCAGGCTTCTCATTGTGGCGGCCTCTCTTGTTGCGGAGCATGGGCTCCAGGTGCGCGGGCTTCAGTGGTTGTGGCTCACGGGCTCCAGAGCGCAGGCCCAGCAGCTGTGGCACAAGGGCTTAGCTGCTCCGTGGCATGTGGGATCCTCCCGGAGCAGGGCTCGAACCCGTGTCCCTTGCATTGGCAGGTGGATTCCTAACCACTGCACCATCAGGGAAGCCCCTGAAGAGTTTTAATAAAGGTGCAACTTTCATAGGTATTACAGATCTCCCCAAACCTTCTCTGATCTCTTCTAGCTGGTATTGATTTTCCACTACAGTTGACTCTTGAACATCAGGGGGAGGTCGGGGGGCTAGGGGTGTCGACCCTCCTTGCAGTTGAAAATCCAAGTATAACTTTATAGTCGGGCCTCTCTGTCATATCTGAGGTTTCGCATCCTCAGATTCAACCCACTGTGGCTTGTATAGTAGTCTAGTATGTATTTAGTGAAAAAAATCTGCATATAAGTGAACCAGCACAGTTCAAACCCATATTGTTCAAGGATCAACTGTATACATTTCCTGAACTTTTATTTAGCATTTATTGTTTTCTTTATCCTATCAGGATTGTTTACAGGGATCTTGCCCTATTTTGATTATTAGTATCTTGAGGAAGAGATGGATTCATACTTTAGCTCCTGCCTCAAGCACTTGAAAACAGTGCTTTAAATAGAATAAATAGTAAATTTTGAAGGGGCACATAAAGAAAAAGGAATATAAGAGTGTTGGAAAATTCTTTTTAAATACACTTAGTCCAAAAGGGCTCTTAAAAATCTGAAAAAGATTTCCTACATAGGGCAAATTGTTTAATAATGTACAAAGACAGAAAATAGTACTACTAAATTATTTTTTTACTCAAGAAAAGTTGTTAACCCTGAACATAGAGAATAACTACGAAGGAGAAATTAAGCAAACTAAATAAAGAGACAGGGAGTTCTCTGAATTTAATATCTGTAGGCCTAGAAGAGTTTTATACCACTTACTGAAAAATTCAGCAATAAAATCACAGATTGTCCTTGAAAAAGTATGCAAAATGGGAGGAACTCCAGAAAAAGCAAATTTATTACAGTGTTCAAAAAGGTAGATTCAGAAATTTGAATAAGATTGACATTGTTTCCTTGCAGCATGGATTACTAGAGAGACTAGAACAAAAGTACTGTGCAGTAGCATTCAGCATGTGTCCACTGGGAACAGAAATGCTTAACCTTTTTCTTTTTTCATTTTACTTTTATACTAATCGATAAGAATATCATGATTACATTGAATCCTCAACAAGTTACACACAAAACTTTTTTGTTGGTGACAGGTTATAAAGTGTGAATTAGTAGTACACATAGAGAGAATCTTTGAGCCACTGCCCTATAAAAGGATTACTGACTATGAACTTAGAGCTCTTGCTCCGGGACTCTGGGCTGGGTCTTTTTAGTCAGTAATTTTAATGGACTCATAGAAGGCATGTTAATCAGAATTGCAAATGTCATAGATCTGACAATTGTAGATAAAATAGGATTCATCAAAATTGATTGTTCAACTAACAGGTAGCTATAGTAATCATCCTGTTCCTTTTCTTCTCCATTATAAGGGAAACACTGCCAAATTAGTGATCATTCAGAGGAAAGTGATTAGATCTGAAAATCAGAGCTGTGAAGAATGGTTGAAGGAATTAAAAATATTTCACCTGAAAAAGAGAAGACTGAGGGGAAAATGTTAGAAGTTTTCTAATATGCAAGTGATCTTACAGAGTGCAAATTTAGGACCATTAATTAGAGGTTACTGTGTCAAAATGCAGTTAGTGTTCAGTAGAGAAAGATGACCATTTGTCAGGGATATTGTAAATGATATTTATGAAACAATGTTGGCTAGGAGATTGGAGGACAATACTTCTAAGGAAAGTTTCTTCCAACTCTGATGTGAATACAGGAATGACACAAACCTTCCTTAGAGTGAAGAGGAAGCTTTTAAAACATTATCTCAAGAGGAGTATTTTCAGATCAGACATTCAAAAAGGTTATCAATGAACCACAGGTAAAAATTAAATAATATTATTTCCCTGTATGCTAGGAAATCAGAATGGAAAAGTTCTCACAAAATATTTGTTGCTCTCAGTTCTGATACTGTTGGACTGCCCTTAGAAAAACTCGAGTTGCTTTCTGCTACTGTGAAGGTGACCCTCAAATAACCAGGGCCAAGGGACTTCCCTGGTGGTCCAGTGTTTAAGACTCTGTGCTTCCACTGTAGAGGGCACGGGTTCGATCCCTGGTCAGGGAACTAAGATCCCGCATGCCGCAGCAAAAAAAAAAGAACCAGGGCGAAGCAAGAGTATTTTAATCATTTACTTTAAGAGTAAATCCAGTGTCATTAATGGAATTTTTGTGGAGCTTTGCTTGAATAGACACCTGTAGCTCTAAAACTGTAAAGTTATTAACTGGTAAGACAATGAAATATCAAGCTTAGCCTCCTGAATGGGGTGGATTTGTTTGTTTGTTTGTTTTAAGTCTTTATTGAATTTGTTACAGTATTGCTTCTGGGTTATTTTAAATGTTTTTTGGTTTTTTGGCCACGAGGCCTGTGGAATCTTAGCTCTCCGACCAGGGATTGAACCCACACCCCCTGCACTGGAAGGTGAAGTCTTAACCACTGGACTGCCAGGGATGTCCCCTGAATGGGGTTCTTAAAGATACTGTAGAGTTGGGTCATCTTAACATTTAATATGTTATGTTCTTTTCTTTAGTGGTTACCCAGGCTGTCCTTACCCACCTGGCAGTCAGTATCCTGCCACCACAAGTTCCCAGTACCCTTCCCAGCCTCCTGTGACCACTGTTGGTAAGTACCGTTCAAAACTGTATTTCTCCACATAAGGAAAGTCAGAGTCTCCTGTTGTGAAAAGTGCATTTCACTTTTGTTTTTTATTGAATAAGTTTGATATGTAACATTGTGTAAGTTTAAGGAGTACAGTCTGTTACTTTGATAGATTTATATATTGTAATATGATTGCATTATAGCGGTATTTATTACATTACATAATTATCATACAGTATTATTGTCTATATCCATCATACTGCACATTAGATCTCTATGGCTTGCTTACTACTCGTTATAAATTTGTACCCTTAAATATCATCAGTTTTATCACACCTCCCCCCATTTCACTTTTACATGTGAAATGTTAGAATACTCTTTCTTTTTAGAGCAAAAACTCTTAATGATCAGTGTTCTGTACTCTAAAACTTGAAATGATTTATCATCATATAAATGAGCCTTCTACCAGGGCATAAAAGTAAATTTGATTGACTCTTATCACTCTTTCCTGTGTTTCACATATTTATTGGTGAACATTAATGTGTGTTGAACTGTTAACGGATCCTTAGGTTTTCCTAGCCTGGTTATATGTAAAAACAGAAGAGCATCTTTAGAAGAAAGCACCATTGGGAAATATGGGTGGATCAAGTAAGACAAATGATTGCAGACCAGTAGTTCTTGGTTTTTTATGTTGCTTATTAGTAGAGTTACCTGAAATATAATTTTCTACAGTTGAGAAAATGAAAGCAATACAAGAACCTCTACAGACCCCCACCCCTCTACGTGACTATCTGCCCCTACCATATGTACCTGCCTTCTCCCTGTTACCACAGATCATTATTTCTGCCCACTAGGTTTTAGCCTCTGTAATTTACTCAGGGACATCATTTCAGCAGTTCCCCTCTCATCATCAGCTTTTGTTCTCTACTGGGTTGCTCTCATCAGCACCCAAAAATATACCCTAAAAACCTTTAAAAATCCTCCTCTTAATTTCCCTTTCCCTGCCACCAGTATTCCATTTCTTCATTCCCCTTTACAGCAAAACTCCTTGAAACAATTATCCGTACTCATTAGCTTCAATTCCTCTTCTTCCTTTCACTCTTGAACCACTCCATGTGGGATTTCCCTCATGTCCTTCCACGAAGCTGCTTCTCTCAAGGTCACCATTGACCCTTATGATGTTAAATCCAATGGCCAATTAAATAGACTCCACTTACTTGGCTTGTCAGCAGTATTTGAGAGTTGTATCTCCTTGATACACTTTCCTCTCTTGCTTTCTAAGACCCCAGACTCACTTGTTTTTCCTCCCATATCACTGGTACTCATGCTCAGTCTCCCTTATAAGTCCCTCCTTTTCCTAATATTGGAATGCCCCCTGGCTCAGTCCTTGGCATTCTCTATACTCACTCTCCTGGTGATCTCTACCAATCTCATAGCTTTAAATACCATTTCTGTGTCCACACTTCCCAAATTTCTTTCCAACTTACACCACTCTCCAGAATTCCAGATTCTTATATCCAGCTCCCTTCTCAATATCTCCATTTGGATATTTAATAGACATTTCAAACTCAATGTGACCAAAATTAAACTCAATCTTTCTATGATGCTTTCCCACCTCCAGTGATACCTACTCAATACTCTAACTTTGGTGTCATCCTTGATTCTTCATCAAGAACCAATTATCTTCAAAATACATATAGAATCTGATCACATCCAGTGCTGATCCAAGTCACCATTATCTTTCATCTAATTTACTTCAAAAGCCTCCTAAAAAGCCTTCTTCTTTCCTTAATCCCTACATCTGCTTTTAACACAACAGCCAGAATGATCCTATTAAAAGATAAATAAATTATATCACTCCTCTACTCAGAACCTTCCAATGTCTTCCCATTTCACTCAGCGTTCAATCCAAATTTCTGAAGCTTAGAAGGCCCTATGTGATCCTGCTTTCCTCCCCCTGTTACCTCTCTGAACTCGTCTCCTACTGCTCTTCTGTTTTAGGATTCGTCCACTACCTGTTTCCTTTGTGTGGAGCAGTCAGGCCTACCCTGACCAATCTACTCCCATCACCAACCCCGCACACGTATACACACATGCCCAACATGTAGAACACTGCTTGATATATAGAAGTTCACCTAAATATTTTACTGAATGTCTGAATGTAGAATCTTGTGAAGTTTACTTTTCTGCTACATTTTCTGATCAATTGTAAGCATCCTGAGATCTGCTGTAAATATCTCCCCTTCCCCCAAAAAGAGCATTTTCTTCAGCTGTTTGTCATTGATACGTTCTACTTATTGAGATTCTAGTGGCAATGGTTTTGTTTTTTAAAAATGTTCTCATCCTTCTGTAATATAGCTCTTTTTTTAACAATGTAATTTAAATGCTTGAGTTAGAAACCTGATGATGGGAGATCATTAATCCACAAGCAAAACACACTAAATGTTGTTAATTTCTCCATTATGGCTCAGGCATCATCAGTAAAATAGGAATAGTGTTATTTGTTACCCTGTTTCTCACTGAGACGATAGTATTTGATTTGTAGACAACCTCAGTTCCTAAAGATCTTTTTTATGTTAACTCATTTCACTACAATAGATATGAAGCATTTTATAACTTAGAATAGATGATATCCATACATAAAAAAATAGGAATATGGGGAAAATGGTACATTTTATTTTATTTTATTTTATTTATTTATTTTCTTAACATCTTTATTGGGGTATAATTGCTTTACAATGGTGTGTTAGTTTCTGCTTTAAAACAAAGTGAATCAGTTATACATATACATATGTTCCCATATCTCTTCCCTCTTGCGTCTCCCTCTCTCCCACTATCCCTATCCCACCCCTCCAGGCGATCACAAAGCACCGAGCTGATCTCCCTGTGCTATACGGCTGCTTCGCACTAGCTATCTACCTTACGTTTGGTAGTGAACATATGTCCATGCCTCTCTCTCGTTTTGTCACAGCTTACCCTTCCCCCTCCCCATATCCTCAAGCCCATTCTCTAGTAGGTCTGTGTCTTTATTCCTGTCTTACCCCTAGGTTCTTCATGACATTTTTTTTTCTTAAATTCCATATATATATGTTAGCATTCGGTATTTCTCTCTCTCTGACTTACTTCACTCTGTATGACAGACTCTAAGTCTATCCACCTCATTACAAATAGCTCAATTTCGTTTCTTTTTATGGCTGAGTAATATTCCATTGTATATGTGTGCCACATCTTCTTTATCCAATTCACCGATGATGGACACTTAGGTTGTTTCCATCTCCGGGCTATTGTAAATAGAGCTGCAGTGAACATTTTGGTACATGGCTCTTTTTGAATTATGGTTTTCTCAGGGTATATGCCCAGTAGTGGGATTGCTGGGTCATATGGTAGTTCTATTTGTAGTTTTTTAAGGAACCTCCATACTGTTCTCCACAGTGGCTGTATCAATTTACATTCCCACCAACAGTGCAAGAGTGTTCCCTTTTCTCCACACCCTCTCCAGCATTTATTGTTTCTAGATTTTTTGATGATGGCCATTCTGACCAGTGTGAGATGATATCTCATTGTAGTTTTGATTTGCATTTCTCTAATGATTAGTGATGTTGAGCATGCTTTCATGTGTTTGTTGGCAGTCTGTATATCTTCTTTGGAGAAATGTCTATTTAGGTCTTCTGCCCATGTTTGGATTGGGTTGTTTGTTTTTTTGTTATTGAGCTGCATGAGCTGCTTATAAATTTTGGAGATTAATCCTTTGTCAGTTGCTTCATTTGCAAATATTTTCTCCCATTCTGAGGGTTGTCTTTTGGTCTTGTTTATGGTTTCCTTTGCTGTGCAAAAGCTTTGAAGTTTCATTAGGTCCCATTTGTTTATTTTTGTTTTTATTTCCATTTCTCTAGGAGGTGGGTCAAAAAGGATCTTGCTGTGATTTATGTCATAGTGTCCTGCCTATGTTTTCCTCTAAGAGTTTGATAGTTTCTGGCCTTACATTTAGGTCTTTAATCCATTTTGAGCTTATTTTTGTGTATGGTGTAAGGGAGTGATCTAATCTCATACTTTTACATGTACCTGTCCAGTTTTCCCAGCACCACTTATTAAAGAGGCTGTCCTTTCTCCACTGTACATTCCTGCCTCCTTTATCAAAGATAAGGTGACCATATGTGCATGGGTTTATCTCTGGGCTTTCTATCCTGTTCCATTGATCTATCTTTCTGTTTTTGTGCCAGTACCATACTGTCTTGATTACTGTAGCTTTGTAGTATAGTCTGAAGTCAGGGAGCCTGATTCCTCCAGCTCCGTTTTTCATTCTCAAGATTGCTTTGGCTCTTCGGGGTCTTTTGTGTTTCCATACAAATTGTGAAAGTTTTTGTTCTAGTTCTGTGAAAAATGCCAGTGGTAGTTTGATAGGGATTGCATTGAATCTGTAGATTGCTTTGGGTAGTAGAGTCATTTTCACAATGTTGATTCTTCCAGTCCAAGAACATGGTATATCTCTCCATCTATTTGTATCATCTTTAATTTCTTTCATCAGTGTCTTATAATTTTCTGCATACAGGTCTTCTGTCTCCTTAGGTAGGTTTATTCCTAGATATTTTATTCTTTTTGTTGCAATGGTAAATGGGAGTGTTTTCTTGATTTCACTTTCAGATTTTTCATCATTAGTGTATAGGAATGCCAGAGATTTCTGTGCATTAATTTTGTATCCTGCTACTTTACCAAATTCATTGATTAGCTCTAGTAGTTTTCTGGTAGCATCTTTAGGATTCTCTGTGTATAGTAACATGTCATCTGCAAACAGTGACAGCTTTACTTCTTCTTTTCTGATTTGGATTCCTTTTATTTCCTTTTCTTCTCTGATTGCTGTGGCTAAAACTTCCAAAACTATGTTGAATAAGAGTGGTGAGAGTGGGCAACCTTGTCTTGTTCCTGATCTTAGTGGAAATGCTTTCAGTTTTTCACCCTTGAGGACGATGTTGGCTGTGGGTTTGTCATATATGGCCTTTGTTATGTTGAGGAAAGTTCCCTCCGTGCCTACTTTCTGGAGGGTTTTTATCATAAATGGGTGTTGAATTTTGTCTAAAGCTTTCTCTGCATCTATTGAGATGATCATATGGTTTTTCTCCTTCAGTTTGTTAATATGGTGTATCACGTTGATTGATTTGTGTATATTGAAGAATCCTTGCATTCCTGGAATAAACCCCACTTGATCATGGTGTATGATCCTTTTAATGTGCTGTTGGATTCTGTTTGCTAGTGAGGATTTTTGCATCTATGTTCATCAGTAATATTGGCCTGTAGTTTTCTTTCTTTGTGACATCCTTGTCTGGTTTTGGTATCAGGGTGATGGTGGCCTCGTAGAATGAGTTTGGGAGTGTTCCTCCCTCTGCTATATTTTGGAAGAGTTTCAGAAGGATAGGTGTTAGCTCTTCTCTAAATGTTTGATAGAATTTGCCTGTGAAGCCATCTGGTCCTGGGCTTATGTTTGTTGGAGGACTTTTAATCACAGTTTCAATTTCAGTGCTTGTGATTGGTCTGTTCATATTTTCTATTTCTTCCTGATTCAGTCTTGGCAGGTTGTGCATATCTAAGAATTTGTCCATTTCTTCCAGGTTGTCCATTTTATTGGCATAGAGTTGCTTGTAGTGATCTCTCATGATCTTTTGTATTTCTGCAGTGTCAGTTGTTACTTCTTTTTCATTTCTAATTCTGTTGATTTGAGTCTTCTCCCTTTTTTTCTTGATGAGTCTGGCTAATGGTTTATCAATTTTGTTTATCTTCTCAAAGAACCAGCTTTTAGTTTTATTGATCTTAGCTATCGTTTCCTTCATTTCTTTTTCATTTATTTCTGATCTGATCTTTATGATTTCTTTCCTTCTGCTAACTGTGGGGGTTTTTTGTTCTTCTTTCTCTAATTGCTTTAGGTGCAAGGTTAGGTTGTTTATTCGAGATGTTTCCTGTTTCTTAAGGTAGGAGTGTATTGCTATAAACTTCCCTCTTAGAACTGATTTTGCTGCATCCCATAGATTTTGGGTCGTCGTGTCTCCATTGTCATTTGTTTCTAGGTATTTTTTAATTTCCTCTTTGATTTCTTCAGTGATCACTTTGTTATGAAGTAGTGTATTGTTTAGCCTCCATGTGTTTGTATTTTTTCCAGATCTTTTCCTGTAATTGATATCTAGTCTCATAGCGTTGTGGTCAGAAAAGATACTTGATACAATTTCAGTTTTCTTAAATTTACCAAGGCTTGATTTGTGACCCAAGATATGATCTATCCTGGAGAATGTTCCATGAGCACTAGAGAAAAATGTGTATTCTGTTGTTTTTGGATGGAATGTCCTATAAATATCAATTAAGTCCATCTTGTTTAATGTATCATTTAAAGCTTGTGTTTCCTTATTTATTTTCATTTTGGATGATCTGTCCATGGGTGAAAGTGGGGTGTTAAAGTCCTCTACTATGAATGTGTTACTGTCGATTTCCCCTTTTATGGCTGTTAGCATTTGCCTTATGTATTGAGGTGCTCCTATGTTGGGTGCATAAATATTTACAATTTGTTATATCTTCTTCTTGGATTGATCCCTTGATCATTATGTAGTGTCCTTCTCTATCTCTTGTAATAGTCTTTATTTTAGAGTCTGTTTTGTCTGATATGAGAATTGCTACTCCAGCTTTCTTTTGGTTTCCATTTGCATGGAATATCTTTTTCCATCCCCTCACTTTCAGTCTGTATGTGTCTCTAGGTCTGAAGTGGGTCTCTTGTAGAAAGCATATATATGGGTCTTGTTTTTGTATCCATTCAGCCAGTGTGTGTCTTTTGGTGGGAGCATTTAATCCATTTACATTTAAGGTAATTATCGATATGTATGTTCCTATTCCCATTTTCTTAATTGTTTTGGGATTGTTATTGTAGGTCTCTTCCTTCTCTTTTGTGTTTCTTGCCTAGAGAAGATCCTTTAGCATTTGTTGTAGAGCTGGTTTGGTGGCGCTGAACTCTCTCAGCTTTTGCTTGTCTGTAAAGGTTTTGATTTCTCCATCAAATCTGAATGAGATCCTTGCTGGGCAGACTAATCTTGGTTGTAGGTTTTTCTCCTTCATCACTTTAAATATGTCCTGCCAGTCCCTTCTGGCTTGCAGAGTTCCTGCTGATAGATCAGCTGTTAACCTTACGGGGATTCCCTTGTGTGTTATTTGTTGTTTTTCCCTTGCTGCTTTTAATATGTTTTCTTTGTATTTAATTTTTGACAGTTTGATTAATATGTGTCTTGGCGTGTTTCTCCTTGGATTTATCCTGTATGGGACTCTCTGTGCTTCCTGGACTTGATTAACTATTTCCTTTCCCATATTAGGGAAGTTTTCAACTATAATCTCTTCAAATATTTTCTCAGTCCCTTCCTTTTTCTCTTCTTCTTCTGGAACCCCTATAATTCGAATGTTGGTGTGTTTAATGTTGTCCCAGAGGTCTCTGAGACTGTCCTCAGTTCTTTTCATTCTTTTTTCTTTATTCTGCTCTGCAGTAGTTATTTCCACTATTTTATCTTCCAGGTCACTTATCCGTTCTTCTGCCTCAGTTATTCTGCTATTGATCCCTTCTAGAGTATTTTTAATTTCATTTATTGTGCTGTTCATCGTTGCTTGTTTCATCTTTAGTTCTTCTAGGTCCTTGTTAAATGTTTCTTGCATTTTGTCTATTCTATTTCCAAGATTTTGGATCATCTTTACTATCATTATTCTGCATTCTTTTTCCGGTAGACTGCCTATTTCCTCTTCATTTGTTAGGTCTGGTGGGTTTGATCTTGCTCTTTCATCTGCTGTGTGTTTTTCTGTCTTCTCATTTTGCTTATCTTACTGTGTTTGGGGTCTCCTTTTCGCACGCTGCAGGTTCGTAGTTCCTGTTGTTTTTGGTATCTGTCCCCAGTGGCTAAAGTTGTTTCAGTGGGTTGTGTAGGCTTCCTGGTGGAGGGGACTAGTGCCTGTGTTCTGGTGGATGAGGCTGGATCTTGTCTTTCTGGTGGGCCGGTCCACGTCTGGTGGTGTATTTTGGGGTGTCTGTGGACTTATTATGATTTTAGGCAGCCTCTCTGCTAATGGGTGGGGTTGTGTTCCTGTCTTGCTAGTTGTTTGGCATAGGGTGTCCAGCACTGTAGCTTGCTGGTCGTTGAGTGAAGCTGGGTGCTGGTGTTGAGATGGAGATCTCTGGGAGATTTTCGCCGTTTGATATTATGTGGAGCTGGGAGGTCTCTTGTGGACCAGTGTCCTGAAGTTGGCTCTTCCACCTCAGAGGCACAGCACTGACTCCTGGCTGCAGCACCAAGAGCCCTTCATCCACATGGCTCAGAATAAAAGGGAGACAAAGTAGAAAGAAAGAATTAGTAGAAGTAGAAAGAAGGAAAGAAAGGAGGGAGGGAGGAAAAAAAGAAAAGGTAAAATAAAATAAAGTAAGATAAAATATAATAAAGTTATTAAAATAAAAAAGTATTAAGAGAAAAAATAAAAAGGGACGGATAGCGCCCTAGGACAAATGGTGGAAGCAAAGGTATACAGACAAAATCTCACACAGAAGCATACACAGTCACAAAAAGAGGAAAAGGGGGAAAAAATAATAAATCTTGCTCTCAAAGTCCACCTCCTCAATTTGTGATGACTCGTTGTCTAAAGGAGGGAAGGAAGGAAAGAACGATGATAAAGTAAAATAAAATAAAGTTATTAAAATAAAATATTAAGAAAAAAATTTTTTTTAAATTTTTTAAAAATTAAAAAAAAAAACCCTCAGACAAATGGTGGAAGCAAAGGTATACAGAATCTCACAGAGAAGCATACACATACACACTCACAGAAAAAGGAAAAGGGGAAAAAATCATAAATGTTGCTCTCAAAGTCCACCTCAATTTGGGATGATTCGTTGTCTATTCATGTATTTCACAGATGCAGGTACATCAAATTGACTGTAGAGCTTTAATCCGCTGCTTCTGAGGCTGCTGGGAGTGATTTCCCTTTCTATTCTTTGTTCTCACAGCTCCCAGGGGCTCAGCTTCTCATTTGGCCCCGCCTCTGCGTGTAGGTAGCCGGAGGGCATCTGTTCTTCGCTCACACAGGATGGGGTTAAAGGAGCAGCTGACTTGGGGGCTCTGGCTCACTCAGGCTGGGGAGAAGGAGGGGCACAGAGTGCGGGGCGAGCCTGCGGCAGCAGAGGCCAGCATGACGTTGCACCAGCCTGAGGCGCCCCGTGCGTTCTCCCGGGGGAGTTGCCCCTGGATCGCGGGACCCTTGCAGTGGCGGGCTGCACAGGCTCCCCGGAAGGGGGGTGTGGATAGTGACCTGTGCTCGCACACAGGCTTCTTGGTGGCGGCAGCAGCAGCCTTAGCGTCTCATGTCCGTCTCTGGGGTCCGTGCTTTTTAGCCGCGGCTCGCGCCAGTCTCTGGAGCTCCTTTAAGCAGCGTTCTTAATCCCTTCTCCTCGGGCACCAGAAGACAAAGAAGGAAGAAAAAGTCTCTTGCCTTTTCGGCAGGTCCAGACTTTTCCCCGGAGTCCCTCCCGGCCAGCCGTGGCGCACTAACCCCCTGCAGGCTGTGTTCACACTGCCAACCCCAGTCCTCTCCCTGCGCTCTGACCGAAGCCCGAGCCTCAGCTCCCAGCCCCGCCCGCCCCGGTGGGGGAGCAGACGAGCCTCTCGGGCTGGTGAGTGCTGGCCGGCACCGATCCTCTGTGCGGGAATGTCTATGCTTTGCCCCCTGAGTCTGCTCTCTCCTCCGTGGCTCCGAAGCTTTCACCTGCCGCCACCCGCAGTCTCCGCCCGCGAAGGGGCTTCCTAGTGTGTGGAAACTTTTCCTCCTTCACAGCTCCCTCCCACTGGTGCAGGTCCTGTCCCTATCCTTTTGTTTATTCTTTTTTCTTTTGCCCTACCCAGGTACATGGGGGGTTTCTTGACTTTTGGGAGGTCTGAGGTCTTCTGCCGGCGTTCAGTAGGTGTTCTGTAGGAGTTGTTCCACGTGTAGATGTATTTCTGGTGTATCTGTGGGGAGGAAGGTGATCTCCGCGTCTTACTCTTCCGCCATCTTCCCGGATGCCTCTCGGAAAATGGTACATTTTAAATCAAATCTAATGTTTGTTTTTAGAACAAGAATCAAAGCGATTAGTATTATATATATATATATTGTTTTGCGGTACGCGGGCCTCTCACTGTCGTGGCATCTCCCGTTGCGGAGCACAGGGTCCGGACGCACAGGCCCAGCGACCATGGCTCACAGGCCCAGCCGCTACATGGCACGTGGGATCCTCCCGGACCGGGGCACGTACCCGCGTCCCCCGCATCGGCAGGCGGACTCTCAACCACTGCGCCACCAGGGAAGCCTTTTATTGTACTTTTAAAGAGTACTTTCTTTGAAAGGCTAAAAACAAATTATCATTTTATGATAATCTAGGATATCCTTTTAATGTATGTTGTTTTTCTACCCATTGTTGCTTACCTACGTGATTTTTTTCATATTTTAGTAGTACATTGTGCAAAACTGTTGAGCTTCAAAATTGTCATAAAGGAAAGCAGAAACATAAAAGTATCATCTGAATATTAGAGTTCACCGATAGTAAACATTTTTTCAGTCTGTCAGTGGCCATCAGGATTTGTGCTATTATTCTCTGTGCTACTAAGGCCATGAAAAAGAATGAAAGTGGTTATTTTTCCTTTGTGGAACTTGATAGTTTCACTTTAAAGATTTTGATTTTATGATGTAAAACAAACACCTGTTTCACGGCATCATTAATTAACTCATGTGTTATTATTGATGTGGATGCCTGTGCAAGCGTTGATTTTTAACCATCTCCAAGAATATTGAAGTAAAAGAACCACTTAAAGTGAAGTAATAGAGGCAACTTCCCTGGCGGTCCAGTGGTTAAGACTCCACACTTCCACTGCAGGGGGCGAGGGTTCAATCCCTGGTCGGGGCACTAAGATCCCAAGATTTCACATGCTATGCAGTGAGGTTGGGGGGAAAAAAAAAGAAGTAATAGAGATTACATTCTTAATAGCAGTCTCTTCTGAAATATTGCAGAAGACTGAGGATTGATGCAGATGTTGGGACTTTAAAACAGCTCTTTCTGACTCCATTACATGTAGATTTTGAACAACAACCTTTATAAGAAAATCAGAGAATTTGTCATCTCTTTTTATAGCTTTTTTGTTACCTGGCAGACAGCTTCCTGCCTAACCTGACTTTTAAAACCACCTTCATGAGATTGGTGCTCACTGAGGGCATTGACTAAGCAGTGAAGGCAGCTGTTGAATAGTGAAAAACCTGTTGGTGGTGCTTTTCCATCAGGTCTGGGCAATTGCAGTGATATTTTAATTCAGTTGTATTATTTAATGAGGGAAAAGTTGTGATCTATAACTTAAATTCTTCGTTGAAGTTTCTGTAAGACCAGGTGTTCTTTTTGTTTTGTTTTTTGGCTGCGTTGGGTCTTTGTTGCTTCACATGGGCTTTCTCTAGTTGCAGCGAGCGGAGGCTACTCTTCGTTGCAGTGCTCGGGCTTCTCATTGTGGTGGCTTCTCTTGTTGCAGAGCATGGGCTCTGAGCGCACAGGCTTCAGTAGTTGCAGCATGCGGGCTCAGTAGTTGCAGCACACAGGCCCTAGAGCGCGTGGGCTTCAGTAGTTGCAGTGTGTGGGCTCAAGTAGTTGTGGCACTCAGGCTCTAGAGCGCAGGGTCAGTAGTTGTGGTGCACGGGCTTAGTTGTTCTGTGGCATGTGGGATCTTCCCGGACCAGGGATGGAACCCATGTCCCCTGCATTGGCAGGCGGATTCTTAACCACTGTGCCACCAGGGAAGTCCCAGGTGTATTTTTTGTATATCATCTTTGCAAGTTACTAGCAAAAACATTTTCTACTGGAAGATCAGTGGGAAAAGATGTGGAATTTGGACAGTTTTCCTTAGATTTTCTGCCCATTGCAGGCATTATATATCAACAAAAGCATCAGAAGGAAGGTAAACTTTTCTTGATATCTAAAAAACTTAAAAATTTAAGTTTCTGTTTCTTCAGATTCAATTATGCTTCTTAAGAGTAAAACATTTTTGTTAGGACTGGCATATAACTTTTACCAAGTTGGCATTGCCAAAACTATAAGAGAACTTGAACTCTGATTTTAAAGGTTTAAAACTACTTGACCGGCACCAAGTTACAAGGAATAAATTTAGGAGACAACATTAATACTTGTTTGTTCTCTTAATAGCACATGCCAGAATACAGCAGAAGCAGGTATGGATATTGGTCATCTGTATGTTTTCAGGGCTGAAAACGGGCATTCAAGAAAAGCTTTGGTCCCCAGCTGGGCATTCCCATGGAGAGTTCCAAACTCTATTGGATAGGGAAGAGTGGCATGAGGGACCAGTCACTCCACCTTGATTCATGCATAGCACTCACTGTCTGTCAGACCCTGATGTGCTGGTGGTGCACCCAGGTGGCAGTGATCTGGGAGTGATGGAGTTGTTTGATATTTTAATCCAAATTAAGAAAGATTTAAGATTTATCGGGACTTCCCTGGCGGTTCAGTGATAAAGAATCTGCCTTGCAATGCAGGGGATGCAGGATCAATCCCTGGTCAGGGAACTAAGATCCCACATGCTGCGGGGCACCGCATGCCACAACTACTGAGCTTGTGCACCTCAACTAGAGCCCATGTGCTGCAAACTACAGAGTCCACACTCTCTGGAACCTGCGCACCACAACTACAGAGCCCACGTGCCCTAGAGCCTGCGCACCACAACTAAAGAAGAGAAAAACTGCACGCCACAAGTAGAGAGAAGCCCATGAGCTGCAGCAAAGATCCCGCATGCCACAACTAACAACCGGCACAGACAAAAATAAATAAAATAAATAAATAATAAATAAATCTTAAAAAAAAAAAAAGATTTATCAAGTAAGTGTTCAAGAATGTTACTAGAGTGTGGTCCAGTATGGTACCCAGAAAAGTGTGGTCCCACTCAACGAAACCTCTACATGTTGTGAATATACGTGTGAAGAAAGTCAGTGGACAAATTGGCTCTTTTATGAAGTTCATCGGAGGATGTACCATCAGTACATCACACACACGCATACACACAAATACATACCACATTTTCTTTTTTTTTTTCTTTTTTAAATTAATTAATTTTTGGCTGCACTGGGTCTTTGTTGCTGTGCACGGGCTTTCTCTAGCTGTGGCGAGCAGGGGCTACTCTTCATTGCAGTGCGCGGGCTTCTCATTGCGGTGGCTTCTCTTGTTGCGGAGCACGGGCTCTAGGCACGTGGGCTTCAGTAGTTGTGGCACATGGGCTCAGTAGTTGTGGCTCATGGGCTCTAGAGTGCAGGCTCAGTAGTTGTGGTGCACGGGCTTAGTTGTTCCGCCACATGTGGGATCTTCCTGGGCCAGGGCTCGAACCCGTGTACCCTGCATTGGCAGGCAGATTCTTAACCACTGTGCCACCAGGGACGCCCATACCACACTTTCTTTATCCATTCATCTATTTTTTTCTTCAGTTATTTGTTTATTCATTTAGTCATTCAACATATATTTACTAAGTGCTTGCTACATGCCAGGAGTAAGAACAACACAAAGTAACTTCCTGCCTTCATGGAGTTTACATTTCAATGGGGGAAGACAGAAAACAAACTTACAGCATAGTATACGATGCACCAGATGGAGATAAATGCTACCTAGGAACATTCAGACAAAAGAGGGGCGCAGGAAGACCTGGAGGGTGAGGACTGCATTCTGATCTCACCTCCCCTATATCCACCTTGCTCACACCACTGGCCTCCTGTCACTCCTTGAGCCCCAAACACACTGGTTTGCTGTTTCAGCCCCATCCGTGCTCTGCTCGCTTGGATGGTGACCTGGAGATCTCCAAGACTGTGCCTTATACTTTGAGGTGGGAGTATGTTTATGGTTCAAGGAACTGCAAAGAGGCTAGTGGTGTGAGCGAGGCGTGCACAGAGAGATGGGGTCGGAGGGGAAACAGGGCTGGCTCAAGTAAGCCCTTGTGGGTCAGGGGGAGGAGGCCTGTGGCTTTTCCTCTATGTGAGCTGCGGAGCCACGGGCAGGCTTTGAGCAGAGGAGTGATCTGATCTGATTGCTATTATAACAGATGCCTCTGTGCCAGACCCCGGGAGGGAAGTGTGGCAGCAGAGCTCCCCACCCCGAGGAGGCCACTGCGAGAATCCGGGTCTGAGATGGTGGCTCGGACCAGTGTGGGGACAGAGGATGTGGTCACATACGCTGAGGAGGGGTATCCATTCATCTATGGATGGACACTTAGGTTGCTTCCTTCCAAATCTTGGCTATTGTAAATAATGCTGCAATACACAGGGGTGCATACATCTTTTTGAATGACTGTGTTTGTTTTCTTCAGAAAAATACCCAGAAGTGGAATTGCTGGGTCATATGGTAGTTTTATTTTTAATTTTTTGAGGAACCTCCATACTGTTTTCCATAGTGGCTGCACCAATTTGCATTCCTACTAGCACGGATTTCCTTTTCACCACATCCTCACCAACACTTGTTATTTGTTTTCTTTTTGATAATAGCCATCCTGACAGGTGTGAGGTGATACCTCATCGTGGTCTTGATTGCATTTCCCTGATGATTAGTGATGTTGAGCATCTTTTCATGTACCTGTTGGCCGTCTGTATGCCTTCTTTGGAAAACTATTCAGGTTCTCTGCCCATTTTTTAATCAGGCCGTTTGTTTTTTGATGTTGACTTGTATGAGTTCTTTGTATATTTTGGATATTAACCCCTTATCGGATATTTTTTGCAGCCATCTTCTCCCATTCAGTAGGCTGCGTTTTCTTTTTGTTGATAGTTTCCTTTGCTGGTCAAAAGCTTTTTTAGTTTGATGTAGTCTCCCATTTGGTTTTTTTGTTTGTTTGTTTTTTGGGGTTTTTTTTTGCTTTTGTTTCCCTTGCCTGAAAAGACATATCCAAAAAAATATTAAGACCAATGTCAGAGTACTCCCCATGTTTTCTTTTTTTTTTAACTTTTTTTTCTTACAGTTGTATTGAGATATAATTGACTTACAGCACTGTATAAGTTTAAGGTGTACAGCATAATGATTTGACTTACATACATCATGAAATGATTACCACAGTAAGTTTAGTGAACATCTGTCATCTCCTATAGATACAAGAAAATATATTTTTTTTCTTTGTGATGAGAACTCTTTAGGATTTACTCTTAACAACTTTCCTATATAACATATAGCAGGACTTTCCTGGTGGTGCAGTGGTTAAGAATCCACCTGCCAGTGCAGGGGACACGGGTTCGATCCCTGGTCCAGGAAGATCCCACATGCCGCGGAACAGCTAAACCCGTGCACCACAACTACTGAGCCTGCGCTCTAGAGCCTGAGCTCTAGAGCCCGCTAAGCACAACTACTGAAGCTGCGTGCCACAACTACTGAAGCCTGCGCTCCTAGAGGCCTTGCTCCGCAACAAGAGAAGCCACTGCAATGAGAAGCCCGCACACCGCAATGAAGAGTAGCCCCTGCTCACTGCAACTAAGCCCGTGCACAGCAGTGAAAACCCAAGGCAGCCATAAATAAATAAATAAACAAAAATAAATAAAATATAGCAGTGTTAATTGTATTAATCATGTTGTACATTACATCCCTAGTACTGCTTATGTTTTCTTCTAGGAGTCTTAACGGTTTCAGGTCTTACATTTAATTTTAACCCATTCTGAGTTTATTTTTGTATATAGTGTGAGAAAGTCCAGTTTTCCCAAAACCGTTTATTGAAGAGGCTCTCTTTTCCCCGTTCTGTATTCTTGCCTCCTTTATCATAGATTAATTGACCATGTAAGTGTGGGTTTATTTCTGGACTCTCTGTTCTGTCCAGTTGATCTATGTGTCTGTTTTTATGCCAGTACCATACTGTTTTGATTACTGAAAAGCTTTGTAGTGTAGTTTGAAATCAGGGAGCATGATACCTCCAGTTTTGTTCTTTAACATGGTAGATTCTTAAATTGTTCTTGTTCACAAAATAATTCTAAGGTATGACTTTGATTCTGACCCATTTTGTTCTAAAGGATGGAATCTGTCCTTCAGATTAATTGCCCTTTGTGCTTAAGCCTGCTTGTAGCATCTTTCATGATTATGATAGTTGAATGATTTTGTAGCGCCATTTCTTTTTTGAAGTAGTTACTACTTTGGCATCTATTTTAATAAGGTCTAGGGCTTCCCTGGTGGCGCAGTGGTTGAGAGTCCGCCTGCCAATGCAGGGGACACGGGTTCGTGCCCCGGTCGGGGAAGATCCCACATGCCGCAGAGCGGCTGGGCCCGTGAGCCATGGCCGCTGAGCCTGCACGTCCGGAGCCTAAGCAGGAGATGGGAGAGGCCGCAACAGTGAGAGGCCCGCATACCGCAAAAAAAAAAAAGGTCTATACTTAACCTCCACTTTTGAAACTTGAATTGTTATGTAAATTAATCTAAATCTTTCTTTGTGCTGTGTGTTTATTTTCAAGAAGTGTAAACCTGCTGTTTTTCTTTTTCTCATTGATTGTGGTAATAGAAACTTTCTAGAGTTTAAATAAAGAGTACTGCTCTAATAGTGTTTAAAAGATAAATTGAGGTCCCCTGATTTCTTTGGAAGAAAGTTCCATAGCCCGCCCAGAGCCTGGCCAGTAGTATTAGAAGCTTATATATTCATAGACTATAAATAAAAGCCTTTTCTAAGCAGCTTAATGAATTTGCCTGATTTGTGTTTAATAGCACGAATCAGAATGACTCTGCTCATATAGTTGTTTGAAATGTTTCTCCTATTTCAGAGATTGACCTGTTTTTCTGTTTTTATTCTAAAAGGAAATAATACGGGCTTGATCCAGTGATCCACATGGGCTTGACCCAGTTTCTCAGTAGATGGGTCAATAGTCTTCTGTTTCAGATTGCTTAGGCTCCATAGTTTGCTCTGTAGCACAAATGCCCGACCAAAGATCATTATGTGGGTCTTGAGCAAGTAACTTCAGGAAGGAAAAATGCTGGGGGTGGGGGCAAGTGATCCACTTTGCTGGTTAGAGGTAAGATCAGAAAAGTTACTGTTTATAGTTATTTTGTATTTTTCTTTGAGGTTACCATGGATTCTTTCTCTAATATAAATGAGCTCCTTTTTGAGTTGTGGGAAGTAATCATCAGTAAGTACTGTTAGGAGATAAATAAAACTGATTATCTTTAAGTGTTTAAAGATGGTTTAAAATCAGGTAGTGTATATACCAGTGTACTTTGAAGATACTGGCCTAAATTATTCATTGAATTATCAGATCCACTGAGTATTGGTTTCCTAATAGTAGAAAAATCGTCTTATTTCCTAAGGATTAAGTTTAGTGATTGGATCCTATCTGACATTTAAATGAAGTTTTTGTTCAGGATTGTTTCTCAAAATCTATGTTACCTTTTCAATTGCTGCTAATCTGGAATTGTAGAAGGGCACTTCTGAAATCCGACTCTGCATGAGTAAAGGTCAACAATGTGTGGGGACTTGAGGTATGGCAGTTTGCCACAAACTCATTAATCCAAGGCTTGTTATAGCAGGTATAAAGAATATTAAAATTTCTCTTAAGACGTTTGAGAAAAAAAAAGATTTTTTTGTTTGAAGGGCAATCAAGAATAAGAACCTTCTACCAAACATTTTTCTTACTTGTTAATGTAAACAATCTCTTAAAAGTGTCATGGTTCATTCAATTTTGAACTTTAATCTGGGTTTTTCTCTTGGCATTCACATTGCAGATCTTAATTACAGTTTGTTTCTTTTTAGAAAGCAGATGGATTTAAAGTGTTCAAATATACTGTATAATAAGGTCTCTGTGTGATAGAGGAGAGGACTAAGTCTAACCTCGGCATTTCTAGCCTCCTCGGGTGAACTGTGACCTTTATAGAAAGCCAGGTGATTGCTGCCTCAGCTTGAGTCCCATTTTGAATGTTAATGGCTTTAGCTGGAGACTTATTTGGAAGGACTTATTTGGCCCTGTATTGTAGCATTTGCCTTAACGTATTTTATAAGAGAAACAGAATGTAAATTCCAGGATTTAAGTGTGTTTTTTAAAATTGGTTTTTGAAAATTCAGCATCATTATAACTTGATTCATTTTATTTATAGTATTTATTTTATTTATTTATTTGGTTTGCTGGGTCTTAGTTGTGGCACATGTGCTTCTCACTTGTGGCCAGCAGGCTCCTTAGTTGTGGCTCGCCGGCTCCTTAGTTGTGGCATGCAAACACTTAGTTGCAGCATGCATGTGGGATCTAGTTCCCTGACCAGGGATTGAACCCGGGCCCCCTGCATTGGGAGCTTGGAATCTTAACCGCTGCGCCACCAGGGAAGTCCCTTGATTCATTTTAATGTAGTAATTTTAACAAAGTTTGTTGATATGGTTGTGTGTGAAAAATACAGACTAGTTATAAAAAGACCCTTAAGCCTGTATTAGTTCAGATAACTTCTACACACATAAATGGGACACTAACTGCTGCATATGACTGACCAGACATTTGAATACCTAACCATATTCATATAATTTGGGTTCCCCAATCTCTGGGAGAAGGTTTGTTGTATCTCACAGGAACCATTTCATATAGGATATAATAAGAAAGTTCTTTTAGAAACAAGTTTTTAAATTCCTATTGTTAATGCATCTTTATCATAAAATGGGGACTTAACGAGATACCATCTCCACTAGTCATTATTTTGTAAATCATCCTCTGGGCACAAAATTCTAAACTTGTAGAAATTATCCCTTTTTGCTCTCACTTAGGACTTAATAGTGCGATATAAGAAACTGGAGATTTTGGTTTGGCATAAATTCTCTACAAACAAACAGCTAAGTCATTTTTTTTTGTCTTTTTTTTTTTAATTGAAGTATAGTTGATGATGTTAATTAGCAAAGTGACTCAGTTATATATACATTCTTTTTCATATTCTTTTCCATTACGGTTTATTACAGGATATTGAATATAATTCCCTGTGCTATACAGTAGGACCATTCTATATATATATACCAGTTTGCATCTGCTAATCCCAAACTCCCAATCCTGTCCTCTCCCACTCCCGTCCTCTCCCACTCCCCTCCCCCTTGGCAACCACCAGTCTATTCTATATGTCCCTGACTCTGTTTCTGTTTCATAGATACGTTCATTTGTGTCATATTTTAGATTCTACATATGTGATATCATATGGTATTTGTCTTTCTCTGACTTAGTTCACTTAGTATAATAATCTCTAGTTGCATCCATCTTGCTGTAAATGGCATTATTTTGTGTTTTTTTTTTATGGTTGAGTAGTATTCCATTGTATATATTGTACCACATCTTCTTTATCCATTCATCTGTTGATGGACATTTAGGTTGTTTCCATGTCTTGGCTATTGTAAACAGTGCTGCTATGAACATAGGGGTGCATGTTATGTTTTTCAATTATAGTTTTGTCTGGATATATGCCCAGGAGTAGGATTGCTGGATCATATGGTAGTTCTATTTTTAGTTTTCTGAGGAACCTCCATAGTTTTCCACAGTGGCTGCACCAACTTAACATTCCCACCAACAGTGTGGGAGGGTTCCCTTTCCTCCACACCCTCTAGCATTTGTTATTTGTAGACTTTTTAATGATGGCTATTCTTACTGGTGTGAGGTGATACCTCATCGTAGTTTTGATTTGCATTTCTCTAATAATTAGCAATGTTGA
This sequence comes from Delphinapterus leucas, assembly GCF_059928025.1. Taxonomy (NCBI): domain Eukaryota; kingdom Metazoa; phylum Chordata; class Mammalia; order Artiodactyla; family Monodontidae; genus Delphinapterus; species Delphinapterus leucas. The sequence goes on from NC_143135.1 coordinate 37,490,010, forward strand.
GCATCTTTTCATGTGCCTATTGGCCACCTGTATGTCTTCTTTGGAGACATGTCTATTTAGGTCTTCTGCCCAATTTTTGATTGGGTTGTTTGTTTTATTGTTGTTGAGTTATATGAGTTGTTTGTATATTTTAGAAATTTTAAGCCCTTGTTGGTCACATCTTTTGCAAATATTTTCTCCCATTCTGTGGGTTGTCTTTTCAGTTTGCTTATGGTTTCCTTTGCTGTGCAAAAGCTTGTAAGTTTGATTAGGTCCCATTTGTTTATTTTCATTTTTATTTCTATTGCCTTGGGAGACTGACCCAAGGAAACATTGGTGCGATTTATATCAGAAAATAAAACAGCTGTTTTGCCTAAAACAGCGAAGTCTTTAAATCATACTGAGAGGAAAAGCAAGTTGTCTTGCTGAGAAAGGGAGGCGAGTACTTTTGAATGGTGAGGAGTGAAGCACATAATTAAAGGGTTAGGATTCTTGTTCCAAAGCAGAATGGGAGAAGAGAGTGGAAGACTCCCATCTGGTCCTTTCAGTCCTTGAAGATGTTCTGAGGACTTTTTTTGCCTTTGTGGGAAAATGGTAAAAGGAGGGCTTAAGGCTTTCTGAAAGAATCCAAAGGATTGAGGATTTGGGTTAGGTTATGGCAGGTGAGGCCTTTGGAATTAGAAGTCCTGGTGATCTGACAGAATGAGAGAGAGGCTGCCATGGCAGGCAGCCTGTATACAGGACTAAGAGAGATGGACAAGGAGTTGGGACTGGGGAGATACTGGGACCAGGAGTGGAAGAAAGGGAGGTCGAAGGTACGAAAAGGAATGAGTGGAGATAAGAATTGATGAATTTGGGGAGGTTGCTAGAGTCATCCCGGTACAGGAGGTTGTGAATAAAGAGGTGGTCAGAGAGGAAGACGACAGGAAAATGTGAGTGGAATGAGCCCAGAGGTGATGCAGTAGCTGGTAAATCGATGAGAACACTTTGGAAAAGTCAGGTGTTGAGAGGCCAGGGATGTGAAAAACAAGACCTCAGGTTGCCCTCTGGCTTTACAGCTCTGAATTCCAGAGCACACACTGTCTGAAAGTTAATGGTTTTGCTTCTCGGAAATACGAAATAATACGCTGACATATTTTTGTAAAATCAGAAGTGAACTCTGAAAAGCATATAATATATGGATTTGTATTTTAACAATCAATCAGAAGTATTAACTGCCTCCTTGTAAACACTGGAGGATGGATACTGTTTGGGCTCCTCAGCAGGAGGTTTCTAACAGGAAAGGGGGAGACTCTAAGCGGGAGAGTCTGATATTGGGCTTTTCCTTTCACCATGTACAAGCAGTGTCCTTAGGGCAGATGGACGAATGACACTCCTCAGGAAAACCTGGCCATGGGAGACACTGTCTTTACTCATTTTAGTAGAACCCAAGTCAAAAAAAAACATAGTTCTTCTGTGGTGGAAACAAGAAAAAGAGGGGAAAAAAACACAACTCTAGATTTAGACTCTTTTTTTGAAACCTGTTAACACCTGAGAACTCCAAGGTCTCCCAGTGTCATTTACAAAAGCCCAGAAAAGCACTCAGGGTATCCTGGGTATGGACCAGCTTCTGGGAGAAAACAACATTACGAATCAAAAACCACAAAAAGTAGAGTGACCAGACCAGTGTATGGAATAGCGAGAGTTGTGATCAGATGGGACGCTGAAGAGCACAGGTGGCGCTGGTTGCGGTGTGGTTTGGACAGTGCAGTTTCCTTGAAGAAAACAGTCAACTTTGCACGGTACCAGGAAGGAGCCTATAACGGATGGGAACATGAGTGGTGAGACTCTGGGTACATTTTTACAAACTGACTTGAAGGGTTTTTTTCCCCCTAGTAAGCAGAACTCAGCGTCAAGGTGATAACAGTTTTCAGCTCAAAGTGGAAGCGATACTTTCTGTTAATCTGTAATCATTCTTTATTCATTGTAAGCAATAAAGGTAAGTATAATTCCCCACGTGTATTCCATCATCAAACATAATTGAAAATACCATTTATCATTTGCTGATTTAGGACCCTAACTAAAGAACATTGACAGTCATAAAGAGTATCCATGCTTAGTTAAAAGGGAGGACCTTTTGAAGAAAATATCTGAGGAGTAAGTTTTACATAAGACACTGATTAGGAAGGTACATTTGGGAGAGAAGAGTAAAGAATCTGAGAATAAGCAGAATTTTATCAGCTGTTGAATTTTTTGGATGGCATTCTCCTTTGCACATCTGCTCTTTCCTATTCTTTTCATAAAGGGTAAAGGAGTAAAAGTCTTACAGAAGGGAAGCCATGTTAACCTGTATATTAGTTTAAGGAAACGTTGCCCATTTTCAGTCTTACTGGCCTCTAGAGTGGGTTCGTTCCTCCTTCAGCTTAGCAGTAAAGCCTGAGAATAGACTGGACCTGAATCAGATGTTTTACCTTGGTATAAATTTGTTGTCCCATTTGTTGGAGACTTAGGAATAACTGTAATCTGTAGGGATAGAGCCTCTGCCTCATTGAGAAAATAGCTAATTGTTTGTGCCGTTAAGGCAAGAAAGTGGGTAAATATGGATTAATAGTAATCTCTTGCAGGGAAAGTATTTCTGAATCAACTCAGATTTTAAATGTTATGTTTTATGAAGTTGTGACAAAATTTTTCTTTCCTCGCACTTTGAAAGTGTTGACTCATATTTTGTCCTGTTTTGTGATGGCTCTTGTGAAAGGAATAGAAAGAGATTGGGAAATAAGCAAGTGTTTCTGCCTTTTTCTCCTGCAGGTCCCAGTAGGGATGGCACAATCAGCGAGGACACTATCCGAGCCTCTCTCATCTCAGCAGTCAGTGACAAACTGAGATGGCGGATGAAGGAGGAAATGGATCGTGCCCAGGCAGAGCTCAATGCCTTGAAACGAACAGAGGAAGACCTGAAAAAAGGTCACCAGAAACTGGAAGAGATGGTTACCCGTTTAGATCAAGAAGTAGTAAGTAACTCATTGAATAGTTGTACTAGTTAGATTGAATCATAGCCATGGCAAAGTGTTCTGTATATACTGTGGTTACCCTGAACATTGTGGGTAGAGTTAAAGAGTTCTGAAAATTATACACACCTTTAAGCATTTTCACATAGCTCCTCTACAGCTTTGTTAAAAAAAAAAAAATGCAGCCTGTGGTTGGAATGTAGTCTTTGATTGGGGAGTGGATGTGTTCAGAGGAGTTTTGCTTGCACCTTCACCCCGGGGGGATAAATGTTTTGACCCAAAGGAGGACTGTTTGAGCGCTTGATGTTACCAGACAGTTACTAGGAAATAAGAATTTGAGAGAGCTCTAAGTCGTGATAAAGATCTGCAGACCCTGGGTACAAACTTAAGGGTCAGTTCTTTTTTGTTTCCAAATGTTGTTTGAACTATATTTAAAGTATCTTTGGTGAGCCCTTCTAGGTGAGCCCTTCTAACTTAATAACCCATAGTGTATGCAACCTTTAGCTCTTAAGCTTTCTCACATTTTTATCAGACTGCTGTGCCCTTATGAGTCAAGTCAGCCCTGTGACTTCTTTTGTTAGTGATTAGAGGCACTAGCATAATTTGAGTGCCAGCTTCACTCTTCACTTTCATTCCTGTGATGGAGAATTTGTTCCAGCAAGTGTGCATTTTTGATGAAAGGGTAAAGAGTTATTAAGTGTTTGAGGGCTTTGGAGAAAGTGATTTGTATGTACACATTACTCTAATAAAATGGTTCTAGTGTGTAAAGTGAGCTTCTCAATAGCCAGCTATTTTCAAAAGTTCAGCAAAGTGACACCAGTACAGTTCAGAGCCTGCAACTACCACCTGCTGTATCTTGTGAATAAAGTTCAACTGTTTGGAGTTCTGTGTGTTGAATCATCTGTACAGACTGGGGAAAGTTATTCCTCTGAGGCAGATGGCCACTTGATTTGAAAGAAGGACCTCCTTTATGATTTTCACGTAAGGAACCTCCTGCTGGAAAGTGTCTTGTCTGATGGCTTAGTTTGCAGTATCATTTGTCACTGGTAAGTGACAAGCTTATCACTGCCACCAAAAGTGCTCAGCTCAGCATCTCCTGTTTTCACTCAGCATGTTAGAGCACACCTTTTCCTCTAACTGTGACTAATGTGATACATGAATCTCATCCATGAGTTGTTTAAGCATTGTTTTATTAGCAAGTCTGTTTCTGTGAAGTTGAATTGTAGATGTCTGACAAGCAGATAATTAGTATAAAATCATCATGCTTGGACTATTCTGTTTTCAGGCTGAGGTTGATAAAAACATAGAACTTTTGAGAAAGAAGGATGAAGAACTCAGTTCTGCTCTGGAGAAAATGGAAAATCAATCTGAAAACAATGATATTGATGAAGTTATCATTCCCACAGCCCCACTATACAAACAGATCCTAAATCTGTATGCAGAGGAAAATGCTATTGAAGACACTATCTTTTACCTGGGAGAAGCCTTGAGGCGGGGAGTAATAGACCTGGACGTCTTCCTGAAGGTATGTCTTCCTCGCTCTGCTTTCCAGGGTTTCGGAACATGTTTTAGAGACACTGACCTTGAAAACCACAGATCAAGAGGGTTTCTCTGTAGGAGGTAGGTTAAAATTCTTTGTCTTTCCAAAAGAGAGCAAGTGAGATAAATGGCTGTGAGCAGTGCCTTCCCACCTACAGAGGGGGCTGAGGATCATCTGAGTAGGGGAAGAAAAGTGGGCTAGTGGCTGCAGTTCCCCACCCCTGGGTGGATCGTGAGGTACAGTCAGATTTCCATTGATTCTTTCAGGTCACATCATCTAAACCGAGATCATTGACTGCCCCACCCTTATTGTTTTTGTTTTTTTCCTCTGTTAATTTTTTTAGACTTGCATAGTTTTATACCTGTTTTCCCAAATCAAACAGCCTTGGGAAGTATTGGGTTTGCCCTGCTGGTAATAGAGCCCTTCTGAATAAAGGTTATATTCCAGGCTTAATGCTATTGTACAGACATGAAGATCTATAAGCCAAGTTTGGCTACTTCTCTCTGTTGAGTCAGGAAGAGCATGGCTTTAGGAATAATAGCAGCCATCCTCTGGATACTCAGTACAGCTGCTGCTGATGCTTCAGTGCACATGCGAGGCTGGTCAGGTTGCTTGCTGATCTTGCCTGTCTTACTATGAGCGTGTGGCCAAACCACTCTTGGACCTGGTGCAAGCACATGAATAGCTGGGACCCTAGAGAGGACTTCCTTTCTGTACACTGTCCCCTGCTTGGGTGGCATAGCCTAGGGAAAGATACACATGGAGAGGCAAGAGAGGTACACTGTTTGCTAGGCACTGGACAAAAGCTGGCCTTGTGCTATACTCATCCTTGCCCTTCCCCTTTTTTAGCCAAGTGGGAACAAACAGTCACAGTTTGTACAAAAGTTTTTTGTAACTTTTGTTAGGATCACAGTACAAGTTTCCCTGCCATCTTGGTTGTCTCAAGTGCAGCTTGAACTCCTGAGCCAGATCCTGGAATGTGGTGCTTTCCCTGTGAAGAAGGCCTTTGTATAGGGTCTCAGAAGACTACTTTCCTTAACACAACCTGCCAGCATCAATCCAGTGAGTTTAAAAAGCCACATGTAATAAAGTATTGGCTCCAAAGGAAAGTTGATATGAGTTTAGGTTCTTAGCTCCCACCTAGGTTACAAACTGTCTGATAGTTCATGCCTGGGCCTGGATCAGAGCCAGTCTAAACTGTTGAAACTTTTTCCCCCTTCACAGCATGTACGTCTTCTGTCCCGTAAACAGTTCCAGCTGAGGGCACTAATGCAGAAAGCAAGAAAGACTGCCGGTCTCAGTGACCTCTACTGACTCCTCTGATACCAGCTGGAGATTGAGCTCTTCTAAAGCATTCTTTTCTTCTCTTCCTTTCTCTTATATCAGTAGGTGCCCAGAATAAGTTATTGCAGTTTATCATTCAAGTGTAAAATATTTTGAATCAATAATATATTTTCTGTTTTCTTTTGGTAAAGACTGGCTTTTATTAATGCACTTTCTATCCTCTGTAAACTCTTTTTGTGCTGAATGTTGGGACTGACTATGCTAAATAAAATTTGTTGCATAATTTTTCTCTTTTACTGAACATCTTTAGGAAAAATATATGAAACCTAAATAAGAAGCTCGGTTTCTAATTTAGCAAAGTATATCATCCATCGTGAGTTGAAATTTAGCATTATTTATCCTCTAGCATATAAAGTGAATTCTATTCAATATGGGATATAATACCACACAGAAATCTAAATTTTCAAATATTTGAAATTGAGGGATTTGAGTGACTTTTTTTTGTGAAGGGTCCTGGCTGGTACCCTTCTACCAGTTCCTGCCTAGATTTGTTTCCTTTCCAGGCCTGACAGAACCATAACTGTTTTCATCAAGAAAGGAGCAGAGTGGCCAGTACCAAGCTACACACCTGAGAATTTATGTTAACTAGGCAAGATGGTCTGGCCACAATTAAGGAGGAAGGTACAGTGTACACTGCCTCTCTGCATTTATTGTCATCTAAAGTCAGTCTTTCTGGTGAGTGATTCTGTAGTCAAGATTGTGGCCACCCATCCAGTGATCTACATATCCTAAAAAGCTTATCTAGCAGAACAGAATTTTCTCTGTCAAAATGAGAGAGCTAGAAGGTTCATGAGGTTATAAAGAAATGAACATTCTAATTTAAGATGTTTTAAGGTATTCAGGCAGCCAGACAGCCTACTCTATACTTCTCCCAAGAGAAGAAAGACATTTGGTCTCACTCATCACTGAAGAGTTTATATAGTTTAATCTTTTCTTAAAAAATGAAAATCTACTTGTAAAAATTATCAGAATAGAAACTAGCAAGGTTTAATCTAGTGTTAGGTTTGAAGCTAACTTTTTTTTTTTTTTTTTGCGGTACGCAGGCCTCTAGCTGTTGTGGCCTCTCCCGTTGCGGAGCATAGGCTCCAGACGCGCAGGCTCAGCGGCCATGGCCCACAAGCCCAGCCGCTCTGCGGCATGTGGGATCCTCCCGGACCGGGGCACGAACCCGTGTCCCCTGCATCGGCAGGCGGACTCTCAACCACTGCGCCACCAGGGAAGCCCTGAAGCTAACGTTTAAATGAGTTATTTTTGTGTATACATTTATTCTTACATGGTAAAGGAAGTTACAGCTTTTTTATAGCATACAAAATGAGCTTAGCTGTATTAGCCAGCCAGAACGAAATAATTAGCATATGCTTGATGAAAAGAATCACGGTTTCTAAACACAATAAACACACATCATACATTCTTTTGGACCAAATGGCAACTACATATATAATATACAAGGCAAGTACTGGTACATCAGAGGTACCAAAATACCTTATTTGATGCAGTGACTAAGGAATTACAAAAAATAAGTATCATCCAACATATGGATGCTAAATAAAAGAGCTGAGGGGCTAAATAGTGGAGTCACTCTTCCCTCCTTCTTTTTTCCGACTTTTAGGAATTTGAGTTTATTCAAAAGTTTGACGTCTTTAATCCTGTAACTAACCACTCTCTCTCTTTCGATAACTTCAGAATGGTAGGTTTAAGCAACTTTAAAACTTGCGCTCCTTCTGAATTTCCCAGAGAGTTTCTGCACCCTTTTCAGATGGGCCTCTTCTGCAGAGGTCAGCTTAACCTTTATGAGGTCTGTAATAACATTCTCACCCAGGATACACGGAACACTAAGGTATATTCATTTGTTCAATAGTGGCCCTGAAAGTAAAGACTTAAAAATTATTCCTTTCTCCTTTCTTCTAACGAAGGTCTGCAATATGAGAAACAACAGTTGCTGGGTGAACTGAGTATTTAACAGATTTGTAGTATGAACTGTGGCAGAAAAAGATACAAGGAAAGAGGATTCTCTGGTAGTGCAGTGGTTGGGAGTCTGCCTGCCAATGCAGGGGACACGGGTTCGAGCCCTGGTCCGGGAGGATCCCACATGCGGCGGAGCGGCTAGGCCCGTGTGCCACAACTACTGAGCCTGCGCTCTAGAGCCCACGAGCCACAAAGAGAAAAAAAAGATACAAGGAAAGAACAATTTAAAATAGATGACTAGACATACTTATTGTTCAAATTCATCTGCCATCTTCCCACATAGGCCCCAACCTCTCGCCATGTTTGCTGGGACCAACCCTCCTTTTCCTATCTCCTTGCCCCCAAACCGCTTCCTATCAGGGAACCACTTCAAAATTCCTATTACTTTATTCCCAGTGATTTAATTCCATTTTACTTTACCTTCTCCCATTCAAACTAGCAGAGGGATCTTACCCAGGCCCCAACATCCCCCTCCCCAGGAGACCAACTGCTAATACTTTTGTGATCAGTGCTTCTTTCTTAGGTCTCTTCACTGGACCTCATTGAAACTGGTAGAGAACAACTCAAAATGTGGCAAGACCTACCACAGTGGTTCCCAGTGTTACTAGATATTTGTAGAGCTAGTTCACTCAGTTAAATAATAAAGATGCAGTAAGACTTTTATCTAATAGAATGTATAAGAAATACCACACTAGGCCAGGACAAAGGTCTACAAAGGTAGGCCTCTTCCTCCTCTACCACCATCCCTTTGTCTCTGTCTCTTCAGCAGCAGCAGCAAAGAACAGATTTTAGGAAGAGAGGTGCTTCCATAAGATCAACTTCAAACATTTTCATCAATGCTCTTTTACCTCTATCTTATGTTGGTATTAAATATTTTTTCAAACATAAATATCCTAACTTACTCATGGTGGAAACTGGATGCACTCCTAAGATTCTTCAGAATACTTTGTTAAATCAACACAGGTAGGGCAACACCCATTTCTTTTTAATCACCTCACAGCCACTGTGGAGTTGGAAGAAATCATGAACATAAGTTAATTTTAGAAGAAATACTTGTCTTTGAACATCCATATTGCGGCAGCCTGACAATGCCACAAATCTGAAATGTTTCCATCAATAATTTCTCCTAGGAATTTCTTATAGGAGTTGGTTATGTAAGGTAGGAAAACAGTTATGACGGTTAAGTACGGAGATCCAAAAGTTAATGTGAAATCAATTTTACTATTAACTGTAAAGAATATATAGCAACAATTAGAAAAAATATATTGTCAGTTAACAAGTGAGTGCCTACTATATGGTAGATACTGGGTTAGGCTCAGCAGTGAGTGAGACAGACTGAGTCTAGTCCCTAACTGCTTAAGAGTTTATAATGTGAATATGATCACACCAAAATAAAAGTAGAAGTGCTAAGGAAAGAAAAGTCCGGCAGATACAACATGTACTTAAAGGACCCAAGTCTCATCCCTCTGGCACAATTCAGGCTTACAGCTAACTTCCAAGGTACTGAAAATACAAAACATACTACCTGGGGGGCCTCCCTGGTGGCGCAGTGGTTGAGAGTCCGCCTGCCGATGCAGGGGACACGGGTTCGTGCCCCGGTCTGGGAAGATCCCACATGCCGCGGAGCAGCTGGGCCCGTAAGCCATGGCCCCTGAGCCTGTGTGTCCGGAGCCTGTGCTCCGCAGCGGGAGAGGCTACAACAGTGAGAGGCCCGCGTACAGAAAAAAAACAAACAAAAAAAAAACATACTACCTGGCAACCACTACTTTGCTGACATTTTCCTTCTGCTCAGGTCTTTATCAGTTCCTTTATCTGAGTTCAGAACCTTTGGAGAGACCACAGCAATGTTCACTCCACTCCACACAGGAACTAAGAAAAAGATACCCCCAAATCCATTCATTACATAGTATTATATAACAGGTGGTGGTTGGTTTTTTTTAACCTTAGCAAAACTGTTACAATTGCCCTGAGTGGTTTACAACTAGGAACACTCAACAAAACGATCAAAAATTCAGATGTCTAAGCCCTACCCCAAATCAGCTAAATCAAAATCTTAAGGGATGGAGCCCACAATTCTATCGTCTTGGCAGAGATTCTCCAAACAAGAAAGTGACAGTTTTGAAATTTTCAACTATAAATTATTAAGTTTTAACTTTTATCACTTCAAGTCCTTTTCCATAGCCAGGGGTTTGTATCAGATCGATTTCAAGGGTTCTTAGCCAGAAGAAAGTAAGATAAAAAGGACTGCTATCATATTAGCACCCCTCCTCCTCTTCCCTTTAATTTTCTCCAGTTAATAGGAAGAATTCATGTTACTTGAATTACAATACTGACCTTTCTGAACTAGGGTATCCCAAGTTAAATGTAAACTACATCTTGTTACTTAGTGCTGTGTTAAGAAAGCCTTATAATCTTAATTGTACATATATGTAGGATTGTAGTAACATTCTCATTTTTTTCAAACTTGTATTTCTGGTAAGTTATTTTATTATCAAAATAATGTGCTAAAAATTAAAACACTACTAAAAGGACCTAAAGTAGAATAAAAGTCCTTTCACCCAGGAGGTATTTTACTTTATGATTAAATATATGATCAATACAGTCTAAATATATTTCAGAGAGTGTGCACAGCTCAGTGGTACTTTTAGGCTTAACCACTTGAGTCTCTGTGCTCTAAAAGGACAAACCATGACAGCTTTCAGAGTGGACACCAAGCCTCTGCCCAGTCAAGAAATGGAAAGGGGCAGTGGCCAGATTACAGCCACTCCCAATAACCACAGTTCTGGGGAAATGCTCTTAACTTCCATGCTACAAAGTTAAGATACCCACTGAGAAGAAAAAATTCAAGACAGAAAAAGTTCTCACTTTAAATGATAAACTTTTTTACATTTATCTAAATTAAAACTAAGTCTGATGTTTCGCTGGGGGGAACAAAAACAGTTCTCTATCCAACTCCAGTTATACCATAGTTTCAACAATATCTACCCAAGATAAATAAATTATGAAAACCTTTTGTTGCTACTTTGTATAGACGTTTGTGCAGAAACACACACTTTCATTCATGCCATTAAAAAAAATTTAAGAAACACAAATCAATATCCCTTATCAAGTCTTTGAAATAATTTTTCTCAGAGAATAATCCATTTAGAGCAAAAAGCTTAGTTAAGAGGGAAACAGAGAAACAAGTATACATGGAATATAACTGTCAGGCAAAACATAATCAGGCCTTAGTCCCACTAGGCAAGGGAAAAAAATTTGGCATAGTCTGATGTTTTGGGTATGTGAACTATTTTAAACACTATTTTATCAGAATTTTTTTTCTCATTGAATTTAAAAAGTGGTAACTATTAGCCAGAAAGTTAGTGCAGATACAATAATGGCAAACAAAAGAGAATTTCAAAAATAAAAAAGCATTACTAAGGATACACAGAGATACTACATAATATATGAAACAATCCAACAATACATAATAATCATGAACTTAGATGCAACTCATTGAAATAGCCTCAAAATATATTGGAAAAAAATCGGGAAACGCTAGGTGGATTTGAGTAACTACCTTTATCAGAAACTGACAGATCAGTAATAATTAAAAATTTGTAATTTAGTAAAACTAAACCAAATCAATAAGTGTGAATGGATATAGAAAGATCATCCAAGTAAGTCCATTCCCACCCCCCAAATACATAAAGGAACATTTACAAAAACTGTATTAACTAGGTCACAAAGGAAGCCTTAACAGATTTCAAAGAGTGGATGTTAACCCGCATTTCTCTGATCTCAATTCAGCTACGTTAGAATCAACCACCATATAACAAATTTTAAAATGTTTCAAAGCTAAAAGCGTACTCTTGCTGAGTTAAAGAGAAAATAAAACTAGGAATTACAAAATATTTATACCTGAATGATAATAAAAGTGCCACAAAACAAAAGAAAAAGTGGTACTTACTGTTAAGTTTATATTCTTAAATGCATTTTTTTAAAAACAAGAAAGATCAAGGATAAAAGTTACTAACCATAAAGTAAAAGGAAGTTTTAAAAAATAAGCAGAAAGTAGTAAGATTAAAAACATCAGTATCAATAAAATAGAAAATAATTCTTGGGGAGAGGAGGACTAATAAGTTAGAAGAACATCTAGCAAAACGAGGGCACAATGTCCCCAACAAATAATATTAGGAAACAGGAGAGGTAAGCACAAATACAGTAAAGGTTTAAAAAGTCATAAAATATGAAACACATGCCAGTATAAAACTTGGATGAAATGGACAGCTAGAAAAATTCCTAAAATGACTTAAGAAGAAATGGAAAATCTGAATAAACAAATTACATTAATGAACTTTTAACAAAAATCTAGCCCCTCACCCTTTCAACTGTTTTACAAACAAGTTATATCAAAATTTCAAGGAACAGTTTGTTCTTATGCAAACTATTTTATTAGAGAACAGAAAAAAATTTTTGGTGGGGATATAGTAAAACCTTGATACCGAAACTGAGCAAAGACAGATAAAAAATAGTAAACTCATTTATTTACACAGATACACAAGTACTAAATAAAATATTAGCAAATATACTTAAGTGGGGTTTTTGAAAAATACTTCATGACCAAGGAAGTTTTACCCCAGAAATGCAAAGATGGTTCAATATCAGAAAATATATTACACCATGTGAGATTTAAAGAAAAAGATCATTTGAATTGTACAAAAACCTGATGAAGTTCCAAATCCATTAGGGTTTAATAAAAGTAAAACTCAACAATCTAAGAAGAAAAGGAAACTTAACCTAAAAAGATATCTATCAAAAATCCAAAACAAACCACAAATAATGACGAAAAATTAGAAGTATTTTCATTACAGTCAGGAACAAGACAAGGATATACCCACTATCACTGTTTCTGTTTAACATCTTACTGGAGATCCTCCTAGCCAATGCAATAGGACAGGAAAAGGTAAAGGTCTTAAGTATAGAAAAAAGGCCTTATTTGGAGATGGTAGGTCTAATAGAAAATGTCTGGTAATTTGTAAACTATAGAAACTAAAGATCAGAAAGAAAACAAGAAATAACAGAGACTTGTGGGAGACCATTAAACATACCAACATGCGTTACAGTAGTACCAGAAGGAGAGGAGAGAAAGGAGCAAACACATGCAAAGAAATAATGGGTGAAACTTCCCAAATATGAAAAACATTAATCTGCACATTCAAGAAGTTTAAGGAACTCCAGGTAGGATATACTGAAAGGGATTCTTACTTAGACACACCATAGTTGAACTGTCAAAAGCCACAGAGAAAATATTGGAAATACGAGAAAACAGACTCACTGCATACCAGAGAAAGAAAATCAGTTAACAGCTAACTTCTAATCTGAAGCAATGGAGGCCAGAAGACAGTTGAATGATATTCAAAGTGCTGGAAGAGAAACTCAACCAAGAATACTATATGTAGCAAATCTATATTTCAAAAATGAAGGCAGAATAAAGACATTCCCAAATAAATAAAGATTGAGAGAATTCACTGCTAGCAGCCGACCTGCCTTACAACAGATACTGAAGAAGTTTCTTCAGGCTGAAAGAAGTGATACCAGGCAGCAATTCATACCAACATGAAGAAAGGAGCACTGGTAATAGTGAAATATAATTTATTTATATAAATGTTTGTGTGTGTGTGTGTGTATACATACATACACACACATACACCTACCTCTTATTTAAAACACAACTGCATAAAACTATATAAAATTTATTGTTGGGCCTACAAGATATATAGATAGAAGGTATTTGACAATAACAACCAGAAGAGGAAGGGAAAGATACTAGAGTAGAGCAAGGAAGTGACAGCAGACAGTAACTCAAATCTCGACAAAGAAATGAATACCAAAAATGAAAAATAAGAAGGTTAATATTAAAAAGTCCATATATTTTTGTCTTAGATTCTACAAAAGACTTAAGATTATATAAAGCAATAATTATAACACTGTATTGTTGAATTTTTAATACATATAGACATATACAACAATAATAGCACAAAAGTGGGTGAGGGATTGATGCTACAATGGAGCAAAGTTTCTATATTTTATTGGAATTAAGTGTGCAAAAATGTGAAGTACATCCAGGTACCTTAAGCTGATATTGTAACCCCAAGAGCAACCACTAAAAAAAAAACCCTCAAAAAACATAATTTAAAATTAATTAATTAAAATGGTACTTTAGAAAATGCAAAAAAGTCAGTAAAGGAGAAACCAAGGAACAAAAGAAGACACAAGACAAACAGCAAAATGACAGGCATAAATCCAAACATATCACAGTAACAGTTAATGTGAATAAACAGTCCATTCAAAAGGCAGAGATTTTCACACTGCATAAAATGAGGTCTAACTATATTGCTCTCTAGAAGAGACAAACTTTTTTTTTTTTTGGTACTATCTGTATTTTGGGGTCATTATCCTATTTTAGTTTTTTTTTTTTTTTAATTGAAGTATAGTTGATTTACAATATTGTGTTAGTTTCAGGTGTAGAGAAAGTAATTCAGTTGTATATATGTATTTTTTCAAATTGTGTTCCATCATAGGTTATTATAAGATATTGAATATAGTTCCCTGCACTATACTGTAAATCCTTGTTGCTTATCTACTTTATGTATAGTAGTTTGTATCTGTTAATCCCATATCCTTATTTATCCCTCCCTACCTCCCTCTCCCCTTTGGTAACCATAAGTTTGTTTTCTATGTCTGTGAGTCTATTTCTGTTTTGTAAATAAGTTTATTTATGTCATTTCTTTTAGATTCCATATAGGAGTGATATCATATAATATTTGTCTTCCTCTGTCTGACTTACTTCATGTAGTATGATATTCTTCTAGGTCCATCCATGTTGCTGCAAATGGCAATATTTCATTCTTTTCTTAGGGCTGAGTAATATTCCATTGTATATGTGTGCCATATCTTCTTAAACCATTCACTCAGTATGATAATCTCTGGGTCCATCCATGTTGGCATTATTTCACTCTTTATTTCATACACATACACACACACACACACACACACAACCACATCATCTTTATCCATTCATCTTCAGTGGACATTTAGGTTGTTTCCATGTCTTGGCTATTGTAAATAGTGCTGCTATGAACATAGGGGTGCATGCATCTTTTCAAATTATAGTTTTCTCTGGATATATGCCCAGGAGTGGAATTGCTGGATCATATGGCAATTCTATTTTTAGTTTTTTGAGGAACCTCCATTCTGTTTTCCATAATGGCTGCACCAACTGACATCCCCATCAACAATGTAGGAGGGTTCCCTTCTCTCCACACCCTTTCAACATTTTATAGACTTTTTAATAACAGCCATTCTGGCCTGTGTGAGGTGATATCTCATTGTCATTTTGATTTGCATTTCTCTGATGATTAGTGATGTTGAGCATCTTTTCATGTGCCTATTGGCCATCTGTATGTCTTCTTTGGAGAAATGTCTATTTAGGCCTTCTGCCCAATTTTTGATTGGGTTGTTTGTTTTTTTGTTATTGAGTTGTATAAGCTGTTTCTATAGTTTGGAAATTAAGCCCTTGTCAGTCACATCATTTGCAAATATTTCCATCCAGTCCATAGGTTGTCTTTTTGTTGATGGTTTCCTTTGCTGTACAAAAGACTGTAAGTTTGATTAGGTCCCATTTATTTATTTTCACTTTTATCTCTATTGCCTTGGTAGACTGACCTAAGAAAACATTGGTACGATTTATGTCAGAGAATGCTTTGCCTATGTTCTCTTCTAGGAGTTTTATGGTGTCATGTCTTATATTTTAGTCTTTAAGCCATTTGAGTTTATTTTTGTGTATGGTGTAAGGCTGTGTTCTAACTTCACTGATTTCCATGCAGCTGTCAACCTTTCCCAACACCACTTGCTAATGAGACTGTCTTTTCCTCAATGTATAATCTTCCCTCTTTTGTCACAGGTTAATTGACCATGGGTGTGTAGGTTTATTTCTGGGCTCTATTCTGCTACATTGATTCATATGTCTGGTTTTGGGCCAATACCACACTGTTTTGATTACTGTAGCTTTGCAGTACTGTCTGAAGTCTGGGAGGGTTATGCCTCCTGCTTTGTTCTTTTTCCTCAGGATTGCTTTGGCAATTCTGGGTCTTTTATGGTTCCATATAAATTTTAGGATTATTTGTTCTAGTTCCATGAAAAATGTCATGGATAATCTAACAGGGATCACATTATATCTGTAGCTTGCTTTGGGTAGTATGGCTATTTAAACAATATTAATTCTTCCAATCCAAAAGCATGGGATAGCTTTCCATTTCTTTGAATCATTTTTGATTTCCTCTATCAATGTTTTATGGTTTTCAGCATATAGGTCTTTCACTTCCTTGGTTTATTCCTAGGTTGTTTTTTTTTAATGTAATTTTAAACAGGATTTTTTTTTTAACTTTCTCTGATATTTGATTGTTAGTGTAGAGAATGTAACTGATTTCTGCATATTAACTTGTATCCTGCTACCTTGCTGAATTCATTTGTTAGTTCTAATAGTTTTTGTGTGGTCTTTATTATTCTCTACATAGAGTATCATGTCATCTGCAAATAGTGACAGTTTTACCTGTTCCCTTCCAACCTGCATACCTTTTACTTCTTTTTCTTGTCTAATTGCTGTGGCTGGGACTTCAATACTACGTTGAATAGAAGTGCTGAGAGTGGGTTTCCCTGGTGGCTCAGTGGTGAAGAATCCGCCTGCCAATGCAGGGGACACGGGTTCGAGCCCTGGCCTGGGAAGATCCCACATGCTGCAGAGCAACTAAGCCTGTGAGCCACAGCTACTGAGCCCATGAGCCACAGCTACTGAGCCCATGTGCCACAACTACTGAAGCCTGTGCGCCTAGAGCCCGTGCTCTGCAACAAGAGAAGCCACCGCAATGAGAAGCCCACGCACCACAACGAAGAGTAGCCCCCACTCGCCGCAACTAGAGAAAGCCCGCGCGCAGCAACAAAGACCCAATGCAGCCATAAATAAATAAATAAATATTAAAAAAAATACAGTAATTTGGCTGAATATCACAACCTAGATTTCTGAGTTCCAGATTCATAATCATCTACCAGCTACCTGTTTGATATCTCCTGAGTATCTTTTCAGATATCTCAAATTTAACATGTCCCAATTGGAAATCTTGGTTTTTCTCCCCCTAAACTCAACACTCCCTCCTACTTCCTTCACTGACTCCCACCTCCTTGAGAGCATCACAATCCAGGTAAATGGAACTACCATCCAATCAATCGCTCAAGGTAAAAATCCAGAAGTCATTTTTTACTCTTCCCTGTCCCTCACTATACAAAATCTGTCAGTGGTCCTGCATGTTTTATTTCCAAAGTATATCTTAAATTTGTCCACTTTGTGCATGCACCAGTGGAGTCTAGTACAATCTTGGAGGGTTAGTCAATAAAGTACTGTGCTTTCACTTCAGCACCCTCAGCAATCCGGAAAACAGCTCAGATATGAAAGTCTTTAGTTTATAAAACTTGGACTTACACACTACGATTCAGCAAATTATCTTTTCATATACGCTAGTAGTTAAAGAAATCTTCATTATGGTACACACACTGATTATGCAAAATACATGTTAAATTAACAAAACAGGAAGCGATTCTGGCTATATCGGTAGTTTAGAGTTTAATGCCCATTATTTTTCTCTACCAAGTTACTAAACCCACCCCCCCCACAAAAAAAATTATTATTCACTGAACAGCCAAAATAAAGGTGACCTGGATTGGAAACAATAATCACTTTGCAGTGGAGACTGTGTTAGACAATACTGGAAATCATTAATTTAAACACGGACACATTTCTCTGGATTAAATCAAGGTATGTTTCTCTTTATCTGGCCTGCACCTGCTGTAATAATCACTATGTTGAGTTTGCTGTGACAAAGTAATCTGGGGAAAGATTTGAACAGAAAACATTATGGGAGAAAACATCTAAAATTTAAGTACACATTTCCTGTCCAGCTCAATCACCACACTTCTTACTAAAGAGTGAGCTCCCTCAGATCTTCTACAATGCCCAGGGCACTCTTAATTTCAGGAAATTAGTACTAAATTTTCCTTGTACACTTGTTTTAACAACCTCCTAACATACATACCTCTTGCACTTTATAGAATAAAAGGTCAAAATGTACATTGTTCTGTAAATGAGAACGTTTACTTAGAGATAGGTGTGGTATGAAAAGACCCTTGAACAGGGAGATATTGGTTCATTCATTTGTCATACAATTGAACAGGGAGATATTGGTTCATTCATTTGTTCATACAATTACCTCCTGGGTGCCAAGTAAATAAAGTACAGTAGTTAAGAGCTTAGGCTTTTGAGTCAAAACAAAGGGATCAAATCTTTACTCCATCACTTTTATTTAACCTTGATGTGCAGATGCATCATCTATGAAACATCATAGAATTGTGCTGAGGTTATTAAATAAAATAAAGTGCTTTAGCTCAGTGGCTGGCACAAAACGGGCAATCAATTAATGATTACTGTCATGATAATTACTATTACTGCTGCTCACAGGAACTCAGTCTGGTGCTGTAGGAAGCCCTGTAAACAAATGAAGTACAACCTAATGAAATCTGAACATGTTATGAGACTACAGGGTAGGGAGCAACCAACTTTATAACAATTGGGGAAGTCATGATATAAAGATATGATTTTCTTAGATATTTATTAATGTACTATTAGAATATTTATGGTATTTAGCTATGACAGTAACCTTTGCTGGAAAACAATATTTAGGATTTTCATGAAAGGGCTGCCATGTTGCAGATCCACTGTCTCACCCATCAATTTGCCTTCATCAGTATCCACAAAGGCAAGTTCATCACTCAAGCCCTAAAAAGACATTAGTCAAGTGGGAGAGGGGGCTTCTGGATTAACTGGAGAATGAAAGAAAATTCTTATACTGGCAATCTATATCTACCTTATGAATTATCAGACTCAGGGAAGACATACTGAATCTGTTCAACATGTCATCATGATATAAAAGTCCAAACTAGAAGAGATACAAGCTACAAGGAGGAAAGCTTCAGCTCACAATTAGGAAAACAAAGAAGCCATTTAATAAACAGAACAGTCTCTGAAGGTAGTGAACACCTCTTCAATTTAAGTTGAGGCTGCACAATGATAAAGAAGGGGTTCTGTAGAAGGAATTTCTCACCGGACTACGAGCTCCTAGAGAAGAGGAAGTCATTCATTTTCACTCATCTGGTGCTTAGCATTAACCTGGCACATAGAAGCTCAATAAAAGTTTTTTCAATAAATAGGTTAAAATATAGGGCCCTTTCCAACTCTAAAATTTTACAGTTCTTTTACCAAGCAATGTTACATGCAAAAAGGAATCAGTACTATATATTTCTAGCATGCTACTTCATATGTAATAAAGGAGGAAAATTATATATTGTATTTGCAAAAGAAACTCTAGAGAATACATAAGAAACTGACAAATGGTTTCCTAAAGTGGAATTTAGGGGAAAGGTTGGATGGAAACAGGATGAAAGTGTGACTTCTCTATGTATACCTTTTTTTTTTTAAACATCTTTATTGGAGTATAATTGCTTTTCAATGGTGTGTTAGTTTCCGCTTTATAATAACATGAATCAGCTATACATACTATGTATATCTTTTTATATTACTTTTATTTTTTAACGTTGTGAATGTATCACCTTTTGAAAAATAATGTTGTAAATAACTACATATTATATTTATTATATATTATTAAATATATAATATTATTAAAATCTTCACTGAAAAAACCAATGGCTTTGAGCTAGTACTTAGAAATAAATGATCAAGTATCCATAATTTAAGTACATGTCCAACTTATATTGTTGGATCTTTTTACTTTATTCTAATTAATGGAAATTTAAAGTGCTTGGCTGATTTGATTATAATTTATTAGCCTAGAAGTCTAAACTGTATCACAAGGAAAACGTTGTTGCCTAATGAGATGCCAATGCTTTCTGGATACTCTAAATTATTTACAGAGATTATAGTAGCATGGAGCAGAATTACACTATCGATAAAATTACCTTTGAAAGATAGTTTTTAAAATGTTCTGTGTAGAAATGAGCACATCTAGCACTCAGATCTTGGGTTATAATATCATACTCCAATAAAAGGAATCAGGGCTCCTTGGGAAAAAAAAAAAAGGTTGATTTACAACTGAAGCAGAAAATATATGACATGAAGAAGCTGAAAGATCTTATATGCCAGAAACTACAGAAGTGCTCAAACTAAACAAAAACCCTATGTTGATGGGAGTATGTCAAAGGGACACAGTAGTCGACTGAATGAGCTCCCAATGGCCAAAGCTGGAACAACTTGAGAAACAAAATAAAGATGCGCTTAATTATAACCCAAAATATAAAATAAAATTCATGAGCCCATACTGATATTAGTAAATGACTGAATGAATTAATAAAAAGGAGAGAAAAGACAAATCTCCCATGCAGAAGAATCCCAAATAATTTAGGAAGATACTCTACTCCCAAGGAGAGGGAACATAACTCCCCACTCCCTAAGTGTGGGCTGTACAGAGACTTCCTTCCAAAGAGCACAGCATGGAAAGATGGAAAAAAGAGTAACTTTACAGTAGAGAAACCTAACAGTACCTCAGCAAGTGACTGAGGTCAACATCAACTGTAATAAATCATGTTGATAGTATGTACTCTGGAAATGATGTGATGAAAATGCTACCTAACCTCTGTGTCTTCGTCCCCAAAATCCATTATTTCAGTCTCACTATGAGAAAAACACCAGACTAATTCCAACAGAGGAGCATTCTACAGAATATCTGACCAGTACTCCTCAAAATGGCCAAAGTCATCAAAAACAAGGAAAGCCTCAGGAATTCCCTGGCGGCCCAGTGGTTAGCATTCAGTGCTTTCACTGCCAGGGCCTGGGTTCAACCCCTGGTCTTGGAACTATGATCCTGCAAGCCGCGTGGCGTGGCTGGGGAAACAAAAATACACAAGGAAAGCCTAAAAAAGAAATTGTCATGGTCTAGAGGAGTCCAAGGAGACATGAATGACTAAATGTAATGTGGTATCCTGGAAGGGATACTAAAACAGAAAAAGAACATTAGGTAAAAACTAAAGTATGGACTTTAGTTAATGACAATGTATCATGTATATATTATCTATATACACTTATCTATTCAGGTAACTTGAGATAGTCTGTGGCTTTTTTCTCCTCTATAAAATAGATCTAATAATTACTTTTCAGGGCTGTTAGATAATGTATACAAAGCATACTGTTATTATCATTATAATCAATGTTGTAAACAAATGTGTTGGTTTTCATGTACGTGTATTCTTCTTAGCAATGAGGACACTGCTGACAAAGGCATTATAGCTGGTAGGACAAAATGAGTCATGAGGAACTCATATGATTGCTTGAAGCAGCAGGTGACAGTACCTGATGCTCTCGGTGCCTTACGTCATTTAGACGTGAAATCCAGGCCTAATCCTTTAAATCCAATAAATCATGCCAGGATTAAAGGCTACAGAAAGGTAGCTTGAAGAAATCTTATAGATATTCCATTAATAAAAGCAAATCATAGCTAAAAGAGTCTATTATGATTTACCAAAACGTTATATATTCAGATCAGGGTAATATTCTTAGAAAGGGGTCAGATCTTTTTAGTCCTGTGTCTCTCCATTAAAAGTGGAAGCTAACTTTATTAGCTACATAAATACCAAGAAAACTAAACACTAAAACTAACCTAACATGAATAAAGAAGGAAGGGAAATAAAAATAGAGACCAGGAAATGGGAGAGAGATTTTTAAAGGAAAAGGATTATTGTATTTGTTACTAGTAGGACACCTACCACAACTGACAAGTTGCACACTCGTTTTCTGCCACCTATTTCTCCAGTTGTTTTACTTGTGAGCAGAGTTTCCTAGTCAAGCAAAGGGGGACCTCATAGTATCACCACATGAGTGAAAGTGAAATGTCAAGATGCTTTCACATAGAGATGCTTCTAACACATAGGATACCATCATAAGAACTAGAAAAAGCAGCCCCCTCTGGGTGGAACAATTAGAAAAGAGCACCTGTTCTTCTGGGTTAAGCCAGCAGGAGCTGGATAGGCCCCCACTCACCTCTTGAACTAGACACAACCTGCACAATGGTATGTGGTGGCCTTGCCTCCAACTAAGGAAAACTTGGTTAACCCAATGGCACAGAGCACATAACTTACTTTTTCTGGGGGGTGGGGGAAAAGGTAGATTTTTAATAACTGCTTTTATCACCAGGTTAAGTCATGCAGTTACAAAGTAGTGAGAAATTTCTGAAAGGATATTATTGTTAAAAAAACTCATTCTTACATAAATAATATCTAGTACTTCATTGGGACAGTACTGTTCAAAAGGTCCTGACCAAACAACTCCCAAACAAAACACAACCTTAGGTTGTTTCCAGCCCACTGGGAATGAAGCCGTGCGCGGAAGATGAGGCCTGTAAAAGACGACACAAAGTCAGGGCGAGTCAGAGCCTTTGGTAATGCTCAGAGCCGCCAGCCAGACGCCAAAGACAGAGCTCAAGTGGTTTCTCCTGAGACACTCTACTTGAATTACTGTTCAATTAGTCAACACAACACATCTTCAAAAGAGAACAATTAACATGATAAGGAGATGACTGCATTCTTTGGGCTGTATGTCGTAATTGTGGTTAGTAAATTCTGACAGTCTTAACAAAAATAGCCTCCATCATTTGCAGGTATGAAATTCTCTACCAGGCTTTTTATTTTTGCTGGATGACAAAATGCGATTGATAAGCTATAAATGATACTGTTTTATGTTATAAAAATACTAGCTTTTTTCATTTATTATATTTACAGGCATTCACCGCTTGAGTCAAGGTTAGGCTTGTTAAGTGATTAAAGGCAATTTTATTACAGCAGCATGTATTTATTTTATTCTAAAAGAATAAAATGCATAAAGAGAAAGTTTGTGTGTAACCTCTCAAAAATTGAGCTATTTTGCTGATGTAAAATACCAGTAACCCACTTGAGGACCATGCTACCTTCTGAAAATGCCATATACCTGCTTCTTACATGTGTCAAAGCACTTGATACTTGTCCAGAGCTGAAGCGGCAAGCTACCGACTGCTCTTGGACAGCAGGTGCTTCTCTGGGGCTACAGCTGACTGTGCTGGGAAGCAGCCATGGAGCAAAGCAGCACAGGCAGATGGAAAAAACCTTTTTATTTAAAGGCAAAATGCCCAAATGGCTCTCTGGCATAGCTAATTTCTACTATCACGAATTCGCTTATATATGATCCCCTAACCTTAATTTTTTTCTTCTTAAGGGGCTGATTTGGATTAACTTGTTGAGAATGGCGTATAACTTACTTTTAATAAGATGCACAGGCCATAGCAACTGATCCACTTCCTTACTGGGATGAATGGCCTCTTCTGAAGCGAAAATCTTATAAGTCACGCTTGACGGTCGCCATCTTGAGGAAAAAACCGCAAAGCCGCAAAGCCACTTCCGATTGATCTGGAATTGGTCTGTAGTGAGAGGGGGCATACAGAGAACTCCTGGGCCCCGGCGGGTAAGGAGGCGCTGCAGACACACAGGGAACGACAATGACCAGCAAAGCAGCTGGATAATTTCTGGCCAGCAGCCCAGCATCCAGGAGGCAAACCAAGGGGAGGAGGAGGAAGGTGGGTACAGTGAAGTGGGGTTGAGGAGTGAAGGAAGGAAAAGGGTCTCCTCCACCAAAAATGAGACCTACCACCGGTAAAGTTATTTCAGCCTTTGCCCTGAAGCCTCTCCCCTTCCTTCCCTCCGCCCCCCGCGCCCCCATTCTTCTCCTCCCCCAGCTCGTAGCTCCAGGACTGAGCCCAGGGTCCATGAGCCCACAGTCCCCAGGCTCTGGGCCTAGGACGTCCAGGCGCGCGGTACTCCTGGCCACCCTCACACGGGTGAAGGGCCAGCCTCCCCTCAGGTGGATGCATGCCGCCTGCAGGGGACCCAGAGTCAACGCCAAGCAAAAAGCATACACTCCCGCGGCGCCCACTCTCCCGCTAGCCCGCAGCACTCCCGCGGCCCAGCTCATGGCCGCCCGAGGAAGAGGAAGAAAATGGAGGAAAGCGGAGGGAAAGCTGGTTGAAGCTCAGAGGAGGAAAACCTTTGGCTACTGAGGCTGCGTAAGGCGGCGCCCAGCCCGTGCGGACCTCGCGGGGGCCAAGCGCGCCAGGTGCAGGCGCGAGGCAAGGAGGCGAGCCCTGCGGCACTGCGCCTGCGCCTGTTGCAGGTTGCGGTTCCTGTGGCTGGCGGGTTTCAGAGAGGCTCCTTGGGCTCCAAGCGCACGAGGTGCAGCAGGCACACTGAACTAGAGGGACTCAGCTCTCAAACGGAGTGTTCCTTGCCCAGAGAGGCAGGGAACACCAGGGAGCCCAGCTAAATTTATTTCTAACGAAATCTTGTCTAGATGTATCGGATAAGGGCTTTTTGACTCTTGATTGGGAATTTTTCACCAGGGCTGTGGGAGAAAGGGATCCCAGGGCTACTGTTTACCACCCAAATACGAGCTGAAGTAGAAAAAGCATTTAATTTAAACCCTCTATGCAAAGGAGATTTTTAAATAAGATACAAAACCCTAAGAATTTGATCAGGGCAGTGCTAATTGATAACCATATATACAATTGAAAACCATTTCTACAACTCATTATTTATGAAGTCGTTAAATGTAGAATCTAATCAAATCCCCCTCTCATCCGTTAATTGGGGATGAACCAAGGTTTCCACTTCTCCCACCACATTCTACCCAGTTAACTGTTTTCTTACTCATTTGTGAATCATAAAACATAATACACATCTGACAAATTCTCTTACAAAATGTAGAGCAGTGTTTCTCAGCCTTTTTTCATTATCTTTCCCTCAAGAGCTTCTTCAGACATTAACCCTAATCGTTCAGCTCCCTCACCTGCCCCCACAGCATGAGATTAAATATTATGGAGTGAGACTTTTGTCTGGTAGGGTTGAGCTTTGCAGAGCCAAACCCTTGTAATATCAAAGATTTTTTTCACCAACCCCCCCAACCGAAGAACCAATTTTCACCCCCTTGGGGCAATACTGCTCCAGCTGAGAACACATGATGTACAGCACTTTTATTTCCTAGAATATTCCCTGTAGAAAGTATATTTTGAAGCTTTTTGATCTCTGCAAGGATCTCCTAAAATGAAGCTTTAATTTGGTGTAAGAGAGGAGCTTAAAACAAGGCAAAATCCACAGAAGACTCCCCTCCCCCATCCTAACTAAACTCTCATGACCGTATTTTGTACATTCAAGGGAAAAGTTGAAAAAAAAGTAAAGACAACAAAATAATGGCAAACTAATTATGTTCAGTAATAGATGACTGAAATGAAAGCTATTAAATAGCAAGGATAACAGAGAGTGAACCGTAGCTCTCTGACCAAATGGGTTTGCCTCCACTAGAGCCATGTAGGTCCTCAGGGTCTGCATATATGCCTTCTAATTTTTCCCACTGGTCCTGTCCTAGTCTAATTTGTAAATTACCTTGCTCCTGACTTTTTAGTTTTTGTTTCACTGTGTATTTCCTATAGCTGCCTTAAATTCTTTGTGGAATCAAGGAAATATATATTTTTGTATGAAGCACATGCACTCCTACTTTGGACACCAAGAGGGAGCTACCAATTGACCGTTACCAAGCATCCATCAATAACCAGTTAGATGAGGTACCCTAAATACTCACTGTGAAATACTTGAGGGCAGAAATGATGTCATACTGAACTCATAACCATAACACAGCAAGCATAGTAGTAGTTTGCTAAAAGAATAACCTAGAGGATGCTCTAAACTCCCTGTGTGGTATTTCAACAGAGGGACCAAATCAACTATTTGAGTTTATATTAATTGGCATAATACTTGCAGGGTTGGAGATATTTAATTTTTTTATACCATGAAGTTATATTTCTATTTTCCTTCTGATATACATTGTCTTAAAAATAAGTACTTAGTAAAAATTATATAAAAACACATAAAGTTAATGAAGCAATATAAAGTGAATATGCTGGTGCCCTAATGGAAGAAAGCACAAAATGAAATTTCAATACTAGAAATTTTGTTGTTTTATGAGAAGAATCGTAAGTTCTATATTAAATGGATTAGTATACATATTCTACCAAACCCGAAGACAACTTTTACATATATGACATACTTCGGAAGTATAACTTACATCTGTACAGGTTGAGTATCATTAGAATAGAGAAATAGAGAAATTCCTTTACCATTTCCTTTTTCTAGCCTTGAGAGGCTGGAGTTATGTCATAGGTCCAATGTTCTTTTATATTTTAAAGATCAGGTGAAAATACTTTCAAAATGTAAAATATACAGTCTACTATCTTCTGTTCTATAAAACATGGAACATTAAAAGGTTTTAAAATATCAGGTCTTTTTGGACATCCCGAAGTGTGTTTGCACTCTTCTTTAAAAGGGCCTCCTCCTCAGAATTCACAAGTTAACTTTCACAACATCTGAGACACCATTTTGGCCCAAGACACAAGGGATACTGAGAAAGATTTCTTCTTTTATTCCATATAAGCCCTAAAAGGCAAAATTAGGTTATTATTCAGTAACCTGATATGGAAAAGCAGCTATGCAAGACAGCTTCAGAATAAGAATATACAGAGAGACTATGGAGCTCAAGAATCATTCGGAGGGCAGCAGAGTGATCGTCAACAATACGAAGAGCATCCTAATGTCCTATGACCATGTAAGAACTTGTGTTTAATGACCTGAGGAATGTGCCAGATGCCTTCAAAGGGGCCAAAAAGGGCACTGTCTATTTTACCCCTTACCCTTGTCATATTTCTTTCTAAGCAGAAGAATGCCATGCAGTCTGGTGAAGGACTGTGAGATCAAGCAGGCTGTGTTTGGTGTAAAATAATCAAGAGAACAGTGAAGGCAGAAGCAGGAAGTGGCTGGGCAGGCTCTGCTTTGTATAATCTTTACATGAGGGGATGCCACTGAGTTTGGACAACAGATGCTAACAGGTGGCTTCTCAAGCTTCCAGAGGTGAAGCCTCCGGTGGAGCCTAAGGTTCCAGGTACTCAACATGCTCAGCAGGGTTTATGTAATTCCCCTGCCAGTCACCAATGGAATGTACTCCTGCCCTCCTGGCTACCACCTGGCTTCTATCCAGGACCTTCCATGATGGACAGGGCCATGGAATAGGTGCAGCCATGGCCACCACCCTATCCTAGGGCCATGGAACCTCCCATCAGCAGCCCTGATGTTCCCTCCACTCCTGCAGCTGAAGCCAAGGCTGTAGAGGCAGCTGCTAGAGCCTATTACAACCTGGGTAACCCACACAATGTCTACATGCCCACAAACCAGCCTCCACCTCCTCCCTGGAAGGTAAGAAGACCCAGTAGACCTCTCACACCTCTCTGCCCCCTACCACCCATTGCCTTTTCTTACCCCAGAATGTAGGGTTGGGGGAGGCAATGGGAAGGTCTTGTTCCTCCAGGTGTGCCTGTAAAGTTACCAGGAACCAGCGTTGAGAAAGGGAGAGGCTCCTTGACCCTGGAGTGGTGCCTCCCAGCTTCCCATAATAGTTCAGAGCCCACAGGCACTACTCAGCCAAGCTTCCCTCTCACCGTCTCTGGGGCTCTCCTCAGGAGCTCAGCGTTCCTGTTTTACTCTAGTGGCCCACAGAGGGACTCCCTATCCACCTTTTCCACTGCAGTCCAACTCCCTCATTTTGGTAGCCACTTTATACTCAACCTCCTGATCTCCATCAGAACAGCCACATGTCTTCTCCTCAGGGTCCCCTGCCAGGCTCTACTCACATCCACTCCACTCTGGTCCGTGCCTCGCCATGGAAGGCCACTGTCCCACCAGACTGTCAGCCCACATTCCCTTCCCAGCCACATTCCAGCTGCAGTCACACTTGCCTGCCCCCGCTTCCCTTTCCTGTCCTTGATCATTCTGTTGCTCCCTCTGTGTAGCACAATACCTTTTAGAGCTTTAACATGAGCTGCCAGGGGTTGGGTGGCATCAGGAACAAGGCAGCGTGGCTGGGGCAAAAGCCCTCCTGCCTTCCGTGCTAATGTTTCAGGAATTTGCTCTCTCTCCTTTCACTGTATCTCTTCCTGCTAGAAAGGGCTTCTTGGATTAGAACTGGAAATGTATGTCCATGCCATTATGCCATTTGGGGGCTGCTGGGTAGGCTGGAAACAAGGGCCCTGACCTCCAAGGCTGCCCTGGCCTAGCCCTGTGTACTGCCATGACCTGCTGCACCCCCTTAGCCTATCCTCTTCCCTTTAAGCGTCACGCCTGGTTGGCAGTATGACCCCTGGATGCACTGAAATTTGCTTCCTTTCCTCATAGACTGGCCGTGAAGTGAGGAAATGGTTATTTAAAGAGAATTCCCTATTTATCTGACAAAAAATCAAGTTAATATATTAATGTTAAATAAACTCTATTGGCAACTTTATTTGCTGAAAATGTGAATAAAAATGCAGTAACTGGGAAAAAAGATTAAGAGCATACAAATGATTTTGCTCTTAATGTCAAATGTTTAAGTATTTCCTATAAACTATAACTCATCCACTGATTTGTTCAGTAAAGACTATGAAATTCCCGTATTACTCAACCTCTTTTCAGGAGCATTCATTTGACACCTCCCTGACTCTTCTTCAGGAGCCCCCTGGGGGTAATTGCTTATTCTCCCACAGCCCTTTGTATCCTCAAAAGAGGAAGAGTGTAGAATCCACTGTATACCCCTCACTGTCTCTTCCAGATTATTAATCCCTTGCTCTTTTAAAAACAAAAACAATTCCCCCTATTTTTTGAGGCCCATCTTATTCAGCTCTTCTTTGCTTTCTAATGACCGTCTACAAACCTCTTGAGTATTCCATCTCATTCATAAAAGACTTTGACCCTAGCAATCTTTTCTCTCTATCCCAGTTTGTGCCATTATCCTTGGTGGCTTCATTGTCCATGTGGATAAACGAACCAATTCCCTTTCTTTCCAGTTTCTTGTCTTGTTTAGCTCATGGGACCTTCTCCCACCCCAAGTATCTTACTCTGAACCTTGTTATGAGGTTCCTCCATATCCAACTTATATTCCTTTCTTGTAACTCTTTTGCTACACCCTAAGACCCTTTGCCTATTTTAATTTTTATAAATATTTCTTAAATTCTTTATTACTCATTTTCTTTTTGTAATTTATTCATTTGTATGTAGATAACATTTAAGGGCAACGGTCTTGAATTTGACTGCGACCCTTTAGCAGAAGGTCAAACTCATTTTTAACAAGTATAGACACCAAAACTACCTACATCTCTATCTCTCTGTCTTCCTCTCTTCTCTCTCCCCCTTTAACACTCCACAAGTAAAACCCAAACCCAGATGAATTCAGTTATCTACTTTCTCCACTCCTGCACTCAGGTCCCTAGAGAAAACCGCACAACAAAGCTGATCTTTAACTTTTGTCAAAATTAATGCTTAGCTACCTCAAGCATCCACCCGACAGTAATTCTGCCTTTATTTTTTTGTCAAATTCTCTTTCTCACTGTCTACAAAGATGATTTCAAATCTTCTCAAACACCTGACTTTTCTATACCTCCCTTGACTTTCAGTAGATGATTTTGTATCCTTTCACTAAAAAGATACAAGTCATCAGATGCTTCCAATGCCAAACTTACAAACCTGTATGATTCACTACCTGTCTTCTCTTTGTTATCCCCTATTAAAAAAGAGAGTTGTCCCTCCTCCTTTCTAGGACTAATACCTTCACCAATGCTCTGGATCCCACCCTCTCTGCTTATTACTTCTATCTTCAATATCTTCTTTACATCTTATCTTTTAAACAACAACAAAAAAACCTGCCTTGCCCTGGTTTTCCTCTCCAGTTACTGCTCTCTCTCCTTAATTTCACAGCCACTTACCTCAGAAGAGCTGTTTATACTGGCTTTAA
Source organism: Delphinapterus leucas (assembly GCF_059928025.1). Classification (NCBI taxonomy): domain Eukaryota; kingdom Metazoa; phylum Chordata; class Mammalia; order Artiodactyla; family Monodontidae; genus Delphinapterus; species Delphinapterus leucas. The sequence continues at coordinate 37,519,810 of NC_143135.1, forward strand.
TTTCTCCAGTCTACTTAAAAGGTTCTCAGCTGGAGGTGATTTTGCCTTACCAAACGTTCCCAAGGGACATTTGGTAATGTCTGGAGACATTTTTTTTTTAACATCTTTATTGCAGTATAACTGTGGAGACATTTTTGATTGTCAAAACTGGTATGCTACTGGCATCTAATGAGTAGAGGCCCGGGATGCTGCTAACATCCCACAATGCACAGGACAGCCCCAATAATGAAGAATTATCCAGCCCAAAATCAACAGTGCCGAAGTTAAGAAAACCCTGGTGTACTCCAATCAGAATTTTTCATTTCTATTACCCTGCTGAGGTTGTCAGTGGCCTCTGTTACTCTACCTTCCTGGCATTTTAACCCTCATTTTATATGACTTCACATCAATCAAGAACAGAAAACCAATCCTTTCATCTTTAAGGCATCCTCCTTTCACTTGGTTCCCATGATTCCATGTTCTCTTGGTTTTTAACTCTGGCCACCACTTAGTCACCTTCATGGACTCACACTATAAACTCTGCTGTTAATACTGAAATTCCTCAAGACTCAATCTGTCTTCTCACTTTATACTCTCTCCTTAGGCAAGCTCGTTGAAATTCATGGTTTCGGCTACCATGTGTAAGGGATATCTACTGTCTTTGCCTGTCTAGTATCTCTTTCTCTCTCTCTCTTTTTTTTTTTTTTCTTAATGTTGACAGAACCTCTCTTTTCCTTTCAGGAACTGCCTCTCTCTGAACTGACAAGTATCACAGGAATGGACAAGTGATCCCAGAAAGGCCAATTATCAAGAAATTAATATGGGTAAAGGGAGAGGCAGGGTTCTGATACTATAGGCTCTAAGCCTGCAGACGCTGAGGGCCATCTTTGTTGCCCCATGGAAAAAGCCCACATGAGCTTGAAGCCAATAAGAGTGAAAAGATGAGCCAAGATTGTGGAGAGAAAAAGTAGCTCTAATGATATAGTTTGAGCATGTGGTTCGGGCCTCCTTGGCATTTTGCTTACATGAGCCAATATATCTTCTTTTTATTAAGCTAGTTTGGGTTGGCTTCTGTGGCTTTTAACTAAGAGCCCTGATATACACTTTTTATGTTAATGATGCTCATATTTATAACTCCAACCCCAAACTCTTATGAATTCCAGAAGCTTGTACCCAACTGACTATTTCCTCTGAGATATTGCAAAGGCACCTCAAATTCAATTTCTCCATAACTACAAACATGATCTTCAAACCTGATTCTCTTTGAATATGCCTTTCCTCAGTGGGTTATATAACCATTTATCTAACTGTGCAAAACAGAAACCTAAGAATGACCTTTATCTCCCTTATTTCCCGCTTCACTCCATTATCAAGACCTATGAATTTTACCTCTTAAATATAGTATAACTCAAATTTGCCACCTTCTCTTCATCTCTACTACTACCATCCTCTCTGTTCCGAGCTAATGCACATCCTCTTCCCAAGTTTACCCACCTCTACTCTTGTCCCCTTCAAATCTGTTCCATCCATCACAGCCCCAGGAATCTTTTTAACAAAAAAAGATTGTAAAACCAGTCCCTTTCTTAAGTTCCATTGGTGGCTTTCCATAGCTCTTATGGTAAGGACCCAAACCCCTTTATAAGACTTTCAGTGGCCTGACCCTGCTTACTTCCTCCAGCCTTATCACGTACTTCCCTTTGCTCCCTTTGCTCTGTGCATTTCAACCACGGACCTTTTTTTTTTTTTCCAGATCCTCAAGTGCTCTCTACTTATATCTACCTCAGGTCCCCTACACATGTGTCCCCTCTGCTTGGAATATTAGTCCAGCCTTGCAAATTAACTTCTACTCATTATTCAGATTAGGTCATTTTACTGCCTTAGGAAATCTTCCCTAACCACCACAAACGCCCCCTCCGCAGAGTAAATTCTCTTCTTGAATACTCTAAGAACTTCGTAGTTTGTCATCATAGCACTTAACACAATGTGTTATTATATATTTGCAATTGTTTTATTAAGTTCCTATCTTTCATTAAACTCTATGAGGTCAGGGCCTCTATTTTGTTCACCAACATATTCTCAAAATTTTGTATAATGCCTGGCACATAGTAAAGACTCAGCAATATTTAAATAAAGATGATAAGTGAAGATTCTATTTAAGCCTACCTTAACCATAGTGGAAACTGGATGCATTCTCCTGAGATTTTTCAAAATTGATCTTACCAGATCTGTCACAGACAGTCCAACAGCCCAAGAGGTATACCCCTTCAGCTTGATAATCTCATAGGCACTACAGTTGTGGAAAGTAAGAAAATCAAATTCATGAGAAGTTGATTCAGAGAGAACATAATGTTTTTCAAGCATCTGTTCTGAAGCAATCTACATGTCAACACTACTCTTAAAATTTTCTCAGAGATGTCGTCTTGAAATTATTTATGAATAGGCAGTAAAAATTTCTATATTATTCTCATAAACTTCATTATTCACTTCAAATAATAATTCACCCTTCATTCATCATAAAGGTGGAATATTAGGTCATTGTGTCACTCAAAATGAAACTTTTAGTTTTAAATTTTTTCTTAAATATCCAAACATAGAATCTGATCACCTTGAAAGTTGGCATATACATCTTGCTGACCACATAATATTGTTACTAAGGTGCCAGTGTAAATTTAAACTTTATATAATTGTAAGCCAAGTTACACATTTTTCCCAAGAATTATTATTAAATCAACAACATACTGAAATATGGGGAAATGTTCATAATACATTTTCAAAGGAAAATAGCATAATCCTAAACATTATGTAATTTCTTATCTCAGCCTTGTAAAAAACATAATGCATTTTTATAGGAACTTTAGAATATCAATCCACCAAATTATTAATAGTGATTATTTTTGAGTGACAGGCTTACAGGTGAGATTATCTTCTTTTTTTAAATTAATTAATTAATATTTTGGCTTCATTGAGTCTTCGTTGCTGCATGCGGGCTTTCTCTAGTTATGGCGAGCAGGGGCTGCTCTTCATTGTGGGCTTCTTATTGCAGTGGCTTCTCATTGCAGAGCATAGGCTCTAGGCACACGGGCTTCAGTAGTTGTGGCATGCAGGCTCAGCAGTTGTGGCTTGCGGGCTCTAGAGCACAGGCTCAGTAGTTGTGGCGCATAGGCTTAGTTGCTCTGCGCCATGTGGGATCTTCCCGGACTAGGGCTCGAACCCATGTTCCCTGCCTTGGCAGGCGGATTCTTTTTTTTTTTTACAATTTTTTTTTTTTTTGCGGTATGCGGGCCTCTCACTGTTGTGGCCTCTCCCATTGCGGAGCACAGGCTCCGGACGCGCAGGCCCAGCGGCCATGGCTCACGGGCCCAGCCGCTCCGTGGCATGCGGGATCCTCCCGGACCGGGGCACGAACGGGTATCCCCCGCATTGGCAGGCGGACTCTCAACCACTGCGCCACAAGGGAAGCCCGGCAGGCGGATTCTTAACCACTGCACCACCAGGGAAGCCCCAGGGTGACATTATCTTCTTTATGCTTATGAATTTTCTTATTTTCTACAATAAATATGTATTTTATTTTTGCATTGCCACCAACAGCGATCTCGGGTTTGGACTGACAGTAAAACTCAAAGGACAAAGAAGTTTTAACCTAGCTCTTATATAATTTTGAGAAAAGGATCCAGGACAAGAAACACAGAATGTACAGTATCGTTATTTGTATCAGATGGTCTTGCAACTACCTAGGCACAGTTTCAAGGCCCCAGGACTGCACACAACACACTCGGTAGCAAATTACACTGATGTGTAAATGGACAAGCTCAACACAGGAAAGTTGGGCCTGCACTACACTTATTGTGGTGTCCTGTGATTTGACTATCAATCCAAAACCAGGGGCACTACTAGAGGGCATGAGGATTGATGTCAAAATTAAAATTAACTTTCAGATCCTCAATATAACCAAGACTCTGTGGGGTAAGTAAAAAGAAAGGAAGGAAAGTTTTGCCTAGAGATTGATTGACTAGTGGTGTAGGAGTTGAAGAAAGCTTTGCAGTAGGTAAGTGGGACAAATCTTACCAGTAGAATCTGGATGACAGGTTTACGCTCTCAGGAATTAACAAAATGTCTTGAGAAAGAGAAGAGGGTTGAGAAGAAAATGGCTAAAAACATACTCCTTTAGTTGCTATTAACCATCCTAATGAAATTAAAACTGCTGGTGTAAAAGGGAGGGTAGAGAACAAGCAGTTTCAAGGCTGGTATTTTAAGACAAAGACTGACCCATGCTGTAAACTAAATGCTCTATTCAGAACCTGGAAAGACATCCTATTAAATCATGATGTCACTCCCCTGCAATTGTTAGTTAGGCACTGGAAAATCAGAGGCTATAATATAAAAGAGTTGAGTCATTTTTAGATAAGTACTAGCAGTATCCTGAGGATTCTTTGTAACTATAGATCCTCTGCTAAATGAACAAGGGGCAAATAATTTAATGCTGGGCACTGCATTGTTGAGAGGACTAACTGGAATGAGTACTGATCTGTAATGTGTTGCAGTGTTTGGTATTCAAATCATATAGGACTACAGTGGAAAATGTGATCTTAATCACTATTCCCTTATAGCAATAGTGTTTCAAATGAAAAAGAAACTAGCAGTCCCTGTAGTACAATTATCTGGGATTGGGCAGACAAAAGCCTAACACTGTGACCTCCCTATAAAGATGGGCTACTCCATGACATCTGGAAACCAGTATTGGCTAAAACATGTTCCTTTGTGGCTGGGTTATAACTGAGCCTCCAGATCAGTTAGATTCCTGCATTTACTGGGAAATGGCCTCTGGTGGTCCCTGTAACTGGAAATATATGATACAATATATGGGTAAGGGACATTTTTGTTAAGATATGAAATGATACTGTAATATTAACATATGTTTCATTTGCTAGGCATTAATTTAATCTCTTATCCAAAGCTATGTGGCATAACAAAGGTTTGTAGGTCCCCTTAAGGAAATTTAAGAAAATGAAACATACCAATAAAAATTATCACAGTGAAAAGATATTTTGGGATATTGACCTGAAACTTCCAATTGCTGTGGAAATAGTTTGACTAGAAGAAGAAATAAATTTGCTTTAGAGAAACTGAACACACATATGCATCTATCAATAACTTTAATAAGGTACAAGTGATAGTAAATAAAAGGGCAAAATAAGATAGTCCAATTAGTTAAGAATTACCAAAACATCTGGTGAGGGATTCTGGTTACCTATTGGATCTTATAGATCCTGGTAATTATAGGTGTATACAAGCTTGTTTTTTTTCTATGTGTAAAATATTAGGACATGTTTGTCACAGGAATTATGAAGGATATATGATACAAAGATAATCACCCAGGTCATGGGTGAATAGTTAACAGCAGGTATGGACCCTTTCCAAAAAGGCAGGAGTATCTGGGAAGATGACTTTGAGTTTGCTTTTTCACAAAAAAGTTTTCTAGGTTTAAAAATCTAGTTAAATACCGGAGGATTCTAGGAAGATGGAGAAGTAGGAAGCACCAGGAATCTATCTCCCCAACTAGACAATAACTGCACTGCCAGAATCTGTCTGATATAACTTTTGGTGGAACTCTGGAGTCTTCTGAAAGCTTGAAATTTCCAGGGGAAGGTTTGTATGTTAAACTGTGGTTAGTTTCAGCCAATTTCAGCCCTTAGCAGAGTAGCAGGGCTGTTTACATGTACCGAAAGCAGTTTGTGCACAGCCTGTGAAAAGCACCCTTTCCTCCAAATATCAGAGATCTGTTCTCTAATGACTGATTACTGCTTCTGATGACAGAGGGGTAGACAAAGAGGGCAAAGCCATTGTTGTTGCACCTCCCCACTACTGTTGCAAGCCTCTCCCCCTCTGGCTAAAGTAACCTCCAAGGAATGTAAAGGGCAGGCACCCTTTCCCCCTTCCCTTAATATTTCTTTTTCCCCTCATGGGAGCCAGACATTAAATACCAGAACATACAAAAGCAGTGGCATATTTGGGGGAAATAAGAAAGTAACCACGTATGCCCAGGGAAAAGCACAGGCCTAGAAACAACCTCAAAGACCTTAAAAGTACACCTCAGGTTGGTCCTTGGCACAGAAACAGCCTTCAACAATCAAAAAACAAAAGCAATAACAACAAAAACCCACCAAACCCTGGGGAAGGGATAGAATCTGATAAAGTCGTCATACATTACTAGATTCAAACATCCAGTTTTCAACAACAGCAACAACAACAAAAAATCACAAGGCATACAAAGAAATATAAAAGTATGGCCCATTCAAAGGAAAAAATGAATCAACAGAAACTGTCCCTGGGGAAAAAAAAACTCATGGCAGATATACTAGACAAAGACTTTAAAACAACTGTCTTAAAGATACTCAAAGAACTAAAGGAAGAGGTAGAGAAAGTCAAGAAAATGATGAGTGAACAAAATGGAAATATCAATAAAGAAATATAAAACCTAAAAAGAACCCCCACCCCCAAAATTCTAGAGCTGAAAAGCACAATAACTGAAATGAAAAAAATCACTAGATAGACTAAGAAGCAGATTTGAGCAGGCACAGGACAGAATCAGCAAACTTGAAGACAGGACAATGGAAATTACTGACTCAGGAACAGAAAGAAAAAAGACTGAAGAAAAGTGAAAAACAAGATCATCAGCAGATTTCTCACCAGAAACTTTGGAGGCCAGAAGGTACTGGGCAGATATATTTAAAGGGATAAAAAGAAAACAACTGTCAACCAAGAATCATATCTTATACCGGCAAAACTGTTCTTCAAAAGTGAGGGAAAAATTAAGACTTTGCCAAAGAAACTAAAGCTGAGGGAGTTCATCACCACTAGACCAGTCCTGCAAGAAATACTCAAGGCAATCCTGCAGGATGAAATAAACAATAACTTGAAGCCATGTGAAAAAATAAAGATCTCAATAAAGGTAAATGCATGGGCAGTTATAAAAGCTAGTAATATTGTAACAATGGTTTACACTTACACTTTTTATTTTCTGCATAATTTAGGAGACTAATACATTAAAAAAATTAGTCTAAAAGCTAGTATTACTGTGACTTTGGTATGTAACTCCCATTTTCAAATTTAAGAAACAATTGCATTTAAAAGAATTATTAGTTTATATTTTGGGGCAAACAGTGTGCAAAGATGCAATTTTGTGACATCAACAATCAAAAGGGGTGAGGATAGAACTATGAAGAAGCAGAGGTTTTGTATGTTATTGAAGTTAAGCTGGTAGAAATTCAAATAAGAGTATTATAACTTTAGGGCGCTAAAGGTAATCCCCCATGGCAACCAAAATGAAAATAGCTATAATAGCTATAGGATATATACAAAAGAAAATGAGACAGGAATTTAAATATTTCACTACAAAAAACAAACACAAAAGAAGACAGTAATGCAGGAAATGAGAAACAAGAAGCTCTAAAGCATATAGAAAACAAATAGCACAATGACAGAAGCCCCCATTATCAGTAATTACTTTAAATGTAAACAAATTACACTCTACAATCAAAAGAGACTGACATAATGGATCAAAACACATAAGCCAAGTACATGCTGTCAACGTGAAACTTACTTTAAAGCCAAAGACACAAATAGATTAAAAGTGACAGAATGGAAAAAGATATTTTATGCAAATAGTAACCAAAAGGGAGCAGGGGTGGCTATACTAATGTCAGATAAAATAGACTTCAAATCAAAAAAGTTTACAATAGGCAAAGAAGGACATTACACACTAATTAGAGGTTCAATAAAGAAAATGAAAGAAAATAAAACTAATTATAAACATGTATGCATCTAATAGCAGACCATCAAAATACATGAAGCAAAAACTGACAAAACTGAAGGGAGAAATAAGACAGTTCTACAATAATAATTGAAGACTTCAATACCCAACTTTCAATAATGGATAGATCAATCAAACAGAAGGTAAGTAAGGAAATAGAGACTTCAACACCACAGACCAACTAGATCTAACAGACAAATGGAACACTTTACCCAACAATAACAGCATCTACATTCTCCTCAAGTGCACATGGGATATTTTCGAGAATAGACCATACATTATGCCACAAATTAAGTCTCAATAGATTTAAAAAGACAGGCATCATACAAAGTATATTCTCTGACACAACGAGGTGAATTTAGAAATCAATAACAGAAGTAACACTGGAAAATTCACAAATCTGTGGAAATTAAAAAGCACACTCTATAACAACCTAATGGATCAAAGAAGAAAGCACAATGGAAATTAGGAAATACTTAGAGATGAATGAAAATGAAAACATAACATAAAACTTATTGGTCAGAGAGAAAGCAGTGCTAAAGGGTAAACTTATAGCCATATATGCTTACATTAAAAAACACAAAAGATGTCAATCTAACATTACAACTTAAGGAACTAGAAAAAAAAGAACAAATTAAACCCAAATCTAGCAAATGGAAGTAAATAATGAAGACCAGAAATAACAAAATAGAGAATGGAAAAACCATAGAAAAAAATCAATGGTTCTTTGAAAAGATCAACAAATTGACAACTTTTAGCTAGATGAATTAAGAAAAAAGAGAGAAGACTCAAATTACTAAAATCAGAAATGAAAGTGGAGCCATTATTACTGAGTCTAAGCATTACCCATTTACCAAGGCCAGACAAAGTCACTATAAGAAAAAAACTAGAGGCGGAGGCACCACACGGGCCCGGGCAAGCTTCTGGGTTGGAGCCGTATGCCACGGCCTAGCATGTCGGAAACGGATGAGGAGCAGCCCATGGAGACAATGGGCGCCACCGACAGCGGACACGAGGCCACCACTGAAGGCAAGTCGCCAGCCGGCACTGGGGTCACAGTGGGTGCTGAAGGCAGAAGCACGGCGCCCCAGGCTGGCAACCAGAACGGCACGGAGGGCTACTAGATAAACGTCAGCAAGAACAAGGAGGATGCAGGAAAACTGTTCACTGGTGGCCTGAGCTGGGATACCAGCAAAAAGGACCTAAAGGACTATTTTACCAAATCTGGACAGGTCGTTGACTGTACAATAAAAATGGATCAAAAAAAAAATGGATCCCAGGGCTTCCCTGGTGGCACAGTGGTTGAGAGTCTGCCTGCCGATGCAGGGGACAGGGGTTCATGCCCCGGTCCGGGAAGATCCCACATGCCGCGGAGCGGCTGGACCCGTGAGCCATGGCCGCTGAGCCTGCGCGTCCGGAGCCTGTGCTCCGCAATGGGAGAGGCCACAACAGTGAAAGGCCCATGTACCGCAAAAAAAACAAAAACAAAAACAAAAACATACCAAGTATCTTTTCCAAACACAATATTACAAAACTAGAAATTAACAGGAGGAAAACTGGAAAGTTCAAAAATATATGGAAATTAAACAACACACACCTGAACAACCAAAGAGTCAAAGAAGAAATCAAAAGGGAAATTTAAAAATATCTTGAAACAATGAAAATGGAAACACAACATACGAAAACTTACGGGATGAAGCAAGAGCAGTTTGTAGAGAGGAAAGTCTATACAGCATGAAATGCCTACATTAAGAAAAAAGAAAGACCTCAAATAAACAACCTCAAGGAGCCAGTAATAGAAGAACAAACCAAGTCCAAAGTTAGCAGAAGGAAGGAAATAACAAAGATCAGAGTGGAGATAAATTAAACAGAGACTAAAAGGACAACAGAAAAGGTCAATGGAACTAACACCTGGTTTTTTGGAAAGTTAAAATTGACAAACTAGACTAAGGAAAAAAGAGCGAAGACTCAAATAAAATTAGAAATGAAAACAGAGACCTTATGACTGATACCACACAAATACAAAGGATCATGACACTACTATGAACAATTATATGCCAACAAATTGGATACCCTAGAGGAAATGGATAAATTCCTAGAAACATAAACCTACCAACACTACATAATGAAGAAATAGAATAAATGAACAGACCAATAATGAGTAAAGAGATTGAATCAGTAATCAAAAATCTCCCAACAAAGAGAAGTCCAGGACCAGATGGCTTCCCTGGTGAATCTACCAAACATTTAAAGAATTAATGCCAATCCTTCTCAAACTCTTCCCCAAAATTGAAGAGTAGGGAAAACTCCCACACTCATTTTATGAGACCAACATTGCTCTAATACCAAAACCAGATAAGGCTGCTACAGGAAAACTACAGGCCAACTTCCCTGATGAATACAGATGCAAAAATTCTCAACAAAATATTAGCAAACCAAATTCAACAATATATTGAAAGGATCATAAATCATGATCAAGTGGGATTTATCCCTGGGATGTAAGGATGTTTTAACACATGCAAATCAATAAATGTGAAATACCACATTAACAATAAAAATAAAAATTTTATTATCATCACAATAGATGCAGAAAAAGCAATGACCAAAAGTCAATATCTGTTCATGTCAATATCACATCAACAAAGTGGGTAGAGAAGGAATGTACCTAAACATAATAAAAGCCATATATAACAAGCCCACGACTAACATACTCCAAGGTGAAAACCTGAAAGCTGTTCCTCTAAGATCAGCAACAAGACAAGTGTTCCCACTCTCACCACTCCTGTTCAACACAGTACTGAAAAGTCCTAGCCAGAGCAATAAGGCAGGAGCCCAAATGAAAAGGTATCCAAAGTAGAATAAAAGAAGTAAAACTGTCTCTGACAACAGATGATATGACCTTATTTATAGAAAATCCTAAAGACCCCACCAAAAACTAATAGAACTCATCAGTACATTTAGTGAAGCTTCAGGATACAAAATACAGAAATCAGTTGTGTTTCTATACACTAACAACAAATTACCTGAAAAATAAATGAAGAAAACAATCCCATTCACAATAATAGCAAAAACAATAGATACTTAGGAATAAATTTAATCAAAGAGATTAAATATCTGCACACTCAAAACTATAAGACTTTGATGCAAAAAAATGAAGCAGACACAAATAAATGGAAAAACATCCCATGTTCATGGATTGGAAGTAGTAATATTGTTAAAATGTTCACACTATCCAAAGCATTCCATAGATTCAATGCAATCTAAAATACCAATGGCATCTTTCACAGAAATATAAAAAACAATCCTAAAATTCATATGGGGCCACAAAAGACCCCAAATAGCCAAAGCAATCCTGAGAAAGAAGAAAAAAGTTAGAGGCATCACACTGCCTGATTTCAAACTATATTACAAAGCTATAGTAATCAAAGCAGTATAGTACTGGAGTAAAAACAGACATATAGACCAATGAAACAGAATCGAGAGCCTAGAAATAAGCCCTTGCAGATACTGTCAACGGATATTTGACAAGGGAGCCAAGAATACTTAGTGGAAAAATACAGTCTTTACAATGAATGGTGTTGGGAAACTGAATAATCACATGCAGAGGAATGAAACTGGACCCATATCTTATGCTGCTCACAAAAATCAACTCAAAATGGATTAAAGCTTTAAACAGAAGCCTGAAAGTGTAAAACTCCTAGAAGAAAATGTAGGGGAAAAACTCCTTGACATTGGTCTTGGCAATGATTTTTTTGGATATGACACCAAAAGCACAAGCAACAAAAGCAAAATAAATGACTGGGACTACATCAAACAAAAAAAAATATTTGCAAACCATGTATCTTATAAGGGGTTAATATTCAAAACATCTAAGGAACTCATACAACTCAATACCAAAAATTCCGATTTAAAAATGGGCAGAGGGGGCTTCCCTGGTGGTGCAGTGGTTGAGAGTCCGCCTGCCGATGCAGGGGACACGGGTTCGTGCCCTGGTCTGGGAAGATCCCACATGCCGCGGAGCGGCTGGGCCCATGAGCCATGGCCGCTGAGCCTGCGCGTCCGGAGCCTGTGCTCCGCAACGGGAGAGGCCACAACAGTGAGAGGCCCGCATACCGAAAAAAAAAAAAAAAGGGCAGAGGAACCAAACAGACATTTTTCCAAAGAAAACATACAAATGGTTAACAGGTGCATGAAAAGATGCTCAACTTCACCAATCATCTGGGAAATACAAATGAAAACCACAGTGAGATATCACCTGACACCTGTTAGAATGGCTATCACCAAGAGGACACATGTTGGCGAGGAGGTGAAGAAAAGGGAACACTCGTGCACTGCCTGTGGGAATGTAAATTGCTACAGCCACTATGGAAAACAGTATGGAGGTTCCTCAAAATAATTAAAAATAGAACTACCATATGACGTAGAAATCCCACTTTGGGGCATATATCCACAGGAAATGAAATCAGTATCTCAAAGAGATACCAGCACTCCCATATTCACTTCAGCATTATTCACAATAGCCAAGATATGAAAACAACCTCAATGTCCATCTACAGATAAATGTCTAAAGAAGATGTGGTATATAGATATACAATGGAATATTCAGCTACAAAAAAGAAGGAAATTTTGCCATTTGTGACATAGATGGACCTTGAAGGCCTTATGCCAAGTGAAATAAGTCTGACAGAGAAAAAAAATTACTGTATGATATCACATATGTGGAAACTAAAAAAGCCAGACTCATAGAAAGAGAGAATAGAATGGTGGTTGCCAGAGGCTAGGGGAAAGGAGAAATGGGGAGATGTTGGTCAAATGATATAAACTTCCAGATGTAAGACGAATAAGTTCTGAGCATCTAATGTTGGCTATAGTTAACACTACTGTATTTTATATATATACTTGAAAGTTGCTAAGAGAGTAAATCTTCTCTTAGTGAATCTTCTCTCTCCTTTCTTTTGTGGTGTTCCCACCACAAATAACCACGTTATATGCATTAAACTTACATGTTATATGTCAATTATATATCAGTAAAGCTGGGAAAAAAGTATTGTGTATTTGGATGGGCACGGTTTATTGTCATAAATTTACCTAAATGACATTGTTTTAAGAAGAAAAAAAAAGGAATGGTATGGAAATATCATCCTTATGCAGTTAAACGGAGTAGAGGGGACTCACCTGGATTTGAAACAATAAGCATCTTACAGTCAGGACTATTTTGGACTAGGGCAGGAATGATTGATTTCATGATATTCACATTACGTTGGACCAGGTCAAGGCGACTTTCTCCTTCCTGCTGCCGTGCACCTGCTGTGACAATAACTAATTTGGAATTTGCAGATATACTGTAATCTAAAGAAGGAAACAAAAGAAACTATTTGGTCAAGACTGCCATAATCACTGTGCTTTAATTCTTTAAAAGTCTATTGTATGATGATGGTATTAAAGTACTACCTTCATGTCTGGCATTTGCAGATGAACAGATTTTCCATATAGTAATGTTATCTTGTATAATCTAAAGGAAATTTTGTTTCTATGATTTACCAATGTTCACATGGCTTTTTTAAAAGAAAATAATAACAGAACCTACCATGGCTTTTAGCCCACATTCTCAGTTGTTATTAAGGCCTGAGGCACTGCAAGTCAGCTCTCTGGATTTTTAGAAATACCATATGAATCAGAAGCTTAGAACTCTGAGAATTTATGTGTGTTTCATGATTCGAAGAGTGAGAATGTATTTACTTACATTATTTACTTAAAATTATTATTATAACTTGTTTATGTATTTGAGATCATAAACAAGTTCTTGATTCACACAAGAAAATTAATTACCTTCTAAATCTGATGACCAGTTGTAAAATGTTTCACCTATTAAACCCAATGACAGGGGCCTTCCTGGTGGCGCAGTGGTTGAGAATCTGCCTGCCAATGCAGGGGACACGGGTTCAAGCCCTGGTCCGGAAAGATCCCACATGCTGAGGAACAACTAAGCCTGTGCGCCACAACTACTGAGCCTGCCCTCTAGAACCCGCGAGCCACAACTACTGAGGCCCGTGCACCTACAGCCCGTGCTCCACAACAAGAGAAGCCACCACAATGAGAAGCCCACGCACCACAACGAAGAGTAGCCCACACTCACTGAAACTAGAGAAAGCCCGCGTGCAGCAACGAAGACCCAACGCAGCCAAAACTTTTAAAAAATAATTAAAAAAACAACAACAACAACAATATGTTACAATGCTCACTATCCCATACTGGACTTTTTAAAAACTATCATATACTTAGAAGTTATTTTCTATTTGGATGTCAAAAACTTAATTAGCTAAAATCTCTATATGCCATCTCCATTTTAAAAAAACTTATTTTTATGCTCTTTTGAAAAGGAAATTTGCTTGATTTTAAACATACTATTGCATCTCTATGATCATTCTTATATCTTTCTAATCCAATTTATAAACCGTAAACATTTGAATGGTTTTCCTGCCCCAGTAAAGATTTTAATTAGAAAGACAAACTTAGAGAATTTCATTTCTTAGGCTGGCAAGTTTCACATTAATCTAAGAGATTATCTTTCCCTTGTATCAAATAAAAGATCTACACTGGGCTTCCCTGGTGGCGCAGTGGTTGAGAGTCCGCCTGCCGATGCAGGGAACACAGGTTCGTGCCCCGGTCCGGGAAGATCCCACATGCCGCGGAGCAGCTGGGCCCATGAGCCATGGCCGCTGAGCCTGCGCGTCCGGAGCCTGTGCTCCCCAACGGGAGAGACCACAACAGTGAGAGGCCCGCTTACCGCAAGAAAAAAAAAAAAAAAGATCTACAGGAGGAAGTTCTCTTCTCTCTCTGCATACATAGTCTACTCACTCTTGCTCAAAGACCTTGCTTGACATCATCTTCCATAAAGTCTTATCTAACCACAGAAATCTAAAGTAATCTCTCAACCTCTGTGTCTCTCTCTGTAACTCTCTATCCCAGCCCCTCGTTTTCTTCCTCCTCCCCCCTCGACTTTTAGAGAATAAACTGGCAAAAAGCCTCGCAACTTCTCCAGAATCATCTCGCCATAGCTCAGATCAACTATTTGAAATATTATGTCCGACAACTTCAATTAAAGTGTATACCAGAGTAAGATATCGAGTCTTTTCACAATCTGCCAACAAGTTAACTTACTAGCTTTGTGTCTTATTTTTATTTCAGATTTTCCAGGTACCCTGATTCTGTTAATGCCATCATCTCCTTACCTGTTATTTATTTTCCTTTCTAAATATAACTCAGTCCTCCCAGAGACAGCAAACCATAGTGGTCTGGAGCAAAGGCTTCTTCAAATACCAATTCCTCTGCCAGGCATCCCCTAATTATATCATTCATAAATACTACTCTGGCTTCACTGAATTTTTATAGCACTTACTGCCTATAATTCTCACATAGTCCTTATTTATAGTGCCTTATGTTATCTTCCTGTGGTTATGTTGTATTTATACCCCTAACTTGATCATTAGATCCATAATAACAGATTCTAGTCTTATACTACCTTAAAACCTTAAAAAGGTTTACTACCTATTCATATTCAAATAACATATTGTTTTATCTGTTTTGAATCATAAGGTATGTATTACTTTAGATAAATATCTGACATTTATCCATGTTAATGTGTGTCCCTCTAGTTCATTCACTTTCATTGCTGTGTAATATTACCGTGCATAATTGATCAACTTAGTATTGTCATACAATGAATTATTTCCAGTTTGGGGCTACTACAAATGACAACACTATACATCCTTGTACAAGTATCTTAGTGCACATGTACACAAATTTCTCTTGGGAATATACCTAGGAGTGCAATTTCTAGGTTTGGGATATGTTCATGTTCAACTTCACCAGGTAATGACAAACTTAAAAAAAAACATAGTTTTACTATAATACATTTCTACATGTCATGCATGAGAAAACCTATTGTTCCACATCCTGACAAACACTTAGTATTATCACACTTTTGCCAATCTAATAGGTGTGTAATGGTATATTGATATACTTTTTATTTTCTTGGTTACTAATGAGATTGTCTTTTCCTATATTTATAGGCAATTCGAGTTTCTTCTTTTGTGAAACGTTCAAGTCTTTTCCTATTTTTCTGTTGGGCTACCTATATTTATCTTATTTATTACACAAGTACTTTTAGTCTGAACACAATTCCTTTGCCAGTTGTTTATGTTGCAAATGTTTTCTCTCAGTTTACACTTTGTCTCTTCACTCTTTTAGTGCCTTTTTAAGAACATAAACACTGCACTTTATACTCTTTCCTTTACTGTTTATGCTTTTTGTGTCCTTGTGTTTAATAAATTCTTCCCTATCCTGATGTCATAAAGATATTCTATGTTATCTTCTAAACAGAAGCTTTGAAGTTTTGCCTTTCATATTTTTGGTCTTTAACCAATTTGGAATTGTGTGTGTTATCAAGAAACGGTTCAGAGGACTTCCCTGGTGGTCCAGTGGCTAAGACTCTGTGCTCCCAATGCAGGGGACCCAGGTTCGAGCTCTGGTCAGGGCACTAGATCCCACATGCCGCAACTAAAGATCCTGCATGCCGCAACGAAGATCCGTTGCAGCCAAATAAATTTAAAAAATATTTTTTTTTTAAAAAGGAAAGGGTTCAATTTTATTTCTTTCCATAAAAACAACTATTGCCTAAGAAAAAGAATTTATAAGTCTGCAAATTTCCCATTGATCTACAATATGATCAGTGTTATATAACAATCTTTTGTTTGTCTCTGCACTTAATTAGTGTAGCTTTGTAATAAGTCTTGATATCTGGTAAAGCAAGTTCTCACCACCTTGTTCTTTTTCAAGAGTATTCTTGACTGCGCAGCCCAGGCTGTTGCCATGGTGAAGGTGAGCAAAGGCTGCAGCAGCTCTTCAAGGGTGGGCACTTTCCCATCCACTGGAGCTCTGTTCCTTTTAAGATTTACCTGGGATTTGAGAAGAATGCCTGAATCTACTGTTTTGAACCTGCTTTGGGGATAAAGGACTATTTGGTCATCTGGATTTGGAAGCGATCAATGGACAGGAGGAGCATGGAAGGTGTGCACTCTGCCTGGGAGGTGAAATGGAACATCTTTCAGGCATTTACCAGTTGGATGGCACAGGGTTCTCACTGCACAGCTGCATCTGTGGCAGAGTGGAACCTCTACTGACTTATTTATGATAGACTGTATCAAAATAAGTGTTTTTAACAATGTTTTAAAAAAGTATCTTGTCTATTCTTGGACCTTTGAATCTTTGAATGAATTTTAGAATTAGTTTATTATGTACAACAACAACAACAATAAAACTTGTTGGGTTTTGACTGTGATTGCATATAATCTATAATCAATATGGGAAGAACAGACATCTTACAATATTGAGACTTTTATGAACAAGGCATATCTCTTCATTTATTTAACATCTTTCAATGAGGCTGTATTATTTTCTGCATAAAAGCTCTTATACCATGTCTTGTTAGATTTATTCCTAGGTACTTCCTATATTTGATAACAAATAATACCTTTAAAATTTTTTGCTTGTTTTTGAATAGATTTTTAATAATAATGGTTAATATTATTAATAGTTAATATTAATAGTTAATAATTATTAATAGTTAATAATTTTGTGTCTGGCATCCTTGCTAAACTCTTATTTAGTTCTATATGTTGTCCCTCTTCTTATATTTATCTTCTTTTTGATTTTTTTATAAAATCAAAAAGTATGTTTTTATAATTTTACTTCTTCCCCTTTACTAAAAGGATTGATTCAGATACTTATCCTGCCATATGACTAGAAATTAAAGGCTGAATGATTTTTTAAAGTATTTTAATATAGGAGTAGTTCTTTTAACTTGACTCCACTCAATAAACTCAACAGATTAACTGATGTAAAACATACTGATACCCAAGGCACACTGAACACTCTCAACTAGCAGACTTCTGTCTAGTGCATCTGTATACTTCTGCTCATGAGTTGCTGCATATCAAGAATCTGTCACGCTTATACCCAAATATATTTATGCCAGGTATAGCTATTAATTATATAATATGATGTAAATCACTAAAATATGAGGGTGAAAGAAATACACGGTAAAGGTAAACACTACATTCGGGATTGAGATATGAATAGATGTAACACACAGAATGTATCAAGTGAATTGGTAATGTTTTATTTCTTTTGCTGGGTGTTGGATACACTGATGTTTGTTATACTTAAAACTTTTTATATCTGAAGTATTTCATAATTAATTTTTTTAATGATTGTTACTATGAAAATTAAGTTGAATGCCTTAGAAAGACATATTAAAAGAAGGTTGTTTAAAAATCTTCCTCTTAGGTATGAGAGACATAAAAATGGAGAAGAACCATAAAAATTTAATAGAATTTTGTGATTAGACTGCTTCATGAGTATCTTTAAATTAATTACAGTATTTTAAAGAAATAGAAATGATTACTACTGGTGCGCTATAAAAAACACACTGCAAAACTCCAATCAGCTGAGCCATACTCAAAGTCCTTGCCCTACAATCAGAAAATCAGCAAATGAAGTTCTAAGTACATTAACATGTTTAGGTCAATATAAAATTTTATGATGGTTCTTTCTAACAGGCATTTTTAAATTAAGTAACCACTTTCAGTTCCAATCATGTTAGATAAGAGGGATTCTAGCAGAAAGTACATCTGTTGAATCACATTACCAAAAAGCACACTACATACATCAGTGTATGATAAAAGTTATTTTTCCTAATACTCTAAGGCTTCTTAGTTGGCCAACACATGATGCTAATGCTAATGGGGCTAAGCTCTCCATTTCCTCTTCTATAGCCTCAAACTATACCCTGAAACCTGATCCTCTAAAAACACACATCAAAAAAACAGGTTAGGGACTTCCTTGGTGGCATAGTGGTTAAGAATCAGCCTGCCAATGCAGGGGACACGGGTTCGAGCCCTGGTCCGGGAAGGTCCCATATGCCACTGAGCAACTAAGCCCACGCTCCACAACTACTGAGCCTGCGCTCTAGAGCCCGCATGCCACAACTGCTGAAGCCCATGAGCCTAGAGCCCGTGCTCCGCAACAAAAGAAGCCACTGCAATGAGAAGCCCGTGTACTGCAACGAAGAGTAGCCCCCGCTCGCCACAACTAGAGAAAGCCTGCGCACAGCAACGAACCCCACACAGCCAAAAATAAATAAATAAATAAAACAGGTTAAAGAATATAGATAAATGTATCAGTAATATTACAAAACTATTCAAGACTGCATATCCTTGAGAAAATATATAAGACTGAATGGCAAGTTTAAAAAGCATTTATATGTCAGTTGTGTAAAAAACAAACGAAAAAAGGAAAGAAACAAAACCATTAACAGACGAGATTTAAAATTTTCTTCATACTTTTTTTGTATGTACCAAATTTTCTCCAATTAGAATGGAATGTTCTTTTTTTTTTTTTTTTTGCAGTACACGGGCCTCTCACTGTTGTGGCCTCTCCCGTTGCGGAGCGCAGGCTCCGGATGTGCAGGCTCAGCGGCCGCGGCTCACGGGCCTAGCTGCTCCGCGGCATGTGGGATCTTCCTGGACCGGGGCACAAACCCGTGTCCCCTGCATTGGCAGGCGGACTCTCAACCACTGCACCACCAGGGAAGCCCCTGGAATGTTTTTTTTCAAAAAATTAACCTTCTAAACTATATGTCCTAATTACAGTAGTGCTATTTTTAAATTTTATATTTATTGACAACAGTTTGATAAACTTCATTACTTGTTTTTAAAGCTCTGAAAATAACTTTATAAAACTAACCTTTTCCAGAAACAAACTTTGAAGTATTAAAGAAAAGACTGCCATGCTGAAGATCCATTGTTTCTCCCTTCAGTTTGTCCACTGCAACATCAACAAGGGCAAGCTCATCAGCCAAATCCTAAAATACATGGAAGTCCTGAATAAAATGTTCCCATTTCAGTTTTAGGAGAAAGAGAAAAAATTTTGTGTGGTGATTTTATAATCAAAGGAGTGTTACATTTTTAATAGAAAAAGTGGTATAAAAATAATGGTCTTTATGGGAGTTCCCTGGTGCCCTAGTGGTTAGGATTCTGAGCTTTCACTGCTGTGGCTCCGGTTCAATCCCTCAGTCGCTGGTAGGCGAACTGCAAGCTGCAAGGCATGGCCAAGAAAAGTCTTTTAATGTGCCTAGAGAGACCAGAAGTTAAGGTAAACAACAGAATGTAGCAAAAATTATTAATTGCTTTGCCTTCGTGTAATTGTTAAGTTTTTTAGAATTGGTTTTCTTCCACTTCAGGTAACAGTATAAAACGAATGAAAAGTTATGAAATCCTTTCAAAGGTTTTTATTATATTTAACCCTTATGCCTAATTTCTGAATTGGTTGAAGTTGTTTTTAGTATGAATGCTTATGGCCAAAATATAAAGGTAGCCACCTGTGGGAAGCCATTTCATGTGGCTCAGTATATTACAATTAACGTCCGCCCTCCAACCTAGGGGTAGATAAGCATATACCAGACCCAACCAATTGTTCCATCCTTCCTTCTGGCTGCATCAATTAGTTCACAAATGGGTATATGGCCCAGGCATAACAAATGAGCACAATGTCTATGAGGTTAGAAAATGGAAGATGAGAAATGAAGTCTCGTTTTTCTTTGCAATCATAAGCTCTAATGATATAAGACTCTAAGAACAAACTGTACAGCCATCTTCACCACCATATACAAAGACCCTGCCCAAGAATTAAGCCAACAGAGGAAGTATGGACTAAGATATACAGAGACTGTGTCTTGATATGTCTGAATTCCAGAATTTAGTAATATCTGAAGCTAGCTCTACTGAGATTTTTTCCAGTTACATGAACAATACACAGTCTCTATATACTGTACTATAATTTATTGGGGTTTCATCACATGCAACAGAATATAGAACTATACAAAAGGAATGCAGGGGACTTCCCTGGCGGTCCAGTGACTAAGACTCTGTGCTTTAACTGCAGGGGGCACGGGTTTAACTAAGATCCCACATGCCATGTGGCAAAAAAGAAGAAGAAGAAGAAGAAGGAATGTATTCCCTCAGATTCCAGTGGCCAGATTCCAAAGGTGAACAGTAAGGGAAAGGAATCAAAGTCCCTATTTACTACTGTTCCCCACCCCACCCTCCACATCAGGTACCATCTGGCCTTTCTGGAAAACGGTAAATTCTAAAATATACTAAATTATGTGTCATACATCAGGAATAGGATAAGGATAAGGAGTTTCATCCAAAAGAATCATATATCACTTTTCAGCTAACTGATAAGAAAACCAGATCATGCTTACAGATCCATTTTTACATCTGTGTATCTGTCTGGTCTGGACAGAAAAACAGAAACCACTCTAAGCATTTCAACAGAAGGAATTTAATATAGGGAATTGGTTAGACAGATGTTGAACGGCTGAAAGAACAGAAGGGGAACATTTATGGTAACCCAGAGATAGTAACTGCAGCTTGAAGCTACCACCCCCAAGGCTGAGGAAGCAGAGAGTCTAAAGGAGGTGCTTCATGGAACTAGGCTCAGACTCTGGAAGAGGCAAAATCTGCCTACTGCTCATACCACTAAACGGACAAGATGAGGTCAATGCTGGTGGCTCCAAAAGAAAGTGGAGGTTAGAACCAACTGCTACCTTTGGGACAAAGGGATACAGCTGGGATGACAGTGAACAGAACAATAAGCAAACAGGAAGCAGCTGGTCATGGTTCTCCTCCTGCCTCCCAACTTTCCTCTAGTGTTCCCTATTGGCAGAACCTAACAAGATGCCAACTGGCAAAGGAGAAAACGATTATGTGGAGATCCAGCGCCAGCATCACAAAACAGAGTATACAAAGTTGAATTTGGAGCTGAGTGCCAGTAAGTTAATAACCAACACAGCCTGCTTTTAAATTATATTTCCAACTTGATTTATCTCCCTTCTCAACAGGTTACCAGAAAATTCTCTCAAGGGAATCTTTCCATCCCCATTTGTCTTGACTGTCAAAGACGGAGCTCAAATAATCCCTAAAAGTTTTTATTTGTTTTTTAAGAATTAACTACATCTATATGAGCCATTTCTCAAATACAATTCCAAATAGAGAGCCTGGGATTGTTAAGCCTACCAGAATCTAAAGGAATAGTTAAGAGTATCCCAGGATCTTTTCTCTAGGGAGGTCCTGAGTAACCATAGTAAGGTAGAGAGATAGAAAAAAAAAATTAATCTAAGGAAAACTGCTAGGCACTTTGCTCTGTACAGGACAACGAAGTAGGTTGTACTGCTATCCACTCCTAAAAACTTTACATGTCCTGATAAAACCTTTAAAGTCCACCTTTCATGAAATATGCAGGTGTCATGGTATTCATTACAGCCCTTATGACCCTTCACATCAGTGGACTATATGAATATGAATATTTTAATATCTTTCATCACTTTCCATTTATCCCACAATTTACATCAATGTGACTTGAAGACAAGGTCCTGAACTACTCTCCTTCATTTGGACATTTGCCAGGGTACAATGGATTCTAGTAGAAAATAAATGGGCTTTAACAACTGACCTTCTCGTACAATTTGAGTTCTGAGATTTCATGATAATATTCCTTGGAGTAGGCTTTTATTGATTCATTGTGTTGAGCCCTCAGTGAATTCTTCATATCTGCAAACTCATGTCCTTTTATCTCTTGAATAATTTTCTTCCCTCTCTTATTTCTTACTGAAATGTCAATCAACTACTGGACCTCCTGACTGACCCTCTAATTTCATCTCTTTTCTATATTCCATCGTTGTCTGACAGTCTGCTATCTAGCAGTCCAGAGGGAGTAAGAAGATTCTTGCCTCACTGTCGAACATGTAGACGTTCAATGAGTTCGTTCAATGAAGTCCGCCTGCCGATGCAGGGGACGCGGGTTCATGCCCCAGTCTGGGAAGATCCCACATGCCATGGAGTGGCTGTGCGCGTGAGCCATGGCCACTGAGCCTGCGCGTCTGGAGCCTGTGCTCCGCAACGGGAGAGGCCACAACAGTGAGAGGCCCGTGTACCACAAAAAAAAAAAAAAAGAAAAAAAAGAAATAGAAAAATCCATTCTAAAATTCATATGGAATCTCAAGAGACTCTGCATAGCTAAAACAATCTTGAAAAGGAACGAAGCTGGAGGTCTCAAGCTTCCTGATTTCAATACTTATTACAAAGCTACAGTAATCAAAACAGTGTGGTACTAATATAAAGAGATATGCAGACCAATGGAACAGAACAGAGAGCCCAGGGGGAAAAAAACCTCTCACATATATGGTCAGATATTTTTTGACAAGAGTGCCAAGATCATTCAATAGGGAAAGGACAACATTTTCAACAAATGGGATAACTGGATATTTATGTGCAAAAGAATAAGGTTGGACTATTTACATTATACCATAGACAAAATTAACTAAAAATGGATCAAAGACCTAAATGTAAGACCCAAAACTATAAAACTCTTACAAGAAAAGATAGAGAGAAAGCTTCATGACATTGGATTTGGCAATGATTTTTGGATATGACACCAAAAGCACAGGCAACAAAAGTAAAAACAGATAAATTGAACTACATTAAAATTTAAAACTTCTGTGCATCAAAGGACACAACCAACAGAGCAAAAAGGAAACCCAAGGAATGGGTGAAAATATTTGAAAACCATTTACCTGATAAGCAGTTAATATTCAGAATATAAAAAGTACTCCTACAACTCAAAAACAAATGAAACCCCAATTTAAAAATGGGCAAAAGGACTTCCCTGGTGGTGCAGTGGTTCAGAATCTGCCTGCCAATGCAGGGGACACAGGTTTGATCCCTGGTCCAAGAAGATCCCACATGCTGCGGAGCAAGCAAGCCTGTGTGCCATAACTACTGAGCCAGCGCTCTAGAGCCTGCAAGCCACAACTACTGAGCCCGTGTGCTGCAATTACTGAAGCCCACACGCCTAGCGCCCATGCTCCGCAACAAGAGAAGCCACCGCAATGGGAAGCCCGTGCACCGCAATAAGAAGCCCACACACAACAATGAAGAGCATCCCCCGCTCGCCACAACTAGAGAAAGCCCGCACGCAGCAACAAAGACCCAGTGCAGCCAAAAAATAAATAAATAAATAATAAAAAAGAAAAATAAAAATGGGCAAAAGATTTGAAACAGACATTTCTCCAAAGCTATACAAATGGCCAACAAGTACATGAAAAGATATTCTGGAAATAGAAAGGAAAATTAAAGGACTTCCATTGTTATTTTATCAAATTTGTTACTTTTTATTTTATAATGAGAATGTAATGCTTATATAATTTAAAAAAATTGTTTTAAGTATAAGCCATTGGGAAATATGATTTTCACCCATTACTCTTCAAGGAAGACAAAGTGCTGAATCACTTTAACAGAAAATGTTATACTATTAACAAAATAATATAATCAGTGTGTCTCCTAGGAATAAATTTAAATAGTCTGGCAATGCCTAACAGATGGTAAACTCCAAATAAATGTTTCTTGAATTGTGTAAAAATCAGATGATACTTATTTGCTCCAAGGGATTAACCCTGCAACCCTGCACTCATGATCATCTACAAGACCTATAAGTGCTTACTTATTTTCAGCCACAGTATAGGCTTATCACTTACCTTCAATAAGATACAAATAGCACAGGCCATGCCTACAGCACCAGTTCCAACAATGGTGATCTTACTCTGGGAGACTTTATCTTCTTCAATTAGATTCTCAATAAGCTGCTCCTTGACAGTTGACATTTTGAGAACCTGACAGGGATAATGCAATTTCAGTGAAATCAAAGTCCCTGAATTAATCACTCTCATGCCTACCGATGTACTAACCACACTGAACGTCTAAGTAACTACCTCTTGAGTTTGCAGAATTTTGGAGCCAGGAGCAGGGGGAAGCCAAAGAAAAGGATTCCTGGTCGAGGGGTGGAACACGGACCAGTCTATCTATCCGTATTAGGGATTGGGGAACCAACAGGTTTTTAAAGGTTCTCCCTGCCCCCAGCCACCATTTTCGCTCCAGTCCCAGTCACTCACAAACGCTTAGCGTGGCGCAACAGCCTGGATGTGCAACGTACGGCCGTTAGGCTGCTTTTTAAAGTTACACCAGTTAAAAAAAGACGGCAAAGTCCGTTGAGGTGTGAAGCACAGCAACAGTTACTCCCTGAACCGTTCCGCAAGCACACTCCCACGCATGGCTCTCCTCCGTCAGCACGCAAGCTCCGCCCCCGGCCAGCCCGGGCGCAGGCGCATTGGCTCAGGCTTGTCCTCTGGCCCGAGGGCGTTCCGCGACACCTGTGGTTATGTTCTCTTAATACCGGTAGGTGGTATTCTAGACGGTCTTGAGTGTGCAAGAGAGGGATGTTGCTGTGTTGTTTCATTTCCTTCAGCCGGCCTAGGCTTCGGACTGATTTTAGGGCGAAGCTTTTTGGAGGCCAGACTACCACGTGGAGGGCAAGGGGCCAGGCTCGAAGTCGTCATGGGAAAGAACTCTCCTGGGAGCGCCCCATAATCTCCAGTGGACCAGCTAAAACCAGCATCCTGAGGACAGTGCTTCCAAATCTGAATTGATAGTAACTAGTGGAGGCGAGATTGAAGATGGGCAGCTATCTTGGGACATATGTGGCAGAGCTCAAGGCCTGAACCGACCTAACTTACCTCTCTATGAGAGGGCATGCTGAAGGGACCTGGGCCCCGAAGACGAAAAGGAATTTAAGGAAAGAGCAGACTTGGGAATGATCAGCCTGAGTTTCAGAAACAAACTTTTCAATGCACTTACATGCCCTTGTCCGAGCATTTATTTGCAGGAATTTAAAAAATTATGATTAAGTTCTATAACTTCAGGACTGAGTGGTGAAATAAAGTTTGAATTTCTCTTGAGAGAACAGAGGGTAGTAATGAAAAGGAAAGGCCATGTCTAGTTTTCTAAGGGTGATTTTAATTTATGCCAAGGATTTATTTATAACTCACAGAAGGGGACACAACCTCCTCTGTCATCTTTTGTCATCACTTGCATTTGAATCCTTTTCAGAATCTAAAGGATAATCTATTTTCTGTATCAAAGCCTGTAGTTTGTTTTTAATGTGAGTTAGATCATGCAGTGAGGCTGCTTAAAACCCTTCAATGGCTTTCCATTACACTTAACCAGTTTTTACCACAACCTAAGAGACATTCAAGACTTGGCCACCTTCTGTCCCTCCAACTTCATCTCAAGACACTCACCACACTTCCCTCCAGCTTTTGGACAGCTTTTTCCTGTTCCATATATCTGGAAAGTTCTTCCCCAGCCCCTCTCAAAGTTGATTCCTCATTTTCAGTTTTGAACATAAATGGCACTTCCTCTAGCTTTCCTTGACTAATGTCTCAACTACCATCAGCTCCCTACATCTCTCCTGTTTCTCTTATGGCGCTTTTCACAACCTACTACCAGCCCCAAGCAAGGGGTTCACAGGAGTGGCAGTGACTGTTGGTCCTGTACTACCACTTGCTTGTGTGCTTCCTTCCACAGCAGCTCCTGGCCCTTGTACCTCATTTACCACAGGACTGTGAGCGAGACACAGCTGACCTGGATGACCTCCAGATTCAAGCTCTACACCTGCCTCAGGCCGAAAGAGGGGTCATTTTAGTAGTGACCAAACTCCTGCTCTAGGTGAAAAGAGGCTCTTCATTCATACCTGCCCAAGGCATATGTTCTGAACGTCCCCTTTGCTTCCTCCATTAACTGGCAACTTGTGTGAGATGAGCCTAAGTCCTACTTAATCCACTTCCCAAGGTTATTAAGACTAAAATGAGATACAACAGTAAAAATAATCAGGGCTCCTAGCAGAGTTGGCCTACCCTTGCCTGGCGCAGGAAGGTGCAAGGTGAACATGGAACACATAATGTACCAGAAAGTAAGGAAGCTTTGTAAGATTAAATCTGAAAATACATGAAAGATTAGTTTAATAAATCTGTTAAGCATTTTTTGTCACGTTGATACTGGCTAATTTATTGTATGAAATAATACGAAGTAAGGGTAAATACTTTTTTTTTTAAAGACTGAAGATGCATCAAAGTCTACAAAAGGCTATGGAAATAATTGCACATTTCTTTGGGGGGTAATTAAAAAGTTCTTAGATAGTGGTAATAGCTGCACAGCTATGTGAGTCCACAGAATTGTACACTTTAAAAGAGTGAATTTTGTGCTGTGTAAATTATATCTTAAGGCTGTTATTTTTTTCAAAGCCTATATGAAAGCAAATCCTATTATAACAGCTAATTGTCAAGCCTATGTAGGTTAGTCTTGTCCTTCTACATTTGAGACACATTAAAAAACAAAACAAAACAATTCTTTCCCTTATCTAGCTCTCAAGAAGGAAACTTTGGAAAAAAAAATCCTGGAGGAGTGATGACCATAAAGTTGTTCTAGTTAACCTCTATAAGTATGGTTTTTAGGCCTGGAGAAGGTCACAGTTATAGAACTATTTTAAGGGAAATCTAAAGAAAATTTTTGTTTTTCTTTTAAAGAAAATTTTTGAGTAGACAACCACCAGGACTATTTGGTTTAAAATTGTTAAGTACCATTATGTTACTGCCTCCAGAGAGTAAAGGTTCTTAAAAATTTCTGTCCCCCTGTAGTGGCAAAGTACCACTGCTTATGTTCAGTTGGCAAATAATGTTTTTTACATTCATGTATAGAATGTTACCTGTGTGAACTGTAGGGTACAAGTTATGATCAGCACTATAATCAAGTTAACTTGATTATAGTGAGATTATTATTGAGATTGATTACAATGGAAATGGTAACAAAACAGCTAGTCAATCTAGTCACACCCTTAATATATTAATTCTTATTAAAGTCTGGTCATTAGAAACAGTACCCCTTAAAAAATCATCATAGTGTTGCCCAAGAATAACCTAATGGCTTCCATTAATGTAATTAACAAATAACAGCTTTATCACTTTGTATCTTAATGAATTAGCAGAGCAGTCACTGTTCAAGGTTTATTTATTGTTTTAGTTGGTATAACAAATACTTGGCTGCATTATTTATGTTGATTTTTCTTGTTTACATTACATGGCAATGTATACTATTCTGATACCTATAGTACATAAAATAAGATTCTTTAGAACAGTTATGCACAAGACATGCAATACTGGATTTATAATCAATCCCAGAATGTGATTAATTGGAGAAAAAAAAGTTGGACTAGGCATCTTGGCTAAAGGAACCAGAAGTCATATAACACAGAGTTAAATACACATCTGGTTTGAAGGGCAACTGCAGCATCTGCGACACCGTCAGTGGTACCTCTTGAGGAAGTAGAACTATTTTACACGAACCAATTTAGGACAACACAAGATAAGTGCCGTGCAGCATCAGGATACAGCTGCAGGGTTTTATGAACCATTCCTATTGCTAATGTTAGGAAATTGATGTTTTTCCTAAGCTGTCTTAACATTACTGCTTTAGTCACAGATCAGATATAAAGGACAATATGCACAACCTCCAACTAAAATCCTATTGTAGCCTAGACAGTGAAGTGGTATGATATTAGACTTTAAAACTGCAGCTCTTTCTGGATCCCCCAAAGTGTATCTGCACTCTTCTTCAAACAGGCCTGTTCCTCAGGAGTCAGAGTCACTTTCACAACATCTGAGATTCCATTCTGTCCCAAGATGCAAGGAACACTAAGGAAGACATCCTCTTTTATTCCATAGAAACCCTGAGGACGAAATGAAAAATATTTTACGTTTTTTCTATGCATTCTGGGATCTCCCAAGAATTTCATTCTTTTCAGTTATGAAGCTTACTTAATACAACTTGATAAGTAGAAATTCCTTTCCAGAATTTCAGTTAGAATGTAATGAACAGTGTAAAAGAAAGTCATTAACATAGCAGCAAGATTTCCATTCTAAAAGAAAATCTAAATTATTGCCATTATCCATCGTACTTTGCAATTTATTTTTGGCTGCCCCGCGAGACTTGTGGGATGTTAGTTCCCCAACCAGGGATCAAACCTGGGCCCTCAGCAGTGAGAGCACGGAGTCCCAGCCACTGGACTGCCAGGGAATTCCCCATTTTTATTGTATAACACTTTGGTAACTCTAACATGAGTGTGATTTCTGTTTTTCCCAAAGGAAAAAATTTGTTTTATAGCCTTCCACCCATCTCAACAAAATTGAGTAGAGTCTTTCAGTCAACAAGTTATCAAGTATCTATGTGCTCAACACAGTATTGGTGGACATTAATCCTAAAGCTCAACCATGTCTTTTCAGAAAAGAAAGTTGCAGGTGCATTAACTTATTTCACTTAACTCAATGATTGAGGACTTAACATTAATTGCTTTCTCAGAAGTTTTTTTTTTCTTTTAAAGAACAGGAAATAATGGCATTCAAGTAAAACCTATTACTACATAGACCTACCTTAATCATGGTGGAAATCGGATGCACCCGCCTAAGATTCTTCATTATACTTTCTGCCAAATCTGCCACAGATAGTCCAATGGCCCAGGATGTGTAGCCTTTCAGTTTGATCACCTCATAAGCACTGAAGGGTAGGGAAGTGTAGGGAAGGACAGGGAAGGGTAGGGAAAAGTAGGGTGGGAGGAACAAAGAAAAAGCTTTCACTGAACATATGCTTTATAATAAATCATTTTTATAGTAAATAATACTATATAAATATAGTAAAGTTGCATTATATACCTAAGTGTAACCTTTGCACATGTATGCCAGGATATTATGTATGGGTATGTTCACAACAGTATTGCCGGTAATAGCAAAAACCTGGCAACATGCCCAATGCTCTCCAAAAGGAGAATGGATAAGCTGTGGTATACTCATACAATGGAATATCACATAGCTGTGAAAACAAATAACTATAGCCACATGCAACAAAATGGATGATTCTTATAAATGCAATACTGAATTTAAAAATGCAAATCCAAGATTACATATAGCATGCTTGACTTGGGATTATCTCAAGAGTGTGTATGTGGGGGGAGGAGTACACAGGGATCAGTGGGAGGAGCACAGAATTCACTCGTTTCCAAGCACCAGCAGACCACTAACTCCAACTCAACAAACGCTACAGTTAGTTGACAGCCACTGTCAACACTTCTTGGGTTGGATGATGGGTTAACAGGTTTTAACTAAACAAATACAAATAAGAGGGCCTTGCCTACACCCATCGTGGCTCATTCTCCAATACCATAAACTTGAGATCCACACATGGCTACCTTATTTAAAGTAGATAATGCCACTAAGTTGCAAGTTTCCCTATTTGAATAATTTCTGACAGTTAATAATTATTTTCATTTTTTTGTACCATTATGAATATATACCTTGCTTAAAACTTTATAATCATCTGAATAAATAAGAAGCTAGCTGTGTTTCTACTCAGAGACTATTATAAGTTTTAATTAATTAATTTATTTATTTATTTATTGCTGCGTTGGGTCTTCGTTGCTGCGCACGGGCTTTCTCTAGTTGAGGCAAGCGGGGGCTACTCTTCATTGCAGTGCTTGGGCTTCTCATTGCAGTGGCTTCTCTTGTTACAGAGCACGGGCTCTAGGCCCGCGGGCTTCAGTAGTTGTGGCTCACGGGCTCTAGAGCGTAGGCTCAGTAGTTGTGGTGCACAGGCTTAGTTGCTCTGCAGAATGTGGGATCTTCCCAGACCAGGGCTCGAACCCTGTGTCCCCTGCGTTGGCAGGTGGATTCTTAACCACTGTACCACCAGGGAAGTCCCTATATAAGATTTAAAAATTCTTATTCCTAACTAAATGAATCACATGCTTTTGAAGACTGAATCTCAAATAGGGTAGACTTAATCTAACTTGATTTATCTTAGTTTACATTACAAATACAGAAAAGATTTATCATACTGTAAATTGATAATTATGGCAAATAAAGATAGACTGTAGCATTAATGTCTGCGGTTTTTATTACTTTTCTGTTTATTTTTACAAATGTTCATTAACAACTAGAAATGAATAACTGTAAAGATGAGGGAAAGGCTCATAGATGTATAAAGCCAGAGATTCAGCATCTGTCTTCACAGCCCTTCAGTAGTTGCGTCAATCTGCATTTACACCAAGGCTTCCTTGACTGTCCCAGCTGTACGTGGTCTTTCTCTCCTCTAACTGTTGATTGGCAAGTCAGAATGCACTACTGCCTAGAATATCTCTTTGTGGCCTAAACTGCCATTTTAATATTTGACCACGTTATAATGTCTGCGATTTTTAATCCCTTTACCTGTTTTATATTATAAGCTTTAACAAAGCTTTAGAAAACAAGTTTTCTGACAGAGTAACCAAATGCAAATGCTATTATTTAATCTTTTTTTTTTTTTTGGCCACGCCATACGGCTTGCAGGATCTTAGTTCCCCAACCAGGGATTGAACCCACGCCTGCAGCAGTGAAAGTGCAGGGTCCTAACCACTGGACCTCCAGGGAATTCCCCAAACTTTTAATCTTTTAAATAAAAATAATAAGTTTCAACCTTCTGTGTTACAAATTATGAGATCTATTACCTGTCAACCACCTGTTTGTGAATTGCTTTCCAATGTTCCTTATCTGCATCAGTGCCTAATTCGGGGTGCAGATTCTTCAGGGAGACACCAGCAACATTCACTCCACTCCATACAGGCACTAAAAGCAATAGAACAGAATTTATTTATTCCCATGCACCAGCCAGCAGACTAGTAATTCTGACCCATTCTTCTAAAATTGTCTTTTCTTATCTAAGGAGGATTATCTCCTTTTGGTAGGTGGTCAAGACTACCAGTACTCTAACTTTTAGATTTTCATTGATTAGATTATGTAAAGCTAAGAATTTTCACTATATTCGAATCTGTTTTCCTAACTTATTGAGATATTATGAGATCATAAGAGGAATTTTCTTGGCATAAGGAACTGAGAACTCTGCACAAATTATAACATCTCTCAACTGTGATAATAATAGATTTCTTTCTCATACACGCCACTTGGCTTGGCTTACCTTTTCAGGAACAAGCAGTTTGAGTCCAAATAGCTGTGATATTAAATGAGGTATCCTAAGCACTATCTTATTTAATATGTCCATCATAATAAATAAATTTCATTCCCCATCCCTTATACCAAAAAATGTCATACAAAATGGCTTAAATCTTAGCAATTCTTAGCATACAATTATACCAAAAGATAAGATTTCTGGAAACCATCTGCCCTAACAAATGGATATCTGATTTAGGCTCTGATTTAGTAACGATACTCCTGTCAGTTTTTTTTACACAATTTCTTGAAAACAATAAGAGAAAATAAGTTATGCTTACCACTAGAGTCTCCATGCTCCCCAAGGATCCATCCATGACAGCTTAATGGGTGAACTCCCAGCCTTTCCCCCATGAGGTAACGGAACCGGGCTGAATCCAAATTGCAACCGCTTCCAATAACACGGTTTTTGGGAAAGCCGCTTATCTTCCAAGCCACATAGGTCAAGATATCCACTGTGAAGAAAATATTTAGGCACAGATACTACGTGAATCATTAGATAAGGACTGACTACTCAGGATACATGGCTCTGTATAGATCTTGATATTGATCATGACCAATCAATATTTTTGTTAATATTTTTAAGCCTCTATACTGTGTACAATATAGCAAATACATTAAGTATTCAAGAAGCGTAGTTTAATGAAAATAAGTTGTGCATCAATAACACATTATTGGGACTTCGTGGGTGGTGCAGTGGTTGAGAATCGGCCTGCCAGTGCAGGGGACACGGGTTCAAGCCCTGGTCATGGAAGATCCCACATGCCTCAGAACAACGAAGCCCGTGTGCCACAACTACTAAGCCGGCGCTCTAGAGCCCACGAGTCACAGCTACTGAGCCTGCAAGCCACAACTACTGAAGCCTGTGCACCTAGAGCCCATGCTCCACAACAAGAAGCCACTGCAATGAGAAGCCTGTGCACCGCAATGAAGAGTAGCCCCGGCTCGCCTCAACTAGAGAAAGCCCGTGCACAGCAACGAAGACCCAACGCAGCCAAAAATAAATAATTTTAAAACATAAATAACACATTATTCATAAACTTATTCCTTATCCAAGATCTTCTTAGGCAAGTAACAAATTTTAAAGTGCAGACTACATTAATGGCATTGTATCCCTTTTAACGTTTTAAACTTAACTATTTTACAAAAACACAAACTCACTCCCAGGAGGAAAATGAAAAATATGAGAAGTAAATATATATACAGATTATGATATATATTGATACTATCAGTTTTACTCTAGCTCATCTATTTTTATGCCATTAAAAGTCTCACCTGGATTGGAAACAACAAGCAACTTGCAGTGTGGGCTGTATTTTACAATATTAGGAACGATGAATTTAAAGATGTTCACATTACGCTGGACCAAATTAAGACGGCTTTCTCCCTCTTGCTGACGTGCCCCAGCTGTGATAATAACCAGCCTGGAGTTTGCTGTCACACTATAGTCTAGACAAGAGAGAAACAATAACCAGATTAAGGCCTTTAAGAAAACTCCAGCAAGTTTGTTCCATTAACTTTTTTAATGGACAGTTTTATCAGTGTTTTGCATATGTGGCATATAAATGCCCAGACTCCTCCTTTTTGGAGTTTTATCACTGTGGCCACTTACATGGAGGAAGAATACATCAACACTTTCCTTGTATTCTGGTTTTAGTTATGTGGTTGGCTTTATATAACTATGATTGGGGGGAGCTGAAAGAAATAAAATTTATTTCATACTCATATCAAGTGAGACACATCCCCCAATTTTTTGCCACCTGAGGTCAATGCTCACACTCCTCCATACTCCTATTTCTACTTAACTACTTAATTGTGGTCATACCAGCTCAGGGATAGGCTCTTTTTTTTTCTTTTTTTTTAAGCAGGGGCAACTGTACACTTATCAAGCATGTCTTGCTTCTAGATACCCTATGGCACAGGGTGGTTAACCCTGGGTTGAAGATAATGAAGGGAGTCACCTATCAGATAAATGGTCAATGATTTTCATGTGTCAAAACAGACTCTATTAGGGCCTATGTCCGTTTCCTAGCTGGTAATTGTAAGGTGTGATAGGGTTAAGCCAAGAATATCTGCTGAACAGACTCATTTACCCTAGTCTCAACCTTGTGTTAGTGTATGAAAGGAAGCAGTGGAAGTAAGTATATATTTAAATATTTGAAGCAATGTGGTAAAATATGGACCTACGAAGCTTTGCTAATTACATTCTAATTCAGATGCTTTCCACATCGTGGACGAACTGGATTTCCATTTAAAACCATTTGCTGGAAATTCAAACATTGGTATCCATAGGTACCAATGCAAAATTGTTCAAAGGCTCTCTTATCCTGTATAAAAAAGAAATCTTTGAAGAGCTAGGATTCTCAAGCCTGATAAAGAATTAAGTCTAGCAGAGAGTGTAATACAAACATGTTGAAATCAACCTTTGCCAGAGACGATTTTTGGTGTTCTAAGGAAAAGGCTGCCATGTTGGAGATCCATCATCTCTCCCTTCAGTTTGTCTTCTATGACATCAACAAGAGCAAGTTCATCTGCCAAGTCCTAAAAGACAAAAAATGTTCAGTTTAATGGAAAATTGCTATTTCCAAACTTTTAGAAGGGCATGCAAAATTTCTATATTTCTGGAGTAGGAGAGTTCAGCTCCTTTATTAACTATTATCAGGACATATCTCAAAGTAGAGGCAGGCCTCCGTTTAAGAGCTGACTCCCAGATGACCTATACATAGGAAAAAGCACCGACCCTCTCTCCAATCGTCTCTCCTCATTGGAGCAACCTCTGCAGGAGGTCCACCACTACTGTACAGAAGCAGAACACTGGATTGGCAGTGACTAACAACCAATTATATAAAACTGCTCTATTTAGTCTCTCAAATTCAGTTTTACACATTGATTTTAGGTTGTTAGCAATTAAATAGATGACATTGATTAGTATTAAGACTTTAAAAAGTGATATTCTGGATCGTTCCCTGGTTACATGTTTTCCACATACTAACCAACACTAACAGTTTTATTACATAAAGACAGATTTGTGCATTACAAAATGTTGGTGAAAAATATCCTTTCAGGGGCTTCCCTGGTGGCGCAGTGGTTGAGAATCTGCCTGCTAATGCAGGGGACACGGGTTCGAGCCCTGGTCTGGGAGGATCCCACATGCCGTGGAGCAACTGGGCCCGTGAGCCACAACTACTGAGCCTGCGCATCTGGAGCCTGTGCTCCGCAACAAGAGAGGCCGCGACAGTGAGAGGCCCGCGCACCACAATGAAGAGTGGCCCCCACTCGCCACAACTAGAGAAAGCCCTCGCGCAGAAACGAAGACCCAACACAGCCAAAAATAAATTAATTCATTAATAAACTCCTACCCCCAACATCTTCTTATAAAAAAAAAAAAATCCTTTCAGATGAACCTTTAAAAGTTCGTAGGTGCATCTCAGACAAGGAGCGCCAGCAACAGCTTTAATACAAATGGAATGAGGACTAAAACCAAAGAGGTATACTAGCCGAGCTGCAGATCTGCCCCTAATCATCTACAGTATAATGAGTGGTCTGGCAGTTACTCTTAGCCACACCTGAGTTGGGGGCAACACAGGTGTTTCATAGGCGTGGGAAAAATAAATGACATCAATTTCTGAACCAATGGGGAAAGAATAAGAGTTGGTATACCATGTGGTC
This sequence comes from Delphinapterus leucas, assembly GCF_059928025.1. Lineage (NCBI taxonomy): Eukaryota > Metazoa > Chordata > Mammalia > Artiodactyla > Monodontidae > Delphinapterus > Delphinapterus leucas. The sequence goes on from NC_143135.1 coordinate 37,555,308, forward strand.
TAAGAACATATAGAGCAAGCTGTGTAGTTACAAGACCTTTGCATAGCTCATTTCTGCCTTCAGTCCCTTCTCATTTCAATCCTTTTCTGTTCAGAATCCAGAATTCATCATTTCACTCTCTTATTAGGAACTCCAAACCTGAACTTAAAATGAATTAATTTATGTATTTTTGGCTGTGTTGGGTTTTCGTTGCTGCGTGCGCACTTCCTTTAGTTGCGGCGAAGGGGGGCTACTCTTCATTGTGGTGTGCGTGCTTCTCACTGTGGTGTCTTCCCTTGTTGTGGAGCACGGGCTCTAGAGAGCAGGCTCAACACTTGTGGCACACGGGCTTAGTTGCTCCGTGGCATGTGGGATCTTCCCGGAGCAGGGCTCAAACACGTGTCCCCTGCATTGGCAGGCGGATTCTTAACCACTGTGCCACCAGGGAAGTCCCCAAAAGTACTTTTTATTCATTCACAAGTTCTCTTTTTCTAATTAAATTTTAGCTCCATAATTGGTACCAAAACTGCTATCCAAGGAGGGGGGCAGAGGGGATTAACATGGGTGGAAGACTTCCCACATTCAGTTTAATTTTTACCACGTATATATATCAATTTCAATTCCAAAATTACTTTTAAATAATTTTAGCTTGTTTAAAGGCATGGACTCTACTTTTTCATTTGTAGGCAACTAACGCAGGTTAATAAAGCACAGTGAATTTAAGAAACTGGGTCTCCAGCCTAAAAACCTTTAATTTTTGCAGTTTAGATACTCTTGGTATAGCATCATGTTTTACAAGTTTGTTTCACATAAAGTTCTTTGAATGAGTGCATGAACCTAAATATCTGTATATACAATGTGATAATGCAATTCTTGGAGAGTGAGTGGAGGATGGATGGAGTCAAGGTATCCTTGGCTTCCAGAGTGATAGGCTCTCACTTACCTTCATTAAGATACTTATGGCACAGGCCATGCCAACAGCACCAACACCAACCACTGTAATCTTATTCTGGGGGGCATGTTCTTCCTTAAGAAGATTCTGAATCAGCTGATCCTTGAGAGTTGCCATATTGGACTTAGAACCGAAAGGAATCTATAAGGGGAAAAACATGCACTGTCACTGCATCCTCTTTAAATTAACGCTTATTAACCAAAAGGTGTTCTGAAAAAGTTTCTTTTGCTTCCTTTAGGGGTAGCTGCCACTAAAAATCACAAGAGATGACTAAAAAGGGGGAGGGAAAAAACTTAAAGACAGACAAAGGAGAATTGAAAGGCCTAATGCCAGGATCTGGTCTGACTAGGATCTTGGTGTAAACGTCCTCACCTTGGCGTGGAAAAAAAATATTGACGTTTGGGTGTAAGTATAGCCTCCTGAGGGCTCACTCATCTTGACTTGTTAACTCCAAGTGGAGCTGGCCTTTCCTCAAACAAGATCACTGTGAGCCGCCCGCCCAACTCTATTCCCGTCACCAGGACTCCTGCCAAGCGTTGAGTAAAGGGCCTTTGACGGCCTCACCGCGTTGCCCACCGCCAAGGTGAGCTCTGCTCATGCGCAATCCCTCATTTTCTTCTTCCTCACCCCAACCCCCGCCCCCGAAGAAGCGGCGGAGCCCGCGGATTTTACGCCCCGCCCAGACCCGGAAGATTAGCAGCTACCCCTCCCCCACCCACCTATCCATTCAGTAACCCTAAGCGCAAGCGCATTTCAGAGTGCTAGTGGCCGCCGGCTACGGAGACGTGGGCCCTAGACCAGACAGCACAGCGGATGCTTGCGAGACCCCGCCCGTGAGCGGACGTGACCAGAAACTATGCTGCTCTCTGGGTCAGAGTGAGCTCAGAATCAGACTTTAGACTAAACTAGCGCTCCTATGCACACACGAACAACGTCAAGCCCGGCTGGCAGCCTCCCCGGCCTGGCGCGCTGCCAGAGCCAGATTTTAAATCGTGATATTAGGAACCCGGGACTGTTAACCAACCCACAGGGAGGCACCTCGTGTGGCTTCCGCCGTGATCCTCGTTGCAAAGGCGTGAGGCCCGGTATGAGGAAATTTTGTTACTACAGGAAGCTGCAGAGGCCTGAAGCCTGGAGCCCTAAAGTTAACAGATACTTGGTGGAACCCTCGATTTCCACAGCCGGGGACGGGGGCTTCAGCTCTGCTAATCCAAACCTGCACTGCATTCACTGGAGAGATTGTCGTAGATTGCATCCCGAAAGCACCACGTCTAATCTTGACGCTGCCCCAAAGGGCAAAAATATCCGAGAGGAATTCCAGGCAGGCAGCCCAGAGTCACCAAGCTGGAATCGAGTCTCTCCTTACAAATCACTGCTATTTCTAGACAGCCTTGTAAGGTTTCTCGCAGCCTGACAGGGGGAAGGGAGTTCTTTCAGCGGACATCTGGTTTCACCAAAAACCTCAGCTCTGGCCTGAAGCGCTCCCTTCAATGTGGGGATACGGGTGCGGGTGAAGCCCTGAAGAAAGAGGGTCTACGCCCCAACTCTGCCACCCACTCACTGTGACCTTAGAGATGCCCCAACCAGTCTTAGGTTCCCTCCTTTGTCAAAAGGAGGGGAAGGTACCGGATGATCCTCCTCTCATTACATTGTCTGAGAGGCGGGAGAGCTGGTACCCTTTCGGCTTCAAATTTGCATGCACCATATCTAGCATAGCGCCCTATAACATCGTTAGCTTGTTAACACATGTAACTTGCGCAAAGAGCGACCTTTAATCTGCAGGCAGCGGCTGCCCCCAAGGAGCCCACCTCTCGAGAGTCCGAGGGTTAAAATACAACCCGAGCGGCAACCAGCGCCTTTCCGGCTTCCAGGAAGCCGCCCAAGACTGCTGAGGCTTTTTCAGTTCCATGGACTCCCGGAACCCGACTTCGAGTTCTGTGCTGTTTGCTCGTTTCGAGCCCGGAGGTATGCCCTCACCCCCACCCTTCAGACCTGTAGTCTCCGGGTCCTTCTGCATCCACCCAGGCCTTCGACCTCAGATTAGGCGCGGCCACCTCCTTGGTTCCCCAGCCCGGCCAGAGGCCACTGTGCCCACTTAGAGCCAAAGCAGGGTGCGGCCGGGCCCAGAGCCCATTTGTGGCATGAGCCACCGCCCAGGTCTCAGGACTTTGCCTCTGGGAAGCAGAGCTCATCCCTCCCGTGAGCAGGCAGCGCGGGGCCAGCTTAGCCCGAAGCAGTCGCTCTCCCCCTCGGGCGCAGTGCGCGCAGGGCCCGATCATACCGGGAGTACACGTCGGGCGGGCGGGCGGGCGGGCGTCGGCGGCAAGCGGCGCTGGACCCGGAGTTGGCGGCAGCTGCTCGGGTACTCCGACTCGAGAGCGGGAGGGGCCTTAAATAGAACCGCGAGGCTGACGTCAGGGGGGAGCCGGGCGGACGTGCGGGAACCCACGTGTGGGTTGGGCTGGAGGCGGGCTCCGGGCGGGGCGGTAGAGAAGCCCCGGCTGCGCGCGCGCATCCTGAAGACCCGCAGGCTGACCGACCCATGTGCGCCGAGACATCTAAAGGGCTGTCCAGAGCCACGCTACCTTCGCACAAAAGTCCGGGCCAGAGTCATCAGCCGGGGTCAAGCCGACCTTCAATTTCCTCTTCCATAAATTGTGAAAGTTACTCTCAAGGAAGGCTCGATCTCAATTTTTGCCGCTGTTGCCCAGTGCCCAGAGCAGCTCCTACCACGTCATAGACACTCGACAAACATTGGTTGAAAGAAAGAAAATGCCTAGCGCACCGTCAGTCTGCTTACCTAAGTCGAGCGATTTACAAAACTTGACCCCGCTTGTCCCCCTACTGCTAAACCTTCCAAGTCCCACAGTTCAAAAGTAAAGCCTCAGCCTCTCTGGTCGGCACTCCCTACTGCCCCATCAGCCCAGCACCTTGTGTCCCAGCCACGCCTAAGAACAGTCTGGGTTTTTTTTTGTTTTTTTGTTTTTAGCATATCACATTAATTTTACCTCCAGGCCTTTGCTCACGCTGGTTCCCGGCCGGCCTTCCTCCTCCACCTCTTCCAGCTCTACCCATCTTCTGCTACTCCCCCCACTCCCCCGCCACATACACTTACACAGTCGGTATCTCCCTCCTCTCTGCTTCCACCACCCAAGTCTATACATCCTTCAAACCTGTTTGCCTTCGAGGTGTGTGGGGCTCTGCTCTCCCACCTGCGGGTGAGTCTCTTAAGGGCATGGGTGAGTCTATGTCCTCCCTGCACCTGGGGCACCAATTTAGCCACCAGCTCTGAGAAAGATCCCTAATCATGGCTTCCTTGGTTTTGAAGGGAAAATTCTAACCTCATCTTCAGAAAAACAGGGCACCTCTCTAGCACATCCTAACCGTTTTCCCGTCCCTCCAGGAGGCCCGGAGGAGCCCAGGAGGCCAGGAGGTTTAGGGAGGACCTAGGCTGTCTCCCCAAACACAGAGCTGGAGGGGCTGAGGGCCAGCCACAGGTTCTCCAGGGTTCCTCAGGGCAGGGGGGACTGCAACAGTGTCTGTGGTTCCTCAGCCTTTGCAACAATGTCCTCATTCAGTCAGGGCTGGGCCCCTGGCTTCCTATCAGTGCAACCGCAGCTGTCCGGAGGAGGACGGCGGAGCATGGAGAGCAGACGTTAGGCTGGCGAGACAGGTAGGAACCTTCACCAGGAGGGCTCTGGGACAACCTCTGAAGATAATCTAGGCAGAAAGTTTGCAGTCCCCTAAATTAAGGCACCTAACAACAGCTCACTCCAAGCGCAGCTTCCTTCTTTTCATGTAGAACAGGAGCTTCTATTTAACTCTACAAATACGAATCAAACAAGTACCATTTACTCAGCACCTCCTGTGTGTTAGGCAGCAAGCTAGGCAATCCCCATACTCATCGTCATTTTAATTCCTTGGAGCAGGCATAATTATCCCCATTTTTCAGATAAGAAAACTGAAGTTCAAAGAGATTACTGACTTTGCCAAGGTCCTGCAGCTAATAATTGATTTCAGCTGGTACTTTAACCTAGGCTGATGACTCCAAAGCCTGTGATTCTTCTTCTGTATAGGATGTTGTCCCTCCCCCACCCCTTACCCCCCAATTCCACAAAGGTGAAGAAATTATATAGGGGGCCCAAGCCAGTCCCGGGCTCAGTTTTCAATGAGAGGCAGTGGGTGGCAGTGGGTGTCTCTGCCTGTCCGCTCGAGCTGAGACATGGGTCTCCGCATCCTCAGGCCGGGACTTACACCATTGGCACTCTTGCTTCTCAGGCCTTTGGCTCGGGCTGGAATATATACCACCTGCTTTCCTGGGTCTCCAGCTTGCAGACAGCAGATCGTGGGACTTCTCAGCCTCCATAATCGCATGAGCCAATTCTTTATAACAAGTCTCATTTTATATATATATATATTTTCTCTGGAGAACCCTAAGTAATACAGTATCTTGACTAATGCAGTCCAAACAGAAGAATTTCTCTATAAAAGTCAAAGCCGAGGGTGGGGCAGGAAATTGTTTCAGAAGGCAGAACAGACTTCTCACCCTGACCAGGTGTTTTTTTTTTTTTGGGGGGGGTGGCCTTTTTAAAAGGGAAAATCTCACAGAAAGGTGGTTTGACCAGGGGACAGGCTGGCCTCAGAGAATGGGTGCTACTTAACATCCAACATAAGATTTTCCTAAAGTGACCCTGGCCAGAGAATGGTGTCTACCCAAAACACAGAGTCATTCCTTTATCCAGTAAGTGTTTATTATCTTCCTCCTCAAGAACATTCAATGGCTCCTCAGTCAGTGGCCTCCAGGATAAACTTCAAATTCCTTGGAAAGGCACACTAGGCTTTCTATAATCCAGTGCCCACATCCCTCTCTGGCATTATCTCCTATTTTCCTTCATGCCAGTCCCAAGGGTACTTACCACGTTCCCCAAATATGCCACCCACTTCCACCTGGGCGGTTCCTTCAACCCACATGATGCCCTTCACACCATCCATGCCCGCCCACACCCCACACCTCCATAGATCAAATGCTGTTCCTTGGGCTTTGTATTAAATTAGTTCTTATTGCTGTGCATCTCTTTCTCTCGGTACACTGTAAGCTCCTAATGGACAGAAACTTTCTCATTCATCTCCACATCACTAGCATTTATTTGTTTAATAAATGTATTCTGAATTATGTGCCTGCTGTGTAAAGGGCACCATTCTAGGTGCTAGGGATACAAAAATGAATAAGACAAATTGATAAGCCTTCAAAGCTTTCTCCACCATTTAGTGGAGAAAACCAACATCCCCCTCTATAGTTAAAGTGCAACATAGAATGTAAACTAACACAAAAGATGTAGAAAATATTGCTCTAGTATTCAGAGGAGAGACAGGTCCTTTGGCCAGCGATACCGGTGAAGCATTCTTGGAAGAGGTGGGATCTGAGCTCAGCCCAGAAAAAGAGTTCAATTAATTAAGATCAGGTGTTGAGAAAGCAGAGAACAAATACCTGGAGACAGGAAATTCAAGGTATGTCTGGTGAATCTTTAGCTTTAAATGCCAGGCTGAGAAATTTGGGGGTTTGGGTTTTTGGTTTTTGGTGGACAGTGGAAGTCACTGAAGTTTTGGGGAAATGGGAGAGATAGGGTGAAAGCAAGGTGGTTGAAAGGTGATGGTGGAGGGTCCTGAGTAAGGACATTGTTACACAACAGAAAGCTTCAGAACACACACAGCTCCAACCACCTCTGCACAAAACATACTCTTCTCTGACACACCCTACATGTCCCCATGGCACCTCTGAACACTCGCTGACAGCCTGACGTTTTTTCACCTTTTCCACAGTTGCAAAGCTGATGACTTTCCTAAGGTGCAGGGTCCAAGATGCAGATAGCCTCTTCCATCTCCATCCCTGATAGGCCAGGGCCTGCTGCGTATGTGCCAAAGCAGAGGCTCCTCTCTCTGGGAAGAGAGCAGGTGCCTGCCCCTGGGAGACTGCTTCATGTCATCCCCCCAATCGCATCTTCTTCTCGCATGATGGGAGGGGAAGCTGAAGACTCCAACCCGACTCCCCAAGTTCTCCTGGGTGCCATCTCTTCTGCTATCCTGATGTCTCCCTGCCCCCAACTCCTTCTTCTCCCCTCCTCCAAGCTGGCTCATCCTCAGGCACTAGATGCTGCCTCTGTTTCCCTTTTTGGCTTAGACTGTCATTCCCTCCAGAGTTCATTCCTCACATGATCCCCTAACAATCCCCTCAGAAACCCTAAATTCCCTTTGCTGTACACTGAATGTTTGTGTCCTGCCAAAATTTATATGTTGAAACCTAATTCCCAATAGAATAGTATAATATTTAGAGGCGGGGCTGTTAGGAGGTGATTAGGTCATGAAGGTGGAGACTTCATGAATGGGGTTGGTGCCCTTATAAAAGAGACCCTAGAGAGAGCCCTTGTCCCTTCTGCCATGTGAAGACACAGCAAAAAGATTGCCATCTATGAACTTGGAAACTGCCAGCATCTTGGTCCTGGACTCCCAAGCCTCCAGGACCATGAGAAATAAATTTCTGTTGTTTATAAGCCACCCAGTCTATGGTATTTTGTTATCGCAGCCTGAATGGACTAAGGCATTACCCTTCCAGCCACTTTCTACCCCAGGAAAGAGGTAAGACCTGTGCCCTTTTCTCTCCATCCTTCCCTGGCAGGGAGTTAGGCCTCAATCTTCCATCCCATTGACGGGTTCCAAGGCAAAGACTGACACCAGAATATAAGGGGCTCCCAAACTGAGGCCTTCCAATATCAGGGCTGCAGAGGGAGTCCCAGGGCCTCTCCAAGCCAGACAATTCCCAGTGTAACAGAAGATGTCCCTTATCTAATCACAGCACGGGAGGACTGTGGGAAGCTGCGACAGCCTTTCCCTCTGACAGGTTGGGTGGCAAGGACAGTGACAGTGGTGGCTTGGCAAAGATGAGTGAGCAACCCGGTGAAGAGGCAGCCCTGACCTGGGGTTCTTGCCCCAGCTTTGTCATGGGCCTCTGGGTGACATTATGGCAGTCACATTCCCTCTGTAGTCTCAGCATCCCTGCCTCTAAACATAAGAGGGTCTCTCTCTTCCAGTTCAAACATCCCGGGAGGCTCTGAGCTAGGGAGTTGAGCCTCCACACACACCTTCATTTTTCCAGTTTTGCTCAGGACCCAGTGGCAAAGGCTGCCCCCTACTTTGGAAAGTGATTGAGGCTACTGTGGGGGTGGAGACAGACATCCAAGCCTCCTGGCTCCACCCATGGCAACAGGAAATCCATGCCTGGCACTCTCTTGTCCCCATATTAGCTCCAAAACGGAGTCCAAAATTCCCAAGGCACTGGTGGGTATTGGATTGTTAATAAAAAACAGTCTCACAGGGCTTTGAAAGTGAATTACTGATAATAGGAGCCCATCTCTTTGATTCCTGTGTAGATGTTTCAAACCTTCACCAGATGGAGAATTACATTCCAAAGCCTAGCCCAAAAAAGAAGGGCAATTTCCTTTAAAAGTCCAAGAGGATCAAGCCAATTGTAAATACGAATACCACCAGGGAAGTGTATTGGTAATTTCCTGGGGCTAGGTGTGGGAAGTGAATGGAAGTCTTCTTAGCTGTGCAGCTACTGACTGCAGGGCCCCCTCACTGAAATTTGGGTCCTAGGTTTTTGTTTCAACTGGGGTACACAGGCACTCATCTAGCTGCACCTCACAACGCAGGCTCTACTGGAGAAGGAGGCCCTCTGCCCTGTTATTTGAGCCTGCTCAGAGCACCCTGACCCAAAAAGGTACCCCACCTCATTTTTCCAGGGTACCAGAAGGGAGCCTGGGATTCTGTTAAGAGGAACAAAAGAGAGCTCCTTTGACCCCTAGGAGGGACCACAGCTGTGATGGGTACAGACATGGAGAAGGCTTCCCTGCAGCTGGGTAAAGCTCATCGGGCCTTCTTTTATGTGTAGCTTGGTGGTGGTGGGGGTTCATATCCATTCTCTCAAGGCATTTTCACCTCAACCGAGAGAGGAAAGCAGAACAAGAATTTTGACCTCTGTTTTACTGGTGAGACTACCAAACCTCAAAAAATGTAATTGCGGGGGCTTCCCTGGTGGCGCAGTGGTTGAGAGTCCGCCTGCCGGTGCAGGGGACGTGGGTTTGTGCCCCGGTCCGGGGGGATCCCACATGCCGCGGAGCGGCTGGGCCCGTGGGCCATGGCAGCTGGGCCTGCGTGTCCGGAGCCTGTGCTCCGCAACAGGAGAGCCCACAGCGGTGAGAGGCCCGCGTACCGCAAAAAAAAAAAAAAAAAAAGTAATTGCTTCAGGCCCCTCATAGCTGGAAAGCAGCCAGGTGGATTTCAAACTCCTGGTCTAGTTTTTCTTCTCCTATGCTACTCTGCCCCTCTGTCTTTCCTGGGGTGCCTCACAGCCTGGAAAGCAGTTAGCCCTTTGCTTTCCGAATATCAAAGGACTCCCCAAGGTCCAGACAGCTCATCTGCCCACAGGGCTGCTTCAGGGCCCTATCTAATAATCTAACCAGCCTCCCTGTTCCTGGTGCTCCATTAGCCTGGCAAAGCCCACATGTGTGCAGGGCCAAGCTCTGCCCTCTGTGCAAACATACTTGCAGCGTCAGGCTGTCTTAAAGGACATTTTAACTGAGCTGATCTTCCAGTTTTAGCCACAGAAGGGATGAAAGCCTAGGAGAGGCCCTCACAGCCTTGGCCCTCCTTTACCCACTGAATCAGTGAGGGAGATCAGCCCCTCACACCTGCCCCTGCTTTGCTTACACTGCAGGGCCTCTCAGCAATCCGATTGGCCTGCAGGGCAGACGTCATTGCGCAGTGGGGAAGTAGGGCTGGGAGAAGGGAAGGGAAGGGAAGGGAAGTGCTCTTGACTCTACCGTGGTGTTTCAGGGGTGGTGACTAAGAAACAGGAACCTCCCAACTAGTCTAGCGTTTTCTTCCCTGCACCAGACACCACGGCCTTCTCCACCAGCCTGGGCTGCTTCCTTGGCACTGTGGGTGTGGCTCTACTCCCGGCTTGGCTTCTGGGGTTTTCCACTGTACCAGAGCCACTTCGAACAAGCCCTGGCTTGGGACTGGCAGCTTGGCGGAGAGGCCTCGCTCAGCAGGAGGCCACACCCCAGCCACTGAAGCCACAGGATTGCAGGAGGCCGCTTCAGCAGAGCGCTGTTCTCACAGAGCTCCCGGCCTCAGCCTCCTCTGCAGCCCCCTCGGCTGCAGGCTCATGGTGTCACGGAGTCTCCCCCCAGGCTGAGCTAGTTCTCCAGCAACCAAATTTCTCCTCCTCATTTCCTAAGGGAGGCTGCCTGGCAGCCACAGATGGGCACAGCCTGTGCCAAGATCTCCATGGTAACCAGGGGCCACAGCTTCCTGCCTTGGGCGACGATCCAGAGCGAGCACCCTTGGCAGGGCTCCCTTGCAGACTCCAGTGGGGCTGAGTGTCATTCGGGCCCATCACACCCCACTGTCGTGCCTGGAACTTAGGAACAGCCTAGGGAGGAAGCCCAGCTGGGTTTCCCTGGAAGACTTCAGACCCAGCAGGAGTTCTCTGAGAAAAGTCTTGAAACAGGGCAGGCTAGGAAGGCTGTTCTTTGGAGTCCACCCACTCCCTCCCACATGGAATTGATTTCTCAGGGCAGGCTGTGGGGCTCTGGTGGTAAACCTTCTTTAGGGTAATGGGTGAAAGTTGAAAATTGCACAGTGTGTTAGTTGCCTTTAGACTTTGCTCTCCCTGGCAGAGGAGGTGCTGGTGATGCAGGAGATAGTTTGCCATGGATTAGGCAAGAATCCCAGGTCCTTGTTACCCCTACCCCATAAAGTGGCCCCTGAGGCGTTTGAGGGGCTGGCAGGCTCTTAACCAGGGTGGGTGTTTATCAATGTGGAGTCAAAGTGACAGGGAAGGTAGGGTGGGTGCCCCGGGAGCAGAGATGGAGCTAAAACTCACTGCCTCAGTGTCAAGAACTGGGGCGGCCTCTTCAGAGAGATTCCGTTTCCAGGAGAAAACCAAATCAGAATGCCAAGTGGAACCGCTCCTGGTATGACGCGCTCCTCCTCTCAGCCCTCTGTGCGCATCTCCGGGGGTGGGGGGGAGCCTGAAATTCAGTTGTGTGGATAGTGGACCGGGCAAGGTTCATAGCCTTCCCTGCACCCTGGGGCAGTCCCTCTCCTGTTCAACTTCTTTTCCCAGTCTCTGAGGGGAGTTCGGTTTTTGCTCAACTTGTGCCTTGGGCTTTTGTGATGCAGAATCAATACCTGGTTGGGGAAGACTGTGTATTTGGACTGGTAGTGGAAGGGAGGATTTGGGTCTACAGGATGTTAATCTGTATAATAAAGAGGAAGAGAAAATATCTCAAGGGAATTTTGGAGGCAGTGGAGGTGGAAGACTGGAAAAGGGTTGCCTTAACTTCTGCTGACTGATGAAGGGAGATTTGAGAGTAAGGAGAATTCTCGGTCAATGCTGCTATGGACATCACTGTCGTCTCCACTCTCACTTTGCCAAAGGGCGAGCCTGGGATTTGAGCTATTTTGAAATTACTTGTGATGCTGAAGGGTGCTTCCTAGTCAGTGCTAGGACACCAAACCTCGCGGGTGCAGACTTTCTGAGCGTTGCAATAATAATCACTCCCATGTTTATTGAACATTTAATATGTACGTCCCCAGCACTCCTACTAAACCCTTTAAAAGCACTGTTTAATCTTCACAACTGCCCTGTGGAGTAGGGCACATCATTACTCCCGTTTTCCAGAAACAGAAACTGAGTTTTGGGGAGGTGAAGGCACTTGTCCAAAGTCACACAGCCAGATGTGCTATAGCCAGGCTTCAAAGACATGAAAGCCAGGTGGCATCTGGGCAAGTTCTCTGCAGGGAGACCAGGTGCAGCTACTGCCCGTGACAGCAGGGACAACGGGGAGTTCCTCTCAGGAAATTGCTAGGCCACGCTGAAGAGGGCTCTCTGTGGAAGCCGTAGCCTCTCACTGACCTAATGAAGTAGAAAATCAACGAGGTTGACACCAGGCACCGCTCCATGGAGGCTGCTCCCTCACTGCTCTGAGCAGCAGGCGTGCGCCGGGGGCTGGCGTGATCATCTCGGACAGCTCCTGTCAGCCTGTTTTCCTGCCATTTTGTTAGTCCTGGGACAGAGACGTTGGGGAAAACAAAGCCCAGATTGACCCTTTCCGAGGAGGGCCCTGTCTATCTTTCTGTCCAGGCCTTTCAGGAAACAGACATCCCTGCAAACTCCTCCACTTGGAGAGATACTCTGCACATCTCCTAAGGGACAAGGAGGGGCAGATGGCAGAGCCTCCATCTGTACTGCATTCCTCTGCTGCACCAAACTTACTGTCCTTCAGGAAGAGGGTCTCCATGGGGACCTCAGCTTTGGGAGCCAGTCAGGTTCAAACCCTGACATGACTCCTACTGCCTGTATGTTTGTGGGCAAGTCACTTTCTAAGCCTTATGCATCTTTGAAGTAGGAAAAACAAGGAAATAGCTCAATAAACCATATTGCTATCTCAGGAAATGAACTGAGGAGAGAGGCAAGTTTGTGGTCACTGCTCTGACCGTTTGTTTTATCTATTTCAGACTCTAATTGGTTCAGAGCATTCTTCCTGGCCCTGCACCCAGGCCGAGCCTGACCCCTTCCTCAGGTGAGGATCTTCTAGAACCTGCACATAATGACTGCTTTATCCAACCTTTTTTTTTTTTTAAGATACCTTATTACCTAGTACTAAAATTGGTTGTATATACAAGGCTGGGCTGGTCAGGGAGGGGCTACAAGTTTCCTAGTTTTTTATGGCATACTTAGCTTATGATGTAAAGTACATGGTTGTTTCTGGCCACCCTAGGCTGGCTGGTCTCTGCCCCTTGCATGGATTCAGAAAGGCAGCCCCTGCCCACGAGACCCTGGCCTCCTTCGGTTTTGTTCCTCTCACAGTTTGGAAAGAGAGGCAGCCATGCAATGTCCAGAGAGCAGCAGGGTGAGGCCCATGTTTCCAGGGGACAGGCCTGCTGTCATCTTTCCCTCAGTATGGCTCTTTGCTTTGGCCTCACACTGCTCTGGGTTTGACTCCTGATTCCACCACTCACTATGAGAACTTGAGCAAATTACTTCCTCTCATGGGGCCTCTGTAGAATGGGGATAATACCATTTTCATAGGTTGTTGTGAGGTTTAAATGTAAAGCACCTGGCACCCAGTAGGTGACCAATAAATGTTAGCTTCCTTTTCGATCCCTGGGGGGCAATCTGGAATGTTGAAATGAAGATACTTCTGGGAAGCTCTCAAGAGCCCCGATCTAAGAAGAGGGATGGCCTCCAGGAGCTGGGAGAGACCTTTGATACCACCTGTTTCCCCACCTGCGCTGCCTCATCTGGGCTGGAGCTGTGCTAGGGGCAGTTCTGAGACAAGCGAGCAGCCTCCCTGAGGCTGAGAACTGAATGCTCTGTCAGTGACCAGCCCCTCCCATGTGCTCACCCTGCATCTCAGAGCCGCAGGAGCAAAGGTGCAAAGAAGGGGGCTCTCTGGGGGCAGAAATGCAGCTCTAAAGAGGGAGGCAGTTTCTAAAGGCCAGCTTTGCTCTTCTAGTGCCCACACTCTGCAACTCACAACTGGCTAACTCCAACCAGGCCCGAAGGATTTCTATGTCCATTTCACAAAAACAAACAGTGAGATGCCCACACTGGACAATCCTTAGTTTCCATTCCAGCTGGGGGAAGAGCACAGGCCCTAGGGCTTTTTTTTTTTTTTTTTTTTTTTTTTTGCAGTACACAGGCCTCTCACTGTTACGGCCTCTCCCGTTGTGGAGCACAGGCTCCGGACGCGCAGGCTCAGCGGCCATGGCTCACGGGCCCAGCCGCTCTGCGACATGTGGGATCTTCCCGGACCGGGGCACGAACCCACGTCCCCTGCATCGGCAGGCGGACTCTCAACCACTGCGCCACCAGGGAAGCCCCCCTAGGGCTTTTTTAGAAAGAAATGTGCTTCTTAAGTCTCCTTTCTGGATCATGTAGCACTAGCTAGCTGCAACTCAGCAGCGTTGGTGTTTAGCAAGTATCGGTCATTGTCACAATGTTTGCCATTCCTGAATAGCACCCATACTACTCTATTCAACGTGCTTCTTTAAATTGACTCCCTATTTTACTTAGCTTCATCCCTAGCAAAAATGTGCCTGATATGCCAGTTACATTAAATATATATATACACACACATTAAAATATATAACTATACAATTAGAAATTTGAAATGCTGTCATCTGATATTTACTCAACCCCCTGCAGGTGTGCTAGCCACACTTTAGAAAACACTGGGCTAGTGAACAGCTTAGCAGTGGGATCATGTGATATGCTCACACACACACCAGGGGAAAAAGCACGAGCTCAGTAACTTTGGCGTGCTCTATGACAAGGAACGGAGGATAGCTACTAGGGGTTTGGGTTGTGGACAAAGAATGCTGCTTGACAAATCAGTAAACAAAGGATGTTGTGGCCATCAAGTCATCGGCCACTGCAGTCACCCCCAACGGTGCACCCTGAGTGGATTCAGGATGGAAAAGAACAGTATGCTGGCCCTAGATAGCTGAGGTGCATATCAAAGGAATGATTTCAGTGAGCCCAGACTCTTGCACCTTCCCATACAGAGAAAAGCGCTAAATTCATTAACTTGAGATGTTTGTTTTTTCTTTAATTAGCAGAAACCTTTTGATGTTCAACTACCTGGTTTGTTTTTGCAAAACTCTTATATATGCTGGCTCCTCTCTTACCTCTTCTGAAGGATCCTTCAGAGCTATATGAGAGGCTGTCTCTCGGGCTTAAGTCCTCAGTATGTCTGCCGAATAAAACAAAAGTTTCAACTTTTAGGTTGTGCATTTTTTTTCAGTCGGTTTAGAGCAGTCATCTTATGGGGCCTTTAGTCATGAAATGGTGAGCATTCACCTCGACACTAAAATAACCACGAGTCAACACTAGTGGATCTCTGGTTAAACGTGGCAGATTGAACTCATATGTTTATCTTAGTTCCTTCCCCAAATCTTACTAAAATAATGGGAAAAGAACATACAAACATATAATCACACAACGACCAAGAGACTGGAAGAGGAGACAACCGCAGCTGAGGTCTGTCAACCACATTTTAGAAAGCTGAAATCAGTGTGACTGACACGAGAGTGAAATCTAAGTGGCCACAGAGGGAGGTGGTGAAGAGATGGAAGCTGATTTGCACTAGATGGGCTCAGGAGCTGGAGGGAGCAAGTTCTATGGAAGATAGGAGTACAGTGTGGGCCTGAAACAAGGGATCTAAGAGACTGGAGATTCCCGGATTCCTTCCCCACCTGCGCAACAAAATGACTGCCTCTTGCCTCCACCCTCACTGAAAATAAGGGGTCTACTCTTTGGGGAAATGCAATCAGGACGCAAGCAAAGTGGTGAGAGGCACTGGTGCATAAGAGAATGTCTATAGACAGAGAACCCCCTTCCTGAGGCAATTCCCAGAAAGCTAGTCTCCAGGCTTATACTCCCAGGTAGAGACACAGCGGCTCCTTCTCTGGAGAGGCTGAATGGTCTCAGAGAAAAGTTCCCCAAATACTGACATGTGAGAGACCTGGCTGGCAAAGCGGCTTCCCCCCAGTTACCCCGGTGGACGTCCTCTATTCGACAGACCTGCCTGTGCACATGGAGCTTCTAATCCATGTTAAATAACTTGCTCAAATATAAGGGCCAGCTGAGGGGGAGTGTTAGAAGATCAAGCCAGCTGCAAACTGTGGTGAAAGAAAAGTTGGTCAATAAAGTTAAGGGAACCTTAGTACCCTGCTCGGCTGTGATGCTCAATATCTTCTATTTGCCCTGCAGGTCCACTCTCTTCTCCTCCACCCTGCTCTGGGTTCTGAGGGGCTGACCTGAAGCAACCACACAGCAACGGTGCCCCCATGCCCTCTGCCTTCCCTGCAGAGACTGGGGGAGAGGGAAAGTGAGATGGAGCCCTCCCTGTGGGACTGTGGGTGGGTTGTGTCCCTTAACTCCTGTCAGGGTCCCTTCTCTCCTGGTAACCACTTCTTTCCATCGCCTCATCAGGCCTAGGCCTGGTAACTAGGATACTGCACTATAACTTATGGTTTCTCTCTACTCTGCCTACACTTTGGAAAACTGTCCCTTTATTAATCTCCTTAAATCACCCAATTTGAGGGTGCCATTTATTTCCTGCCAGGACCCTGACTGAAGCACCAAACAATATTCACATTATCAAAATGTGAACACTGTTGATCATCAAAAAACTGTGAACTATATTGGGAGGCTGGAGAGAGGGAAATGGGAATAATGATAAGAACACTAAATCCTTAATGACCATAATAGTGGAGAATAACAAAATTGATAAATTGAGAATGGTATAATATAAGCTAAAAGAGTTGAAAGTGATTAATTCTGTGATGAGGGAAGTTGGTGGATTTGATGTTTTGGTATGCACCTTTTAGTGTTTTTGATTTTTTAAATTATGAGCATGAATAACTTTGCTAAAAAACAAAATTAATTTTTAAAAAGTAAAATGTCAGGAGAAAACAGGACAGCGAAGGTCCGTTGAATTCTTCTGAGGACCCAGCACATAATAGAGGCTTAGGCACCAACAGCAGAGTTGGAGCCTGGGTGGCCCTCCCTTAGGGCTTCAAATCCAAGAATCTGTGTCCGTCACTGCACTTCAGGAGAATGAAGCAGTCTCCCAGCCTCAGAGCCACGTGTGCTTGTCAGTGTGTGGCCTGATAGCACAGATCTCCCTCTCCATTATTTAGAGCAGGGAGAAAAGAAAGTTCCAGCCTGCCTGAGCAGGGTGGGGAGACAGTAAGGCGATTAGAGAGAGAAAGGTCAATAGTTCGCAGCTGCACAGATTTGCTTTGAAGAGCTGAGCCTGAATCTTAGCTCTCCACTCTCAAATTAGAGTCAGGGTATTTACGCAAGTCATTTCACCTTTCCGAGACTCAGTTTTAAGTTCCATGAAGGCACAGTCTATTCTACCCATCATCTAGGACAGTGCCTTTTCCTGACCCGGAGATTTTATACGGTGGGGTCTGTAGACTGATGTATAGTAGGAGCTTGATAAATAATTGTTGAGTGAATCCTAAGGATTAAGAATGTACATATAACATGGCAAATATCTAGCAAATAGATCTAATAAATATTAGTTTTTTTCCCTTACTCTCTGGTCCCTATCAATGTTGATATTTTATGCCAGCCTGAGTCAATAAGCTTTGAGCTGAAGCCAGGTAAAGGTAAATAATAATAAATGGTACGAAGAACAATTACTGAGTGCTTAATTTGTGCCATGCAGTATTCTAAGCACTTACATTTATTAGCTTATTTAACCTTCACAATAAATCTGTAAGTACGCTTATTGCGCCCATTTTAAAAGTGAGGAAACTGAGGCATGAAGTGATGAAGCAATTGCACAACTATTAAGTGGCAGGGTTGGGATTTGAACCCAGGTAGCTCAGCTGTAGAGCTTGAGCGCTTTCTCGTTTACTAGATTTTTACTAACCTATTCATGTAACACAGAAAATTGATCACTATTATGTTTTTAAAGAAATTCCTTCTTGCCTAACTAAGCTATACTTGTGATATGCAACTGTCCAGATGACAAATCACCATGTTTAGGTCTGGGGATGTGCTCCCTGAAGCCTGTTAGTGTGACCTTGTTTTGAAGAGAAACCCCTTCACCTGTTTTATCAAGTTTCAAGGTTGCTCTCCTGCTAACTCAGCATATTTTCAACCTGTTTTTCTTTGATCCCAACCTCTATTTTTTCTCTTAATTTTTATTGGAGTATAGTTGATTTACAATGTTGTGTTAGTTTCAGGTATACAGCAAAGTGAATCAGTTATACATATATCCACTTTTTTAGATTCTTTCCCCATATAGGCCATTACAGAGTATTGAGTAGAGTTCCCTGTGCTATACAGTAGGTCCTTAATAGTTATCTATTTTATATATAGTAATGTGTATGTCAGCCCCATCTCCCAATTTATCCCTTCCCCCGCTTACCCCCAGTAACCATAAGTTTGTTTTCTACATAGATCCCAACCTCTATTTTTACAAAAAAATTTTAGCGAGTACTTAAAAGATAACAGGATGTGCTTCCCTTCCCCTTCTCACCAAAAAAAGGGAAAGTTTCCCTAAATATCAAACATAAGATATGAAATGAAACATTAATTTCAAATGAATTTTGGATTCTAATTTACAGTATCTTTTAACGTACAGTTGTCTCTTGACCTATATTTTACATCCCAGGGAAGAACACAGAAACGTTCTCCTCACGTTCTCAAAAGAATGGAATTTATTTCATAAATACTGCAACTGAAGTGTGAAATCAGTTATAAGCAATTTTATATGTATATTTTAAAGTAATTTGTAGAATGTAGGGCACCACAAAAACGTGACTATTAATACATCTATTAAAGATAAGCCATGAAAATTAGATTTGGGCAGTTTTTGGGGGGTAAAAGTACAAAAGTAAGCACCTTTACTGTTGAGGAAATTTTCTTCCATTTAAATTTCTAAACAGTGAAATCAAGAAGATGCTGCCTTTCACCGTGTGGCTCAGTGAAAACCTGTATCAGCATTAAGGACAGCACTCACCCAGCACATGTCATGTGTTGGACTCTACTCCAAGTGCCCTATATATACTCTATTTGTTATCCTCACAGTAATCCTATCAGTTAAGTACTATAACACTCACTTTACAGATGAAGAAGAAACCAAGGCACAGATTAAGTAGTCACACATCTAGTGAGCTACGCAGCTGGGATCTGAACCCAGTGTAGGTCCAATGACTGTGCTCTAATGGCTCCGCTACGCCATGTCTCTACTGCTGCTGAGGCTGCAGTCAATTCTGGGAGGGCCTGTTATAACACTACTTTTTCTCTACTTTTTATAGTAGAGAAATTCCAAAAATTCCAAGGAATTTTTGCATTCAGGCCAGACATAGCCTGTTCTTATGGATAACCAGGTGCCAGAAGTAGCACACTAATGGATAAGATCAAAATTCATAAAAACTTAGCTTACAGAAATGGGACCATGAATGGGTTCTCTATGGAGAAGAGCCCCATTGTCAGGGCTTATCTTAAAGGGTATAAATGTGTGCACAGCTGTTTCTTTGCTAGAAAAATCTTAGATTGTAGGTTAGAAAAATAATTTTAAGCACATAGAAAAATGTCCAGGAGAAAATACACTAAGCACTACCTCAAGAGAATGAGATTTGGGGGTAAGGATACAGAAACATCTTCTATTATTTTATATATGTCAGTACTATTCAAACCTTAAAAATATTATACTTTTGTAATAATTTAAAAAATGGACATTAATGGTCAGTGATTTTGTATTTGTCATTCCTTTTTCACTGCTCTGTTCACCACTTAGGTCCTCGAACCAGAAAGATATAACTCTGAGTAATAAAGGTCTTTGAATTCTAATACCTAGTGAACCTGAATTTGACATGAGGGGAGGGCAAATCCAGTGAGGTAAGTATAGACATTTCTGTGATTATAACTAGCATGTAGTTGAGTCTTGTTTTTCAATCCAATCTGACAATCTTTGTCTTTTAGAGTGTTCAGTCTGTTTCAATTGCTAGTAAGTTGGGTTTAAGTCTACCATCTTGCTATTTATTTCTATGACTACAGATGAGTAAAATTTTAAATTTAAGCCAGTTTAGGGACTTCCCTGGCAGTCCAGTGGTTAAGACCCTGCAGTGGGGATGCAGGTTCAATCCCTGGTCAGGGAACTAAGATCCGGCAAGCCGTGCTGTGCGGCCAATAAGCAAATAAATAAATAAATACAAGCCAGTTTATCTTATGCTTCAACCTCAGCCTACTTTCCTCTTTAAAGAGAATTCATTTTTATTTATTTATTTATTGGCTGCACGCACAGCTTGTGGGATCTTAGTTCCCTGACCAAGGATCAAACCTGGGCCCACAGCAGTGAAAGCACCAACTCTTAACCACTGGACTGCCAGGGAACTGCCTTCGGCCTACTTTTGTTATCATTCATCCCAACAAACACAGCAGGTTACCAGATGGCCAGAGAGGGTGTAGGTTTTTCATGCTGTTTTGTTAGTGGGAGTGGAAAGAGCTGGATCGCTGGCTCCACCTCAACAGGTATAATTCCATGTTTGTCATAAATATTAGGGATTCTACAAGACAATGCAAACAGGGCTCTGTGGTTACAAAGTTTGAATTCCAAGGTCTTTTCTGTGACTTAAATACACACCCAATCGAGGATATGGGCTACAAACTAAGGCTGATCACCCCTGAACCAGGTTCTAGGCAATTCTCCAGCTCTGGACAGTTTAAGAGCTGAAAATAATTAAGACTCCCCTGGCCTCAGGAACTGGGAAAACAGCTGAGTCTTGAAGAAGCTAAATTGGGAAAGGGCAGAGGTAATGCACTGAGAACTCCCATGCAAGTTCTGACACTGGAAATAGCAAATCTAAGTTTAAAACGGGCAGCTTTCCATACGAGGGCCACTGTTGGCTCCAGATGATATATGCACCAATAGGAAATCACTTTCTGGATTAAACCCTCAGCCTGGATGAGTGGCTTACCCGCCTAAGTTATAGGTGTTTAAGCAATCTTGCTTTCCAGACTGAAGCAGATGTCACAAAGTATCCTACTCATTTTGCAGTGTTAAGTCCAAAGTAGACTAGCACTGCTGATTTTATGTTTTTCCAGGAGAAACTCATTTTCCTAAGGCATGACATGCTTTCACTATACTATTGTATTTTGCAGCCCTTTGGGCTAATGGGACCCACTAGGCAGAATAACCCCATAATGTGATTTGCAGTAAAAGAAGTACAGAATAGAATTGGAGGCAGGAATGACTGATGGGGCAGTCAAAGGAAAAACTATGCAGTGGAAGCCTGGGCTGGGGAATAAAAGCTTCCAACTTCACAAGCATCTTGTCCCATCTCAGTGACTGCAGAAGCTTAGCAGTTTAGAGTAAGCTCTGACACTTACTGGGGTAAATTACTTAACATCAAAACCATTTCTAAAGGTGCTAGGAACAGTACTGGTTTATCGCAGCTCTCAATCACCAGCGGCTGCTATCATTTTCCACAATGTGAAGGTGGGGCCATAGTAGGTCTAAACAGCGGCCAAAGTTCATTTTGAAAGGACTCCAAGGATCAAGTATTTCAAATATAAGCTGGACTTGAAAGTGAGAGCTACCTCTGGTGAAATCCCCCTTAAGTCCTTCATTCCTTATGAGACTTAATCATACACCGTAACGAAAGTCTTTATTCAGTTCCCTCTTCTATTTACCAGAATTCCACTTTAATTTGGACCTAGTTTCCAGTCTGGATTGTTCCAAAGCCTTCTAGGTTTTGGCATCCCCAACTGCTGGACTTTTAATCCAACAAAACAAACAGAACAAGCAAAATACCCTCAGAAAAACAACTCATGTGCTTAAAATTTTCTCCAGGTCCCCCGTGCCTAATGGGTAAGGTCTGAATTTCTTATCTTGGCCTTACAAAGCCATCTGAAACCTGAATTAAACTGATTTTCCCAGCCTCTTCACTTCCAACTCTCCAATCCAACAAACACTCTTGTCCCAACACGTGTGTGTGTGTGGGTCTTTCAAAGTCTTCACATCTTCATCATGCACTTCCATGTTCAACCTTCAAGGCTTAGGTAAAATGTTACTTCTTTAGTGAAGCCCACCCAATTCCCCCAATGGTTTCTTCCTTCAGGTTCCATTATATTTATCACTTAATCTTTAACAGAGCACTCAACAGAGCATTTTATTTCTTTACGTCTGCCTTTCCCAGACATACTCTTTCTTCTATTTCAAACATTTTTCTATCTGCTCGATTGCTATTGCTTATAGAGTAGTTGTGGTAATATTCATTTGAAATGCACTTCGTAAAACTGTGAAGTGTAACACACCATTACTAAACTGATCTGAAGGAGAAATGGGACGGCTGAAGCAGAAGAATGATGTTGCTACTTTCCTTTTACTGGTTCAAAGTCTGAACAGGTTGAAAACCTGTTGTAGACATTTTATGAAAGATAACCAGCTTGTATAATGGCTTAAAAAAAATGAGTAGCTCTCGAGCAGCCCACCCAAGTAAATGCCACACATAAAGAGAATCCACAAGATGTGTTACAGTTAAAAGAGTATCTATAAAAAGTTTTACTTTTTTCTGTAATTTTTAATATAAGACATCTAAAGTCTTAGATAAATGGTGAGTTGATACTATCAGGAACAAAACATGGCACAGATTCCAAAAACAAATCTTTTTTTTTTTTTTTTTTTTGCATTTAGGCTTTGCAGTCACTATGCAATGATTATCAATTCGCCAAGGACCGTAACAGTCAGATACTGGAGAAAAAGAGATATGAGAAACATCTTTTATTTTTTCTAAAGAGGTGAAAATAAGTAAGATTTCTTATATCTCTCACTCATAAGATTTTTAAACTCTTAAAAATGCAATTTCTTTTCAAAGCACATGCCATCTTAAAAAAAATCTTAGCAATGTACATTTGCACTCAAAGAAAAACATGCAGCGCATTGTCCTCTGACAAAATTCTGCATAAAAACCCCACACGACTTTCTGCAAATATGTCCCCTCTTTATCTTTTAGGGACTCCAAACCACAAACATTCAGTGCAATATTTATTGTTTCTCATTTCCGTAGGAAACACAGGACCAATGATGTCTTCTGACTACAACTGTTTCTGGATGGCTGAGCAACAGTCTCCCTCTGCTTTATTTTAAAGTACTCTCTTTAGCTTGCTGATGTAAGGTACAACTAGAATTCAGCAAAACTTGAGGATCCAAGTGGAAGATGGAGGAGAAATACTTAAGGTGTACCCTGTGCCATAAACTTAGGAAAAAAATTTACACAATAACAAAACAAAACCAAAAATCCTCAGATTTTATCAATGCACCCTTTTAAAAAGTTTTTTTTTTTTAGATTCCTGAAAGCAGCTTAATGTGAATCAAAAGCAGTTCCTGAGTAACTGCTGTAAACAGTGTCTTTTTAAAATATATATATATATATATATATTTGCAACTTAGCTCATTTTGGTTCTGCCTTAATTTACCTCCCTAGCTTTTAGTTTAATCCTAGTTCCCTTCTTTTCAGTTCTCAATGTGCAAGTACAATAGCATCAGCTCCGAGTCGGCATGGTACAGATGTTTCTTGTCACTTCTGTGTGATCACCTGCATGTCTGACAGGCCAGGTTTCCAGAGTCACTGCAGGTCACAGTTCTCTCAGTCTCACAGAACCTGTGAGAGCCACGGACACTTCACGTTTTCTTCATCAGACGCCGTGACTGCCACGTGTGGAGCTTGTTGTAAGCTGTCTGGAGCATCTCCTCTATGTGACTTACCAACTGAAAAACATAGCAAGACACTTAGGCAACAATGGTAAAGGCTGGGGAAGTTACTGCTTCTGATCCAGATCTGGCACGTACTTCAGTGCTGTTCCCAAGCTCTTTTTTGTTTCTCCAATGAGGTAACATGCAAGCCCTCTGTGAAGGTGTTATCAGACACATTTTGTATAGAAAGGTAAGAGGGATGGTGGGGTATAGTAGAGGCTGGAAATTCACCTGCTTTGCCTGCACTGTATGTCTGCCCTGTCATTAACCAGCCATAGGACAACATGAAATCCTGGGTTCTACGCTTTAGTTTCTTTTGTCAAATGAGAAAGGTGAACTAAACTGGTGATTTCTAGATATAAACATTAGCCTCTTGACTAAGATCAAGACGGTAGCATCAACACTAACTTAGAGAAAATTTGAAAAATGCCCCACTCCCCTGAAGATTCTGAGGCAGCAGGTCTGGGATGAGACCCAGGAATCTTTTGATTTTCAAAAGCTCCTCCGCTTAATTCTGCTGCACAGGCAACCTTGTGAAGCACTTTTCTATGTTCTCTAGGGTCTTTTCCAGGTCTAACACTTCAGGATTTCAATGTAACTCAGCAGATTACAGAAAAATCTAAATGGTCTCAAAGCTTCACACAAGTATTATGTCATGCCTTAGGTCAGGACTACGTATCTTGAGCAGAAAAAAATTTTACCCTCGTCACAGACATAACTAGAAGTCAACAGGACCACACTGATCTAAGCTGATAAAGACTCCTAAGGCAGAGTGTCTTTGGATTATCTGTTTCCTCGGAAGTGGACAGTGTAATTTACATGGTTGGAAGTAAAAGTCTTATGAAAAGTCTGCAGGTCAATTTTGGCAGTATGGGGACAGAGACCAGGAAGTCCTAAATCCTTGTAGCATGCCAATAACTTAGATTCAATCTGAGGTAGTTAAAAACAAAATAAACTCTTATTTACCACACCTGTTATCACTGTGTGTGTGTGTGTGTGTGTGTGTGTGCGTGCGCACGCACGTGCACAAGGGGGAGTGTTATGTTATTTACTTCTGTCTGGGAACTACACTGCTCCATAGGCTGCAGTGGCTCCACAGAACCAGTTAGAAGAGATGAACGCCACAGCCTCCTGTAAGGCTGCACATGGCCTCAGAATCCTTTTGACTATAGTGCTCCACGCAGTGACAGTCAACTGAGAAGGCACATAAACTGAAATCTACTTGTCACCCTTGCTCTGCTGTGGGAAGACACTTCAAGCTTCTTTTCTGATTATAAATAACATTGTTATATTTTAAGAAAAACCACTTAGAATGTTTAGGGAATAAAAACTTACTAAAAATATTACTGATGAAGATTTTTCAACTGTAAAACTTGTTTTGATTATCCTACTCACTGAAACACTGAACTCTTAAGTTTGTACATACTACTTTTTTCCCTGTCACCTCTGAGAAGACTTGCATTAACACATAGAGAAACAATCTTGTGTGGTTGCTCTAGCCTTCCATTAAAAACAACGCTAAAAATCCTGGGCATAAGGTGACACTTCTCACTGCCTTACCCACTGCCATGCCCTGCTGTCAACCACGGAAGCTGAAGGCAGACCATAATCCAGGAACTGTTCAGCTTACTTTCATAGAATGGCAATTCTACCTTCCTCTGCATTGCTACATTTGTACTTGCTACTCAGGTTTTCAAAATAAATACCTTTAGGAACATACATATAGGTTGTAGATCTATAAAGAAAAGCATGTAGGTGATTATTACAAATCCTGGTTAGTCATGGCCTTGAGAGAGTGGGACAGGGACACTCAGGGTACTGGTTCTATTTTTACCATGATTGGTGGGTACACAGATACTTGTTTTACTATTTAAAAGAACAAATATATTTTATACACTTCTGAATGTATGATACATTTTACAATTAAAAAACTATTCCTGGGACTTCCCTCGTGGTCCAGTGGTAAAGAGTCCGCCTTACAATGCAGGGGACACAGGTTTGATCCATGGTCAGGGAACTAAGATCCCACATGCCACCGGGGAACTAAGCCCGTGTGCCGCAACTACAGAGCCCACGCACCACAACTAGAGAGAATCCCGTGCACCGCAAGGAAGAGCCCGCGGCGCCGCTACAAAAGATCCCGCATGGGGCTTCCCTGGTGGCGCAGTGGTTGAGAGTCCACCTGCCGATGCAGGGGACACGGGTTCGTGCCCCAGTCCAGGAAGATCACACATGCCGCGGAGCGGCTGGGCCCGTGAGCCACGGCCGCTGAGCCTGCGCGTCCGGAGCCTGTGCTCCACAACGGGAGAGGCCACAACAGTGAGAGGCCAGCGTACTGCCAAAAAAAAAAAAAAAAAAAAAAAAGATCCCGCATGCCTCAACGAAGATCCCACGTGCTGCAACTAAGACCTGATGCTGCCAAAAATAAAATAAATAAACGCTCTTAAAAAAACAAAAAAAAAAAGCAGCCTTAAAAAAACCAAAAAACCCCCCAGTATTCCCAGCAACAGAAAAAAAACAACATATATACTCATTTACAGGAAAACAAAGTAAATTTCATCATTTTACTACACAGAGAAAAATATTAGGCCAAAATTAAATTGTTGCCTTACATTTGTGCTTAAATACTGTCTCCGAATTTTTTCTTGGAATGGGCAGAGTTTTGTAACTTGGAATCGTTCCAAATTACTTTTCATTTTCACTACCTAAAAAAAGATGAGAGAAATAATGAATTACAGACTCTCAAAGAACCTACAGGGATCAAGAGAAAAACACACATAAGGTTTCTTTTTCTTTCTTCTTCTTTTTTTTTTTTTAAGATTAACTGGCTCCACCAGGCAGAGAAGCAATATCGAATATATTCAGATTCTTTTGGTTTATAATTCATATCCTTCCTGATGTTTTTTGTGCATGCGTATAAATGCATATGTAGAAAATATACAGTATACACTGTTTAAAAATTCCACTTGGTTTAACGGCAACATCTTTAAGTCATTAAATACTAAGTCGTCATTTAAAATGGATGTATCTTTAACCAATCCCCTTCTGGTAGATATTTAGACCATTTCTACACAGACAGTGGTAGAGAAACATCTCTATGGCTCAATCTTTGCATACATTCATTGTTAATTATTTCCTTAGGTTAAGTTTCTAAATGTTGAATTTCTGGGTCAAAGCGTGTTTTAAAAAGGTAGTACTTGTAGTGGAGGAAAGGACTCTCTTCTTCGCAACTTGGCCATCACTGATCATTCTAAGTTTTTTATCCTTTTACAAATTATAGATGAAAAATGTGCTTTTTATGTAGCTTTAAAGATAATTTATTTGAATACTGAGTATGAAAATTTCCTCTTAGGTTTATTGGGCCACTTGCATTCTTTAGTGAATCGCCTGTTAAAAATGTTTTGCCTATTATTTTAAGTGGGGTATTTATCTTTCTCTTAAAGATTGTTTATAAGAGCAGACTATATAGTAAAGCTATTACTACTTTCTTTTAAAATTGAATTATAGTTGATTTACAATGTTGTGTTAGTTTCTGGTGCATAGCAAAGTGATTCAGTTAACTTTTAAGATGCACGATTATAAGTTATGGGAACTGGTCTGGATCTCAAGTTTCTTTGTATACAAAATGGGTGTCAATACCTACTCCATCAGGATGCTGTGAGGCTTAAATGAAACAATATATGCAAAGTAGTGTTTGGCACATGGTAAACATTCAATACAATTTTCCAACTTCAAGATAACACTTCACTAAGTTACACTACTACAACAGCTGGCTGTGTTTGGAATGGGTTCTGACCTTTTCTTCTAGGAATGGCGTATTAACGGGAAAGCAGGACCAGAAGTGCCGTAGAAGTTCCCCAACAGCCACATACAGGTGTTTCAATTCAGACTGAATATCATTTGGCACCATCTCTGCAAAAGAAAAAGTGGTCCATAGGATAAAAGCTATTTTCCCCTGTGTGTGGTCTCTGAAAGAATGACAACTCAGAGAATAAATCTGAATGTGCACTCTGCCAATACTAAAACAGGATGTGCTATTCTGAGACAAGTTACTGATTTTGTGGCCGACAGACCACAGAATTTAAATTTCCTTGGGGTTTTGGAGGAATTTTCAGGTTTTGCTTTAAGAGGTAGGAGAGGAAAAAAAATGTGTGACGAGCAATGTCACACATTACTAGTGTGACACAGCAACGCGCCACTGTTTTTAATATTAAAACAATACTGAAACATCAACTCTTGTCTAAATATGCTTTAGGATCTGGATGCATAAAAACAAAACAAAAATCCCAGAAATGTCCCAAAGAGAAACCAATAAAACTTAGCACTCTTCTCAAATTGCTCTTCTGAGGTTATTTAGGTAAACGGACAGCAACATGAGGTCCAGCACATACGGTTTATGGCTTGCTGTGTCCCTCCCTGCATCAGTGCTCCTCCAGGTGACAGTGCTGTGATGGTACTACTGGCAGCACTGCTTGAGAGAACCTGAAAGAAATTAAGACAAAAAAGTGGTTTCTCTCTTTTTTGGCCATCTTTTTTACTTAACATTTCAGTTCTATAGCAAAATGTCCAATAAGTCTTCATTCCTGTATAAATACATAAGTTATAGCAACCAGAGTGAACCACTTTCCATGAGGCTAGAAACACAATATGTGTAGAAACAGAATACCTACCAATCTTCCAGGAATACCAGGCAAGTCCATAGGTGCTTCAAAATACACACGCTTTTGTCTAGTCAAGCCCCCCTGCCTTTTTTAATGTATAGTTGATTTACAATTTTGTGCTAGTTGCAGGTGTACAGCAAAGTGATTCAGTTACACATGTATATGCATATATCTATATATTTTTTTCATTCTTTTCCATTATAGTTTATCACAAGATACTGAATATAGCTCCCCGTGCAGTAAATTCTTATTGTTTATCTATTTTCTATATGGTAGTGTGCATCTGTTAATCCCATACTCCCAATTTATCCCTGCCCACCACCCCTCCTTCTCCTTTGGTAACCATAAGTTTGTTTTCTGTGTCTGTGAGTCTGTTTCTGTTTTGTAAATAAGTTCACTAGTACTTTTTTTTTTTTTTAAAGATTGGGAGTGAGTTATTTATCTATCTATCTATTTATTTATTTATGGCTGTGTTGGGTCTTCGTTGCTGCATGCGGGCTTTCTCTAGTTGCCGTGAGTGGGGGCTACTCTTCATTGCTGTGCATGTGCTTCCCACTGCAGTGGTTTCTCTTGTCGTGGAGCATGGGCTCTAGGTGCATGGGCTTCAGTAGTTGTGGCACGCAGGCTTATCAGTTGTGGCGCATGGGCTTAGTTGCTCCACGGCATGTGGGATCTTCCTGGACCAGGGCTCGAACACGTGTCCCCTGCATTGGCAGGTGGATTCTTAACCACTGTGCCACCAGGGAAGTCCCTGTACTATTTTTTAGATTCTACATAGAAGTGATATCATGTAATATATGTCTTTCTCTGTCTTAGCCAAGCCCTTACTTAACTACCAACTTAACTTATGAACTCTTAGCACTGAAGGTAAGAGTG
Organism: Delphinapterus leucas; assembly: GCF_059928025.1. Taxonomy (NCBI): domain Eukaryota; kingdom Metazoa; phylum Chordata; class Mammalia; order Artiodactyla; family Monodontidae; genus Delphinapterus; species Delphinapterus leucas. The sequence continues at coordinate 37,584,122 of NC_143135.1, forward strand.
CTAAGGTAAAACTGAGTTTAAGGAAAGAAAAAAAAGACAATAAAACAAATGTTAAATCCTTACTGGCAGCTGACATAAGAAAATCCAGCAAAGCAGAAATATATCATTTGTCACTTTTCAAGAAGTGAATACACCTAGCCAAAAGGGGAAAAAAACCCACATTCCCCACTGTATCCATATCAACATTTAGGGACATAACTGATCTATCTCTTCATTGAGTGCCTAACAAGTACCAAGGGCTAGCCATGGAGAGGAGCAAATCATTTGCTGAATAGCTCAAGCGCAGGTTTAGTGTGTCTCAGTGGAGTTTTTACAAGTAGAAACCTATGTGTGTATGGGCTGGATGAAAAAATATTTAACTTGGTGTGAAGAGCACATTACAGGACAACTATGAGTCAAGGGGACATGAATGTTCACTTTATTCCTATTTCCTTTTGTTAGAAATGTTATAATGCATTGTAACCAGAAGTTTCAGTGACCGCTGAGCTTGCCGACTAGTCACTGGCTACACTCAGGTAAACACATCCGAGGGCAGATGACCTCTTCATGTGTCTCAGATAATGAAATCACTTTTTTAGGGGTGTGCGGAAGAATCTAAATATTTAAGACTGACTACAGCTTAAAAAAGTTAGGTGGACCTACTTTGGCCCAAGGGCCAGATCTTGCACAAGTATAGTATCTAGAGAGTGATGTCCAGAAATTTGGGGAAATCTGGGATTTTTCCAATAAAACTGTGTATATGGAAGAAAAAATCAGCAATCACAAAACTCATTATCTTACTTTTCATCATCATCTTACCTTCAGGTATGCCAAATACCTCTTTCCTCTAGCTCTTTTTCAATTTATTAAGCAGAAATGTCTTTAAACCCCATTAAAGTATTAGTTTTACAGTTCAATGTGAATGTGCTCCTAAACTGAGAAAACAGAATGGGAATTCTGTTTTTCAAACAGTACAAGTCACCTACCTGAGTTAATTTGGGTGTATAAGCTTCCATTTCTTGTCTAATACTTTGAAAAGAATTAATAATGTCCTGACTTGTTGCATACTGTAGTGACTGGATTGGAGTCGGACCATGATAGTACCTGAAGATTAGCAAAGAAGAAATTACTAATCACACAGAATAAAGGTGCTCAACATTTGTCTTTCAAATATTTTAGCAGTCTCAAGACAACATTCTCCCCAAAGTAAAGAGTTAAAGATATTTCAATAATATAATTTAATTCCTGTAAGGGCAATAGGAAGAAAACAGCACAGATAGCCAAAATTTATTTTCTTGGCTTCCATCATTTAGGATCCTTTCCTGAGATGCACAAAGTAAATTTTTAAGGAAATAAGATACTGTATTTTATGGTAACAAACTAATTAAAGCTTGAGTTCTATACTTGCAGAATATATTCTGCAATGACTTGTAATATAAAACTATTCTGTCTCAAGTTAATTTAATATTAGTCACCAAACTTACCTGTCTGACTTCTTGAGGTTTAGTGCAATTGTTTTTATGGAATTATATTTTCCCAAGTCTTCATATTCAATGGACTCTTGTAACTTCACCTGTAATTATCAACACAACACTTTTTATTGTAAAGTTCTCTTACAAAAGTAATGAACATGACTGAAAAAGCAAAACTGTACAGAGGATAAAATATGAAGTCTTCCCAAAATGAATCTCACTTCCTAGACATGACTGCTCTACAAATGGCTGAACCCATTTTTTTTCACCATCCACTTACACAGAGTACTTGTTTTCCTACACTCTGACCAAACTAAGCATTACTGAACCTTTAATATTTGAAAATCTGGTAGATGAAAATGTGTATTTTACTATTTTTCTCCCCAAATAAATATAAAAAAATAATTTACATGTGTTGCAAATACTTTTCTTCCAATTTGGTGTTTTTCAATTTTAATTATTCCCTTTATGCTTATTCTTTCTGTGGGTTAATTTTTTGCTTAAATCTTTGATCCACTTAGAATTATTTTGAAGTAAGTAGTAAGGTAGGGAATCTGAGGGTTTTTTAGAATATTAAATTATTAATCAGTCCCCCTAACACCATTTGTAGAATAATGTCTTTCCCCACTGATTCTGAAATGTCATGTTTATCATATATGTATTTAATTCCTCCATGTAATAAATATTTGGGTTTACTTCTGGATTCTTTATTTTGGTTTTACTACTGTGTTTTCTCCTGGACTAGTAACAAAATGCTATATTTCTACAGCCTTATAATAAAAACACATTAATTATAAGACACATGGTGACAATCTATGTAAACATTTGGGAAAACAATTTTACAATATTTCATCCCTACAGAGCTATGGAATTCATCTGGTTAGCTCTCATCTGTAGCTTCCCAGACTAGGATCAAAACGTTTAAGATATTAAATATACCTCAAAAAAGATCAATCTGAAAACAGTATTTTAAACTGCCCCTATTTTAAGAGTCTGAATAGTCCTCTTGTAGTATAGGAACAAATCTGACCTCAGCATGCTATTCAGAGTAACACATCCATCAGTCCCACCTTACCTAGACTCAGCCTAAGCTTTTATTACTTTCTCAGCTCTATACCCTTGAGCCAACTTCAAAGCATACTGATGTCTTCATTACCTTTCCCATATGTCAAGCTCATTTCTACCCCTGCTGTTACCTTACCCAAGTCATGTCCCAACCTAACCTCTTATATAAATCCAAATCCTAAGCCTCTGCCAAGGCCTAGTTATTCACCTAACTTTCATACTTAACTGAAAGCTCCATGAATATAATACTTCTGGATCTCTCATTCTATAAATCCCTTGCAGAACACACAGCAGACAACTATTGACTTGAAAAAACATCTATAGAGTCAGTTTATCACTGAATATTGTGAAAATTCACACAATGATTTTTGACAATTCTTTCACTACCAAGAATCACAGGTACTTAGTGCAATATTGCAAAGAAAAGCATCACTTCCTAGATTTCTTCTTTAGCATCTCTAACTTACACTTTAGATTCACTTTGCCTAGTTCAGAAAAGAAATATCTTACTGACTTTGATAATTTTAAAGGTGTATATCCCTGTAGAAACATATTAAGTAACTGAAATATATAAAAGACTCGCCTATAATCCCCTTTTAAAAATCATAAACTTAATTATATTATATTAGTCTGTTCTGTGAACTTCATCTACTTGCTCACTCTTTGGTTCCTATTGTAAATCACACAATTACTATACTTTAAATTGTTTTATAATTATTCTTTTCATTTTGTTTTACCTGTAGACACTAAATTCTTTGAGGACAAGAACCCAATCTTATTCTTTCTTGTTTCCCACCACCTAATATGGCATGTAAGGCAACTCAAAAATGGTTTCCTGAATTTAATTTTAATGAACTGAACTATCGTATGGTATATGTGAACTCTTTAATTCAACATATCATTAATCCTTTTAAAAAGCCATTAATTGCTGCATGCATCAATCTCCATTGTATGGATGTATCACGGATATTAGGATGGTTGCTATTTTCTCAATTATAATACTGCCATGAGTATCTGTATCTGAATCTTTGCACACATCTTTATTTTTTTTAAAAATAAATGTCCAAAGTGGAATACTATCCAGAAGTGGAATTAAGGGTATAAACCTTCAAAAATTTAATACATATTGCCTGACTGCCCTCTAAGGAAGCTTTATCATAACTTATTTTTATAACGAGGGAGGGAGGAACTTAAAAAAACTGAGGGATAGCGAAGCTTGGCAAAGTTGCAGGGAGAGAAGAAACATACAAGTAGGTAACTGTTCATATTCCCCCACAACCTCTTTTCAGTATTTAATGAAAGACATTTCCAGTTCTGAAATGCCAGGTTTAACATGAGGGCCAATCTTATCTTTTAAAATCACATACACTAACCTTTAGTTTTTTCTTTCTGTCATATTGTCTTTGTTGATACTCTTTCCCAGAAAATAAAACTGTATGTTAATATGTGTATGTGTCTACAGGTGAAGGAAAAAAATAAAAATAAATAAAAAAATAAAACAAAACAATAAAAACAGTTAACAGACTTGAGTCCATGGAAAGCAGGCTGGCAGGCCAAAACTGAGGAAGTACTCTTTAAAATGTTCTACAATTTAAGCCAAATGCTTAACATCTTGGCCAAAAGGAACTGAGTCATCTGAACTGATCAAGGGTCAACATAAGGTACTCGCAGTTACATAAGGTATCTGGAGAAATGTGAGCCGTAAATGTCCCAGGCTTTTTACCCATACCCTTTTCACTGCTGGCTGAAAGCAATCTACATCTCCAGAATTTCCATCAATGCTGCTGGGCTCGCCATTTTGCTCATTTTGTGCTTCTCTGAAAACAAAGGAAAAAAAATTAATGTTGAAAACCACAGGCAGAACAACAACAAAACTCCATCTGGCTATCATGGAAAACCCAGTTACTGCATCTTAGCATGTGTACTTAACTGTTTCCTGAGACCTGCTGCCAGGACCATGGCACTGTGATGGTTAAATCTCTTGATGATGGCAGCATTACTATTCTCTCTTATGGATTTAGAATTAGAAGTAGATGGCACAGAGGAAATGCCATAGCCCTGTGAGAAACAATTTAGTAGATTAAAAATTAAAATAAACTTCTGGTTTTCTTATCTATTATGAGAGACATGTTGAGCCGTAAAAACTTTCTGGATGACAGGACTTTATTAATTCTGAGCATTATCAAATACTTACAGGTAAACATTTAAAAATAAGTGACATTATACACACAAAAAAATGAACAAATACTACTAACTGCTTTTAGTATCACAAAAATACCTTAACTGTTAAGTGCTGCATTTTTTTCCTAAAGAGCAATTTTGGATCTAGATTAAAATACTAGTTAGTGGGACGCTGGGCTGTAAGTCAGTACACTTAGTTAAAACTCATAGGGGCTACGAAAGAAGAAGTGGTCACTCCCACCGGAGTGGGGTACAGGGAGGGTAGGGTAGGTTCAAAAAAGCTTCACGGAGCACCATAAGATGAATAGGTGCTTGCAAGGCAAAAACGGAGACATTTCAGGAAGAGGAAACTAAACAAAGGTATAGAAGTAATGTAATACATATTGTGCCATGGGTTTGTATGTAGTTCGGTATTCCTGGAATGAAGGGTGGGCCAGGGATTGGTGGGACATAAGGTTAAAGAGGTATGAGAAAGATCATAAAAACTCATATGCCATTCATTCATTTATCAAATAATTACTGAGTGCCTAATACCTCCTATGTGATGGGGATAGGCCAGTAATAGGAACAGTCAGTCTCATGGAACTTACAGTCTACTGAAAGAAGACTGACAACTGACAAGTAAAACAAGGTAAAAATAAGACCATTTTTGATAGTTACAGACGCTATGAAGAAAATAAAGAAAAGAAATGGAGAAAATAAAGACACAGTGTAGTGACTGGAATGGGAGGAGATACTTTAGATAGGGAGGTTAGGGAAGGTCTCACTGAAGAAGTAACATTAGAACAGATGTCCAAAAGATGGGTAGAAGCTAGTTAGGTAGAAGAACAGGAAGAAGGAACAGCAAGTGCAAAGGCCCTGAGGTAGAAAAAGCTTGATACGGACCTTAAAGAAGGCAATTATGTTTGGAGCACGAATCGAGTGGAAACAGCCCCAACTGAGGGAGAAGTAGGCAGAGGCCAAATCAAGAAGAGCACGGTAGGAGTTTTGATTTTATTCTAAGTTCAATGAGAAACCACTGAAGAGTTTTACATAAAGGGGGCATTATGATCTGATTTGTAACTCTTACTGCTAGGGAAGAATAAACTATAGGGAATAAACGTTGAAATAAGAAGATCAATTAGGAGGTTAATGCAAGCAATGAAGCAACGGTACCCTAAAAGCAAGAGGGTGTAAGTGTCTACAGAGACAGAGGAGATGTAGACAGATCAGAGATGTGTTGTTGAGTACTTGTTGATCAACTGAATGTTGGAGGTGAAGAAAGGGGAGGAATCAAGGAGACTCCTAGGTTTTGGCTTGAGTAACTGAGGCCATGGTAATGGTTTTGTTTTTTTTAAACTGACATACGGATGACCCAGGAAGAAATAGGTTTTTGAGAATGGGAATCAAAGGTTCTATTTTGGATATGTTATGTTGAAGGGTGTCTGTGAACTACCTAAGTGAAGATATCAAGTAGGGAGTTGGATATATGATTTTGGAGTTCTGGGGTTAGACAGACCAGGACTAACTGGGAGTCATCATTACATAATTAGAATTTGAAGCAATGGAATGGAAAGAATGTATTTACAAGGAGGCTCAAGTCTGTATCCTGGGACAGAACTACTAGAGGATGACAGGGGAAAAAGAAGCATTAAAGGAACAACTGAATCAACCAATTAAGAGGATTGGATATATAAATTTTTATATATCCTTACAAGGGAACACTAGTTGCAAGTCTGTACCCTTAAACAACATCTCTCCAATTTTGCTACCCCTCCCCAAGGTCAGAACTATTAACCTCATTTTACAAGAAAACTTAGAAAAATGTTTATAAACTACAGTTTAAGCCAGGTAAGTCTATGTGCTTAACAACTGTGTGGTGTAGTTAGCTCAGATTGATAGTGATAACAGGAAAAGTGAAGAAAGGTATGCACAACATACCACCATTTTTATTAAAAAAAAATTAAATTCCCCCTCCACTATATTAAGCTGTATCTTTTTAAAAAAATATTTAAATTTTAATTTAATTTAATTTTATTTTTGGCCACGCTGCGCAACATGTGGAATCTTAGTTCCCCGACCAGGGATAGAACCCACGCCCCCTGCATTGGAAGCGCGGAGTCTCAACCACTGGACCGCCAGGGAAGTCCCTTAAGCTGTATCTTAAGCTTCGTTTTCTCCAGGTGATTAAAGAGGGCCACGTTTGTAATGTGTTGAGATTCACCAAGGAAGTGACTGAATGCTGAGAATTTTCAAGAAAACAACTGAATTTCATTAGGGAAATGACTCACTGGGACATCAAGGAATACTTTGTTAATTTAATAATTTAGACTATAGGACACAATTTTAACATTGGTTTTCTCACCAGGTGCATGCATACACCAAGAGGAAAAAGGAGGGGGGGAAGGAAGGAATGAGCATGTTTATATGGCCAACAGAATAGTAGCCAAAGGAAGGGCAAGAAAATTAAAAGGTAACAGTGTCAAGAGAATACCTGAGGAAAGCAGGTTCCTTCCTAGCCTAGAAGATAGAGGCAGGGATAGAATTAGCCTTGATCAGAAGGGATCACCTATTTCTCCGTGATTGGATAAACTTCTCAGTCTGGAGTCAGAGGTAGGTGCTGAGGTAGGTGCTCATACTTGATGGTCTAGCTGTTGAAACATATTGGGGCTAATATAGGGTAAGGGTCATGACTGTGCTCAAGATCTGGCAAATAGTGGGCAACCAACAATGTTAACTTTTCCCCGTATACTAGTATTTAGGCACATTTACTTAGATTAATGTTAGATACAGCATAAAAAACATCGTGTTAAACCTTCATTAATACCTAGGCAACTGTTGATGGGGGAGCTAGAAAATTCTTTTAAAAAATGTTTTACCAATTCATATGGAAATTTCAGTTCTCCAAGGCAATCTTAATAATAAACAGTGCTCTTGAAAAGCACTTTTGATAAACCACTCCAAATAACAGTATTTTGTTTGTTTTACCTTCTAACAAGTTAGAATATCTATACTCAAGGCAATTTTAAAATTATACAAATGTTGAAGACTAGGAAAAGACTGTTTTCTCTCGTAAATCCTTTTACTACTACTTACCTCATCTAATGGTTTATCTTCCAAAGCTGTCAAATCAAGTAGTGGGTTTTTCACTCCCAATGAAACCATTGTTTTTAACCCTAGAAAATCAATGAAACAAAAAGTGATTAAGTTTTCCTTTCTCAGAAATAAAAAAATTCACTAACAGCATTAATGACGAGAGCAGCAAATTAAATGCTAGAGTGTTTCTGCCCATGGATGCCGCCGAGTAAGCATCGTTGACGTCTCCCCGCCCCCTCCACTGCCGTCATGTCTAAGTCAGAGTCCCCCAAAGAGCCCAAACAGCTGCGGAAGCTCTTCATCGGAGGTTTGAGCTTTGAAACAACCAATGCGAGTCTGAGGAGCCATTGTGAGCAGCGGGGAGCGCTCACAGACTGTGTGGTAACGAGGGATCCAAACACCAGGCGCTCCAGAGGCTTCGCGTTTGTCACATATGCCACTGTGGAGGAGGTGGATGCGGCCATGAAGGCAAGGCCACACAAGGTGGATGGAAGAGTGGTGGAACCAAAGAGGGCCGTCTCAAGAGAAGATTCTCAAAGACCTGGTACCCACTTAACTGTGAAAAACATTTTTGTTGGTGGCATTAAAGAAGACACTGAAGAACATCACCTAAGAGATTATTTTGAACAGTATGGGAAAATTGAAGTGACTGAAATCATGACTGACCGAGGCAGTGGCAAAAATAGAGGCTTTGCTTTTGTAACCTTTGATGACCATGACTCTGTAGACAAGACTGTCATTCAGAAATATCACACAGTGAACGGCCAAACTGTGAAGTAAGGAAAGCCCTATCTAAGCGAGAGATGGCTGGTGCTTTATCCAGCCAAAGAGGTCGAAGTGGTTCTGGAAATTTTGGTGGTGGTCGTGGAGGGGGTTTTGGTGGGAATGGCAACTTTGGTCGTGGAGGAAACTTCAGTGGTCGAGGTGGCTTTGGTGGCAGCCGCGGTGGTGGGGGATATGGTGGCAGTGGGGATGGCTATAATGGATTTGGTAATGATGCAAGCAGTTTTGGAGGCGGTGGAAGCTACAGTGATTTTGGCAGTTGCAACAATCAATCTTCAAATTTTGGACCCATGAAAGGAGGAAACTTTGGAGGCAGTAGTTCTGGTCCCTACGGTGGTGGAGGCCAATACTTTGCCAAACCCCGAAACCAAGGTGGTTCCAGCAGCAGCAGTAGCTACGGCAGTGGCAGAAGGTTTTGATTACTGCCAGGAAACAAAGCTTAGCAGGAGAGGAGAGCCAGAGAAGTGACAGGGAAGCTACAGGTTACAACAGATTTGTGAACTCCGCCAAGCACAGTGGTGGCAGGGCCTAGCTGCTATAAAGAAGACATGTTTTAGACAATACTCAGGTGTATGCTCAAAAAAACTCGAGGACTGTATTTGTGACTAATTGTATAACAGGTTATTTTAGTTTCTGTTCTGTGTAAAGTGTAAAGCATTCCAACAAAGGGTTTTAATGTAGATTCTTTTTTTTGCACCCATGCTGTTGATTGCTAAATGTAACAGTCTGATCATGATGCTGAATAAATGTCTTTTTAAAATAAATAAATAAATAAATAAATGTGTGTCAAGGATAAACAGTTACCTTTTTCATCTATTTTGGCACATTCTGCAAAGAGGTCCTTTGACCCAGTATTCAGCCGGTCCCTGTGAAAATAATGGGACTGAAAGAAACGTGTCCAGAACTCCTTTTCTGTCATGTTGTGGGGAACATTTTCTGCATATTTCATTTTTACTGTGAAAAAAACCCATAATAGTAACATAGTGAATTTCCAATTCTTAAAACCCCTCAAATTAGTTTCAAAATAGACTAACAGCAAAACTAGATTATGAAAGTATTCAACTTTACAAACTGTATATAATAATTGTAAATATAAAATATAACTTGAGAGATTAGGTGAGGCACTACCCTTATGAATCTTAACAAATTACAAACAAAACCTTATTTTGAATATTTATTTATTTGGCTGTGCCGGGTCTTATTTGAGGCATGCAGGATCGTCGTTGCAGCACGCAGGCTCTAGTTCCCTGACCAGGGATCGAACCCGGGCCCCCTGCATTGGGCGTGCGGAGTCTTAACCAATGGACCACGAGGGAAGTCCCACAAAACCTTATTTTGTACCAAGAAAATTGACGAGTTTCAAAGTTTTAGTGGAAACACCAAGCTTTTTGGAGTGAGACTTGAATCTGCTTATTTGATCACTTATATATGGACACTTTTAATCCAAGGCACCGTGTTAGGTGCTGGGGAAATAAATAAAGATCTCCATAACCCAATGGACTATCAGTTCGGCACTCCAGATGCTTACACATTATTCAATAAGTAAAGAGATTAAGAGGTTTAGGTCTCTTAAGCTGGAGAGCCTAAGTTTAAAATTCTAGGTCTGCCACTTATACTGTCTGTGTGATGCTGGACAAATTGCTTAATCTTTCTTTATCTTGGCTTCCTCATCTGTAATGTGGGGGTAATGATAGTACCTACTTCATAGGTACTATCTGTGATGATTAAATGAGTTAATATACATAAAGGCCTTAGAATGGTGTCTGGCACACAGTAAACACTACATAATTATGTTATTATCAGAAAGATAAGAAAATAATTACATTATAATGTGGTAAGACACAGAGCCCTATGGAAGGAATGGGGAGGGGGCTTATATCTGCCTAAGATAGTCAGGATTTTACAGAAGTGGCAATGAAGTGATGCTTGAGCTGAGTCCTGTGTGAGAGAGATGTTTCCTAAGGACTAAAGGGGCAGGAGTGAGGAAGTATAAAGAGAGAATAGTGTATAGCTTGAGTGCTTTGTTTAGTTAGAAGAATGACTGAAGCAGCTGCTCTCAACCTTGGCTGCACATCGTAAATCACTAGAGCTAGAATCAAAACATTTATACTTTTAGGATGATTTCTGCAAGGGAGGCAGCATGAAGGATGATCTGAGTTAGTGCTGTAGAGACTCATTTATTGATGCCTCTGGAGCATGTCATCTTACTCATGTATGTTAAAGGGTATATAAAGTTTAGGAACTTCCCTGGTGGTCCAGTGGTAAAGAATCCACCTTCCAATGCAGGGGACGCAGGTTCGATCCCTGGTTGGGGAACTAAGATCCTACATGCTGCGGGGCAACTAAGCCCGCGTGCTGCAACTACTGAGCCCGCACACCTCAACTGGACAGCCCGTGTGCCGCAAACTACAGGGCCCACACACTCTGGAGCCCATGTGCTCTGGAGCCTGCATACCACAACTAGAGAGAGAAAAATCAGCAGGCCACAACTAGAGAGAAGCCTGCACGCTGCAACGAAGAGCCCATGCGCCGCAACTCAGACCCAATGCAGCCAAAAATAAATATATACATAAAAAAGAAAAAATAACTTAAATATTAAAGAAAAAAAAGTTTAAGAACCACCAATGGAAAGAATGGGAAAGTCATCATACCAATGGATTGATGACAGCACATTATATGCTAAGCCATTAGTATCTACCACATGTCAGGCACTGGATAACGTACTTTACATATTTTATAGCACTTCATCAGGAATAAAGGTAAAGCCTTTTGCTTTTCAATGATACATTACTGAATTCATCCAAACAAATATTTTAACTATCTGAAAGAACTGATTCTTCTTACCTGCTGGATAGGTCCTAAATATGGACTCAATGATATCAGTCGTTAAATTGTATCTCAGACCATTACATCCATCTGTTTGGGGTCGGACATCAGCCTAAAATAAAGACCACATATATATCTGTATTTGTTAGAATATTGGGGGAAGATGTCTAAGAACCCAATGAACACTGGACAAAGGTGGAAAAACAGACTCTCTGAATGAAATAGAGACAGAGATAAGTCTCTCACCTATACTTTTGGCATAGAGACAGGGCTCACAGAAGCCTGACCTGGTTTCACATAATTTTAGTGAACTGTAAAATCTGCTTTTTGAAAATATAACATGGTCAAATAGGCACATTTAAGTGTGGCCAAAGGCAGATATCTAGTGGAGATTTAACATAAAACTTATACAGTTACCAAATATTTAACTATTTGGTTACTAAGTAGTTAAATATTATCTGATTGGTTTCTTTAGAAGGCCTTATTAATTCAATTCACTGCTAAGCACTCAGAAAGATGCCAAACACGTAACTGCTACTCAAATTTTTGTTAAATGTATAAATACTGCTTTGGTTTTACCGTCACTTTCTAATTCCATACATAAGGTAGTCTCAATTTTCCTCTTAAGATACATTTTACAAATCTTACTTTTTTATAACCTGGTGGTCATTATACGTTTAAACTTTGCATTGTAAGTAAAATATTGCAATCATTAAAAAAAGGTAGCTGAAAGCCCTAAATTTAAAAGTAATAGGGGAAGTAAGCATTAGTCCAGGTGCTATAAGATTCTTTTTCAAAAGTCCATTTGATTTCCAGCATACTAGGGTCAAGTCCAGAAAACTAAGAAAATATAACTGGCAAAAAATATATAAATTAAAGAAGATACTGTATGTATTTTAAAAATTATTTTAGAAGAATACCATGGATACTGAAGTATCCACTAATTTACTTGAAGAAAATGCTAAATTTTACAAAAGAAGTGGCATCGTTAACACATATACCACGGTTTTTTTCCCTTTAGAAATCTAGAAGGGTCACATACCAGAAATGCTGCAGAAATGCCAACATCCTGCTTATGATTAGATGTGGAAGAACTCTCTGTTGCATTCACATTTAAACGATTGGCCCAGAATTCCTCAGCACTGATCACCTGACTCACAACAAGGTCTTTATAAAGCTGAAACAAAACAGGATCTTCTTGCAGCATTCTGGTGATAGAATATATCGAACATATTGAACTTTTAGAATAAAACACCATTTAGGTAACATTCAAAAAAGACTTTAGCCACATGAAACACCCAACTTTCATTTTGTGATGACTGAGCGGCAGAGGTCATTTAGTTCATTTGTCAGTAATTAAAAGCAAAAAAACATTTTTGGAGGAACAAATGTAAGTGCAGATAAACAGAAGTCAGTCTGAAGAAGCAAAGGCTAAACTCTTTGAAGGCATGGATTTGGTCTTATTCATCCCTATATTCCAGTGATACAAAGGCTGTATTTGTACTGTACTGTATTCTCTTTCACAAAAAGGTGAATGGGGAAGAGAGATTTTCTAGCAACTAGTTTTTCATGGTGATAAGCCCCTGGAGCCATAAGCACAGAAAGATAATTCATCTTATCAGAAATTCTCATTATTTTAGATGTTTTCTCAACTTTTTTACAGTATGACTACTTTCAGGTTTCTTATTCACATACACATTTCTAATGGTTTAGTATCTTCTCTGTGACAAAGAACTAGAGAATTAAGGGACCTTATTAGCACCTTCGAATCGCAGTTCTGTTCCTAATCAGATGTTAGGTTTGAGGCAGTTCGTCTGAGTTTATCTCATCTGCCGAAAGCCAAAGCTAGTAAGATGCTAAAGTTAATAACCAAACACAGAGGTAAAGATAACGAAGGCCGTATTTTCCTAAACTACACTGTCAAAGCACAAGGGGTGAGAAATAAACTATTACTTGACTGGTGAGAACCTAGCATCTCTTTAAAAGGCTGTTCTTTTCCTCCTTCACCTGTTTTTCTCTTCCAGCTCTTTATTTGCTTTCCTCTTGAATTTGGGCAGCAGCTGCTGAAGAAGGTCTTTCACTGCATCTCGCTCTTTCACTGCTGTGCTTTCATTGGAAAAATGGAAGTTAGTTGTGTCCCCTGCATGCAGGACCAGCTGAAGTTGAATTTTAGCTTTTCCTTCTGGACTGATTTTCTGGCCTAAAAAGAAGCATGAGGCTATAGTTAGATAAGGATACTCACACTGTGGAAAGTCATACAATAAGTTACTTCTCTCAAGATTCAGGCCTCCTTTGGGCTTTAGTTGCCCTATTCCAATCTTGATGCTTCAGCAGAAAATGTACAATTCTCAAATAATCCCATATAACCAGAGCATGGTTCAACAAATTCACTGCTAGCACTTGGCTTCCTTCTTCAGTATCCTTTTTGTGTGGCACTTCTCACCCACTGCTTCCACCTATGGATACTAAGGGCTTTGGTTTCCACTCAACTGGGCAGCTTTCTTGAAAGCTTTCTAAAAACAGCCAACTCAGAGTCCTGAATCCACCCTGAATAGCTGCTTCCAACTGACAATATCATTAATAAAAATGATTTGTCACGATTCAAAAAACTCCAAAACATAGCCCATGGCCTAATTACTAATTGCGAAGGAAAATACGTAATTTTACATTTGAGAGATCAGGTGTCAGCACTTCAACCAAGTGACCAAACTTAGCCTCATTAAAATTGGAACAACCTGACACTATGGGCTTTCTGAGGTGACAGAATAGCAACACCACCACTTATGTGTTGTTCTTGCTGAAAATGTCTAACTTGAGTATAATCATGCCTGTAGACCTGACTTTTAATTTATAAGAAATACAGGTATACAGGAAAAAAATGAAACAAAACCTTGAGGAGACCATCAGACATAATCAGAATGTGTGATATTCTACAAGCCCATACTCTTAAAGAACAGACAAAAGAGACTACAACTACATACATGAACCTAGACTAGGTATTGGTTAAAAAAAAAAAAAAATCACAGGTATAAAAAACTTTGGACAACTGGGGAAATGCAACAATGGTCTGGATATTTATTAAAATTTTCTTGGTGTCATAACGTTATAAGCAGTCAAAGTGTACACTCACATAAAAAAGCAAATATGGCAAAATAACTAAATTTAGATGGTGTACAATATACACGTATACATTGTACTATTCTTTAAACTCTTCTGTAACTTTGAAGATTTTCATAATAATTTGGAGCTGGAAATGTCAAAATATACCTACATAATAGAGATCTTGTATTCTTAAAAAGTGGGCCTCATGGCTTGTCTTCTTCAGGGAAACAGAGATGAAGGGGCTTTTGTCTCACTAAATGGTGACTAATGGTAGTGTGAACACATTACCTAGCGCTCTCCGCCCCAGGCAACCTACTAACACTTAAATAAACAGAAACTTTTTCAATGAAGATGCTGCTTCCAAACCAACAGTTTAGATGAAATACCTTACTGCCAAAAAGAGCAATATGAAGCAATTTACACTGTCAGCCAGCCTGTTCCATTATTCCATACCTCCAAAACAAACTATCACTCCTCTCTACTCTCTCTTCTCAGTCACTGCTTTATTCTTGCTCTATCTTAGCTCGTGCCTCTGAGAGGCCTACTTTTGACATTTTTTAACTATCTAACTGCTAATTTTCACCTTAGTAATGTATTATTGACAACTTTCAATGGCTTCTTTCAGAAATGAGCATTCTTTCAAATATTCAGCTTAAAATGAAAACTGATCTGGTGCAGATCTAAATTTGGGCATGTGCTCTCCTCCCCAAGAGCTGAGAAGAATTGTTGAAATACAGAAGATAGGCATATTCTTTTTTTTGTGGCCTCTCCCGTTGCGGAGCGCAGGCTCAGCGGCCATGACTCATGGGCCCAGCCGCTCCGCGGCATGTGGCATCCTCCCGGACCAGGGCACGAAACCGCGTCCCCTGCATCGGCAGACGGACTCTCAACCACTGCGCCACCAGGGAAGCCCAAGGCATATTCTTTATTGCATGCTGTAAGTATCATATTGAGTATGTGTTTTGCAAAGGTATAAGGCTAGCTTCCCGTTTAAGAAAAATGCTAATACAGGCAGTTCCTAATTTATGAGTCTATTGTAGAACAAATGTTAGTTTGTTAAGACTACTATTAGAAACTTGGTGAGGCATTTCTCCACAGAAACAAAGGTTTGAAAGGAAGTAGTGTTACCAGGAGAGTGGACAAAGACCAGATAGCTTAGGCAGTACTGAATTATGATGAATTTTAAACAGTATTTCCTTTTGAAAATTAAGATTCTAAGTTATTTCAGTGGAGAAAGATGATCTTGGTCATTTCCAGCAGCAAATTAGAGGTAAGTCCTTAGGGCAACTGTTTATACACAAAGGACATTTGTAAACTGACCACTTGCAAATTGAGGATTGTCTATGTTTAGAGGTGTCATGTTCCTTGAAATCTGTTCAGGATTTTATCTAGGAGA